>NC_089521.1:7241654-7849154 GCF_963924715.1 Thunnus thynnus | reverse complement strand
AACTAGCAAGCTCATTAGTTTGGTTGCTAATGGGACAAGAAATTCACATAGTTTATTCAAAACTCGCATTCCTCTCTCATGGAGCAGTTTATACTCTGATAGAGGAGAGTTGAATAAGCAACAAGTACTGACTGGATGGTCCAAAGTTGAATCAAAAGCAAAAAAATTGTGAAAATTAACTTCAACCCTTCAAGTGAATCAACTGATCACTGCAATTGTATTGAAATAAATTGATTTTGCTGTTTTTAATGGCAAATGATCGCCCTTAATTGTGTCAACACTGTCACTTATGATTGACATCACCATGATGAGGAAAAAAATATGACCACGTGCGGCAGATACCATGTTTGGCTTTTGCCAGAGGCAACAGTTACTGGGGTTGAGTTACATGGATGACAATCACCACAGAAAGTTATTCAATGAATGTGTCTATCAAGCAAATTATCTGTTACACAACTATCCTGCCAGGCATGGAGAAATGGGACAGATGCAGCTGCGAGGGTTGGATACTGACAAAAGGACAGGCTGACCTTTGGCTTTCTGTTACTCTCTATTTATTTGTCTTCCTGCTGAGATCAATCAGAGGTGTTTGATTCCAGTTTGAAATTACTAACAAGAATGTGAGGCCCAGTACCTTGATCTTTCGGATGAGCTTGTTGTCCTCATCGTCCTCCGTGTCTGGGAATTCATAAATTTTGATTTTGTGCTCCTGAATCTCTTTCATTATCTGTGGAAGGGAGAAACAAATCAAAACAAAGGTAGCACACACACACACACACACACACACACACACACACACACACACACACACACACACACACACACACACACACACACACACACACAATAGGCCAGCATACATATGCAGCTCAAGTAGAATTTCAATATCTGTAGTGTGTGTTTTGCAAATCTTGTACACTTTAAGGAACAGTTCAGCACTTCACTTCACTTCACTCTGTGATTGAGATGAAAAGACTGATACTCATGTCTGTGCGTCAAGTGCAGAGCTAGAGCCAGGAGGTGATTAGCCTAACTTAGCATAAAAACTGGAAGTGGGGAGAACTGCTAGCCTGACTCTGTTCAGAGATAAAAAAAAAATACAGCTAACCCACTGTATCTTGTTTGTTTAATCTGCACAAAAACAAAAATGTTAAAACAACAAGCTGTGGATTTAGAGGGAGTTATGTACTGGAGCAATTTCTTGATGAGCTAGTGTTTATCCATCCAGCATCTCTGCTGGATGCCTGGCAACTTCACTGTGAAGAAATGACTCCATGAAGTCACTCCTCCCAACTGTTGTTCTAAATTTTCTTGGATTTTTTAACTTTGGAGAAGGCCCAGCTAGCCATTTTGTCCTGCCTCCAGTTGTTATGTTAAACTAATCAGCTTATGGCTCTGGCTGTATATCAAGACCATTCTTGTGAAATATACTACTATGGTATTGATCTTCTCATCTTTTGGAAAAAAAGCAAATAAAATGTCTCCCATTCATTATCCTGTATATACTGCTTATACAAAGAAAAGTATCCTAGATACCACATCTGCTACAGATCGTTTTATCTGTCCACTTCAGTTGGACTGTAATGAGTAAAGCACTGCCTATTGCACTCATATGACACACACATACAAACTCACAAATACCTGTTTCTTAAAAAGCTGGCACTCCTCTGGGGTCAGAGTGTCGGCTTTCGCAATAAGAGGGATGACGTTGACTTTGTCATGGAGTCTCTTCATGAACTCGATGTCCAGTGGCTTCAGTCTGAGGGACAGACACAGAGAGAGAGAGAGAACTGTAAGGATCAGAAACAACTGAGTGCTAAACAGATTTAATGTGGAAGAAAAGTTGTCCACAGCTGAACCAGACCCAGACCCAGGGCTATTAATATTTCTGTTTTTCTATTGACAATTTGATGACTGTTCACTGGTGAATGCATCTGTCTCTGTGTGTGTTGGCCCAGGCACAGGTGGCCTGTCTTGTGTGTACCCACTGCAGGCTGGGACAGACTGTGGGCCATACCTGATCAGGATGAATACATATAGAAAATGAATGGATGGAAATGTGGGTTTGCGGTTAATTACAGTAAAACTGTTTTCTGTAGGTCGACAGCCCTTTCAGGCAAGTGACACATCCTGTGAATTCACGTACAAGAATTATTCTGAAGAAAATGCCACACTGGCCTTCCTCAGTTTATTGCTGTTGAAAGCCTGAGCAGTTCAGTGGGTCACCAGCAGAGGGCCAAAGAAAACCATACATGTAGCCTACAGCAAAGACACAAAGGAAACCAAAGAGCCCAGCTGTGTAACTGACTTTTTGTCTCATGTGTTCTTCTTTTCTGGTGACAACTGATTGCTGTCATGCTGGGCTGATGAGGGATCGTCTTTGTAACGTTCCTATGGGCTCCCCATCTCTGCCTGACCGACTAGCGGGACTCGAATTCACTTGTGTGGCCAGAGAAAGAGAGCATGAGGAGGGTGGGCTGTTTGCAAGTGTGGGCAGTGTGTTGGGAAGTCAGTACGTGCTGCATAATGAGAGTAAAAATATGTAAAATGATGCATGTTGTGTGGATGCGGTTCTGTAATAAGTGTGTGTGTTTAGAGGGCGTGGGTAAAGTGAATGAGAGTAACTCATCCCAGGAATGCAGACGTACTAAGAGGGCAACAAAACAGCTGTTGAGTGGTTCACTAGTTCACAGAGGGACACAGAGGGAGTTTATGAACTACTTCAGAAGAACGGGGTCAGGTTTGTGTACGATGTAGCATCAGAGGGGTCCCACGGTGAGTGTGGCCCCTGATAAAACAGGAGTCGGTGTGTCTGGTGTGGGCAGGGGGGGAGACTTGAGGACTGGAGGAGATAGTGACTGTCGAGGCACTTATACCTCTTTAGTCTTAAATCACGAACAGCCTCCGCACAGTGAAAGTGATTTATCAAACCAGCAGTGAGAGAGCTGGACTCGCTGGTGGAACTTTTTGGTATTCAGTGATGTAAAACATCACAGACCAGCCAGGCTTGAAAACACGGGCATACAATGTACCTCTGTATGCCCGTGTACAGCTACATGTTTGTGGCTTTTGGAGACAGCAGCATGCAAACTGCCTTTATTCAGCTGTTTGAGTCAAATTTAAAGGGGTTAACAGCCTGGTTAGAAACAAAATTCTGGCAATTTATCGTAAAAGCAAAATGATGTATTCCAGAGAGGTCCTCTGTCCTGACATTTACTGACTCGTTAGTTCCTCAAGAGTTCATGTGCATCTGTATGAACAATCCTGGAATAAATAAGAGTATGTCATCAACATTTATTGTCATTTTTGGAGCTGTCAAATGCAGACAACTGTAGCAAACTGACTTTCAACATCAACTGTGCACTTACTGCATAAAGCTTTAAAGATACTGTATGATCTGTGTGACGTGGGTGCACACAATGAATGTAAACATGAAACCTGGTTGCTTTTGTCATTTGACAAGACTCATTTCATTTTAATTAAATGGCTAGGAGAAAAAAGAAGAAAGGCAGTGTTACTTTGTGCAATTGTACTTTGAATGGAAAGCAAGAAGAAAAATACGGAGCTGCAGCTGGCTGGTCTGTTTTACAGCAAAGTTCAGTTTGATTTTTCTCACAGCACAGTCTCCGTCATGGCTATAGTAGCCAACAACATTAAAGCAAGCTCACTGCAGTTTATAATGATCTTTTGACAGCAGCCATCTAGTTAAAAGCAGGAGGAAGAACTTCATTTGAAAACTGATGATATCTGCTGGGAAAGAATTTGTAAACATGTGAAAGTTTTCATTTCACATTAGATCCTGACAAATAGAATTCAATTTGATTCATAGAGTATAGTTGACAGCAGAGAAACTTCCCTTGATAGAACTTTTCCTTTTGTGCTCCATATGAAAAAAAGTATATTTTACAGAAAAACTCCTAGTGAATTTTATAATGGAGGGTGTCCTCTGTTGGGCTTGGGTTTTATTTTTTCCCTTCTTTTTTGTGTGTATTATTGTCGATAAATTTATCTTTGTCTTCTTGCTTGCTTATTATTGACCCCATTTACACTTAAGCACTTAACGCATCTTGGGTGGATCGGATAGATATCAGATATGAAGGAAGCTGAGTATAAATGCATCCAAGAAGCATTGAAGATGGATTGGATAGACTGAATCCCACACAGCTGGAAATAAAATGTAGGAAATGCCAGAAATCTATCAGGTCACCCGAGAGTCGGATTGTTGATTGTTGCCACCCACTTGAAAATGAAATGAAAGCTGATCTGGCGGAAATGTTTTTCCAATTCTAAAATTCATCTAGGGAAAACTATTTGCAGTATTAAATCGATCCTAATTGGTACAATGTGTTGGTTGCCTCTAACTACGAGATCAGCCTTGACAGCCAGTAGTTAACCTAAGAATTTATTCTTTTTGCCTCAGGATCAGTGCAACCCAGATCCAGAGTGTGAAGAGATAAAGGACAAATCCCCCCTAAAACACTTCCAATACTCTCAAAAAGCATCTATGGTCATGCTCTTTACATTCCTGGACACATTTCTTATGTCTTTTATATCTATCTTATTCTCATCACTGGCTAAATGTGGATATGATGCAACATGAGGATACTTCAAGCAAGCTGCAGTGACATGTTTATAGCAGGAAATGTTTCAGTTTCAGAAACACCAACAGTGGATATCATTTTTATATGACTCATCTCTGAAGATTTATAAACAATCCAGAGATGATTCAGATCAGATTTAGCTGTCACTGAGCCATGCTGATGGATTTTGGGCTTTGGCGGCTGTGGTGGTGGGGGATGCTGATGCAGCTATATCGAGAAGCAAGGGAGTGTTCATGTGATATCAAGTGAACACACACACACCATCTGAGACGCTGCAAGATGAGAGAAGACAGAGTGTGTTTGTCTGAGATGAGAGGCCTGCTACAAGCCTTTACTGTGATTGGATGGCTCAGTGATGGAGAGCAGGAACTCTACTGAGCATGAGCAGAGCCGGGTTATATAACCTTTGTGGGTCACATCACTGGCTGCCAGCCTCCTCGACTGTGGCACAGACACATATAGACGCAAACATTCACTATGGCCTTTTGCTTCAGCTTGCATACCTGGGTGTAAAAGGTAGACTTTTCTTAGAGTGGGGTCTTCAAACCAAAAAGAGGTCAAAGAATCTGCAGGTTTTCATCTAATAATAATAAACAGACTTACATAGGAAGCATCTCAACCAGAACAAAACCACCTTCCCTCTTGCTAACTGCTCCTTCTAAAATGCTGGTTTTATCTTCCATTTTTAGGTAAAAGTACATGGTTGGAACTATGATATGCAATTATAGCCTGGGTACAAACTTAAAGCTGCTATAACCAATATTTTTTATATTAACATTGCATCAAATTACTATGTGTAATGCGAAAGAGGTCACTGGTAGTGATGAGTCCACTGAGAGTTATCACCTGACGCTACAGTTCCCTTCTGCTCTACAAAGCTTTTTAGCTTTCAGCTCATTATTTCGGTTTTACTGTCTGCAGCTCGACTGTTTTGGTTCATTCTCACTACTCTTATCAGTATAGTTTCCAGTGGCAGGCAGATGTTTTCTGAAAATAAGCTCTAACCCATTGTACTTTACCTGCTCAGCACCAAACAGCAGATCAACAAAGTTAGTGACTAGCTGGTGAACATGGTGGAGCGTTTCGCAGCTAAAGAGCCAGATATTTTTGTCAGGAGTTGGTTGACACCAAAACAGAGCTAAAAGGAGAGTGAATATTGGACTTACGTTCATCAGATGGACACAAACACTACTCCAACTGAAAATAAATGCTATTTTTCCAAGCGTGTCTTAAAACAACAGTCAGGTCAGGTGTCCATATGAACCGTGAAAGAGGTTTTGTGCCATGTGTTTCATTCTCTAAAAACTGTACTGAGATTTTACACAGACGCACAGAACTGAAAATTGAAAGTCTGATGTGGCCAAAAATATTTTAAAACATGTCTCATGGTTCTAACACAGCATCCATTTTTGGCACAAACAAAGGGGAATGCAACTAGTGTCATATTAAGATCATTTCTTCTCTTTATTTCCTCATTCTGTTTCACCTACAGTAAGTGCACATTGCCTCTTCCGTCTCATCTTAATGCATCAACATCTCATACTTCACTTACCCGTGACCAGAGGGTGCAATGAAATATAGGCAGCAGTGGACTCTGTTGTCTGGCATCGATCTGCGGTTCACCCTCGACTCTGCATTCAGGAAGTCCTCGCACTTACTGTCGATGTAGTTTATAACAGGCTGCCAACTGGGAAGATGTCAAGCAGAGGAAGAGC
Organism: Thunnus thynnus; assembly: GCF_963924715.1. NCBI lineage: Eukaryota > Metazoa > Chordata > Actinopteri > Scombriformes > Scombridae > Thunnus > Thunnus thynnus. The sequence continues at coordinate 7,842,838 of NC_089521.1, read as the reverse complement.
AGGAGAACATTAGATCAGGATTCAAAATCTAATGATACTATTCCTCTGGACAACAAAAAGTCAGATCATGAGACGACTCACCAGTTGCTGTTGTCCACTGCATCTCCAAACCCGGGTGTATCGACAATGGTTAGTGTCAGCTGGACCCCTCCTTCTTTGATCAGCACTTTGGACTGCTCCACCTGAAACACACAAACATACACACTGTTTAGTTCACTAGAGACAAAAAACCTTGACTTGAGTTCAGTCCTTGGTCTCTAACCAGCTGAATCTGAATGGAAACACATGTCCTTCATCTAAACCCTGGCTGTTCCAGTGTTTTGATAATCTTTCCGCATTTGTGCAGATTCTACACTTTGTAAATACACATCAGAATACAATTTGGCAAAAGGAATGTGCCCACACACACTGGCTTACATGTTTATTATGTGACACTATCCTCTCACACATGGCCAAAACTACTAAAATTGTTTGGCAGACAAAATCCTGCAAAACTGACCAATGTGCACTAAGAGCACACATAGAAAACATGGCCTAAGCTATGAGTTTGCATTGTGTGCAGGTTCAACACACATGAGCAAGTTTTTGATGATGATGCAAACTTTAATTTTAATACAGTTGATTCATGTGTCAGATTGTCAGTTTCCTTTTAGCAAATGCCAACAAAATTACAGGATTTTTGAATCTATGTGCAATCATCTGCATTACCATACAGCAATATTTCAAAAGAAAGATGACAACATGGTGCTCACGCTGATGGAGAACAAGCCACTTTAAAAGGTATACTATGCAGGATTTTCCTAAAAAGCAATGTACACACTCATACAAAAGTAATCCCTCTCAATCATCACTTATGACCCACTAGAAGCGTGTGGTGGTGTATGTATCTGCAGAGACTCTGCTCTCTGCCTGTATTTTCTTATTATTTTGTTGTGTTGGGGGTGCCTCTGGGTGTCCAACCTTTGGGCAGTGGGTGTGTAGCCCCCAGTCAATAACAGTGCGAAGGGACGAGTAGGGAAAGAATGGACTAGAGGAAAATAACAAAAAGAACTGGAGTTGCTTTAGCTCTGATGTCACACTGATGTCAGTCATATCAGTTATTGTAATTGCAATAGTATTTATGTCAACATCCAAGCCGTAATTACAACTTGGAAACTCAGATTTTTCTGAAAGCCAGCTGCATTCAGCTGCATGTCGGTCATAAAAAAAATCTACCTGTCAATTCTATGAACTCTATTCAAAGACAACGGCTGCTTCTCCTGCTGTGCTCTGCAGAGTGACTGACATGTTTTCTTACTGTTCTATGATTAATGCTGAAGTGCCTGAGAGTCGAGCAAATAGAGACGCCTCACGTCAGCCAAAGTCATTTGAATTCAAGGAGATTAAACCAACATTCATTGTTAAATGTAGGAATTTTTCCCATCTCTACCATCAATCCCATATGAAACGTGGTGTGAGGTCAGTCAGAGTTAGCTAGCTACAGCTCACATCTGTCAGTGTATTGGCTGTTTAGGACAAATAAACACTCTAGCAGTCAAATTCAACCGAATAACATGGGACAAAAACTCACAGTTGTGAGGTGAGTGTGGGGCCGGGTGTGGGGTTGTGTGTCTGGCTTTCAATGCATTTTTTTGAAAAGGTGAAGGGGACTTATTCAGGGAGAGACAAGGTGTTAAGTTGCACTGCAAAATCTCTGCTGATTGAAATTTAATAAATACAAAACATCTTCATCAAAAGCAAGCCAAGGAAAATGCATTCAATACTCTCAAAAACCATGCAAGACTACAAAATGTGTTTTGCTGCAAATGGGCTAAGATATGCCAACATCTTGGTTTAAGTCATGTCAGACTGCTACTACTACTACTACTACTACTACTACTACTACTACTACTACTACTACAGGCAAGTGTTGTTAAGGATTAATGTGATATATACTATAAAAATATGAAAACATAAAACTAACTGGTATTGCTAATTACTACTCTAAATTTCTGTAGCAGATCTGACTGACTGATTTTCTGTGATTGGCTTAAGTTAGAAACAGAAAACGCAGACAAACAAAACCACTCCCTCTCACTCTTCAGTCACATATGTTCACATTCAGATCCATCATTTCCTGCAGCTCGTCTGCCGTTCCCTCGCTTCGCCGCATACTTTCACAAGGCCATCTAGTTATTTTAGGATCACCCCTTTAACTCAAACTGCAGCCCTCTCGCTCTAAAACAAACATTCTTCAGCTTCCACAAACCTTCAGATAATCCGTCTGACTTTACAGCTGAGCTTATATATATCATGCACCACATTCAATTGACATATCTGAGCTTAATTGTGCCTCCAGCGTGTGTGTAAGAGTGTGTGTTTGTACTGTAAGTGTTTGTGCATGACATGTCGGCCATCTCAAAACCAAATCTGCTATTTCGACCGTTTCCGCGAAGAAAAACAGATTGAGAGAAAACCTCAAAAATGTCGTCAGACTCAACACCATCATTTAAAAGAAATCTGATCTAGGGGAATGCGAGTGAGCGACAAAACATGAGAGATTGTTCTGGAATATAAATACTCTGACCCCGTCTCTTCCCCTCGGCCTCAGACCGCAGCACCCATGGCAAACACACACATAGACACACTAACTGCTACTTGCAGGAGAGCATGCATGCCCGCATTGAGCTCATGGGGTTCACATGAGGTTCGATATGAGTGACAGACCGAGGGGAGCTTGGAGCTAAAGTTTTCTTAATGTTTTCAGTCTCGCCCAGCCAGAGTAAATTTAGCACTGCTCTGCTGCAAAGAATGAAACATAACAGGGCTGCTGTCATGCAGAGATGAAAAAGATACAGCAAAGTCACCGGATTTGTTTCTGCGATCCATAACAGTACACACTGCATGAGAGGAAGGATTCAGGACTGAAATCAGAATCTGAAAGTTTAAATGAAAAATTAATTAAGTTTTGTAGAATTCTGAATGTTGGTGTAAAAAAACATCAGATATATAACTATGATATTGGGAATATTTGTATTTCCAGTAATTGAAGGATTGCATGGGTTTCTATGTTTTGTAGAAATCTATAACAAAACCTTACTTTTTCAATTTTACTTTGAGTATGTTTTTACAAAAAAGTTTTTTATTTTAACAAAAGAAAGCTATCGAATGTAACAGTTAACTAAACACAAGCAGCAATGCAAGAACTTTTCCAAAACATAAAAGTCTAAAATCTGACTGTAAAAAAAGATTCTTGATCCTGGGACCCATTCATTTGACAAAAGAATCTGAACTCAAGATCCACTTACTAGCTTTTTACACAGCTTTCATTCGCATCTCATAGCCTTCCATCAGCAAATAGTTTCCCAAGTTGTCATGGGGTTGATTTGGCTGAACAAAGTTCCATACTCAGGCCATCTGATGACAACTGAGCAAACTGGATTTGCTGAGGCGGACTGTGAGATGTGATGAAAGCACTGGAAAAAGCTCTGAAGCAGATCTCAAGTTAAGATTATTTTGTCAAAAAAAATGATCCAACTTTCAGCACTTGACGGTTTTGATACTCAGTGCTCTGGACACATTTTAGTGGGCACCGAAACAGTGTTGAGGTTCAATATCAAGGCCTAGACATCTGATATCATGTAGACTTATGGAAAATTTTCTGACCTCTATTAGCAGACCTCTAAAAGGTATATTTAGTCAAGTTAAAAGACTTACAAAGTCTTTAAAAGCTGAGATACAACATGACAGGTGATTGAATGACTAAGCTGTCGTGCCTATACACAAGCTTGTGTTTTTGCTCCATCCTAATCTAGTGTTTACAATATAAAGGTATAAGCATCAAGTTATCTCTCTCTGTCCAGTTAAAAAGGCGGGTTCATCCAAATTACAAAAACCCCTCTCTTACCTCCAGTAGGGCTGAGTATTGGTGCTCACACACAGTCAAAACTGTCAAGTACCAAAGTTCGGCACTGCATGTCTGGTGAGATTTGTTGTTTCTTGTTAACTTATTCTATGATCAGATACTTAATTTAAAGGATGAGTGTGTGGGATTTAGTGGTGAGGTTGCAGATTGCAACCAACTGAATATTGTTTGGTTTGTCCATTCTGGGCTACTGCAGAAACATGGCGATGCAACATTGCAGGCTCCATGGAAGAGGACCTGCTCCCTATGTGGATGTAAAGGGATCATTGTAAGGTAACGAAAACGCAACAATTCTTATGTTCAGGTGATTATACACTAATTAAAACCAGTGTTTCCCCTATAATTGCACAGGCCTGGCGGGCAGCCAGGCCAACGAGAACCGCTGCAAGGCCAAAATTTTTATTTTTATTTTTTAATGCCAAAAATAGCACCAAATATCCCTGTATTCGGAAATCAATAGCTTTGGGAGCCTCTGTGTAGAGCTGTTCCGAAACATGAGCCAACCTCTGTATCGTTGCCTGGGAAACTCTTGGTAGCATAGTTCCTGTAAGGAATAGGGCACCATCAGAAATATAACTATGATATTGGAAATATTTGTATTTCCAGTAATTGAAGGACTACATGGGTTTCTATGTTTTGTAGAAATCTATAGGTCCTTTAAGAAATAGGGCAGTGAGTAATGTATGTCAGTAGTGAGTGAGTGGTTGAGCGAGTGTGAGAGAATGAGCAGCAGAAAAGTGATGGTGAACGCGAGCGGAGCAGAAGAAAAGGTTAGCAGTAAGTTGTCAGTCTGGCAGTAAATGTACAGACTACAGTGTATCAGTTAATAAATGCTGCAGCTTCTCAAGGCAAAAAAATGTCACGTCTGTTTCCTCAACTGCTGAAAAAGTGAAGTGGTTAGCTCCAAAGTTAGCAACAATGGGTTAGCCTAACCTGATGACGCTAAACAGAGAAACAGAGAACAGAGAAATGTGTGTCCTAGTTTTGGCATTGGTACCAAAATTCAAAATTTGATCAAATTAGCGTTAGTATTGAAATATTTCAATGGAATATGAAGGACATATAGTGGTATCTAACCATACTAAAAGTTTTGCCAGGTTTTCAGATAGCTTTCTTCCCATCCACACCATTATAATGTTTGAGTGGAATTCTCTTTGTGGCATTTATAGACATCATTTATCATATTGTCATGTAATTTTATATAATCATTTGCATAATCAATGCCTGCAAATTGCTTTACAAGACTACCTGTTCTGCTCCATTTCATTACACAAATATGTCATACACTTTGAGTAAAAAAGTAGGAAAAAAAAAAAGAAAAAACCATGACCTAACTAATTTAGCCATGTCAGTAGTTGTATTAGGGGACCCGCAAAAATGAGAAAATACTACTACATATGTCAACACCGTAGATCTGTACCATGACAGAAATAAGAAGGAATGATTTGAAATGACATCAGATGCTAAAGAAAAAGCCAGCTCACTTCAGCAAAGTGGTCCATGACTCAGATAGGAGGCGGTCAAGGGTGTGACAGTCATGTAGATGGATGAGCATTCGGGTACAACAGATGTTCTCTGACAGCAACTTTCATAAAAACCCTGAGGCAGCCCTTGGAATAAGAGAATTTTCCATGCAAGCACTGAAATTGATAAAATTATGCTGACACAACACATAAAAAAAGGGAAAAGAATCTGTTGTCTCAATAAATATGCAGCCAAGATGCACTGATACTGCAGACAAACGGATTCATTTTAGGGGTTATTTTATGTTGTTCTTTTAAATGTACAGCTTTATTTTACTCACAGAAATGAATATCTGGCAACTAGAAGAGACAGGTGTGTATATGGAGCATGTGTGGGTGTTATGCTCTTGTATTAATGTGCATAGACAACAGTGTACAGTATGAGTGGGAGTCAAATCCTGCTGCAAAGTGATTTGACAAAGTGCATGTGGAAGCAGATTTTATGATTAGGCAAATAATTTATTTATCATGTAAAGAGAGGCTTTTTCATCTTTTTAGCATTATGTTTGTACTGTATATATGCAAATGTATGTGTGTGTGTGTGTGTGTGTGTGTGTGTGTGTGTGTGTGTGTGTGTGTGTGTGTGTGTGTGTGTGATGGTGTTACATTTCATGGGAACATTCTTGCCCTCCTGCTGACACTCTCAGACCCCAGGGGGGGATACAGGGACTTTCACCCAATTCCCTGTTTTTCTTTGTCGCTTTCTTCCATCACCTTTTACTAACCCATCGTTCCCTCAGTCCTCACATACACACTGGTTTTATTCCTGCTTTTTTCCTCCCCCTCTTCCTTTTGTCCTCTCCTCTCCTCCCACCTGCATCCCTCCCTTGCTTGTTTGCTGTTCTACCCACAACTCTTCTCTCTTCCACATTGTACACTCTCCATCTTCTACTCTTCATCACAACCCGTCTCCCTTTTCTCAAACTGGTTCTCCTCCCTCCCTCTGTCCTCTGCTCCTCACTGCTGCTCCAGATGCAGCCTCCCTCCTCCTCCTCCTCCTCCTCAGTTTGTCATGACCATAAAAGGATAAAACCAGGCCCTGTGGCCTTGCTGTTTCTCTTTTAGTTCCTCTATCCTTCGTTCTCTCTCTGCTTTTCCACGATACTCCATCCCTCTCCTTCTCCAGAATCTCTGGCTCCCTCCCTCTTTTCCCCTCTCTGCCCTTTAGCCTTTTACCCTCAGTGACAGCATGACAACGAGGGCTGGTTCAACCAATGTGGCTTTGAAGCCTGATAATATTTATGGTTGAAGATGTAAGCAGCTATGCTTTCTTCTGAGGGAATTCATATACTAATTCATTCAAGACTGAGCAGCTCCTTAGCAGAGTTCACCAAGGTTTTGGGAGACTGATCCATTGATCAAATTACCTTTAAAGTGACTAACAATCTTGAAACTGTATCGGATTTCTCTCAAACATCTAGACATGAAGAGCTTCTATAGATTGCATGTTGCTCATGTTATAGTGACAGAGTGGTCAGAGAGAGCTCGTGTTTGCCTGTAGTGAGTACTGATAACAAAAAGCTCTCGAGTCAGGTCTGTTCAATGTTCAGACAAAGGTAGTATCTGAGGACAACAACATCTACTGTAGTAATGCATTATACTGAAACGTTTGCTGAGATCTTCGAAGTGCTCGTTTTAAGTCTTTTGACAAATGAGGTGAAGTGAGAGAGCAGGTCATGGTGGGCTGAAGTGACACACCTGGAGGTGGAATGAGAGTCAAAACTCGCACACACCTGACAGGCACTTTGTCTAAACTGCCACTACGACAACCAAAACAAACCTGAGGGAGACGACTGTTCTTTCAAACTGTCAGGTGTGTTTCTGTCATTGACTCATTACAACTGACCAGGCTTTTCTTTGTATAAAGATTATTTTTATTAGATATGTCCAAGTCTATCAAGGTATTTTTACCCTTGATTTCATATTGTCACTTTCCAACATAATACAGCTGCACAGAGCACACAAAAATACGGCTGACAGCTGAATAGTTTTACACAAAGAAAAGCTTCAGCTTTCCTCTAATGGTCATTTATAATGTTTTGTTCAGTGTGCTGGATCGGTGAAGGGAGGAGTGTCAGGGTGGATCTGTTGAGACAGGAATGTTTACACAGTCTTTTTTCACTGTATGAACAAAATACTTAAGTTTCCAGCCAGCAGCAGAGCTTCAGAGCGGCGGTTCCTGAACAGCAGGTGGTGGGACAGAAGTACCCTGATGATCAGACTGAAATGTTTCGCCAAAACCAATCAACCATGAGTAAAGTTTTCTTTCTGCCAACGTCAATTTCAGTTATGTTTTCAATGCTGATTTTAGAATTGTAAGTTGGTAACACATCCTCGTGGCTGTTCCTTTTCTTAATCACTTACAAAACTCTGACTGGTCGTCAGTGAGCACAACACCACTTATTTAATCAGCTGGGGGAAAAAAAAAAAAAAAAAATCAGGGATGTGGGCAGCAATTCAGAGCTCTGGAGGCAAACTCGAGCGCTACCATGCCACTGAACATTTGCCTCTGGGCTGTAAGGTGACTGATATGTCTTTTTTGGGGGAAAAGCTGAATAATAATTATATAACTTTTATAGGCTATTTCTGTAGTAATTACCTTGAACTGCATGTTTCCACATCAGTCCCTGTCCCTGTCTCTCACAACAACAGGATACTCATTTTGAACTAAACTAGGTCATCAGTATATGAGGTCATCAGCCAGTCATCACCCACTTACAATAGCTGTCACTTGAGAGTTTCTTTGCAGGACATATAGGATGTAAACATGTGCGGCGTAGTGTCTAAACTTTTGACCTACTTGGAGTGAACTTTGATAAAACAGTTGTGATGCCTAATGAGTCCTAATGCTTAACGAGTAAGCTCACCTGGACAGTCTTCTTGATGCGCTGGGATGGCCCGGGGTAATCCTTGGAGTACAGGTCAGTCAGGAACAGAGAGTTAATGAGTGTTGATTTACCAAGACCGGATTCACCTGAGGACAAACACATAAATTCAACCACGTTACATATTAAACTGATAAAAAGATTCATTTTGTGGGAAGGCAATAAAAACACAGCATTTTATTTGAGAGAAGCACAGGAAATGGAAAGACCTACTAGCCACATGATATGAGCATGTATGCTTACACTACAAACGTATTAAAAACCATACTCAACCATGCATTACACACACACACACACACACACACAGACTGGAGCAGAGGAAATAAAGGAGATTCATTGTCTGTAAGGGAAAAGGTCAGGAGCTCGTCTGCCAGCAAGAAAAGCTTTCTGATTGAGGGAATAAAACATTTCCTCTCCACCTCCTGCTCACTCTCTCCCTCACCATCCCCGTCTATCCGATCTTCCTCCGTCCCTCCCACTCAAAGCTTCCCTTTTCTCTCCTTACTGTGCCAACTTTCCATCCCCTGCTCCCATGCTAACGTTAAGCAGCAGCCACACAAACACACAGTTAACATTTACTCGACAAAGAGCACATCCACTCCAAACATACACATTGCATACACTCACACTCACACTCACTCACACACACACACACACACACACACACAATGCTGTGATTAATGGCTGAGCATCTGGCTCGTGTCTCATGAAAAGGCGTTGGGGAGGAGTGTTTGATCGGAGGGAAAGAGGGCCGCTTGTCCTAGTGAGACCTCTGACTGACTCCCACCACGCCAACACATTGCTTTTCAGCCTTTGAAAAACCAAAGCCGGCACTTCCCTGGCAACTGTGACCAAACACGAACAAAACCTGTGTACACAGTAGCTGGAGGGGGTGTAGTGTACTTACTAAAATCTGAGAATTAAAAGAAAAATTCCGAAGGATACAGAGCATTGAAAAAACACCGGGGGTTACATTTATAATATCAAAGTGAATCCAATTTCAAACAAAACAGCAATATGTCACAATTTTAGGACAGTTATTTTCAATATATCGATTAATAGCTATGTAACAATACGGGTGTTTGTATTGATGATGTTTAGTTTGGTGTTCGCCTTTCTTCTGTTAACTACAGACTATGAACTGCTGTGCCAAGCCAGTCAGGTTAGCCCCTTGTTGTATATCTCATATGGTGAACACATAAGAGAAATCAGAGCTGGGAGAGCCTGCCGTGTGTAGATCTATAGTTTGAAGGCTTTATGGTGTCCTGGCTAGTTGTATTAAAGGCTTTTTATCATGATACTCAAACCTCAGAATGCCTTCAATTGTCTTAATAGATGTTTTTTCCCCATTTAGTTTCCATTGACAGAAAGCAGTCTTTTTGATTGACAATTGTTGACATTTGTTGTTTTTTTCTCTTCTTTTCAACAGCTTCATTTAGTAAGAATTATGTCCTATGAGCAGTATGTTTAAATTAGTAAAAGTAAATGTTTCCTCTGCATTTTTTTGTGTATAGTTACATCCAGATGATTAAATCTGTTGATTATCTTTTGGATTAGTTGATTACTTGTTTAGACTAAAACAGTTTTTAAAAAGTCATTTTAAAAAAGAATGTCAGAACTCAGAATGTCTTCTAATTGCTCATTTTGTGTGACCCTAAGTCCAAAATCCAAAGAGAAAAAGGGAAATGTTTACATTTGACAAGTTGGAATAAACTAATGTTTGGCATTTTTGCATGATAAATAACTAAAACAATAACTTTTACCACCATTATTAAAATAGTTATGGATTAATTTTTAAGTTAACATTGATAGGGCAGAGAATCCACATTTCTTCTATCAGTGTTTAACTCCATTTACTCTTTGTTACTATTGAGCCATTTAGAGTGTGTTGCTGTGAAATATGTCTTTTGTGCAGCACTTCCTTTCTTCTGAAACCATTTTCTTTTACTGGAGAAAATAAAACTAACCTTGAAGTGACATCAAGTATGCTAAGATAGAATATAAATTGCACCTTTGAATATCTGTGTTGCAAACAGGCAAAGACCCTACTGCATTCAGTCAGAGAAATCGAGCTGCTCTTGACATCTGAGAAAAATATGCACGGTGTTGCCAACTTGTATGACTTTCGCAACAATCTGTGTTCAGTCTGAAAGCAGAAGTCTGGAGGTTTTCCATTTCAAAATGATGATCAGATGCTTCTCCAGTAATTCTATATTGATGAGCAATTTTGTAGAGAAGTGACAGCTGACAAAGTCTCTCGTGCAGTATCTAGGGCTTATGAAAGTAGTGCTCCTGGTTGAGGGTCAGTCAGCTCAAATGTTACTTTTTACAATTTCACTGTAAAAATGTTTTCCTTTAAGCACCATTTCACAGGTATATTTTATGTATGGGAATATAAATTCTCCTTTTATGTCTTTCAAATCAGCAACCTGCTGGGGAGGAACATCTGCAGGGAGAACTGTTTCATTCTTTCTTTCAACAGGACATCTGTGGTTACCATCAGTCCATGTTGACCCGAGGTGAAGCCTTGGTGGATTCCAGTCTTTACTCCTTCTTAACCCTTCGGCTGCCCCATGTGTGTGTTTGCTCAGTTATGGATGATTTTCTGTCTCCGTGTGAGTTATGAACCGCACTTTGTCTCTGTGTCTCCTGCTGCCTCTGCAGCCAGACGACAGCCGACTCTCCCGTTTGACGGACTGTTTGGAGTTAGAGGTCAAGCACGTACACACACACACACACGCACACACACACGCGCATATACACAAAGGCCATTTCATGATGAGAGAGCACAGATATATAAAACACTCCTCCTCTTCAGTAAAGGGAACATTGCTCCCCACCCTACAAAGGAGGGAAGGTTATCTAAACATGGAGGGGAAAGGCTACTTATGTGTGTTTTGGGGTGTATATATATCCCTAATGCTGAACTTTATGTCTGCCCCTCTTGTTCGCTTTGCTCTAGCTGTGTCAATTGGTAGGTTAGTGTCATTACTGATGCTAACTCGACAAAACAAACAGCAGGAAATGAAGTGAAATGTGTAACCTAACAATGACCCCAGTGGTCTCACATGGAGGCTGCAGCTACATCACACAACTTAACAAACCTGAACTGAAAAGCAATTTAACAGGTGTGATGGATTAATGATGGAATATCTGAAGAAACACTATACATCACTCATGGCTAGCTGAAATATCTGTAGTTATGCATAAAGGACCACTTTAGAGTTATAAGAAAACATTAATCCTAAAGATCACGTTTAGGTAATAAAACCCAGTGATGTTTGTGGTAGTGTGCAATCCATTTGATGGAGGTTCTGATGAATTAGGTTATTTTTATGGAAATAGTTTACATTCAATCTAACAACTAAATCTAGCTTGCTAGCCGGCTAATGTATTTGGTTAGCTAGCCACTGCTGCTGTGTTCAAAATATATTTATTTTAAGACAAACCAGCATAGTGAAGTCAAAAATACTTTTTCTTATATGTGCACTATTTTAATTGTTCTGCTATTACTTGGTATGTAAGCATTTTTTCCTCTCTTCCCTCTTATTGTGAAATATTAAACTATTTTTGATGACTCATCCTGCACTCTGAGTACTCAGTTTGATGTGATTTGCGGTGACCAGCTAAGTCCTTGAAACCACATTTAACCGTTAGCGTATGGGTAGTAGCTGGCAGAGGGGTTATCATGGGTCAGAGGTGTGTGTTTGGGTTAAAAATGTTCTCCCTTGTCCTCCTGACCTCCTTCTATGACAACAAGGGAAGAAGGTCCTGCTCCAAATTTTCAGTTTCACTCGGCCATTTCACTAGGACTTAAAATTGTCCGCTTCACTGAGGGAGTCTGCTAGCTAGTTAACACATGTAGCTTGAGCACGGCTGACAGCACAGTTAGCCTGAACAAACTGAGAGCATGAACTTGGGCTAAAGCCAAGACATCATTACTGCCCTTATTATAATAGTCATTTTATTTTAAAATGACATACAGTATGAAATCTTTTTAAGATATCTGTCTTTTCTTTGTAGAACTATATTTCTTGTTATCAATACTAACAGACCATGACAGCGCCATTCATGGCTGTTGGGAGTCACAGATTAGACACAGATGCATCATGAGAAAAACAATGGAGAGTCTATGAAAACATTGGACACTATTTGAATGGCTGATTCCTATTTGAAATGTATCCACCTTATTTCATATTATCTAATAATAAAAATGTATCTTATGATCAATTTTTCTCTGTCTTGCCTTAAAATGACAACCGTATAAGCAAGCTAGCCTTTAATTTGTTGACTTGAATAATTTGATGTGTTTTCACAAACGTTAACCCTATATTCTCTGCTAGCCTTCATGTATTCCAAATAACATGTTTTTTCATGCGTCGCCACCTGTTTTATGACAGATGGCTCTCCACTCTGAAAGTGCTGCCCTATATCTTCCTGACAGTTTTAAGTATCTTCTGTGTGAACCTCATCAGGTTGCTTAACCTGTGTGAAAGCAGGGTGACGGTGGCATTTCAGGACAGAGAGTCATGGGTCAAAGGTTTCGCTCTCTGTTCCTGACAGGCTCTGTCTGTGGTCTTGCTGAAATAGCCCATTCTTGTCTGTGGTACAGATGTGATACTGAAATCTGTCATCTCAAAAGTCAAGGCAGGGGCCCAAACAACCTAAACCCTGTACTGAGCTCACCTAACATCCTACTGTCCAAGTGTCTCAGTGTATCCTGAACAAACATCACGTTGGCTGCTCAAATGAACCAAACTGGTTTTACAAACACTGTAATGTTTGGTGCAAACAAACCAGCGAGGAGCAGGTTTCTGTATCTCTTTCTACAGATATGGATGGTTATAGTTGGCTTGCTGACGAAGGTTTATAACCAGTCGAACTTGACTTAAGCATTTTGATCTCCATTTGTGAGATTAATAAGCAAACAAATTGTAAAAGTTAACATTTTACCAAATCAAATGCCATGGAAACTGGTTATTAATGATTGTACAGATGAAACAGAGGATTTGTAGCTAAAAATGACAGGTTAGTTTCTCTGACTGAGAGGACTACAGTGTGACGGATGTTTCAGTCAGTCACAGCGGTACTCTAAGCCCCCCTGAGGGCAGGTCCGTCCCAATTAGCCTCCCTCTTTCAGCTTTAATTAAATATTGGTTCCACATGACAACTGGAAGCGCAGTGCCAGCTCTGACAGACTAATGACCTGAGCGTCAGTGATGGATGACCCTTCCAGCTCATTCCCGCTGTTTCCCTTCCTCTTCCTCTCGCTCAGTGAGCCATCACTCCATCTCTCTTCAGCTCTGTCTCCGAAACGGCCTCCAAACACATTCCATTTTCCATTTCTCCTCTCTGTCGCCAATGTCTGTTTTGTACTTCAACTCTTTCATTGTTAATTCAGTGATGGAGAGGACGTCTTTGCCTATTTCTTTATACATATATTCAGAGTTCGTTTTGGCCATTCGCGTGATAAACACTTTATTGTATTTTGACAAAACTTTGGGAAGTACGGGCTCTCACCGCTGTGTTCCAGCATTTTCAGTACAGGCCGGCCACAGATGGTACAACACATAGAAGCAAAACAAGACCAACTAATTTGTTATTGACTAGCCTGGAGGGAAATATCATCATTTGTGGGGCACAGTGTTTTTCCTGTGTTCTCATTGTGATCATTCTTGCCATTTGAGCTAAATTAAACCATCATGTACTACACAAAATTACATTACAAGATTATTTAGTGAGAACAGGAAGTTCGATGAACTCTGATCTAATAATACATTATTGAAAACGATTAACCGTGACACCAGATCACAGGATAGGTTAGCTTTAGAAGTTCCCACTGGCTGCACTACTTTCTGCTGAACTGGGGAAGACTGGTTTCCAGTTATAAGCACATTGATACTGGAATGCAATTGGTTGGGTCTGAAGACTACAAGTTTGAAAATGAAAAAAATCTTGGGGTGTGGAGTTAGAAAACAGTGAAGTTACCAGACCTCTGTAACCCGCTCCTCATCTCTGCTGGAGGCTAGCAGCTCCAGGCTACATTAGCTGCTACTAGCATAACACACCTGAATCTCTAACCTGTGTCTAAACTGTTGGCAGTCGAATTGCATCGTGGGTAATGTAGGCGCCAGGTTTTGACAAGAGGAATGCGTGGAATAAAAAAAGACAATGTCTGATTCTGATGCAATGACTAAGATCCTTTATTAAAAGCTAAATCAATGGAATATTTGGGATTTCTTTTAGTTAGCGGGCTTCAGTCTGTGTATGAGCTGAATGGTTTGGTGTGACTAACGGTCTTATTGTGATGTTATGTAATTTGTTCTCAAGTCTAATTTGGAAACAAGATCTTGATCTCAGTGAGACTTCCTGAATAAATAAAGCTCTATTACTTATTACTGGGATACTTTGTTTATTATACTACTGTGATGAGATACTAGCAACCAATACAATCAGAAATAAATCAGGATTTTCCCTACCATTATAAGGCGCTTAGGCGCTGTGAAAAAAAAAAAGAAAAACGCTTAGGCGCAGTAACAAATGAATGAAGAGAAAATTTCTGGTCGCGCTTTTTCTGTCCTCCACACACACACACACACACACACACACACACACACACACACACACACACACACACACACACACACACACACACACACACACACACAGAGTAGACAGAAGAGCAGAGAGGCCACAGTGGAGACAGTGAACCAGGTGAAGTGAAGATTTCTAAATAATTAACTTGAGTTGACGTCATCTCACTTGTTACTGTAAGTGCTATAAAATCTTCGCGAGCAAAAGCCAATAAGAGTAATTTATTAAACCACCTGCTCAACAAGCAGAAACATGTACAAAAGCGATATTTCCACCTGCTTCGCCTGCAGTGTCCCGTCCACCGCCGGCATGTTTTACACAGCCACAGTGCGCTGATTAAGCTAATAGCTAATTGTTTAGCTTAGTTTGTTTAGTTTTAGCTACTGGCTGAGACGGCAGCCCCCCCCTTCCTCTACCAGCAGGCAGTGAATCACATCAGCAGCAGAGGGGGGAGGATAGAGGACAGGATGAATGACTGATACTGATGTATATTTTTTATGGCGCACAGTGTGATCACTCACAAAATGTAAAGGATTACTTCATCAGTGAGCATATTCGTTTCATTCTTCTTGCTAATGTCTGAGTGTACTGTGAAAACTACAACCTGTGTTTTTTCTTTATCTAAATTTTGTAATGTTAATAGTCCAAAATTATGTGAAAATGCATGGTTTTTCGTCAAATAACATGATTTTCTTAGGGGAGGAACAAACAGCACCTAAGCCCTCCAGAAACCAAGGGAAAACACTGTAAACTTAATGAACAGAACAACCGGCGCACCAGGAACCTGACTGCTTTACTGATGCTAAATCATGGCTCCACAGTAGCACACTGCAAGATTAACGTACACTTTGAAATCCATGCATATTATATATGACTCTGTTGAAAAAGCTATACCAAGCTGGACTGTGAGAGACAGAAAAAAAACAAACATACAAATGGTCAGAGTGGGTTTCCCACAGGATTCCTGACATTCCTCCCTCTCTTTCTCTCATTCTGTCTCTCCCTCTCTTTCAGCCCTGAGGCAGCAGCTGGCCCCCTCACATCCTGACAGGCCTACTAACTAGCACTCAACACAAACACACACACACATATATATATATACACAAACACACACATCTAACAGACATGTGTAAGGCCTGAAGTAGAAAGTGTGAAAAGAGACATCTGGGGAACATACAGGCATAAAGGAGAGAGCAGCAGTGAGTCACAGAGAGACAGTGGTCGTGAGTGAAGTTGTGTTTGCTGAACACCAGACTGTTGGAAAAGATAATTCTCCATTGTTGAGGATAAATGGGTCTGGCTGAAACAGGGGGCAAAGGTCATTGTTTTTGGCGGAGATAAGGATCTGCAAGTCCAGCAGACTCTATGCAAGAATCGGAATCCAACCTCGACTGTGTCAGCACTCGGTCGGACTGTGATGGTCCACACGGGCGCGCTACAGGAGCCTTGGAGGGACACAACCCACTTTCCTCTGGTTTTAAAATTAGAGAGCGAGTGTTCTGCTTCGATCTGCCGAGCTTGAGACTAAATCTGACAGAATTGGCACGTGCTGGGTCACAGCAGACATGTGCATCTCAAAATAGAGGCCGAGAGAACGGGAGCAGAACGGAGAGAAAGAATGAGAAAGGAGAGGGAGAGACTCGCCTGCAGTGGTTTGACTAAGCATGCATGAACATGCACATGTGCACGAGCTCATCCGCACACATGTACACACACACGTACACACTGACAGAGCGGCCTGTGCTGAGTGTTGTGCCCGGAGGCGATGACGAGTCTTTGTGAGGCAGGTTTGTAAACAGGCTGTCCAGCAATAATGACAACGCTCTAACATGGACGGCTCAATGCATAGTAAACTGACCACAGATCCAGGACAGACCAGGACATAATAAACTACAGACTGAGCCATCATTCTAAGACTTTCAACTGGCCTGTTGTGCAGGAAGCGGGGCTTCTGGGTGGCATTGTGCATTTCTGGAACCACAAACTCTTTCTCTAGACGTGTATCTGTGTCCTCTGTGATAACTATCAAACAGTTGAAGTAGGACTGATAAAGATCGGAGAGGATTCTTGCCAAGCAAGGATGTATCACATTATGAAAACAATAAGAAAGGTCCAAAATGAACTGCAAGAATGTTGCATCATGTTCAAGAAATGCAAGAATCTGCAGTATGTTGCTGACACAATCGCTTGGGGAAATGAGCAACTGTGAGTCTGAAATGATGGCACGACGAGATGTCCTTAGTCGATCTTAAGGATCAGTATCAGGGCCGATCCGGGTATATTCAAAAGCGTTATATCAGCTAAAATAAAACCCATCCTTTCATTTTTGTACTCTGCAGTGTTCTGTACACCTCAGCCTACTAGTGTCATATCAAATCAACATTGCTTGTCTTCTGCTGCTATGTAAATGTAAGTACTGAACTGGCAGATACCCAATTTGAAAGGATGGAACGGGATTGGGGCCCAGACACAGGACATCCCCGCACAAAACTGTTCAAGTTTAGGAATCTGGTTGTCTATAAAGTGACATGGGTACATCATTCTGTAAAAGGGCACAAGTACCAACTTGTCAACTTGGATTTGACACTTGGCAGTTGAGAAACAGACCTGGAAGAACAGCCAGACCATGACGCTTTTTTATGGCTGTGAAGCACAGCTGTGTGCAACCCATAATGTATTATACTGGGTGTGGACACATAAAAGCAACACCTATACAATGTGACACAATATAATAGCCTATTTATCCATCCAAACGTTTTCAGCTGATTGAGGTGGATAAGCCAAGTCACCCATATGTCTTTCTCCCTATCCACTTCCTCCAGCTCCCCCTGAGGGATCCTGAGAGGTTCATAGACCAGATGGGATTTATAATCCCTCAACCATGCTCTGGGTCTGCCTCTTATCATGGCTGAAATACCTCAACCGGCTCCTTTCGATGTGAAGAAGCTCTGCTTCTACTCCGTACCTCCTCACCTTGTCCTTAATAGACCTTTTTCACAGCAGACCTGTCATAGCAGGAAAAGCATAGTCGAGACTGATAACATTAACGATGGCTCAGTTTCAGTTAGTGTTATTAAGTGCACCTGTGCTTTTCATGCTTTGACATGTCAAAATATCTGCTGTGAAAAAGGTCCCCCTGTGCAGAAAACTCATTTTTGGCTTCCTTGTGTCCTTGACCATAGTCCTTTGGCCTGATCACTAGAATATCCCTACATTAAGTAAGATACTGCCATGGTGAAGTTGCACAGTGGTTCTTTAATAAGCCTTTTTCACAGCAGACACTTCGACGTGTCACAGCAGGTAGAGCACAGGTGTTACTAATAACACTAACGATGGCTCAATTACATTGAACCGTCCCCCAGTAAAACATGCCAGTTATCCAGCATGCACAATACCAGGACTCTGGAAATGACACCACTGAATGGAATGCAGCCATCATTACTTAATGTTATTAATTGTATCTGGGTCTTTTCTGCCAGCCCCGACAAAGAGCCAATTTGCGCTGGAAAATTTGTACTTTTCCTAATGTAATAAAAAAGAAATTTAAAAAAGGGGCCAGATGACTGTGCTGCCAGTCCTTTGAGAGATAAAAATCACATGTCGAAATACCTGCCACGAAAAAATGACTCTAGTAGTGCAGAGAGAGGATTAATGGGAGGGGTGTCACACAGAAAAATAAGGAACAAGTGCCATTTTTCGACTGTATCTGCTGCTAATTATGCAATCAAAGTGTGGAAGTTAGTAATGCTGTAGGGAGGTGGACTCGACTGCACATTATGTCTCAATAACTGCAGGCAGTGAACAAGCATAAAAATGTGCAAAATATGACACGCAGTTAAAAGAATTCATGAAAGTGAAGGACTGATCTGCCTTTACCGCAACGCCTTGGACTCTGACAATGATTTAGTGCACATGGCCAGCTCTGAAGACATATTTGAAGATAACTTATCATCATCAACCACTTTAAGATTTTGCAGTCTCCAGTGTTTCCTCTAAGTTGACTGCTTTGGGGTGGCGGTGTGTGTGTGTGTGTGTTTGGGGGGGGGGAGCTAGTGCTGAGCCAAATTCGAGAGAGACTCAGCAACAAAACATTTCTCCGTTCTCTGTTTAAGAGCGACTGACATTGACACTAAAATGAGAATAGCTGGTCCACCTTAAGTGAGCCTGGTCAGGCTAGACTAACCCAGCAGTTGAAGAAACAATAGACAATAGAGACTTTTCTTGGTCTTGAGAAGCCGCAGCATTTAGTAACTGACACACAGTAGCCTGTACTGCACATTTACTGCCAGACTGACGACAGGGTGGTTATGGCTCAGGAGGTAGGGTGGGTCGTCCACTAATCAGAAGATTGCCGGTTCGATTCCCAGCTCCTCCAGTCCGCATGTCGATGTGTCCTTGGGCTGTGCCATCAGTGTGTGAATGTGTATGAATGATTAGATTTCCTCTGATGAGCAGGTTGGGACCTTGCATGGTAGCCCCTGTACCATTCAGCGTATGAATGTGTGTGAATGGGTGAATGTGATTCGTAGTGTAAAAGCGCTTTGAGTGGACGGAAGACTATACAAGTACAGTGGGATTTGATGCATAAGTCGAAGACTCAAAACAAGTCCACAATAACATAGGGTGTTATCGTGCTTGCACAGTGTGCAAGTGAAAATCATTAGTAGCCCACTGATATGAATGATCATGTGAAATTTTAGCGGCGGCGCTCATAATTCTGCAGTGGCTGTGCACCGCTGCAGCGTGAAGGCAGGAGAAACACTGGTCTCCAGAACTGAAATGTTCCCTGTGTGAATGTGTGAGGAACTGTGATGATTTGCATAATTTACTTTTATTCCTGTTCTATGAGCAGGTCGAATGCCTTGAAATACAAATAGTTGGTATTCAAGAAAATGAAACTGAAAAAGATCACATACCGGAGCCAGATCAAAAGTCTGATCAGAACAGTTTAAAATAAAGCCCATTAAAATAAATGACTGTATGGTGTTTAGGAGAAGTGAAACTTTAACGAAACGAGGAATTACAGTCACCACACACCAGTAAATTCAGACTGTGGCTGGCTTGTTGAAGAATTTCACCTACTTCTTTCTCATGTTAACAATTTGCTTGTGCACTTTGTTGGTTCCTCTCTCTTTGATTGCTGATCCTTTATGATTAAGTGTAATATGGGAATAAGACTGATGGAAGGAAAAAGGAGTTAAATACAGACACATTTTATGTGCGCATGTGTGTGTGTGTGTGTGAGAGAGTGTGTGTATTAACGCATCTGGTTAAGCCTGCAGATTAACTAGACCAAAGCCTTCCCTTACTCACTCACTTCTGCAAGGTCAGTAGGCAAGGCGGTCAATCCTAAGCCTGTCAGACCGTCTTATCTGGACACACATACACACACTGCACAATGTTACACACAAACACTGAGCTCACATGCTTACAGCAACAACAACAGGACAAACAGCGGGATAGACTGACAAACAGTCCTACAACCGCAGAGGGATCAGTGAGGCAGACAAACAGATACCGACTTAGTAAGCAGACTACTACTGGACTGTAAAAGAGATTCAAGCTCATGCAAAACATTACTGGCTGCGTCATTCACAGGCCTTGATAAGTGAATAAAAGTCATGTTGGGCTTTTTGATCTAACACGCACCAATGTTTACAAGAAGTCCCTGTTACACTACTTTGTACGTTGTGTCTTCACCACTGTGGATGCCCCAAATCAGTGGTGTCACAACAGGTGTTTTGCCTTTGACAGCTGATTGGAAACACTTCCCAGCTCTGACATCACTGGTTAGGGTGTGGTCACAAGAGCGCTCATGTTCGCTCATGTGTGCTCTCCCTCACGCCTCTATGCACCTTTTTTCTGCCTCTTTCCTGGTTGAGGAGACTGTGGTGGAAAATGTTTTTTTAGCATTTTGGGTGCAAATTCAGGAGGCTTGTCCCCGCCCAGTTACCACAGTTACAGTCAAATCATCTGCAGAGCAGCCGCCCAACATTAAACTAGCTAATAAAATAGCTACACGTCGCATGTTTTCCCTGCAAGACTCGTGTTTTAATGCTGTTGTTCATTGTTTGTGATATGAAAACATCAGAGAAATAAAAAGCTTGAGTCCTGGTATTAGTTCAGTTATAAAATCCAAACACACCGCAGAGCGTCTCTCCTGCCAGCTGCTGACAGCGCTGCCAGTCGGTAGAGGAGGAAACGCTGTTATTGCATTTAACACCGGAGCTGAGAGCGTCAGAGCTCGGAGCAGAGGCGCAGTCACTCTGCGTCGTGCTGCTGTCCTTCGCTTCCATCATCTCGAGCCAATTCATTTTGAGAGAGCGACGGCCAATGAGGAAACGCCTACGCAGCTGGCCGACCAATGATGTAACTTCATCACTCAGTCAGTCAGTCACTAGTTAGTTGTAGCCCTGCTTTGATCTAAATGCTGTTTCAGAAGCTATTCCACTCTGATATGTACATTCTCAGGAAAACTCTGAATGCTGACTCTGCTGATTGAATCAGCACAGAATATTGAGAACCAGTGAAAATTTGAAAGTCTTCCATCAAGAACTTGTATCAGTTCATCTCTAATGCAATGTCCCACATGCATCTCACAGCACTGCTTACAAGGTCAGAGTCTTCTGATGTGCTCTCCTCCTGAGTTGCTTTAGGGAAGCAGAAGCAGCGGGGCTGTGAAGTAGTGGCCTTGTTACACATCACAAGCAGCGTGAAGCCAGCATCGCTTCCCCTCTCCTCCCGGCTCTCTTCAGTTCTGATCTGACTCTCTGCTCTGTTCGGCTCTGTGCACTGGCGCTGGATCTTGCTAATCTTTCCAGGAGTTTCTATTCAATCTGCCAGCTGGACAAAGGGGCAGGAAGCAGCTTTTTCCCCCTCAGAGAGAGGCAGATTGAGAGGGGAAGACAGCAAGTTGGGTAGAGGGGAGAAAGAAAAGAGAGAGCTGAATAAAAAAAAAACACCAGTGGAGCAGTTTCTGGTGGCGTTCCTTCTCAGGGAGTGACCGAATGAGAGCAGAACAACCAGAGCTGCTTCCTGGTGAGTCCAGAGCTCCACGGAAATGGCCATGACTGGTATACACAATATATTATAATGTCTGTACTAATATACAGTAGGTTTAATATAAAACTATGTACCACATCAGAACGAGCTACAGATGAATGGGCAGCTAGTTGAGATACGCAGAGGTAGATCCCTATGCAGTTAGCTACATTAGCTAACTTATTATGAACACCGTTTATTGGCCCAGAACTGATAATCAACCTTTGTAGCTGATGTTGTTTCAACACGCTTTTCTTCATTGTAGGGCTCCAACTTATTTTTTTTTTATTATTGATTAATCTGCCAATTTTTTTCTTGATTAATCGATTAGTTGTCTTATCTACAAAATGTCAGATAATAAAAAATATAAATGCTTGTTATAATTTCCCCCAGCCCAAAGTGATGTCTTCAAATGTCTTGTTTTGTCCCATTAACAGTCCAAAACTCAGATACTCAGTGTTAAAAGCATTTCATCCTCACATTTGAGGAAGTGAATCTTGCATTTTTTGGGGGATTTTTGCTTCTTAAATTATGATTATTCAACTATGAAAACAGTTGCCAGTTAATTTTCTGTTGACTGACTAAGCTCTTCACTTTGCTGATCTGTTTCTTCACTGCTGGTGAACAGGTGTATAATACAGGGAGCTCAGATACCAGTAAAATTAACTCCTGTATTACGTCCCTCAGTGTGGTCTCTGTGGTTGCCATGGTCACACTGCAAATAGTAAAAGTTAATCCATTATAAACTCTGAAGGCGGCGGCACACAGCCATGTGCGTCCACAAGAACGGCAGCCGCCCACCCTCCCTGCTGTCACGTTTACATTGTAAACAATGGAGGGGTCCGCAGCAACTGCCCACCATTTGACCCAGGCTGAAAAATACTACAATGTTCCTTCAAACGTATTCTATGTATTCTTTGAACTCTTCAAATTCACACACTTATGTCTACATTTTCTGCTTGCAGGTCATATTAAGGGTGACCACAGCAACAATATTTATGTACCAAACTACCATAAACATCTCATTACACTAACTCAGATACCCACACACAGCCGGCTACAGCTGGATGCCATTACAATCTGTTAATCTGAAACGTCTCGCCAGGAGACATATTAGAGCTCATATTTCAGCCCGTCTGACCTTTGTTATCTCTCTCTCTCTCTCTCTCACACACAAACACACCCATATTTTATTTTTACTTAGTCTACTTGCACTCATTAGAAAGCTCGTCACCCAGTTGTTCAGCAGTGTGTAGGACAGGGATGTTGTTGCAATGCCTTATAGCTTCATTGTATTCATTCATTTTATACTACTGTATAGACTGTATCTACTGCTAGGTACCGAAATAGATCAAGATCTCTTTGTCATTTCTCAGTGCTCGCATACGTTGAAAATAGGTTCATATATTTTGAAGTTATCAAAAGCAACACAGTTCTTACCTGCACATTTGAATGCAACTGCTACAGAAATGACTTCTCACTGCCCGCACTGTTGGAATTTGAAGTTACCTGCAGGCATCAGCCCCAGTCATCTCATCTTCCACCATCTGTCTGTTCCAAAGCTACAATGGAACAATACTGGGCCTCTCAGTCGAGCCGAGCTTTCACACTTCACTACAATGCCAAGTACAGCAGTGCTGAGGCCAGTTTTCACTCTTTACTTTCACAGTCCTGCTTATAGGTCCAGCTGGCTGTTTCTCAAATCAAAACATAATCAGCTCTTCAGTCTCTCTCTAACACTGGTATTTCCTTTCACTTCTCCGTTACATTGTTTTATGATTGCTGTCATATGTTAAGGGTATGAAGATGCTGAACTTTGTTCTCCTAATTTTTGGTTGTGTCTATATTTAATGATTCAGGAACTGGACTTTCCTCTACTATTATCCAGTTTCCAAAAGTCTACATTAAATGCCTAACATAACATTTTATCTTGTGTACTGTATATTGTACAAGATTTTATATACAGAGCTAAAGCTGCACAAACTTCACCACTGGCCACATTTTATTGGACTTATTGGCCCTTAAGCCTCCATCTCTGGGTGGACACACACACTAGCTGCTGTTTCAAACACAGTTTGGATTATGCTCAAGTTTCTGCTCGTTACTTCCTGTGTTTGAAATGATTTCTCTCCAGTGTGCATACCAGACACCAGAAATTCATTTGAGCAATTCTTCAGCATTTCACTCTCACCATTGCACTGTGTTATTAGCAAGCAGCAACTACCACGGCTTGAGGTTGAAGCCAATGCAGAAATACCTTAAAGTGCAA
The DNA here is from genome assembly GCF_963924715.1 of Thunnus thynnus. Classification (NCBI taxonomy): domain Eukaryota; kingdom Metazoa; phylum Chordata; class Actinopteri; order Scombriformes; family Scombridae; genus Thunnus; species Thunnus thynnus. Next base: position 7,818,622 of record NC_089521.1, on the reverse strand, counting down.
TGCCGCCGACAGTTACTAGATGCAAACTGGCTCCAATGCAAACAAATGGGTTATGTCACACCTCGCTACATCCATCTATATATACAGGCTGTGGATATTAGACAACATAATTACAACAGTAACAAAACAACAGCCAAGTCGCTCAAGAATTTTTGTGTCAAGTTCAATTTTGACAAACTTTGACATAAGAATTTATGCCATTGACCAATAGCAAGCTGTCTTCACAACCACTGAGAATATTGAGCCATGGAGAAGCCAAAATGAATGAAGCTATCATAGCGTAGCTTATTATCTTTTATTTAAATCCTGTCAGAGCATACACTGCTCCAGATAAGAGACATGGCTTGCAGACAGTTATGAAACAGGAGTACAAATCTGTTTTTGACGAAGCTGTCTGAATATATTGTCCCTTTAACAACTGAGCTAACAGTTAGCAAACTTGCTAGCTTGGAGAGCTTTTTTACTACTTCACTAACAAAATTCTGGGGGCAGTAAACAGCCCAGTACAGAGAAAACATAAAGAGGCTTGAAAAGCTTTTGTGACTAAATAGTGCTAGCATGTTGCCAGCTGGCTAGTGTGTTAGCAGTTGGCTCACCAGCTACAGCAGTTTACCAACTAACCCTGTCAGCAGTCCTTATGTCAGCCAGTTATTTCCTGTGTTTGGAATGGTCTCTCCTGTATGCATGCGAGACATCAGCATTTCATTTGAGAAATCCCTTAATGGTACAAATATGTTTTTCGAAAAAGCTTTGGGAGCTTATTGTCCCATTAGCAACCAAACTAACAGTTAGCAAGCTTGCTTACTCAGGGAGCTTCTTTTCCAACTTCAATAACTGCAAAAACAAAATGCGAGGATTGGGGGCAAACGGCCCTCTACAGAGAAAACTGAAAGATGTTTGAAACTTTTGTGACTGAATAGTGCTAGCATGTTAGCAGTTAGCTACCAACTAACCCTGTGAGCTTTTGTCATATTTAGTCAACTTTATCCTTCTTATATTTAGTCAGTAATAACTCTGGACCTTTAGTCTTGTCTTAGGCAAAGAAAATCATGCACATTTTAGTCTAGTTTCAAAATTACTTGTTATAAGTAATAAAAGTAGCTTACAAACACAATATCATTTCTTCTCTTTTTTTAAATTTTCAAATTCCATTTGAGTCAACGCTTATATCGATTTAGACATTTTGGTTTCATTAGGTCGGTTTTGTGTAGTGTTAATTTCGTTGATGAAAACTAATTATGTTTGTTAATGATGACTAAAATGAGACAATGAGGAGACGGCACTGACGTTATTAAACACTAACTGTGACTATATCAATATGCGATATTGTTGACGAAAAAAGACCAAAATGTAGATTAAACAATAAAAACTTTACCAAAATATCTCTTTATTTTCATTGACAAAAAACCAGCACAATGAGCACAATGATGAGTACATCAACTATTTTACAGAAAGTAAGTTAACCTCAGTTTGTCATGTACTTTGGGCAACCAAAAACATGGTTTCAAAATGTTTTATTGTCTGTGCAGCTCTCATTGTTTTATAATAGTTTTAAAGAGTATGGGCCCCAGTTGTTTAATTGTGTTGGTTCAAAATAAATATGCAAATCAGAACATGTTTCATGTCTGGATGTATTCATTAAACTGATACCGTCAGACCAGATACTTTCTACAAGGCTGCATTCTTAATCATTCAACCTGTGTTTTTCATCAGATAACGATATGATAAAATCTGACAAAAAGTTATTGGTTTTGGCTCGACTAGATTGAGTGAAATGTTCCATGTAATCTGATGGCTAAAAAAGACTACAATGTCAACAGTTTTCATGGACTAAAACTATACCGAAATAGTTACAGTTTCCTCTGACTAAAATAAGTCTGAAATGCTCAGACTTTTAGTCGACTAAAACTTGACTTAAAAAAACAAAAACAAAAACAGGATGAGGTAATATGATAAAAACTAACAAGGAGAATTTGACACAGGGCTAAGACTAAATGAAAAATAGCTGACAAAATTAACAATAGTTTTGTTTTATCATCATCATGGGGAAAATATTAACTTCTGAATATATTTCATCACAGTGTTTTCAAGGAAGTGAACATAATTGCAGTAGAGCTTTCAAGAGGCCGTTAGGGCTGGGGCAGTGATCATCCTCTGAAAACGTCTGTGTTGAGTCGTGAACACACTGCTATGCTCTTCACATTTGTTATGTGTGAAATTTGGATCAGCTGGGGTATGTGGAGCAGGGAGCCAAGAAAACTGGGAAGAGAGAGAGGGGGCCCCATATGTGAGAGTTGATTGTGGATCTCTGCTTTTTTTTCTCCCAAGCTATCACTCTGCTGTCTTTGTCTCCCTTCTGCAACTCTTCCACAGTGGCTGTTTACTAAACAGGAAACTAAAACCCCAGGCTGAAATAATAAAGGCTGGACGCCTCTTTGTGTTAATGAACTGACCGGGGTTCACCACAGGATACATAGGATTAGATTTATGACTTTTTCAAACATTTTAATAGAGGTTGGAAGTGAGTTTAAGATTAATGTAAAAACTTAAAGAACCAAAAAAATTGCCAAATCCAGAATAAGAATGAAGAAGCAGAAATGATGAGAGGCAGAAAGAAAGAGAAGTACAATAGGAAATGATTTTTTTAAGAGTCCATGGGTGTATAGTAAAACAGACAGGATGTGAGCTATTTGAGTTTTTTACAATGCTGATGCATGAGTTTTCATCTATATAGTTTAGTTAGGAGTTTAAAGGAATAGTTCAACATTTTGGGAAATGTGCTTATTTGCTTTCTCCATGAGAGTGAGATGAGGAGATTGATATCAATCTCATGTCTGTGCTTTAAGAACAGAGCTGCAGTCAAGATGCGGTTTACTTAGCTTAGCTAGCCTGGCTCTGTCCAAAGTTCAAAATACACCTACCAACACATGTGCAGCTCACTAATTAACATGCTGTATCTTTTGTGTTTAACCACATACACAGAACGAAATGTTAAAACAATAATTTGTGGTTTTAGGGGTAGTTACGCTGGAACTATTTCTTGATGTACAACATGTAATTGCAGTGATCTTGGATTCTTGTTGTCACAGTGAGGTTACTGACTTGATACCATTGTGCCTGTAAAGAGACTAAACCCTGTGCTCTCCAACTGTATCTGGCATCCATTGCTATAGCCGGAGACGCTGTACTTATGTACTGAGTGGATGGATGAACTGTTGTTTGTGAACACAATTTGTTTATGTAATGCAAATGTCCATTGGTTTTCCACACACTGCAAACATCTGTATATGAATAGATTAGAGTGTTAATGGTCCAAAGATACAAGAGCCATGTTGACTGGACATTCTGATCCTCAAATGTATTGATAGCACGATATGAAAGAAGCTAATATTCAAGCAGAGTTACAGTTCCCAGGCTGTCAGGTTTAATATCATCCTGTGTCTGGCGACCTGCACTACAGACTTCACACAAGTATTGGGCAGGTGGATAAACTAGTGTTCTTCAAGAGACAGTTGCAGCAAGTCCTACTGTCATTTTCACATTTCTGTTTGTGTACAAGGTAAACAAAGATATGTACAATGTGTTAGTCAGTTAGCTAATGACATTGTTGGTAGGTATTTGTGAACTTTGGACAGAGCCAGTTTCAGTCGTCATGTTAAGCTAGGCTAACCAGCTGCTATCTCTAGCACTATACTTACCACACACACATGAGATGAGACTGGTATTGATCTTTTCACATCAGTCTTGAAAGGAGAGCAAATAATTGTATTTCCCAAAATGTTGAACTTTTCCTTTAAGTTGTAATTGTCTTTTCAGAGAACACAAAATCAAATAATGCACAGCGAATGTTTAATTCCGTGCTGCTGCCTATAGCAGGGACACTTATCTGGCAGATGTGGCGGTCAGACCCAGAGTCAAGACCTGATTTAAATGCAAAATATGGTAATAATTGCACAAAAACAATTTTGAGATGTCGCAATCAAATGTATCTTTTGTCATTTAACAGAGTCCTAACCCAATATTTAAGCTTATGCATGTAATACAGCTGAACACAGTGTTATGTGTATAATACAGCTACACGGTTGAAGCTCACCCCACACAGTATGTGTAAAGAAGCCAATACAATTTAGAATAGCTCCAAAGGACCTCCCCTGTACAATCCATATCTGTTCATTACAGGAACCTTTCACACAGAGAATGGTTCAATATATCAATACAACACCACATCATTTCTGCATGTTGTGTGTGTGTGTGTGTGTTTGTGTGTGAGTGAGTGTATGTGTCCATACAGCCAGCCAAACCCATCGTTCCAGCACTCCTCCAGCCACTTCCCTCCCTCTGTAGCCACATTCTGCAACCCAGTTCATTCATACTTGAACCGACATCCTGCTGCTCGCTTTCCAAATCAAATTACCCAAAGCACACAGATGTGTCATTGTGCGTCCCAGGTCTAGGAAGAAAGATCCCCTGGGAAACTGTGGGAATCCAGCTTTCACAAGAAATTTTTCCACACACATTCTCCGTCAGTAACAACACAGTTATTGGGGCTTTTCCCCTATCTTTCTGCAAGAGCGTAGTTCTTCAGTTTGAGACCGTGATTTATTGATTTCACATTCAGATTTTGTAAATCTTTCTCTCAAACAGCCCCTGCTTGCGCTTTGATTTGCTCAGCTTCTGCTCAAACCGTATGCTTGCACTGAAATATATTGTTGCTTGCACAGATTTCCTGCTCCAGTTTCAGCCCTTCTCCTGGCACTCAGGATGCTTCTGTGCGCTTGTGAAACGTCTGCTCTCAGATTTCTGCTCTGAGAGCTCCGCTTGGATTTTTTGTGCAACAACCCTGTCAAAATCCCCCAAACAACAGAATGCCAGGTGTAGTGTTGACCAATAAAATGATGCCTGCCTCCTCCCAGGGGTGTTCACTTCACGGCTATTTATGGTGTGTGCTATACATCTACTATTATATGTAGCTATTATAGTAAAAAGTACGGGAGCTGGTGTATACATTAACTGTCCTTTTATTCCAAAAGTCATAAAGAAAACAAGGTAAGTACATTTAATAAAGCCCTGTAGGGCGGGAGAGGATGAACCCGGTTAGAGGGTAACCGCCCATATGGGATGTTCTAAGAAGTAAAGCAAGCGCTCCAGCAAGGAGGCAGGCATCATTTCATTGGTCGACACTATACCTGGCATTCTATCAGTTGGGAGATATTGACAGGGTTGTTGCACAACAAATCCAAGAGCAGAGCAGAAATATCTGAGAGCAGACATTTTACAAGTGCACAAAAGCATCCTGAGTGTGAGGAGAAGGGCTGAAACTGGAGCAGGAAATCTGTGCAAGCAACACTATATCTGAGTGCAAGCATACAATTTGAGCAGAAGCAGAGCAAATCTAAGCACAAGCAGGGGCTATCTGAGTGCGAGGGCAGGGTTTGAGGGTAAGAATTACAAAATCTGAACATGAAATCAATAAATCATGCTCTCAAATTGAAAGACCACGCTCTTGAATAAAGATAGGGGGAAAAAAACCCCATACACAGTAGATGTTTTACAGCAGAGCATCACTGCTCTGCAGAAACCGCTTTTTAAATTGTCAACTCGTCATCCTGAGCAGCTGAGCGCGCTGGATGCCACACATGCTTTACTGCCTTTCAACCTGCGCTGTTGACACACATACACACGAGGAAGAGATCGCATGCAGACGAGCAGACGCAGGTGTCTAGATGTAAATGTTTCCAACTTACCTACAACCATCAGAGTGAATTCAAAACCTCTTTTGACCGATTTCCGGTACACCTGGTTGGGGAGATTCGCAAAGCCCACATAGCCCTCCAGGTTCCGCTGCTGAAAGAAAACACACACCGACACACATTCTGTTAAAGCAGACATCACACCACAAAAATGAATAATGATAAAACATAAACTCTTGATCTGGAATGTGTAACTTTACCATAGAATACAAGTCAAATAATCAACACATAAAAACTCTGTTACTAAGGTATTTTACATCGTTTTACAAAAAAAGCTCCACAGAGACATACACAGTTATGTGTGCACAAAGTGACAAAAATCTTGTTTTTTGTGAACCTGCAATTAGCATTTCTGTGTCCTGCAGCAACAGAGCCCCTTTGAAGTGAAGTGCAGCTGGGATAAATACAAGAAGGGAAAAAGGCTGTTTTAGGGGGAACAGAGGTGAGGGGAGGCAGACTCACAGAGAGAAATAACAGGCTTTCCCCACAGAGGATGGAAAGAGGAAGTGGAGTCAACACTGCCAAGCGAGGTTGTGAAAACTAACATGAGACAATAAATGAAGCTAAGGCAACAAGAACAAACAAATGCAAACATCCTACGTGTTGAATCATGTCCATCATGTCCCTCCTGTAGGACAGACGGGTCGCGGTGAAGGCAGTGGATCTCGGACCGGATCACAGCCAGGCTTCTCTCCAGCTGCTCTTTCTCTTTACCACCGAGGTATCACTTCATTCCTTCCTCCCTTCCCCATCTCCCTCTGCCTCTCTCTATCCCCCAGCCTGCTGTCATATAACCCCGCCCCCCCAATCACTGAGCACTGTCCTGCACGCTACGTGAGGCAAACACAATTGATTGCTGGGCTGCCTGCCTCTGAGCGGCCTCTCAGGCTCTGTCATGCATGGCGCTGATGGAAAACTGCAGTGCTGCGCTGAGAGCTCTGCTGATAGAGTGGGTGTACACCACCTGCACTCAAACTCCCCAATGCAGACACAGAATGGGCCTGTCCAGATTGAACATGGCCACTGAATGTTGTGAAAACAAGTCTACAGCCACACTAGCAGCTCTGAGAGGCTGTACTTGAGCTAAATGCTAATAATCAGCATGCTAACATGCTCACAATGATATTGTTAGCATGTTGATTTTTGCATGTTCAATGTGTGTTTGTTTAATGTGTTAGCATGTTAACATTTGAACAAAAATACTGGACAAAATGAAATTTTGACTTGATGGTGCTAGATGGGACCATGAATATGTCAAACGTCACAGGAATCCATCCAATAGCTGTTGAGATATTTCAGTAATGAATAAAAAGTGAAGCTAAGGGTGGTGATAGAGGAAAAGTCAGGGGATCATCAAAGTCATAAGAAAACATCATCTGGGAACCATGAATGTTTGTACCAAATCTGGTACCAATCCGTCAAGTAGACGTTCAGATGTTGAGTGAAATATTTGACGTTCTGGTGTCATTGGAGGAAAAGTCCCGGGATGACCACAATGGTCAGAACAATGATTCTCAAACTTTTTCACATCAAGCACCCCTAAACTTACACAAATTAGACCATCGACACCCATTTGATGAGATTTTTGCTTTTAGATGTTTTCTTACAAAAAGTGTATGAAACCCATGACCAAAATAGTCAGACATTCTGTCATCATGTTACTTATGGATGGAATCATAGTGAAAATAAATGATTCCCCATTTTGCTGCCTGGAACTCCCATCAAAGACCACTGGCGGTCCCCGGACCCCACTTTGAGACCCACTGGATTAGAATGTATCCTCTAGGGAACTTGAATATCTGTTATAAATTCCAAGGCAATCCATCTTATAGTTGTATAGATATTTCACTCCGAACCACAAATGTCAACCTCATGGTGGTGCTAGAGGGGAAGTCAGAAGTCAGATGGATTTATTCTCTGAGGAACATGAATGTCTGTATAAAATTTCATGTCAATCCATCAAATAGTTGGCCATGGCCCCACTACTGCACATGAAGCTGTAGTAAGCACTATCAAGAAGTTTTCCATCCACGCCTGTGTTTTCAGAATATTCTCTAAAAGTCTGGCATCCACAATTAAATGTCAAAACAAAACAAAAATGCTTAAATCTCTTCGTCCTGCTCTCAGTTTCAAAGTAGCTCGTAAACATCACCCAATAAAATCAAGAGTTAACTTGTGCAGCCATCACCGATACAGGTTCAGCAGAGAGTGTTTTTCTCACACATCAGCACTTTTGTGACAGTTTTGGCTGTTTGTCTCTACTTTTCTCCACTTGTAAAAACTATTCTCTGAGCAGGAATATCCAGTCAGAGACAAACAGCCCTACATCTGCCATATTATTCATTTTTTGAAAACAAAAATCCTCACATTTGAATGTTTTTTTCCCTACAAAAACATTTGTCATTTAAATTCTAAAATTAAATTTTATTTGGGCAAAATCTTTAATATCTCCAATCACAATTTATGTGAAATCAGTGTAATATTTTGCAGGAAATAGTATGAAATGGCTAAAATGGAAACAAAATAAAATCTAGAAAGAAATTCTGGTGTTGCTAGACGGGAAGTCATATACTGGTAATAAGAGGAATTTAGTACCACATTGAAAGTTGTAGACCATTAAAAAGTATGTAAAGTGATCACAGACAAAATCACTGGCAGATTTTGGCAGAAGTGTTTTTACATTCTATCAAATGTTCATATCAAATGCAAATAATAGACTTAAACCCTATTCTGAATTACATACACTGATTCCAGTCCAAAGAAATGAGATGGATAGCTTCAATTCTAACATTTGTGTGCAGGAAAAATGAAGGATCTTTCCCTTAAGTCCAAAATTTCACTTGGTGATAAATACAGGCCCTGGTTTCTTGTGTACATGCAAATGTACTGACTGACAATAACAACGTGAGGCTGGGGACCATGTAGGGATAAGAATGTGAAGTCATTACAAGGGAGGAAGTTAAACACTGGAAGCTTTACAACAGAAAGGAAAATCTAGTGGAGGCTTTTCAAATGGCTTCAACAGCGGGACTCTTGAAAGTTTCAAGTCTCACCCAGGGAGAGCAGACGCATATAAACATACTTTTATCTCCAGAAACAGGCCAGTGACCCAGTTTCAGTCCAAATCCATACTTAAAGAAACCTCAGACTAGTTTCCGCTCAAAGACATATCCACCTCATTATGTCATTTCATCTGGAACTTTGTGTTAAATCTTACTTTTCTTCAAAAGAGGTGGAAAAATTAAGAGCTTCTAATGAAGTGACAATTTCCCATTTCTAATCTTCTTCATATTATTTATACATAATCTGCTTTCTTTTTGGCTAGGACTCACTAAAGCCAAGCACCCATGCATGGTGGAGGAGCTGATTTTGTTGTGACAGTCAGGTTTTTGGAATCTGACAGTAGAGTAACATAAGAGGTTCTCTGACAGAGCTACATCAAATGGACACCAATCCTCCAAGAAACACAAACTTCCATACTGTATATGGACACTCCTGTCTACATATTTAGACAATGGTGTGCTTCCAACACTGTGGCCTGTTTCAACTCAACTATGCCCCCATTCATAAACTCAGCTCAATAAAGAAATGTTTTTTCCAAGTTAGGTGTGGAAGAACTTGACTGTCCTGCACAGAGACCTGACCTCAACCCCATCCAACACCTCTGGGGTGAAGTGGAACACTGACTGTGAGCCAGACGTTATCTCTCAACATCAGCTTTGGACCTCACTAATGCTCTTGTGGCTGGATGGGAGTGAATCCCCTCAGCCAGGTTCCAACATCTGGTGGACAGCTTGAAACCAGAAGAGTGGAGGCTGTTACAGCAGCAGATTAATGCCCATGAGTTTGAGGAGGCATGTTCAATGTTCAAGCGTCCACTAGGGGTGTGCCATGTTGTATCATTAATGAAAATATTGGTATAATTTTTAATATGATAGAAAAAATTCATAGTGATAATGGTAACATTCAGACTTGTTGATGTAATGACATCATATTGTTACACACAGTAATAACAAGCATGGCTGAAAACGAAAGTAACATTATTGCTACCAGCTTCACGGTGGAGGAGTTAGTTCCAAAAGGGGGAACAACTTCAGTAGAATGGAAGTGATTTGGTTACAAAATATCAGATGTACAATAAACCACAGTAATATGTGAGAAGTGCAAGAAGACTGTACCAACAAAAGAGGGCTATACAACAAACTTATTTCACCACCTCAAGCAGAAACACCTGCTTGAGTACGAGGAGAGCCAAATATTCCGCCAGGAGTATTTTGTCAAATCGTCAAGTATATCATTATCGCAGCAATGTGCTGAAATATTGTGATATTATTTTAGGGCCATATCGCCCACCCCTAGTGTCTACATACTTAGGGCAATATAGGGTATGTCATTTGAAAGTGTGCTTATCAGCACTGAGTCATAAGTCATAATAAATCACTCTTTGAGAGATTGGCCCAAGTCTTTCACAATTTCAGCTTTGAAGCTTTTTCCCAGCAACACAGAAAAGTAAAAGTTGGCTATACGCTGTACTGAAATCCTTTCTGAGGACAACCAGTGTGAAACAAATCAGCCCAACTTTAGGGGGCACTCTACCGAGACAGAGCTCCTGTCGGTTATGGAAGCACTACATTCAGCTAAAGCTGCTGGTCAGTCCTCAGCTCTATTGCTGCTAGATCTAGCAGCTGCCTTGAAACGGTCAACCACCAAATCCTCCTCCACACTCACTGAGCTTGGTATCTCAGGATCTGCTCAACACTGGTTCATGTCCAACCTCTTAGGGAGATATTTTAGAGTATCTTGGAGGGGAGAAGTGTCCAAACCGCACGGCTTATCCACAGGGGTTCCTCAAGGGTCAGTGCTCGGTCCCCTTCTCTTCTCAATATACACCACCTCACTTGGTGCAATAATCCGCTCCAATGGTTTCTCATACCATTGCTATGCTGATGATACCGAGCTCTTACTGTTGTTCCCACCAGAAGACCACACAGTCTCAGCTCGGATCTCATCATGCCTTGTTTATATATTGGTACAGATGAAAAAACTCCACCTTCAACTTAACCTCTCTAAGACAAAGCTCCTTGTAATCCCAGCTAGTCCCTCTATACAACAAAACATCAGCATCCAACTCGAATCAATCCAACTCATGCCCACAAAGTCTGCTTGAAACTTGGGTGTAATGATCGATGACCAACTAACCTTTAAGGTTCACGTGGCCTCAGTCACTAGGTTGTGTCGATTTGCCCTGTATAACATCAGGAAGATCAGGCCCTACCTGTCTGAGCATACAGCACAACTCCTGGTACAGGCTCTTGTAATATCACACATTGACTAATGCAACTCTTTACTGGCACGCCTCCACACATGTACGTTCAAACGTCTGCAGATGATTCAAAACGCGGCAGCACATCTGGTCTTCAACCAGCCCAAAACAGCACATGTTACCCTGCTGTTCATATCCCTCCACTGGCTCCCATTTGCTGCCCACATCAAATTCAAAACCCTGACACTTGCTTACAAAACAACTAAAATAGCTTCCGCCTACCTGAACTCCCACATTCAGGTCTACACTCCCTCCTGCTCATTACACTCTGCCAATGAAAGGCGCCTAATACCACCACCACCACAACAGGGCCCTAAGTCACTGGCCAGAATCGTCTCTTCTGCATTCCCCAGTGGTGGAACAAGTTACCAAACTCCATTCGATCAGCAGAGTCCTTCTCAATCTTTAAGAAAAGACTAAAGACCCAGCTCTTTCATGAACACCTCTATACCTGATGGACTGGAGGGAAAAAAAGACGAAAAAAATCTACTTCTATACATTCTATGCACTCTATGCATTGTCTCTGTGCACTGCCTCTTGGCACCTACATCCTATCGGACTCAAACTTAGCTTTATGGCACTTACTCGTGTTGTTCTCTCCTGACTAGATCCCTGCTTGTGTTGTATCAGCTCACAGATGTACGTTGCTTTGGATAAAAGCACCTGCTAAATGAAACTGTAAATTGTAGTTTTGCACACACTCCAACATCACCAGTGGATATCATGGACATGCATATAGCAACAGAAAACGGGGGAATAATCTATCAGCCTCGTCAATACTCTGGTTGTATACAGCTGGCTGATTTCCACAGCAGGCGTAGCTACTCTGAACAAGCCTGAAGCACTTTCCACCACTTCCATGTTTGATCCACCCACATACAAGTTTTTTTTGTGTGTGTGTTATATAAGGTACCACTTTTAATGGTACCACTTCCATGCAGTGGCCCTGTGAGCAGCAGAGGTAATTTAACTCACTGGGATGGTCATTTCACTATTGGGGATAACATATTAGTGGAGACAGTCAGTGTTTGGCTACAAAAGAGCTCTGTGAGTGCGCATGTGTGTGTAGGTGGGAGTCTGTCAACAAGAAGGTGCATTATGTGAGTAAAACAGTGTTTGTACAAGTGTGTGAATGTATCAACATACAGTATGAATGTTCATATGTGGATGGATAATAAAAGAAATTTGTGAATAAAACATACTCAATATGCTTGAAAAGGTCACTTTTCAGAGCTTGGTTATACCATAGTATCATGAGAATATTAATATGGCACAATAGCACTAGCATGTTGCAAAATGTATCATGATTAGGCTGTATGGTTCTTTTTCACAAGAAAATGACTAACAGAGACGAACAGGCAGGGGATGTAAAAGAGGGAAGTAAAGGGGAATGAGACAGCATAGAGAAAGAGAGGAAGGCCAGTCAGTCCATACCATTCATGTTAACCCCTCCCCCAGTCCACCCAGTGGTGATAGTAGCTGCCTGGTTCACTGACATCATCTCTATTGCCAAGGCCAACCCCTGCCCCCCTCCCATGCATTCAGCAGCTGATGCCGAGGCCCCCTCACTGTTTCTATCAGCTGTTTCAAAGTTTAATTCATTACATATTCAATATTAATATCGTATGAATATTGAATCACTTAACACTGCAGAAGGAGGACAGAAATCATTAGAAAATGTTCCTGTTTAAAAACAGTGCCTGTGCAATTTCCATATTGTTATTTTTAGCATGAAGCACATTGCGCCCACTGCTCCTTCACTATCTCTTTCTCTCTGCACAGGCACATTGTGCATTATGCCAAGCAGAGTCACTGTAAATCCCCTCAGACTGTACAAACTGATACAGTATGAACACAATGTGTAATGTGTTGTGTGATGAGCAACTAGTCACTGCTAATTGTAAGTCCTAGTATAAAAAGCCCTGAACAAAGCAAGCCAAATGTGCTCAATAAACAGGTTGCTATATCTAAGTGCAGATATGTGGACAGTCAGACCAAACTACATTCAATAATCAAGCACACTGAAGACTTGCTCTCTGGTGAAGGTACATAAATGCAATTCGGGGAACAGGTTTTATTGATCATATGAAGACAGATGAAACTGCTGTGATGGCTGTGAACTACAACAAGGGTGGCTCCTACTAAGTCGGGACTTAAGCTATATATCATCAGTTATTTACATTTACAGATAAGCAAGGCAGAAATGAATTGTGAGATATTTGAAGGCAATTCGGCACAAGAGAAATCTCATCTGGGTAATAATATTCCTGGATTTCATTCAGTTACATGCTTTGACTAGTATAATTGTCAAAGTCGGTATGAAAACACGTCTACACATGGATTCACTATAACCCATCTCTTTCCCAACTGCAACGAGCTATAAAGTTAATTGAGACCAGACCACGTACCGCTGATATGCGCCGGTCTGTGTGACGTTCAGGTAGCCAGCCTCCGTTCAAATATCTGCCATTTATAAGATAACTTTCTTTCTAGGTTAGGTCCAAATGATAAATTAAGAAAACACATTATACACCACACATTATCTAATGCAATAAAAATACAATTTAATATTATAGCTTCGCCTCCCACAATCTAATTTGTTATAATTATGTTGCACAGAGCTAACGTTAGGTAGGCGACATGATTCATTTTTAAAACGATGAAATTTACTGAATCACAGGCTGCTTAGTCGATTATTTAATGCCGAACTTATCAACAGGCTCTACAAATGTGTAAGAAGCCGTGATTGGTGTTTTGATCAAGTATATGTAGCTGTCCAGACGCAAAATATCCTAAAACCGGCAGATTCTTAAAGGAGCTTGGTGTGTGGTTCTCTCCGCTAAGAGAGGTCGGTGCCAAAAAGGGGTAAAAACACACAGCGGCGGTTAGCCGAATATGGCTCAGACATTTATTCATTCACTAGGAACAACAGTGTCAACAGTTGCACATTGAGCTATTTCGAAGAGAAATGGACTTACAGCGATGCTGGGAACCGCAGTCTCTGGTCGCTCGATCATTGTACTGTGCTGTCACCACCCAGCCTGCAACGGACAGTCACCGAGGCATAAACCGATAAACGTCCAAAAGAACGACGGAGCAGAGAGAAACACGCAGCTTTCCACCCTAAAAAACCGTTGTTTTATGTAAACAAAAAGAACAAAAGTGTGTCTGAAAATGAATGAATGGGGTTAAATTTCATATGGCCGCTGACGGTTACTACTACCAGATGTAGCAGAGTGAAGAAAAATGCTCCGACGACTGTTCGTCCCAACGAGCCAAACACAAAAGAACACACTGCAACATTCGGAGGAGAGTTTCAAAATAAGACTGGAAGAAATACATATATTGTAGCATAAAGCAGTGGTTCTCAAAGTGGGGTCCTTGAGGGGGTTCCAGGGGGTCCCCAGCAAAAAGGGGAATTATTTATTTTCTCTATAATTCCATCCACAAGTAACTCAATGACAGAATGCACGACTATTTTGGTTATGGGTTTTGTACACTTTTTGTGATAAAACATCTAAAAGCCAAAATCTTATCAGATGGGGGACCCTGGGACAAAATCTTCTCAAATGGGGATCCATGGTCTAATTTGTGTCAGTTTAGGGGTCATTGACATGAAAAAGTCAGAGAAACCACTGGCTTAGGCAGTTTCTGTCTACTGGTTTATGGTGTTCTGTTCATACCTTGAACCAAGTTCAGTTGGTGGTTTATTGTCCTCGACATTGAAATATGAACACGATATCACTTAATCCAAGATAAAATGATGTTTACTGTATTTTGTTAGCATGTAACAACTAAGACCGTAGATGTTGACAATGTGATAAAAAAGTTGTTGTCTAAAATATAAACGTGTTCACTTGTCAGCACAGTAATAGAGGCAATAAATCAGTTTAGCTTCAAATATGGACAGAAAATCCTCTTCTGGCAAAATACAATGATAACTGACATTGGTGGTGACGCATAGGGATACAGGCTCTTATTGTGAAAGTTACCACCTCTATTTCCCAGTCTGCTTCTGACTGGCTGCTAACTTGATGTACCTGCAGGGAACCTGAATCCGCCTCCCTAGTGGTCAAACACGGATGTGAATAGCCTGTGATCGTGTGTGTGTGTGTGTCTGTGTGTGTGTGTGTGTCTGTGTGTGTGTGTGTGTGTGTGTGTGTGTGTGTGTGTGTGTGTGTGTGTGTGTGTGTGTGTGTCTGTGTGGCCTTAAACTAAATGTAGTTACGCTCTCTAGTGGCAAAGAAAGGAAGTGCCATCAGGTTACAACGACATTCCAGCGATTTCTTTCTCCAACCACCTCATATTCATTATATAATCCATGTATTCACTCCAAACATACTGTATCTACTTTGTCACTTTGATCTGGATTTTTTCCCCATACGTTACATTTATTCACACTTGTTAAGGGTACATACTATGTATAACTTCCTACCTTTGATTTGTCTGTATATATCTGTCTGTATATATATATATATATATATATATATACAGATTTGTCTGTATATATATATATATATACAGACATATATATATATATATATATATATATATATATTCTGATCATCCGTATCCTGGTCCTAGCTACCTCCATTGTCTATCTTTTCTGCCACTAACTTTCTAAATTTCTTATCTCAACTTAATTATTAAACGTTTCCACCCTGTACTGTCCTTTACAAATATATTTACATGTGTGAAATATATATACATATTTGTAAAAAATACAAAACTGGTCAAAATTTAATCTTTAAATACATTCTAAAATGTATTTCAAACATGTATGGGAATGTATATTTTCAATATGGGTGTATTAAATAAAATGAAAATATGTAAATTTGTTTTAAAGATATTCTGATCTGTGTAACCTCTGTATGAGGTGACATATACAATATGTAGTGTATTATAAAGACTGAAAAGAGTCACAGTGATCAGAGTAACACTATGAGCCATATGCTCTGTATTTGGCCATCACACAAACTAATAATAGGCCAGATTTGGACTTCCCACCAAATCCAGTGGCATCGACGGAAGTTGGCGTGGACAGAGTCAATAGCAACTTCTTCCTCATGAACAGGGAAAAGGAGTGGTTGTGCAGTGATGCAATGCAGAGCTGCCACGGGGTCTTGGTTTACCCGCTCCGTTTGCCCTTTTGACTAAGGGTGGTACCCGATGGAAAGGCTGGCGGTGGCCCCCAGAACCCAACAGAAGGCCTTCCAGACATGGGATGAGAACCGCAGACCCCGATTAGATTAGATTAGATTATTTTTATTTTAAACATGTTAAAATAAGAAAATAAAATATATAGGCAGTGAAACAAAACAAAACAGAAATAACAGCAAACGTTCAGTAAGCAACACAAATAATAACCTTTCAATGTTTGAAAAGGGCATAGTATGAAGTAAAGAACTTTTCTAGTCCTACCCCTTTTTTATATGTACTTTATCAATCAAACCAAAGCCAAAAAACATTCAAAACAACACAAGAGAATAAATATAACTTGCATAGAAACAATAACAACAAACAAAAACAACACAAGTCAAAAAGACACTCTGTACGTAATCATATTATTCCAGTCCACCTCTTTGTTCATTCATTCTATATCTGTTCAATATGTTATTTTTAAAGATTTGTTTAAACTTACTTAATGTTCTACATGTTTTCATTTCTTCACTACAGTTGTTCCATAGATTAACTCTTTTTAAACATACATATTCCTCTGAAATCATATTTACTTTCCTTCATTTGAAACAACCTTTGGATACTGTTTGGTAACTGCTGATTTTTAACTCTGTCCATGATTTGAATAGTTTTGAAGTCAACCAGGTCCTTAAATTTTAGTGCATTTAGTTTGATGAAGAGTGGGTTTGTTGGTTCTCTGTAAATGTTTTTTTTTTTAAAAAGAGCCATAAGAATCGTATTCTTATGGCTCTTTTTTGGAGGATGAAAATTGGATCTGTGCTTGTCTTGTATGTGTTCCCCCACACTTCCACACAGTAGGTAATGTATGGGAGTATGAACGAACAGTACAAAGTGTATAGTGATGGTTGATTTAGGAGATCTTTGACTTTATATAATATTGCAGTTGACTTTGATATTTTTGATTTAATATAATGTATGTGTGGCTTCCAACATAATCTATTGTCTATTATTACTCCAAGAAATTTGATTTCAGACACTCTTTCAATTTGTACATCATATATCATGAGTTTCTTGCATGCATTAGTTGATTCAATTGATTGAATCAATATAAATTTTGTTTTGCTTAAATTTAGTGTTAGTTTATTTGAATCAAACCAATTCTTCAGTTTCTTCAATTCATTTCCTACTGTATCCACAAATTATCCCGACAGCAGAGTAAATTTGTATCGTCTGCAAATAAAATTGTTTTTAGTGTTCTTGAAACCTCACATATATTATGAATGTACAAAATAAACAGCAATGGTCCCAACACTAAACCTTGGGGAACCCCACATTTAACCTTCAGTTCAGTTTAGTTGTGATTTAACATGATTAATTTGCACATATTGATTCCTATTCTCTTGGTAACTGGTAACCAAGAGAGTACTACTCCTCTGATTCCATATTTTTGAAGTTTCATTAATAAGTCATGGTCAACTGCATCAAATGCTTTTTTTTCAGATTTAGGAATACTCCTACAGCATATTCTTTATTTTCTATAGCAGTTGTTATCTCCTCCACAAATTCCATGAGTGCATATGAAGTAGTCCCATTGTTTCTAAATCCATATTGTTGATCACACAGTGTATTATGTTTTATGATAAAGTTGTCTAATCTCGAATAGAAATTTTTTTCCCAGAATTTTAGAGAATTGTGAAAGCAAAGAAACTGGTCTGTAATTTGAGAGTATGTGTCTATCTCCAGCCTTATATATGGGCATGACTTTAGCTGTTTTCATTTTACTTGGAAAAACACCAGTTTTTAGATATTGATTGTATATATATATATGTTATGGGTTTCACCACACAGTCACTTATACTTTTGACCAACGACATATCAATGTCATTCCTGTCTGTACACTTCTTGCTCCTTTAACAATGTCAATAATTCTTTTTCATCTGTTCCCTTTAGAAACATTGATTCCTTTACATGTACATTTTTACTTTCCACTTCATTTCCACTGCTAGTGTTTGCAATCTCCCCTACCAAACCAGGACCAACACCAACAAAAAAATTCATTAAATTCATTTGCAACTAAGGTCATATCATTAATAGTTTTATTGGTCTTGGTTAGGAAGTGGTTTGGGTATCTTGTTTTCCCAGTTCTATTTCAAATAATGTTACTCAGTACTTTCCATATATTTTTTATGTTATTTTTGTTGTCCTCCAGTAAATTACTGTATTAATCCCTTTTACTGCTTCTCATAATTCTTGTCAGTTTGTTTTTATGTCTTATATTTGTGTACCGCTTCTTTTGTTCTCTTCTTTAAAAAATCTTTATATAATAAAACTTTCTTCTTACATGCGTTTATTATCCCCTTAGTTAGCCAAGGCTTTGCAGCAGCTTTCTGTTTTACTACTGTCTTTACTAGAGGACTGTTTTTTTCATAAAGAGCAGTTGTTATGGACAAAAATGTGTTATATGCTTCATCTACATCTTCCACATCGACTTTGTTCCAGTCTTGTATGATCAGATCTTTAAAAAAAAAAAATTGCCCCCTCTGTTTTTCGTCTAATTATTTTGTAAGTTGTCACATCTTTATTTGTCCTTGTACAGCTCTGAATGACCGCAAACACTGGCAGATGGTCACTTGTGTCATTTATGATTAGTCCACTTATTACTTTACTTACAATTACATTAGTAAATATATTATCAATTAGTGTAGCACTGTGTGTTGTTATTCTGGTTGGGCGTGTAATTGATGTGTATAGACTCATACTGTACATTGAATTGATGAGTTCATATTGTGTTTGAGTGGATTGAACAAATCAATATTGAGGTCCCCACAAACAAAAAGCATTTTCTTGTTATTTATGTTCTCATACATTCCAAACAGCTTATCCCTAAATCTATCAATACATGATCCTGGAGTTCTGTATACACAACTTATTAGTATGATTTTTGATTTCTCTATTTCTATTTACACCATGGTGCATTCCATGATATTGTCTACTACTTGTGACATGCTTTTCATAGATTTACTTTTATAGTTTTTGTCGATGTATAAGGCAACTCCTCCTCCCTTTTTTTGATTTCTATTTGTAAAATGCATCTAATATTCCTCTATGTCAACCATGGCAGTTTGTTCCTCGTTAAGCCAAGTCTCAGAGATTGCTATTGCAGTGAATTGCCTGTTCAGTTGTGTTAGACAATGTTTAATCTTAGAAAGGTTTGAATTCAGGCTTCAGGCTAAATTTCTATTTGGTCGCTAATTTCTTCTCTGATGGTTAAATGTCTCTCTGTGGCTGTTGTGTAAATTCATCTCCTCAACAAGAATGCAGTAGAGATCATATAATGTGCAGTAAGTAGTTTGGCTGGACACTGAAGCAGTTGAAGAGTTACAGTGAGCTGTCTAGACTAACATGGAAAGAGCCTGATTCGTTTGAATTGATCCAGTTTTTATGTTAATTGAGTGGTTGTTCAGTCACCTGTTGATGTTGTGTGATTTATGAATGAGTGTGCAGGAGGTCTGGCTGCTTGCTTGTGAGAATTTCTTCATTGTTCATTTTTTAAACTCTTTAAAGGAGCAGCCTTTAAAGACATTTAGAGGGGTTAAATTAAAGCCATTTAGCCATTTAGTGAATGACATATTAAATTGTCCCCCCTCTGATTTCATTAGGTGGGGGGACAATGATATACTATGATGCAGTTTGTTCTAAGATTCCATGTTACATTCTGTTTGAATATGGTTGCTATAATTCAACAGGTTATGCTATAAATTATGTTGGTGTTTTAAAATCTTGTTCCATGTGCCCCTTTTTAACTTTGAGCACCTGCCCCTCTAAAGGTCTCTGTACAGCCCTGCATTTGAACATAAAAACATAGCATAACTTGAATATAAGAAAGTTATGCTATAAACTAATAAAGTTACTACTGTTGGCTGTAGTTGTGTGAGCAGGGATGCATTTCTTGGGCCTAAAGTTTGTGATGACAGTAATCAGTGACACCGGGTTAATAGATGGACTACTGTCAGGGGTCCGAACCGCAAATATGAGTAGTATGAGACTCATAGAAAGATTTTGTCCTTGAAAATAAAGCAAATGCAAAATAACAGCTTGAGAAAATGTTTCAAGCTTATTTGCAGTCTCCAGTGTTTCTTTGTATGTCTTCACCTCTTAATAATAATAATAATAATAATAATAATAATAATAATAATAATAATAATAATAACAATAATAACAATAGCACCAATGATATTAAGTATAGCACCTTTCACAGAAATTAAATTCACAAAGTGCTTCACAGGAATAAAGTTAAAAATAAGACCATAAAAACATACATACAATAAAAACATATGCCACAAGTTAAAATTAACATAAAAAACAAAACACAGGCAGCAAGGTACCTCAAGAAGAAACATATGAACAAATGATCATTACACATCACACACAACTCAAGATGACACAAAAGCCAATTTAAAAAGATGGGTCTTCAACTGTTTTTTAAAAGCTTCTATAGAGACTGCTGACCATATATGTACAGGATGAGAGTTCCATAGTGTTGGAGCCACAAATGCAAAGGCACGGTCACCTTTAGTTTTCAACCAAGAGCGAGGGACAGCCAATAGGTCCTGGTTGGATGACCTAAGTGACCTACTGGCAATGTAGGGATGGATAAGATCCATGATGTACTCAGATGCCTGTCCATGCAGGGCTCTACACGTAATGACAAGGACCTTAAAATGAATCCTAAAACAAATGGGAAGCCAATGCAAAGACCTTAAAATAGGAGTGATGTGAGTCATCCTGCTGGACCTGGTTAACAGCCTTGCAGCAGCATTTTGGACCATTTGTAGCCAGTTCAGAGATGCTTTGCTGAGACAAGTTGAGATGGAATTACAATAGTCCAGATGGGATGACATGAAAGCATGAATGATCATTTCGAATTTCCGGTTGTGATACGATGGACTTGAGTTTTGCGATATATTTGGTAAATGGAAAAAACATGTACAGGTCAGTGATTTAATATGCTGATCAAAATGCATAGCCTGGTCAAATATGACACCAAGATTTCTTAAGTTTGACCTGACAGCTGATGAAAGGGACCCAATACTCTTAGCTACCTGGGGAGCTATACTGTCAGAAGCAATGATGACAACCTCTGTCTTGTCAGTATTAAGTTGTAAAAAGTTGTTTGACATCCAGTCCTTAATAGCAGTCAGACAGTTGTGCAGCACAGACACTTTATCGGGGTTATCAGACTTAAAAGATACATAGAGCTGAATATTGTCAGTGTAACAGTGATAGGAAACATCACTAAATTTGCTGATACCTGACCTAGGGGGAGTATATATAAAGCAAAGAGTATAGGACCCAAAACGGAACCTTGAGGCACACCACAGGAAAGAGAAGCACTTTCGGACGTGTAAGGACCAAGAGACAGAAAAACTCCTATCTGTGAGGTAGGAGGAGAACCGGTCCAGTTTAAAACATGACTGTAAATACAAACATCATATGTATAAAAAACAAGACACAGAACTGTCAGTGGTTCAGTCTAGAAATAGTGGTGTAGCCAATAGCTTATACTCTACTGATGAAACCAAGTGGAGTTGGGAGGCTTTGTTCTTCTACAGCAAATGTAGTTTCTGTAAGTCAATTCAAATTACAACAGTAGCTCACAGTGTTGACGGTCTGACTTTGAGTGTTGTATTAATACCATAAGCAAAACATACTTTTTGTATAATAAAATACACTACATTTCTCTACCTAATAAAATGTAGAAAATATGATGGAAATGTCACAATTATAAAAATGGCATCTTAACAACATTGTGTGTATATAAATACAACTTATCTCAGCAAATCTTATCAGAGCATGTTACAAGATATAAGAATATTTTGTATATATTTTGCACATAGATAGACAGAGAGCTGCTGTTTAGCTTATGATTATCCACCTGCAGATGTTACAGTGGGGATAGTAACATATTTGCATTTAACACCTCTTACTTGAAAAGTTATAGTTTGAAAAGCTGCAGTATTATTCCACATTAACCAGCCAGATTTTGTTCACCGGAGCCTCTGATAGTGGTGTTGCCACGGTTACAGGTTGGATGTCTCCCCTGGGACAAGTTTGGCATACAGGTGGCTGATGAGCTCCTTCACCCAAGGAGCTGATGGTCTGACACACAGCTGACGACCTGCCTCTGTCTTCAGCCTGAACATACAAATAAACAAGACAATGGGTCAGGTTGAGTTCATTCAGGTGAAGATACAGTGATTGGCAATAAATTTCTCTATGGTTGTTTACTTACGACACAGCAGGGATGGAGCACTGCTTGCTGGTCCTGATGTAGCTGACCACTCGGCTTTTAGGCATGGGATTCTAATTGAAACGAAAGCAGCATTTCTTTGGACCAGAACCGCGCAAACCTGCAAACACACAGCTGTGAATGAACAACTCAGCAACATACGACAAACACGCAATCATATGCATCATCACAGTCACAGACGTCATCTGTTGGTCCCTTTTCTCTTGTTCCCTTTTCCATTTCCTTTGGGCCTGCAGGAAGCTATATTGATGCTATTTTTTGATTGAAGAGATTGTGCTATTGTTCAGTTGTTCCACTGTGATACGGAAAAACTCTTGATGAGTGTTATTGTTATTTAGATTGATAAAACACAGCTTCAGGTAATGTATTCACACTCTTTCAGCAGTGTTTTGGTTTTTAACAACTCCATATCCACTAAATGTTCCACTATGTTCATTCTTCAAAAAGATATTCCCTCATTTAGTGTTTTGATAATGGTGGTGGAGAGCACTGTCTAACATGTCGGTCCAAAATCGACATGTTAGACAGTCGACAGTGACTGTGACGGCCATAGCATATGATTCACATCATTTTCATACTCATCAAACCATTCAGTGACCCCTCGTTCCCTGTGAAATGGAGCATTGTCATCCTGGAAGAGACCACTCCCATCAGGATAGAAATGATTCATCATAGGATAAATGTGATCACTCAAAACAACTTTGTATTGATTTGCAATGACCCTTCCCTCTAAGGGGACAAGTGGACCCAAACCATGTCAGCAAAATGCCCCCCACAGTATAACAGAGCCACCAGATCCCCTCACTGTAGGGGTCAAGCATTCAGACCTGTACCAGTTTTTCAGAGCTTTTGATTATAAACATTTTATAATATGATACAATTCCCAGTCTCTCTCACAAACACTGAATGAACATGTTATTGTCGAGCTCTTACCTTCACTGAGAGTGACGGCTGCCAGCATCAACACAAACACAGACAGAGCGAGACGAGGAGCAGCCATCCTGAAGTATGTGTGTTTATTCCCTTTACAGCGTAGCAGTAAGTGACAGTCTCAGTTGAGCTGTATCAGCCTGTTCTATGCCGCACTAGAAGCGTTATGACACGTGTCAAACTGCCTCGACGCGCCTACTCCGAACTTGTTTCGATTTTTGGAGCGTCAAATGAGGACCCAGCGACCAAAGCTGTTTTCTCTGCAGCCGAAAAAGAGAGACATAGCGTAAGTCAGCTGAGCAAAGGCGAGCGAGAGAGAGAGACAGCATCATAACCAGAGCGAGGAGGCAGCCGCCTCGAGGCCCACGCTCAGGAGGGGCTCCGCTGGGGACGTAGAGCGCGACCCCGTGGATGCAGCAGGAAAAGGAGAACTTAACTCTCAGCTTCTTCTATTCATCTATATGGTAGTTCTTATCACAATGGGTGTAATCCCTCCTCCAACCACAATGTGGGTTGCTATGGCAGAGTGGCGCTGTCCGTATTTCTGCTCATTGACTCTTCGGGAACTGAAGACTGCAGAAGCAGAGATTCGAAGTTTATGACTAACTTTGCTGAAAACTTAATCCAAAATATGAGATGTTTGCATCTTTTCATGTTTATGGTGAATGAACAGAGCTGTTTGCATTACTGCATGGATGAGGCCAAACTATCCAACCTCACTTTGCTGTGTGTTGAGCGGGACATAAACACTAATGAGGACAAAGTGGTTGGCAGGTTTTCCACCATGAAGGAGAGGAAGATGAAGTTTTTAAAAGGGATCATGATATGTACAACGTTTGTTAAACTGTTCGGATTATGTTGTTCTATGGAGGATGGAGAAATACACAAATGGACTAACGTTACACTAAACTACAGCAGTCTAAGCAGGGAAAACAACTGGTGAGTGAAACATCCATAATTAGTCTTTATTAACTTAAATTTTGGTTATGAAGAAATCAGTCAGAATAATAGATTCATCTGTTTAACTCCATGCTTATCTCAGCATGTATTTGAATAGGCCTTGTAGTGTTGTAGACCGCTGTGTCTATTTTATGTTTATGTTATTCCCATGTAAGAAAGACATGGTACTGAGACAGAGCACCTGGCTTGTCGCTGTCTATTGGCGGTGGTGCTGAACCATTCATCAATAATTGTACGTAGAGCACCACATGCGGTCCTCAGTGCTGAAACATTTGAACGCGGCTGGCAGCCTGTTTTCTTTTTTGTTCTTCAGAACAAGCATGTCTGAAAGTGGCTTCATGGCTCAATAACAATTTGTGATTATGGATAGGATATATCAGCTATTTTACAGCTGTGAATTTTAAAATATTTTAGAAGGGCCCTTAAGAATGCTCTGCCGCTGGCGGCAGTGGTCGAGTAAGGAGAGCGAGCGGTAGTGAGAACAAAACCTCTGAATGAGAGAAATAAAACATTATATACTGATTATTTCATGGCTGTCAGGTTTTAAAACACAAATAAATAACCATTAAACAGTCAACAGATGATTTACTGTGGACACAGACGCTCCTAGTTTCAGTTTCATTTTCCTCCTCTGCATTTCTCCTTTTCATTCATTTATTACATCCAACTAATGCAGCGATTAATACAAACAACAATCTGATGTCTGCAGTGCGCCATAAGAGCATCAATTGACGTCAGATGACGCGCGTCAATTATCACTTTTAATGCGTTTGGGCCTTTAAGCTGTAAGAAGTTGTTTGACATCCAGTCCTTAATAGCAGTCAGACAGTTGTGCAGCACAGACACTTTACCGGGGTTATCAGACTTAAAAGATACATAGAGCTGAATATTGTCAGTATAACAGTGATAGGAAACATCACTAAATTTGCTGATAACCTGACCTAGGGGGAGTATATATAAAGCAAAGAGTATAGGACGCAAAACGGAACCTTGAGGCACACCACAGGAAAGAGAAGCACTTTCTGATGTGTAAGGACCAAGAGACACAGAAAAACTCCTATCTGTGAGGTAGGAGGAGAACCGGTCCAGGGCACTCCATGAGACACCCACACATGGCCTGAGCACATTGCCTCTCAGGCAGTTCTGCTTCCACACTCTAGTTTATGTAACATTAAAAAGGGAACCAACACCTAGATTGTTAAATAAATAACAGCTATAATTAGAAACTAGACCTTTGGCAAGAAGAGAGAGAACCACACAGAACCAAACTCTGACATGTTATCTTGCTTTAATTCAATGATTAGTAGCATAAGCATAGAGAAATAAATAACTGTCAAATTGGTTACATATCCTTACAGGTAACTGAGTTTAAAACATGACTGTAAGTACAAACATCATATGTATAAAAAACAAGACACAGAACTGTCAGTGGTTCAGTCTAGAAATAGTGGTGTAGCCAATAGCTTATACTCTACTGATGAAACCAAGTGGAGTTGGGAGGCTTTGTTCTTCTACAGCAAATGTAGTTTCTGTAAGTCAATTCAAATTACAACAGTAGCTCACAGTGTTGACGGTCTGACTTTGAGTGTTGTATTAATACCATAAGAAAAACATACTTTTTGTATAATAAAATACACTACATTTCTCTACCTAATAAAATGTAGAAAATATGATGGAAATGTCACAGTTATAAAAATGGCATCTTAACAACATTGTATGTATATAAATACAACTTATCTCAGCAAATCTTATCAGAGCATGTTACAAGATATAAGAATATTTTGTATATATTTTGCACATAGATAGACATAGAGCTGCTGTTTAGCTTATGATTATCCACCTGCAGATGTTACAGTGGGGATAGTAACATATTTGCATTTAACACCTCTTACTTGAAAAGTTATAGTTTGAAAAGCTGCAGTATTATTCCACATTAACCAGCAAGATTTTGTTAACTGGAGGCTCTGATAGTGGTGTTGCCACGGTTACAGGTTGGATGTCTCCCCTGGGACAAGTTTGGCATCCAGGTGGCTGATGAGCTCCTTCACCCAAGGAGCTGATGGTCTGACACACAGCTGACGACCTGCCTCTGTCTTCAGCCTGAACACACAAATAAACAAGACAATGGGTCAGGTTGAGTTCATTCTGGTGAAGATACAGTGATTGGCAATATATTTCTCTATGGTTGTTTACTTACAACACAGCAGGGATGGAGCACTGCTGGCTGGTCCTGGTGTAGCTGACCACTCGGCCTTTAGGCACTGGTTTCTCATTGAAACGAAAGCAGCATTTCTTTGGACCAGAACCGCGCAAACCTGCAAACACACAGCTGTGAATGAACAACTCAGCAACATACAACAAACACGCAATCACATGCATCATCACAGTCACAGACATCATCTGTTGGTCCCTTTTCTCTTGTTCCCTTTTCCATTTCCTTTGGGCCTGCAGGAAGCTAAATTTTATGCCATTTTTTGATTGAAGAGATTGTGCTATTGTTCAGTTGTTCCACTGTGATACAGAAAAACTCTTGATGTGTGTTACTGTTATTTAGATAAACACAGCTTCAGGTAATGTATTCACACTCTTTTAGCAGTGTTTTGGTTTTTAACAACTCCATATCCACTAAATGTTCCACTATGTTCATTCTTCAAAAAGATATTCGCTCATTTAGTGTTTTGATGATGGTGGTGGAGAGCACTGTCTAACATGTCGGTCCAAAATCTCCCATAAGTGTTTAACTGGGTTGAGATCTGGTGACTGTGAAGGCCATAGCATATGATTCACATCATTTTCATACTCATCAAACCATTCAGTGACCCCTCGTTCCCTGTGAAATGGGACATTGTCATCCTGGAAGAGACCACTCCCATCAGGATAGAAATGTTTCATCATAGGATAAACGTGATCACTCAAAACAACTTTGTATTGATTTGCAGTGACCCTTCCCTCTAAGGGGACAAGTGGACCCAAACCATGTCAGCAAAATGCCCCCCAAAGCATGACAGAGCCACCAGATCCCCTCACTGTAGGGGTCAAGCATTCAGACCTGTACCAGTTTTTCAGAGCTTTTGATTATAAACGTTTTAAAATATGATACAATTCCCAGTCTCTCTCACAAACACTGAATGAACATGTTATTGTCGAGCTCTTACCTTCACTGAGAGTGACGGCTGCCAGCATCAGCACAAACACAGACAGAGCGAGACGAGGAGCAGCCATCCTGAAGTATGTGTGTTTATTCCCTTTACAGCGTAGCAGTAAGTTATAGTCTCAGTTGAGCTGTATCAGCCTGTTCTCTCTGCTGTGTGGACTTGTACTCCATCTACATCAACCTTATATACAGGAGCAGAGAAGCCAAGGGAAGACCCCTGGATCAGCCTTCGGAAATTTACTGACGTGTTGGTGCTTACCAGTGGGAGTTTCGCGTGTGTGGGTTTTTACTGTGTGTGTGTCCATCACTTCCTTAAACATCCACTGATAAACCGTGCGATTAACTTTAATAGAAAGTGGAAGTGATAGTTTTTTTTTGTGGGGGCCTATTGCTAGTGTGATTGTGACTGAAACTAAATGTATACGTATTTTCAGTTGTCTCTCTCACTTCCTACAGTGTGTCACAACTGTTGGTGATTTTCTGACATCATGGACTTTTTACACTCTAGGTGTTTGAAAGCAGCAGCATTATGGTTGACCATAAATTTCAGTTATGAACTGCATGAATAAACCTGCTAAACGGACAGAAAAGTTACGAAAACCACATATGCAAAGTTAAATGATGAGTAATTGCTTTACAGTCAGTATGCAATGATGTGTAATTAGTTATGGTTGAAGGATTTTGAGTTCTTTACAGAGCAGGGGTTGGCAAAACTCATTCTTGTGCAACATTAAAACAGACAACAGGTATATCCAAAAGCATTTATTTAACAAAGGATAAAAGCAACACACAATACTAATCTAGCTAAGTGTACCTATATACACGTGTGTGTGTGTGTGTGTGTGTGTGTGTGTGTGTGTGTGTGTGTAGGGAAGACAATAGCAAGATGACTGCAGTTACCTGGTGACTGAGCACATGGCATGCCGACAATTTGGCTGATAAAGGGAAACTACAGAGATAAAAGGCCAGACCATGTGGTGTCTTGAACCAAACTAGGTTTTAACCTCTTAACTGTCTGGTTGTATATTTGTAAAATTGTCGTCGAGCTGACAAAAGCAATTTAAAATCTGTGACGTCATCACAATTTAAAGTCTATGGGCTATGCTGGAACTCACACTGAATAGTTTTGAAGACTATACAGTATAGGCTTCTACACAGACTTAAGTTTAAACAGACTTAATATGATACACTTTACTCTTCGGTTGTCATATTCCTATTTCTATCACTGGCTTTAAACTTAAAATGTCCTTTATTTTTTTGTTTTTATTGTATATGGCCTATATTACTGGACTAAATATAATGGCAAATGATAACAATGATAAATAATTAGCAACACCTCAAAGGGCAGGTTGCCTAACCCAAATGTTACAAAATTTGTTGTTACTATAGGTAGTCACTGTCTGTTATAGTCTAACTGACTGTTCTCCTGTATTTTTACTTTTGTCTCTCCCAAATGAGGCCAGTTATCAAAGCATTACAGACTGAAACATGGTGGCTTCACGAAAACCTCCCAAATACTGTGTCTTCATCAGCAGTGTATTTGCACATTCAAATTGTTTAATGTCCTGAAGGTTTGCAACGCAAAGAAATTGTGGAAGATCAGCCTCCAGTCGAAAGGATGATGGAATGCTGGCCTGCGCTGCTCACAAAAAGTCAGGTATGGCCAACTTATGCTGCACTATATTGAACCACAACAGAAGTAGGCTAATCGTTATTTTCATTTTTGATTACTCTGTTGTTTCATTAGATTATTTTAAGAATTAATTGATTAATCATTTAGTCTTTAGAGTGTCCAAAGTAATGGCAAATGACTACTTTGATGGAAGAAACAAACCTGGATGTTTGTTGTCTTGTCCTGTCATCCTGTCATCTTGTTTATTTTTAAGTCAGCTAAACTAAGGTATATTAAGTGTATTGTAGTTACTTTGGCACAGTATATTAAGCTCATGTGACTTATCTTTATTGAGTTCCTGTCAACTTTATTGAAGTTGACTACACTAAGTTACATTAAGTGTAGTGTATTACAAATCTCACGTAATGCCCACTTGTTTTTGACAGAATATATTAGGTTAATGTGAGTCATAGTTTTAGAGTTGTAACAGCTTGACTGAATTTTACTATACTGAGATACATTAAGTACTCATAACTTAAAAAAAAGAACTTAATCAAATATCACATGTTCATTCCTGACTAGATCCCTGTCTTGTGTTGTATCTGTTTCAGATGTACGTCGCTTTGGATAAAAGCGTCTGCTAAATGAAAAATGTAAATGTAAACAACTAGATACAGTTACGTTTGTTTACTTTTCCTAAGGTAATCAGTTTCCTAATTTTTTTAAAAGTAAACTTAACTTGTTTGAATTTACAGTGTATTGAACATTTTAAAATAGGCAAAAGATTCCATACTCTGAGGCCCAGTGATAATGGGGCACTCATTTCATTGGTATTCAAAACAATGATGAACTGCACAGTAAAATCAGTTTGAGGATTCTCAAGGGTTTTCACAAGAGGGTAAAGATGTTATTTTGAAAGTTTGAACTAAATCAGTGGCTCCCAACTTGGTGGTCAGGATCCTTCATGGGGTGTAAAGAAACATGTGAGTGGTCTCAAGAGGATTAAAGGGGTACTCCATCGATTTTGTATTGAACTCACATAAGGTAGGGGGACTAATGAGAGGCAGGAAAAAAAAAAAAGAAAGGTCTGATTCAAAGCAGCAGAGTCCGAGATATCCTGACAGAGAGTTTAGTATAGTCAAGCTCTGATCCTATGCTCAAAATAATTGAATAGTTTAAGTAGTGTAAACTTAATTTTCCAAAAAAATTCTACTAACTTAAATATTTTGAGTTCCTGTGACATTCTCTTCCTTTTTGAGTTTATTAAACTGATAATTTTTATTAACTTGAACCCTGATCCACACTCCGAACTAGAAGGTGGTGGTAATGCACCTACGCTGGTTGCCAACCACCATTGAAAACCAAAAAGAAGAAGAAGAAATGCAGGCTTTGGAACTCAGGAAAGTGCCACAAATTCCTGCAATGAGGTGGATCTGCGTTTTTAATATTCCGTAGTCATCAGCATCATTGGTCTCACTGTAAGTGTTAAATATTCAAATTTCTTCACATTCTTTTTTTTAAACATTTGTAGATATTTTGAGATTGATCATGTTGAGCTAACTTTGATTTTATCCAAAAGCATTTATTTAACAAAGGGTAAAAGCGACACAAAATACTAATCTAGCTAAGTGTACCTATATACAAGTGTGTGTGTGTGTGTGTGTGTGTGTGTGTGTGTGTGTGTGTGTGTGTGTGTGTGTAAGGAAGACAATAGCAAGATGGCTGCAGTCACCTGGTGACTGAGCACATGGCATGCCGACAATTTGGCTGATAAAGGGAACTACAGAGATAAAAGGCCAGACCATGTGGTGTCTTGAACCAAAGTTTGCCAAACTAGGTTTTAACCACTTAACTGTCTGGTTCTCTGTTCAAGGCCAATTGGTGTATGCTAAAGGTGCCAGGTTAAAACGAGGTTAGTTGCATGCAAGGCCTAGTTACTGGATGTAACATGTGTTAAGCCTGCTAACATTAACCTAGCGGTGTGGCTATGCTGTAACCTGACTATAAGCAACAAGGACATCACAACAACAGTTCAGTGTATAACCTTAACCAAATCAATACACGTACAGTACATTGTTTGGGTTAAACATTCTTGCTTAGCCGTACTATGCTTCACTGTGTTGCTAGGCTATGCCCAGTTGTTACCAGTCCATGAAGGAAGAGATGCTTTGTGGCATTCTGCTTTGTAGCCGGTGAATCCGTGGGTGATTCAGGCTGAGAAGGCTTTGGCTCTGAAGCTGAAAGATGCAGGCGTTGCTGGGGAGACAGCACTCCAGTCGTACAGAGGGCCCAGGTCACTCTTTTGTGTAGAGTTAGTGGCAACTCCATTTCGCGGCTCCTGTACTTGTTAAACTGGCCAGCAGACTTGTGTGTTAGCTGCTGGCACAAGGAAACTTAGTTTCTGAGTGTTAGGCAGGCTCTTGCATCTTCTGCCGTAAAGAAGACTGTGTGTGTCTGCTGTGAGCAGGCCACACAAGAGAGCAGAGAGCTGCTCCTGCAGCTTAAGGAGAAAGAGAGCAAGGAGCTGCTCCTGCTGCAACTCGTGGAGAAAAGAGAAAGATAAGAGGGGAATCTCTAGTTTCGATAACCTGGATCCATGGGTGGAGCTTCACACTTTGGGTGCGAACCCGCAGGGCTCAGGTTTCTTGGAGTCTTGAAACATGTGGTAAACTGTGGTCCACATGTAGTCCCAACATAGCACACCCCTCTCAAGTGAATCTGGACCAGCAAACAACACCATTTTGAACTAAAAAATATATTTTGGAGGATGCACGACACATGTTGGTTTGGGATTCATTGTCCAGGCTCTTTTCTAGCCCTCTTGCTTTGAAACTAATGGAACTGCTTTGTCTCTGTATCACTACACATCAGCTCACCTCAGCACTGTATGTTTGTTTACACATCTAGGTAGGTGAAGCTCTTGCAAAGTGATTCAAGGTAGTTGGGCCACTTTGGAAGCAAGAGGGATGGAAAAAGCATGATAATGAATGCCAAACAAATGTGTGTTGTTGCACATCCTTCAAATCACTTTTTTCAGCTCAAAGTGATGGTGTTTGCTGGTTCAAAAACACTTCATTTGTTTTGGAGAAGAACTGTCCATTGTCCATCACTTGATGGACTGAAGGTAGAAAAAAACCCCCAAAAACCCAAGAAAAACAAATCTGCTTCTCTGCAGTCTATGCATTGCCTCTGTGCACCATCTGTTGGCATCTACGTCCTATCGGACTCAGACTTAGCTTCATGGCACTTACTCGTGTTGTTCTCTCCTGACTAGATCCCTGCTTGTGTTGTATCAGCTCTCAGATGTTCGTCGCTTTGGATAAAAGCAAAATTGTAAATTGTAATTTATTGAAATGAAACCATGTGAGAAGTTTAGATGGAAAAATCACTGTTAACAACTCATAGACATCTGAAATGTGACTACACACTGCTTTTTGTAAGACGTCAGAAGCCAAAACAGCTGGAAACCACTGGTTTCATCTTTAACGATGGGTTGTATTTTCAAAGCTTGTTATATTACTTATTGTGTCAAATCTTCATCTGAAAAGTAACTGTCAAATAAATGTAGTGGAGTAGAAAGTATAATATTTCCCTCTGAAATGTAGTGGAGTGGAAGTATAAAGTAGCATCAAATGGAAATACTCAAGTAAAGTATCTCAAAATTGTAAAAAATGTGTTACTTGTCACCACTGCCCGTAATTGAACTTGACAATGACTCTCATTAGACTCACCCTGCCTGGTAAATCCCCATGTCTTTCAGATTCCTTTCCCCTGGGCTTTCTGTTCAACCAAATTCTAAAACAACCCTGATAACTCCAGGGTTATTTTCTCTTTAGAGAGTTCCCCCAGTGCCACAAAACATATTATACAACAGTTTATACAGGATGAGTGGTGCTAATTAAACTTTAAACTGACATTCATGTGTAAAATCAGTTGAGTGACCCTTTAAAGCTGGAGTGTGGGACTTTTGTCTCCCCCTTCTGGCATGCTCTCATACGCACCCTGAATGACAGGCACACAGAGAAGGCTGGATATGTTTTGATGGTCCACTGGCCCACCGGGATTTGTCCCTGTATGCCCGTTGGCCAGTACACCACTGGCCATAACCTACTGTTGCAGCTGTAACACGGTGGATAAATTGTTTTGAGTGTCACACAACCCTGGTAAAGTGACTCGTTTTACTGTCCCAGTTTGATACATCCGGTCTAACAACATTTGGAAAGTCTAGAAGAGCCACATGATTAACGGCCAAACAGCCAGTGCAGAGAATGTCGCCCCCGACATGAGATTTAAAAACTCCCTATACTGTGAAAATACAGACATTTATCTGGCGGTGATAGACTCAATCAGCATTGTGTGAACTTGTCTGGCAAGAGCTTGAATGTTAAGTACGTTCATTTATATGTAAAAGTTCCGCACTGCAGGTTTAAAGACACAGGAAAGAAAGAATATACTACATTTCTGTTGCACAAAATGATGTTAATAGTTAACCCAGATTTTCTCCAACTACCTTTTGTTTCTTGTGAAATACAAGATACATTCACCTCTTCAGGCTGTAAAAATCACTCAAACAGAAAAATCACTCTCTAATTGAACTGCTCATAACCCATGTAGTCACCAAGGCAATGATGTGGGCTCATAAGCAGAAAGTATTTCATTTGAATCAAGTTAAGAACAAAAGTTAAAAAGGTTTGGAACAATTGGGCTAAAATGTTATGTATTGTAAATTATCTTTTGAAAGTGGCAGCATACAGTGTTACACAATGTACCGTAACAGGTGAGCTTTGTGAGAGAACTCAAGTGCATCTGTATGGGGGCTCACTGAATGTCTGACTCATATTGCTGCTCATATTTTTCGTGTGACCTAGTCATAGTATGAACCAGTCATATGTGAAGACACCTTGCAGCAGCTGTATGTGAGAAGTGAGTCAAATCAAAGTGAAGCTGTTCATTTTAATGGTCATTAAAATTATCTTCATCTTCATCAATGATGAAGACCATGGAGCTGAAAGCTCAGAAAAGTTAAAAATTGAGAGAATTTTCCAATATACTGATCCCAAGGCCATCAAAAGTCTTAGTTTGATTAATCTTTACAATGTAATGCAGTGGTCTTCATGGTCTTTCATGGAAGCCACACTGGCAGGACACAGTCAATAGGAGAACCACTTCTATCATGAAACACCAAAATCCACCCTAACCATTAAGTAAATCTGCCTACTAACATGTCATTCCGCAACATGCAAATGCAGCCAGTACAATCTGATAAAAACCGGTTTACTGTAATACAGGGATGAGCAGAAGCGGGCATGTATTTCTTTGACTTTCTTCATGCTATATTTGTTGTTTATTGTTGTAATCCTTGTGAATTATATGTATTAGCTGCATTATCATAATTATTAGCTGTGATGCGAGCCGCCAACTAAAGCTTGGCGAGCTGCATGAGGCTTGTGAGCTGTGCAATGAGTAGCACTGATCTAATAGAACAAGTTGTAAACACAACATTGACCTAATCTCACTTTCTAAAGTTGTTATGAACATGTTAGCAAATAATGTACACATCCAGCAGACACAGAGCATTATTGGCATTCATTTGGAGTTGAATTTCTATCCAAATGATGAATGTAAATCCAATGTTCACTGTTCACTGAAAGTTCTTTAGCTGCTAAATCCATCACTAGGTTTTTCAGACCTTTTTTACTGAAAACTTCTGCCCGCTGCACAGATGAGAGCGGTTAAAACAGTAAAGTTGCCTGCTGTAGAACCAAAACAATTAGCTAAAAGATGCTAAAATGCTCCCTACAGGTGAGGATAGCTGCAGAGTTGGGTGATAATTATTTGTGCGTTCATTACGATGAGCCTATAGTCATTTTACCTATTATGCATATAAAAATATTGATTAATGCAGCTTAAAAACAGCATTAATTATCATAATTTTCTGTCCTCACATAGACGAAGACAAGCTGTAAACACCACATTGACATGTTATCACGACATAAGTTGTCATGGCTTATAGGTTAGCAAACAGTTGCCTATTTACCTATCCACTAAACGCAGAGAAACATTAGCATTCATTTAGAGTTGTATTTGTGGCCACCTGACGAATGAAAAGTGCAGTACAAATTAAATGCATTATTATTATTATCAGCTCCCAAGGTTGCTAAGAGTATTGAGTCCCTTTCCTCAGCTGTTCAGTCTAACTTAAGAAATCTTGGTGTTATATTTGACCAGGCTATGCATTTTAACATATTCAACATATTAAATCATTGACCCATGGATGTTTTTTCTATCTAAGAAACATCACAAAACTCAAGTCTGTCATATCACAACCAGAGCTCGAAATGATTATTCATGCCTTCATATTATCCCGGCTGGACTATTGTAATTCCATTTTCACGTGTCTCAGCAAGACATCTTTGAACCATCTACAAATGGTCCAAAATGCTGCTGCAAGGCTGTTAACCAGGTCCAGCAGGATGACTCACTTTACACCTATTTTAAGTTCTTTACATTGGCTTCCCATCCGGTTTAGGATTCATTTTAAGGTTCTTGTTATTATGTTTTTATGTTAACTTTAACTTGTGGCATATGTGTGTTTCTATGGTCTTAACTTTAACTTTCATTCCTGTGAAGCACTTTGTGAATTTTATTTCTGTGAAAGGTGCTATACTAAATATTTCTTCTTCTTCGTCTTCTTCTTCTTCTTCTTCTTCTTCTTCTTCTTATTATTATTATTAACATATTCACACTAATTACTTTTAAATTAAAAAAAACCCCATCATTGTCATACATGTTTGTACTTCAGTTTGGGTGTAAGGGGAGTTTTCCACACTTCACCGCACCGTATATAAATTTAGAAGTAGAACTTTTTCCCCTTGTTCATCAAAGCAGAAGGGCAGCTTCTTTCACTTCTACTTCCTCTTCTTCCCTTAAGGTTTTTTTTGCTTGACCTTAATGTCATCTTCAAATACCAACCTCACTGTAGAACAATAAAGCCAAGATACTCCTACATATCGTGAATTTGACTGTGTTTTTACATTGAAAAAAGGGGAAATAAATTGATACACAACACACTCTATATTGCCTTTTCACTCGTGTGAAACATGAGGTTAACCACTGCTTCCACTCAGTGGTCACTATTGTCTTATATTGTGACTATTTCCATATAAGCTTTGATAGACTCCTGTTACTAAAACATTGAATGACACCTGAATACTCAGAATTGAAATAATGACACAAAAAAAGACGGAAAACTCTTTTGTTTTTTTAAAAAAGCAGAAGAAAATAAGCAGTTTGTTGATGAAGCATAGAAAGAGAAAAGCTATCGATCCCCCAGCCACATTACAGAGACGAAGCTAGACGACCCCGGCATGAAACAATCCCATCCAAGACATTTAAAAAAACATGAACAGAGAAAAATTATATAAAATCAAACCAAAAGGATAGCAAAGTGAGGCATCACTTCTACTGAGACTACAAGCCCAAAGCATTATTACAGTACATGCAGCTACAAAAGCTTAGAGCCCAAATGCAGAATAATTCTGTCCTGAACAAGGCTGAGACACAAGGGGGACAGTGTTTGGTGTTCAGAAATGTTACAAAATACCAAAATTATTTCAGGAATACAGAGATTTGTCAGTCATTGACACATTGGTTTGCTCACCTTAGACTATAGACACCAAAATAATACAGGAGTCCTAGCTGATTATTGGTCGAAATGCATTGTGAATCACCGGAAGGAAGAAGGACATGTTATTGTAAATACATGTTAGTGCTCATGTTTGTCTCTTGATTATCAATCAACATCATATTTGCATTCAGCACTGGGGCTACATAGATCATTTTGGTGTCTATGTTCTCATCACATAACCAATCACATGATCATCAGGACATTTTAATTTCTTTGTGTGTTCCATTAATGACACTGTTTGTTTTGACAATGATATAAAGAAAAGACCCAAGTGAGAAAAGCAGCCCTGGTTGGGGTGTGATGTCCAACTCAACATCATGTCTCTCCTGCTGGACTACTATACTGGAGGTCAACCTATGTTGTCTTTACTAAGGGTATTGCCCTGCAGCAGCTCTGCGTTGTGAAGGCACAGCTGCACAGAGGGTCTGTGGAGGCTGAGAAGTAATTCAGAGGCTATGTCTGATTAATTCTGGTTGATCAATTGAAACACTAGCCATGTTCCCATCTAATTGTCAAGCGATTTTTTTTTTCAGCCTTAGCATTCGCTAAAAAGATTGCCTATCATCCGGTGAGTTTAACCTTCTAAATAATTGAATGAAAGCCAGAGTGGCTGACATGTCCAGGTTCCACCTGATAGTCCTCCTGGATTAGAGCTACAGCTCATCATGAATACTGCACTCGCACACAGCTTTGCCATCACACCTTCGCCTTTGACCTTCAACCAATTGGCTTCTTTGCCCATTTCTTGTCAGTCTTTTTGTCATCAACAATATGCAAAAATACAAACACAGAACACTTACCAAAACAAAAGAAATTTCAAACCATAAAAACTATCCCACAATCCAACTGTGATAAGAACACAAAAGTGTAGTATTCATTATGAAGATGTTACAGAAGTCCCACTTTTTGAACACTTGTTTGCACTCTTTCCACCATAGATGAATTATTCAGTTGTATTCAGGTGTTAAGTAACAGAATAGAATAAATCAAAACTCAACTTATTTAACCTGAAGACAGATCCTCAGAGAAACTGTGGCACCTTTCTGTAACTCACTGTAGATCTGTAGTGTATTTACATGACTATTTACCAAGTAAACAACATATTCTAGGATTTGATCTCATTTGAACACCCTGACCAGAGGAGTAGTGATTAGCAGAGTCTGACACAGACTCAATCGAAGAAAAAAAAAAATACAAGATGAAGTCTGAATACAAAAAAAGCACAGATACAAATCTTAGTAATAAGAAGAATATATTAGTCATAATAATCATAATGTAAGTCATAAAGAGTGTCAGAGCAGCCAGGTGACCTGTTGACTCATACTGTGTGTAAAATAACAATTGAACATACATAACAGAACAACCAGTATGTTTCACTCAGACACACTTTTTGAACACACGCTCACACACACATGCACTCACAGCAGTAGGGTGTATAGTCCTGAAACCTCGGGTGCTTTACATTAGACTAACGTGGATCCTCGCTTTCCTG
This sequence comes from Thunnus thynnus, assembly GCF_963924715.1. Classification (NCBI taxonomy): domain Eukaryota; kingdom Metazoa; phylum Chordata; class Actinopteri; order Scombriformes; family Scombridae; genus Thunnus; species Thunnus thynnus. The sequence goes on along the minus strand of NC_089521.1, from coordinate 7,780,265 downwards.
ACTCATGTCTCCTCCTCTCCTCCCAGCGGGGATACAAGACAGAGATGCAGGTAAAAAGATGTGAGGATGAAGGAATTTTATTCACCAAATGAGAAATCCTCGTTCATTCCGGTGTCATTTTGAGGAGACGGCAATTACTCAGCATCTCAACTGTCGATTGTGTAGAAGTCAACTATCAAATGTGTAGAAATTAACAGTTAAAATAAAAACACCTGGTTCCTGATGGCTGATCAAATATTGATTATAGATCTACTGCAGCATCAAGGAATCATGTGACTAATAGAAATACAACCAACACTCTTCTCGCATTTAAGGGATTGGGATGTCCTTGATGATGGTGAACCTCGATTGACTTCCGCGCCAGGGGCTGGAGAAGAGAGGAGCAAGATGGAGGAAGCAGAATTAGCAGAATGGAAGGCACCCCTCATCTGTAACCTTTCAGCACAATGTGTTCAGAGAAACACTAATTAGCACATTTGTATCGAAAAGAGTAACACAATGTGAGCTGCCCAAACGTACACACACATCTGTGTTGAAACTGACACTTTAAAACCTTCCCTCTAGTGCCAAGAAACAGGCAGACAGATCAAAAAGCTGTTGTAAACATTGTTCACAGTGCAGACCATGGAGATCACACAGTATCTGGAAACCTTGCAGAGAGACAAGCTTCTACGTAACTGATGTTTTACACATAGCTCTAAAACAAATATACTCCATGATTTTGGTAGTCGTCCAATCATGGACACCAACTTGATCCATGTGTTCCTAGTAGATCATTGATCTGATGCTTCATGCTAACTAACATTAGTACGCACTTGCAATAGACCACCATTATCACATTATTTCTCTTATTATCACTTAAAAATGAAAAGTTGAAATCTTAAGTAATAAAACCTGCCCTTACACTCAGGGGTTTAGCTGCTACAGCCTTACTTGGTCTGCTAGTTTGACCATAATACAGAACCAGTGGCTAATGTTCGCAAACTTTAGATAGATATTGGTGTGTAACTGACATTATTTAGCCAATTTGTTGATTTTACAGCTCCTCTCTATTTGTGCAACTTTTACATAATATTTTAGCATTTACCATTGTTTCATAATTGTCACTTATGCTGAAATGTGGCCACTGTCCATGTCATTCTAAATTTTGCCAAGCTGCTACACAATTAGTTCCTTTTTTCTCACTTTTGAGGTAAATGTAATGGCCTGTCACTCAACATTGCCCACATTTATAGGGAGCACCACAACCAAAGATCTACAGGGATCAAAAGGACAAAAATCTCAGCACTTAACAGCTACTTTGTCAATCTATCAAAACATATGTATTCAGTTGACACTGGTCCTCACAAGGCTCCAGCTCCTGTTTGACACCATGGTCTGTGTGGCTCTGCTTAAGATTGGGAGTTACAAATGTGAATGCCATGTAATAATATCATTATAACAAGTTAAAATATGCCAGATGTAATTTCTGCATTGATATGTGTCTGCAGTTACAGTAGTTCAACCAGCAGGTGTGTTCAGACTGAACTTAAAGCAAATTTTTGAATTGTGTGTTATCTGTGTAAATTTGACTAGCCACCGGGGGAGATCGAGATGTTTTGGCTTCACTTTTGGGGAGCTGTCATGACGTCCATCTCTATATACAGTCAATAGTTAAAACATTTAGAACTTGGTGGATGCATCTTGCCTCATTTTGTGCCACCTGGAGTGAAGTGACATTCATTTGCATCTTTGCAATGACTTTATATGCAATCACACAGCCTCTAAAATTTGTTTTGTGTTCAGTCTGAACCCTAAGTCGTGTTGCACTGTAGTGTTACACTACTCCATGTATTTGTGTACTTGGTATGCTGGGTTTGTGTGAATTCATTAAGCTTTGCACAACATGAATTCAGTATATTTATGGGTGGGCTGTCTTAATCTTTGGGATCATTTAGAACTTAAGAAAATGTTTTTACACATACTTGGCATGTTGTACAGAGTGTGTGTAACCTGTAGGTCTTTAAAATTTTTCTGAATGAGGTTTTGCAGTTGCGTCACAATATGGCTGTCTTCATGGTGGTCTGCTGGACAACTGGCTGTGCTAAAATCAAAAACTGTGCTGTATACTCTATACTTAGCTAGTGTACAAATCAGACGTGCTTACAAGACTGTGAAGGCTCGCTAACCAGATAGCTACAGTGGTTTGCTAGCTAACAAGCTGATAATATCTACTCAAAGACAACCAAGTCATTTGAGGACCTCCAATATGGCCGCAAGAGGGTATGTTACAGTACAGTACAGTACCTGAAATCCCCCTATACATGACGCGTGCCTGCTTTATGTAAATCCTCAGTATGTTTCCGTGCGCACTGTTGTGTGTGTTAAGTGTCATTAGCCGGTTGGATCACATGCAGAAATATCACACTGGCATACAGTAAGTGTGTGTTTCAGGGCAAAATGCCTCTTGACTCGTCAGGCATCCAGACTCTAGCAAGTGTGTATCAAGCCACTATATTAAAGTTGTAAACTGATACCATTTCCCATCATGCATCAACAAAGCCTCAGTTCCCACTATTACACCAAAAAAAATGTCCTTTACTTTCCTAGTTTTCACCAGTCATAGCTGAAAAACATGCTATAAGCAACCAAACAAGCAACTTTTTCTCCAATTCCATGTCCCTTTATATAATACCTTTTTTTTTTTAGAAACATACCATATAGTATTAAACAGGCATTTAAACTCCCTATAAAAAGTGGTGTGGTGACAATAGAAATTGTATCATATTATTTTTCTCCTTTTAGAAAGACAAGATTTTTGTTTTTTAGAAAAAAAGACACTTGTTGAGGTTCCTGGGACTGATGTGGGAGTAGTAAGGTAAATAACTGACAGCAGAACTGACCAATAGCCTTTCAGGAAGGAGCACAACACAAAGACACAGACGGTCAGTGTATAGGCCAGTCAGTAGCTGGACACTTCACTCTCATCACTTAATGTATTTTCCTTTTATACACAGTCTAAAGAATGAGGATCCAACTGTCCCTGAAGGTAGAAACATAAAAAAAAAAACATACTTATACTACGGCTAAAACAGATTCAATAAAAGGAGCGTGTGTAAATTGGCTACATGAAACAATTCACTAAATAAAACCCTCTGGATTCAGTTCATCAGGGAGTGTGTTGTCCTTATGGAGAGAAGAGGAGCAGAGAGGCCAGGCGATATTAGACAGTCAAAATGTTCATCACTTTTGTTTGTGTGTGAGGGGTGTGTGTTTGTGTGTGTGTGTGTGTGGTTTCCCAGGGGGGATGACTATCTTTAGGGCTTTCTAAACAGAATTCCCCTGCTTATCTTTCCCCACCAGAGTCTTTCTCTTTCCTATCACTCCCCTACTAATGCTCTCCTCTACCACCTTCATATCCATCCATCAACTGAGTGCTTGTCCAGTGGTTCATCCATCCTTTTTCCGATGTCCCATCAGCCCTCTCGCAATACTGCATTGTGTCTCTCTCAGGCCACTCCATATCTGTTAACTCTTCATCTCTTTTTCTCCTCTTGGTTGTCTGTCGTCCCTCTATGGCAGTAATTTTAAAAAGCGCAGGTGATCAATCTAAGGCTCCTCTTCCCCGGTGGACACAGCCAGTCGCATGGCCACAGACAGGTGGTCGGTGAGGCCGGCCAACTGGGTTACAAAGCTGAACTCCTCGATATCCTGCAGGGGGAGGAGAAGAGTCATCATCATTTCACTAATTTTATTCTGTATTTTAAAGCTGCATAAACGCAGTGATTATATATTTGTCTGTAAAATCTTAAAGCTCACAGATGTTTTCACTATGTTAGCTAATTAGACCTCTTCTTAGGCCAGTGTGGGCGTGTACAAACTGTGCTTGACTGACATCTCATCCGGCCTTCTGTTGGTTTTGTTGCACCTACATTAGTGTGTACAGCTTGGTAATTTCCAGCATAGCTCCACCCAATTTACAATGAAATACCTGTGTGGCTGTGCAAGGCCTTTAATTTGCAAAGTACAGCTTGTAACTATGCTCTATTTCTGTAGTTTGGCTATCTTGGTCTATTCTTTCTTTTTTTTTCTTCAAGGTTTTTTTTTTTAGGGAGTTTTTCCTTATTTGAATTTAGGGTCTATTGAGGGGCTGTACAGTTTGTAAAGCCCCCTAAGGTAAATTTGTGATTTTTGATATTGGGCTATACAAATAAAAGTGACTTGACTTAATTAGAGCTGTCAAATAAATGTAGTGGGGTAAAAACTACAATATTAACCTCTGAAATGTAATGGAGTAGAAGTACAACATTGCAAAACATAGAAATTCCTTTGAAAAGTATCTCAAAACTGTGACAGTACAGAGGGAATGTACATCCCACCACTGACATAGAGAAACATTAGCTTTCACTTTGGTATTAATCTGCTGCTGTAAATTTTCTCCCAGTTAGCCACAAGAGCATTATTAATCAGACCCAAAACTGAAAAGGGCTTTCCCGAAACTGTTGCCACAATGTTGAAAGCACACTGTTGTCACTGTGTGCTGAAGCATTAACAGTTCCCTTTGTTGGAAATAAGGGGACTGGTCCAAACTATGATAAACGGCCCCAGACCAAAATCATGTGCACATGACTAATAAAAATATACTGTATCAGTTTCACTTTGGAGTCAGTGAAATGGTGTTACAGTAACTACTGTCTGGCACAAGGTGGCATCAGGTGGCTGTTAGTTTAGACACAGAGAGAGTCAGACAGAAAGGGACAGGGAGAGAGAGATGTTCTGTGCAAATTATGTGATTTGGTTTTCCAATCCTCTCCAATGCCTCGCACAGACAGACGGAGGATGTCAATACTGCCCTCATTTCCTTCCTTCCCAGTCAGTGTTGTTGTGTTTTACTGTTCTCCTCACTAGCTTTTATGTCTTCAAATCTTTTTATGCCTCTACCAAGTCAAAACATTTTGCTGTGTGTGGGATAATTCCACTGGTTTCCAGTCCTGCCTCACATGATTCAGGATAACAAGCGTTGACAAATGTCTTGTTGCTTGGAAATGAATCAAGGCAGAATGGGCAGATCACTTCCCTGATGATAAGAAACTAGACCTCGATTCAACAGAATTCTTGCACAAGGTTGCTGTGAATTATTGGAAACCCTCTGTTAGCAGACTTATTGGTGTTTGATACAAATAAGACTTGTTGGAAATGGTGAAAGGGGAATTCTGGTGCAAAACCAATTTACTGTACAACCTTGCTGAAAATTCCCAGTCTTGCCAGTTACCTGATGTGTTTCTATGACTTCAGATTTATTTCATCCACTTTCCACAAACCAAGCTTTCAAACAAACAAACACACGTCTGACAGATGACTGTCGCACAGAGATTCATGTTTGATGTGAAAACTTCCAAATTCATTTTGCTTTGTTCCTGCATGTCAACATATTGTATGTATTCACCGGAAAGATTTTGACTTACTGAGTGCTGCAGGCTTACTTTATTGTTCATCATCAAATGCAAATTCAGGTTTGTTTCAGCGTAGTTAACACAATAACACATGAAAATAAACCTGTTATTGGCTTAGGGACTGTTCGTTATTTATGAGAGGGAGGGTGTGGTGCAAAATGGGGGAGGCACGTCAAATCATTTTTTAAGCACTGGGGAGCGACTTATGTTTTTTATTTTGGCTTAGGGGAGGGACATACAACTTTAAATGGCTGCATTTGGTATTTATTTTAAATATGTTTTTTCTTTTCAAAATACATGTATGGTGATGGGACTCACAAAAAGTTTCTGAGGAAATAAACCTTCAAACCTGTTTGTGTTGGAATGTGAAGGGTTAAATGAAAGAAGCCCCTTTTGTCATCAGAATTTTGCATCTCCACAGTTGCTGGGAAGAAAATGCTGCTTTCAGCTCTGTGATTGGTGGTCCAGCTATAATTTTACAGACAGTCGAGTAATTCAAATGACAAAATGTAAAATTGACCAATCATAACCATATCTTCCCTCTAAATGGGCGGGCTTTGTTGTCACTACTTCATGACAAGTTCAGCCCGCTGTGTGCTGTGAATTGGTCTGCACCATTACCACGCTGGTACACCGGTGGTGCACCAAGTAGGCAGAGTCTGCACACCAGATTCGCCGCCATATATCAGTAGTGAGAGCACACGGCCCATACAAACACAAACAAGTCAAAGGAGATTGATAACAGAGAACTGATGACTGTCATTTAGGCTTACATAAAATCATATTGTGAACATTACAGTAGGAAAGCTACCGTGGCTTTTGCCCTGTAGGCCGACATTGTTGTTTGTTTTTTCTGCTGACAATTATGTGGTTGCTGCCGCTGGATGACAGATTACTCTCCACTTCAACAGTTTTCCTGGCCTTCACTGTTACGTGTTAAGCGGTGCACTGGCACACTGAAATGGAGCGGACCCAATCACAAGCTAGCGGGAAAAAAACAGATAAACAAACAGGGAGTAACCATGACTAGTGTTTAGTTAATTGGCAAAGGAAGACCCACACCAGGGCTAATTTGGTGCAGAAAACCAAGGCTGTTTTCAACTCCAGGATTTCATTTTCAAGTAACTTCCATTAATGTGATCATCAGAGGGTAGGTTTTTATAATCTAATAACGGCTGCTGTGCCAGCTGATACTATTCTGGCCACAGCTGTCACTGTTGTGTCACGGTTTATTTAGGAAAATAGTCATTATTAATATGTGCATGTCACTAATGTTGGCTGTGTGTGCTGTGATGTGTGTGTGTATGTGTATGTGTGTGATGTGTAGGCTTATTAAATGTTATTGGTCTTGTGTGGTAGGAGGGTGGCTGTCATGCATCCTTATTCTGCTGAAGTGCACACAGCTTGTGTGATGATGTGATTATTTGTAAAGAAGATTTGCATTTTGCTCAAGAAATTAGTTGCTTGTTTATAACTTTCACTTCCTCCATGTTGTTTGCTTGTTACATTGGCTGGAATTGTTATAGGTAACTTTTGCAGTACTATTGGAGAGGACAGAGTAAGTTGGGCTGGTAGCTTGCTTTTGTTCCCGACGAGGTAAGGGGGGGCCAAGGTTTAAGAGTCACATTTCGCTATTAAATGTAATGGTTGGAAAAGGTCAGCCTTTGCTTTTTAATTCCTCCAATACTACCTACCTTTGGTGTTAATATAATAAAATATGGTAATTTAAGATGCAGGGAGGGTTATGCATTTTCCTCCAGTTTCTCAGGAAAAATATTTGTAGCACACCCCAGCCACCTCCCTCCCTCCCTGATAAATAATGAAGAGTCCCTTAGACATGGGGTCTTAAGATGAATATGAGCAGTTGCTGGATGACTAAAACAGGAGAGGAAAGCTGAAAAAACATATGTCTGTCTATTATATTTAGTTTTCTGATTCATCTCAAAAAAATGTTTCTTGTCAGTAACTGGATGATTTCACTTCTTAAGAACTTCAAATATAGCAATAGCAAGGAAATTCTTTGCTTAAAATGGTCACAACTAGTACAAATGCAACCAGTAATGAGGAGTTGCAAATAGACATTGCTTGGTGTAATTGCTGTCAATTTTATTATTTAAAGTTAATATTTTATTCACTCTGAGTCAACTAATACCAAATTTAAATAGTGTCAATATAACTTTATACTTTTATATCTGTATTACAAAAACACTTGGAAATGAAACCTGTCTTATTGCATGGTAGAAATCGGTCTTAACTTAAGATCATTTAAAGGATAAGGATGGTTTATCTATAATTTCCTTGTTGTAACAGTGACCACGTTCATGGTAATGAAGGAACATGTCACTCACTGCAACAATGCAGCTCACTTATATGTCTTTAATAGTTTTTGGACATGGAGATCTACCGCACAGAGGTGTACAATATATCAGGCTTTGGATACACACACAATACTTGTTTGTAGGATCAATTCATTGTTGGTTTTGGTCATTTCATGGGATTTGTTGACAATAAGGAAAACATTGAATATTGCCAGCCTTATCCTTTAAGACTTTTCCTGTAATCCTCTGCTAAACCATACCAGTTTCCAGTCCTGCTGCAGGCTCTCGTCGCTGTACAGGATGTAGTCAATCCGGCGTCCGTTGCCCTTCAGTGGGATCTTCCTCCCCTTCTGACTGCTGGCGGGACACTGGTTCTTACTGGGAGGAAACACCAGGTACTCCTTCCTCCCCTCCTCATTCTCCATCACTCTGACAGAGACAGACAGAGATGTGAGACAGTTTGTAGAGGTTTAGACAGACAGACCAAATACAGGAAAAGTAATAAAATAACTTTCATTCAACTCATTCAATTCTAACAGAGTTGCAGAAATATTGTTACAATTTCTAGTAAAATCAAGAGTCGCTGGATCACAAATCATGGAGAGCAGTGGTAAGGCCGAAAGCTTTTTACTGGGACTTAGAGTTACAAACTCCATTAAAATTGGGTTAAATTGGGCTGGGGCTGCCTGGGGCTCAGCCTATAGGCCTACGCTCTTTTGTATCATCAGAGGACACTTAACTTCGCTCATCAAATCAGTATTACTGATTACTGTCTGTTTTCTCTGAATGCAACACAGCCCAGTTTCAGTTTAAGCTAGTTAACAGCTTCATGTTAGCGTCAAGCTAGCTATGAAGCAAGAACAAATCTGGAAATTAGATTTTGTATTCAAAATAAAAATGGTAATATATAAACAAAAATGCATATTCAAAACATGATTTAATGTCTATATATTGTTTTTTTTACTTGATTATATAGTGCTCATCTCTTGCATTATGGGGACGCACCTCCCATTGAGGACAAAAAGCCACACCCCATAATGTAAACCACACAGATTTTAGGGTTAAGACCATGAAGACTTAGTTTTTGATTAGGATATAGGCTGTGTTGTTGTAAAGGTTTGGGTAGGTCCCCTGGAAATTAATAAAGGTCAGTAGCATGTCCTCTAAAGTGACAAAAACAAGTGTGTGTGTGTGTGTGTGACTTACTTTTGTAAACTTTCCGGTGAACTGACCTCATCGTCATAAAGGCCACTGGTATCCAGTAGTGTACCTGTTGAATGACAGCGTGGAATCACATTAAAATGTATCACAGTGAAGGCAGACACAGGCTGCTGAACACATTTCTAATAATGTTCACTGACTACTCTTCATTTTAATATCTCCCTAAATGCCCCCTTTGAAAGTAATAATATGGAGAAGAAAAAAGTTATTGTTATACAGTCAAATTCCTCTTTTCTTCAGTGTAGTGAGAACTTTCTTGAGCCCAGTGAAAAACCTCCAAAAGCTATATGGTTGTTTGGACAATGAGAAAGTGGTGAAAATCTCCTTTCAAATGTTCAGATGATAATGTGTTGTCTGCACTTGTTCTGTATTAAAATGGTATTCAAATGGGCGACGCTCCAAAATCAAGCTCACTTTAACACACTCCTACTTTGTCCATTGTCTGTCATCATGCTGAGCCATACTGAACACTGCTTTCAGAGATGGATTGAAATCTGGCTCAACAGTCAGGACAGATAAACAAATACTCTCACCTCCACTCCATGTTTTTGTTTGCAGCAACATATAGTACCTGCACATATAGTCACCTGTATTCTACTTGTAGATACAATATTTAATTTTTTGTGACTTATTGATGTGCCAACATGTACCACATGTACTCACTATGATGACCATGATGAGCTCTGCAATAATTCCTGCCTACATGTCAAGTTTTTGTTGCAGCTGTTTTACAGAAGTATTGATTCAACTTTATGGACTCTGGGAAACTGGGACTGACATTTTTCTCTTTTTTCTGATGAAAAATAATCATAGAATTATGAAAAAGTTGACAATAAAATAATCACTTGTTGCAACTCAAACCTACTGCAGGACTGTTGTATAAGATCTTATTGGTTTCATTTAGGTGTACCTCATAAACTGGCAACTGAGTGTAGATTCTCTAAAAGTACAACTTTGTTTTTTTGATGTGGCAAAGAAGGCGTCAGCATCAGAAGTGTTGGATTCATTTCAGAAGTGCAGGGACCAAAAAGTGTGTGTGTGTGTGTTTGTTTGTGTGTGTGTTAAGGCCTTTTCATACTTCTGCGCTCTGTAGAGACTGTAGACTTGCACGCAGACCGCGGACATGCACATGGTTCCATTCATACTTTTTGGGGGTCCTCAGACACAGACGCATTCCACATGTGTGCACTAGTAAACAGGGTTGCGGTGAGATAACTTTCCAGAGTCGTTAGTTTTACAAACTGCTTTGCAGTCTTTTTTTGACCAGCCTTTAAACACAATTATCTGTTACTCCACTGGACTTGCTGGATCGTATTTTATTGTCTCACCGGCACTTTAAACAACACGCCCACACCAACGTAGCCCCTTATATTGTTTTACACAGGACTGCAAGGGCAAACATTGGGGGTAGGGTGGGGGGACAAGTGGGTATGGGGTAAAAATGTCCTGACAGCTCTGATGGAGCTCAGGATTCATCCATAAGGGCTGCTTTAATACAAACAATTCCACCATATAAACCTGGAATCTGTGAGTAACAGCTGACCTCTTTGTATACAATCAATGGTGTAGATGGGTAGCAGAACACAGATCATAATTAGATCCTGACTGATCCGGTATTAATGAAGTTACCGCTGTTGCGCCACGGGCATAAATGTGCACATCACTCTCTCAATTTAAAGAGACTGCAGGTATTTAATAAAGTCAAAGGAAAGAATCTGAATATCAGTTTTGATGTTTCTGCAACATCCCGGATTACATTCAGTGACAACTGAACAACATTAATGTAAAATTCAGACATTAATGTAACACATTTCTGACCTGCCTGAATCATATTAATAACTGTAACGTATTCTGATGGACATTCAAGCAGATTGTGTTATAGATGCAAAAAACTAGAGAAGTAGAAGAAGCAAAATACATAGCAGTTGATTTCTATGTGATTCACAGAAAACCTCCTGCATTTTTTTACCGAAAGTGTTGCAATATAGAGGCATTTGACGGGATACAGTGATTCTTGATTTAAAAAGAATGTGGGAGGACCGTGTGGACCTGTGGCCCCCCTACTTCTGGCACCAGTGGTCAGTAGATGCATATATCCGCCTTTATGGATCTCAGACCAAAATCCACTGTCATCAACCAGTGAACAGCCAGAGAGAGATGAGCACTCAGAGATCCTTTTGACAATGAGTATGTGAGTATGTGGGCAGGATAATGTGTTTAAAATGCCCCATATGAAGAGAGCGGCACTCTGACGTTACTCCAGTCAATTCACCAGTGTTGGGAGCTCTTATGAAAACTAGGTGTCTGACGCACAGCTTAGACTTTTCACAAGCCTAAGAGCAGGTTTTAGATCACTGAAACAAAGATGTTGAGGTGTCAGGCAGGCAGACTCAGCTACACAGACTGGCTGCTGTGCTACTTTTTACTTGTTTGGGGAAAAGTTATAGACATTGCCAATTTCAGATAGTTAACATGACCCCACTTTCCCTGACCTCATAAATTCTGACATCACCAACAAGCTGTAGTGTTAGTGTGGGGAACAAAATAAATATTGTTTCACTCCAATCTTTACCATAACTCCTAAAATACACGAGAGGCCACGGTTTCTTTACTTTGGTTTTTGGTTTGTGGTTGACATGTTTAATCTGCCATCAAGCATGAACTCAAACGCATCATCAAGAGTTATGAGAGTAGGAGATGATAAACAGAGAGAGTTTTTTTTTTTTTTTTTTACAGAAACCTTTAATCTTCACAGCTTCGACATTATGAATTTACCTATGTGTCACCGCTCTCAACTATCAGGTGGTCTAAGGCCAGCAGTAATTCCCATGTGATTTTAATACAGGACAATCTGCAAGCTGTCTGTGTATTTGGCTGGCTCGGTGGCAGGCACCAGAAGAATCCTGGAGCTCTGAGAGTGGAACATATTTTATAAAATCTATCGACACATGGTCAGTTCAACATCTGACAAGAGCTGGCTGCTACTGTATTCATTTAGGTCTTATCTTCTTTGGATAAGATTTATGAAATGAGATAATCTCCTGTCCCTTTCTTTCATTGATTCATCGATCCATTCTTCTTTTCCCGCCTTCTTCTCCCCCCCTGACTAAATGCGACCAAACAAGAAGTGCAAAATCTCCCCATCCAAATAAATAAGCCCTTCTCTAAATGAGCCCTTTCACTCCATCCTGCCCACACTGTCCCCAAAATACTGCTGGCCTAAATAACGCTTCATATCCAGACCAAAACCCTCCAGTCTTTACGTCACTAATGCCCATGTATCACCACACTGTACTGGGTGTATTTTAATTCACACAGTGGGTGCATCTTAATTTAGCCAGACAGAACCAGATTATAGTCTGCTCTGCTCTGCATGCACAGTATGGATCACCAGATTTCATTTGCCACGGAGGTTGTGTGTATAGTAACACTTGCACCTCCAGTATACCATCATTTTTGGAGCTGTAGTTTGTGGCAGTGTATTTACATATGTATATGTATATTACATATATAAGTGTATATTTTCTGAAGGTTTGCAAGCATTGAATGTTTATGTGCACTACAGTATATGTAATGTCACACTGTGACCCTATAGGAATTTGTGACTGTGTCTGTGTGCATTTGTGTGTGTGTGTTTGTGTGTGTTGTTACCCAGAGCCCATGGTTTGTCCTCCCCTGGCCCCAGGCGACACGGGTCCTTGTATTGAGTAAAAAGTGCATGCTGCTGCTCCAGTTTGTCCTCTGGAAAAAACACAAGGGCACACATAGAGGACAAAGTTGCATTATTTCTTTACTTATTTCTGCTTGGGAACAGGAGTAATAAATAAAGCTGTTTTTGTGTATTTCAATGTTTCTGTTATTTGGTCACGTGAATGTGAATGTGAATGTGAGGAATTATTGTTTGCATAAAGTATATATCCTTCTTCCCAACCTTCAATTTGTAGTTATTCATTCTTCAACCTCAACAAAAAACTAATCTTAAGACTTTTTCTTGCAGATGTTGACACTTGTCTTACCTATTTAGGTAACCTATGTTATGAAACAAAACCTATGGAAATTCATGAGATATTTATCTGAATAAAGAGTTTTAATTTGATGACATTCCAGGATAATCGGTAGAATCCTCTTCTAGATTGTATTAGAAATACAGAATATGGGTTTTTTAACATTATATTACATTACATTTATTTGGCATGTGCTTTTGTTGGAAGTGACTTACAATAAAAGTGCTAAAACTCTGTGGGACCAAAAACAACATGTTATCCAAAATTCGCTATGTGACTGGTTGTTGCTTTGGTCTGAATGAGCAAACAGCTAATCACAGAAGTGGAATTGTGAATAAAACACTGTTAATGGCTATGAAATAAAAACAGATTTTGGAAAAAGGAAATTCCTGCTGGAATGAAAATTACCTGTAATATGTTTTCCTGATAATGAGCTGAAACATGTATTGGATTATTTCAGCATTTTATTGTTGCTGCATTTCTTCATATAAATAATGGTATTTCCTAATGTATTTATTTATTAAATATTTGACACTAGGTATTATTTAGTAACTGTGATATCACATTTGAAACTGAAAGAAACTGATTGCACTAAACTTCATTATGGGAAAAGCAATAATCACATTGTTATGGGTGATGAGTCATGTGTTTCTTCATTGTAGTTCATCTTCAGGATTTTCCCATTAATGGTAAATGTATTAATCATTTCTTATTTTTCACTGTAAAAACCTTGGCACCATGCAGCTAGCTGTGTCAGAACTGCAAGAGGTCTTGTAGAGATCATGTTGTTGTTTGAACTGGTAGTAATAAAAATAAAATGTGCTATTTGGAATGTATTGATTCAGCCCCACTGCGTACCTGAAGAGCAGTTGTCAAAGTTGAGGTCTCCCAGGATGACATCAAAGGCCACCAGATCTTCCAGCACCTTCTCTCCCTCAGGTGGTTGTGATGAGGATTGGCGAAACTCTGCGCCCCACTGGAGCAACAAGTCCAGCTGCTCACATCGCACAGAGGCATCACCTGGCAGACGGTGCAGTGGGTGTAGGGGAAAGAGGGAGCAAGCAGGGAGAAAGAGAGAGAAGATGTCATAAAATCACCCCAGCATGTAACTGACCTGAACTGATCTGGAAAATAGAGCGTAAGAAAGGAAAAACTGGGGATAGAGAGCAGTTTTGTTTACCAAATATGAAATGATATATGTTATGGGTGAGAATATCACTGGATATGTCATGTACACGATAAAAAGTATCAGTTATCATACAATTTACTACCATACAATATAACACATCTGGATATGATATGGTATGATACAAAATTAAACAATTTATAATACAATACAACACAATAGGACACAATATGATATGATAGCTACAAAATTATATGTTATGATACTATACAATGCAATATATGATACAATATGATACATTACAATATGTAACGGTAGAATACGATATATTACAATACAGTTCATTATTACGATACAATACATTATGATAACTTCACAATACAGTATGATATGTTATGAAATGATATGTTACAATGTGTTATATGTTGCAGTACATTATGATATGATATATTACATCATGCTAAAATATGTTCAGAATAGAAATGATAATACAAATTATGGTATCATAATAGGGGGCAGTGTCATATATATGAAGCAGCATAGTAAACTGTGCTGCTTCATATATAACACTCCCATTACTACTGATTTTTAAATTTTAATGTGTATTACAGTAACATACTTCTGCACTAGTTATATAAAACCTTAAATCTATTGGTTTCTTGTTTTTTTTAAGTTTTACAATGTGCTGTCTTCTCTTTTTACTGCACATAGACATATACATACTGTATATGTTGCATGTTGTAACTACAGATTTGTGCACACAACAAAGTCCTGTTCTTATTTTTTTTTGTAACATTTTGTTCACTAAGTTGTTGGTTTGTTACTAATTTTAGTGACATAATATTAAGTCACTTTTGGTTCTATTTTGCTTTGGCAACATTTGCCTCTGTCCACTCCTGCCAGTAAGCAGATAAATAAGAGTTAGAGAGAGATGAGAGGAGGTGAATAGAGGGAGGCAGTGGGTGAGAGAAATAACAGCTGAATAGTGGAGAGTGTGAGAAACAAAGAGGTGTCAAGATATTGGTGGGTGAGTAGGTGGCTTTGGCTTTGATTACTCTCAGCTCCAGCTCAAGTACATGTGAAATGTAATGTTTCTTTTTTTCTTTTTGTGTTACTGGATCACGAAGAGAAAGATGAAGCTGGGGGTTGTGGGGGTGTGTTTGCTGTACATTTGCCTATGCATGTGTGTATATGTGTGTGTATTTGTGCGTGTGTGTACTTGATTGTCTCAGCTTGGCTTAGCTCTCTCTGTGCAAAAATGTATTTATGAGGAAAACTTGCCCAAAAAAACTTGGATGATGTTAATTTATATATTTGTAACCTAACAAAAATCCACTAAAAGCTCTAAAGTAAAGTAAGTATGACTAGGATAAAATTGGAAAATATAATTGAGTATTGCTGCCTTCTTTTGTCTGACTTTGGAAGATGAACCTTGTATCTATTGCTCTCAGCATTTAAAAGTTGTTAAATGATTCATTAAAACAGTCTTTGTGAATTCACAAATTTGGGAATTTCCAATTAACAACCAGGAAGTCAACAAAGCGGTAAATACCGGTGGGAAATTCAGTCAAGTTCAAATGAAACATGATGTTTCACAACACATGATGGCAAACAGAAATTCAGGTTAGTAATACATACAGCATATTCACATAACTTTCCATCATAGTGTGTGATGACTAAATGACTATCACATGTAATGATGAGCAACATGATTAAGCTGCTAACATGACCAAATCAGCAGGGCCTCCATTATTTACTGTGCATCTTGCTGTGTCTTTTTTAATAATTAACTTCATGTGGTCTATTTCCAAGTGACCAAAGAACAATTGAAAATAACGTTGGGGGGACAGATATGCCACTCACCACTGGTCAGGGTAATGCAAAAAACAAAATACTACACCCTTCCAAAAAGGAATATGCTAACATGTCACAATGTCAGGCTGAATAAGGGGAAACAGCTATTCTACCACAATGACATAATTCCTTAGGTTGACAAGCCTCTAAAACACCTTTGTGATTAATGGGAACACTAAAACTCATCAAATGAAAAATAATTTAAATCAGCCCTTATATTGTTCCCTTCCATTCATTACTTATTGTGTGGAAGTATGGTGCAATACATATAACACAAATATAAATCCAATTTTAATACTTCAAAATATCTACAAGAGAAACTAAATTAATGAAGAGAAACTAGAGAAACAAAAGCAAAAATACTTATCAAGAACCACCCCATGCATATTACAGGAAATGCTTTACATTTCAGGAACTTGGTAGATCCTGATACAGTACAGACCATGTATAAAGCCAAAAACAAATTACTACCTGAGTACCCAAGAGATATTTAAAATGAAAAACCAATATAACTTAAAAATAATGTGCATGTTTAATAAACAAGGGCTCAGGACTAATGTAAAAAATCATGTATTTCTGTTTAAGTGGTTAATTTATGGAAAAGCGTCACCAGTAAATGTGTGGCACACTTTCTCAGTGGACAAAGGAAAAATGTTTTTAAACTTTGAATGAATGAGTACGATGGGAATAGTGTAAAAATTTTGTCTGATGTTACCTTTTGATGTTAAATACATTGTCTAAAAAGTTGTAGCTTGTAGCCAACATATTTATTTTTTGAAGTCATAGGAAAATTGTCTGCAAGCAACTTGCATTTTTGAAATTGTAGAGGAAATATTCTCCACACAGAACAGAGAAAACTGTCTGTAGCACTTGAATGATTTCTATATCTAATCATAACTTCTTTGTATCCATTGCTGACAGAGTATCTGATTGTGCTCATCTGACATATAGAGTTCCTCAAAGGTCAATCCTGGGGCCTCTTTTATTCTCCCCTTATGGCACATTAACCATCAGTTTGACTGTGTTTCTAATCAATGCTATGCTGATGCTGTCCAGCTTTATGTATATGTGAAACTTAAACTTTCAAATCTGGCCATTTTACACAACTTTCTTAAGGAGATTAGTGCCTGGGTGTCTTACACTTTCCTTCAGTTAAATCAGAACAAAACTGAAGTTCTGGCCTTTGCCCCAGATTAGACGAATTAGAAATTTTACATCAGCACTTCGCTGGTTCCCTGGCTTCTAACTCAAAGGTTGTTCCCAGAAACATGGGGGTCATTTTTGATTCCCACTTAAGTTTTGAGAAACAACTTAAGTCATTTATTCTTTACTGTCATTTTCAATTAAGAAACATTACCAAACAACTCTCCTTCTTATCTCTGCAACAACTCAAACAAATAATCTATTGTTTTGTCTCCTTACATCTTGACTATTGTTATGCACTCTATTCTTGTTTAAGCGAACAAGCTACCACAATTAGTCAGTTCAAAATTCTGCTGCATGATTACTAAGACTCCACAGTTTTCACCCTAGTGCTGGCTCATTAAATTGGTTTCCTGTTACATTTGGGATTGAATTTTCTAAGTGCTTTTAAGGCGTTACACATTTTGGCTTCATCATATATCAGTGAGTTGCTGATCCCATATAGGTCCACTAGGCCTCTCAGAGCATCAGAATAAGTGCTCCTGCAAGTGCCGTCCCATGCTGTGGTCATTGAACATTTTCTGTCCTGGCTCCCAGATCATGGAACAAGTCAGCAAACTCTGCTGAATGTTTTAAATCTCAACTCAAAACCTATTCAGTCCCAAAGACATTTATTAATGCATCCTTGCCCTGATTTATCCCTATTCTTTAACAACAAGATTTCACTGAAACACACATTGATAAAATTCCTACTACTGCTGCTGCTGTAGTACTGATGCTACAACCAGGAGCTTTTACACACCTGGGAAGCTGTCATAACAGGTGCGTAGGAGAGGAACAGAACACAAGACTCGCTCATATCAGCACTACACTCGTATAGTACTCTAGACACTAGACAATGAATACTATACTAAATGTCGAATCAGATTACTTTCAGATAAAGATCCAACCATTTACAGCCAGTTTAGTATTATTTTTTTCTTAAATATATTTTCTGTATGTGAGATCTTCTGTCTATAAGATTTCTCATAAAAAACTCTTTCTTCCCAGAAAAAAATCAGGTCTCAGTGCTCCTCCCCCTTTTTTCCTCCCCGTTCTCCCTGTCTTACTCCACATCCAACTCCCCTCCCCCCAAAGGCTTTATGTTTGATGTATCTTTAGAAACAGCCCTGGCACTGCTATATTTAGACCTGTGAGAAGCGTAGGAGGAGCCCAGAATAGCAGGCGAAGGTGGGAGAAGTGTCTCTGGTAAAAAATGAGGGAGGCATCGACCGGAGGCTTTAAATAGGGCTGTGACGCCTTAAACAGCTTGAGCCAGTTGCCATGGGAACAGCAGGAGGAGGAACGCAGGGGTTTTGATGCGCCCATTTATCTAGCTATCTGGACATACAAACACACACACACACACACACACACAAATGGCTATGTGTGTCGCTGTATTATTGTTGCTATCTGGCTGTCCTAGAGCCAGACAATCACAAAGACACATGCACACAGAGCTAAGATCCACTCTTAGTACTAAACAGCCTTGAAAAGTGAAAGACAGTGTCATGGAAATCATATAAATACATTTATATGTGCATGTGCATTCAGTTGTGTGTATGGGGATGTGTGTGTGTTTTGAGAGATAAAGAAAAACAGTGAGAGATGGAGAGTTTGAGTTTTAATTGTACCTTCTATGGCGTGGAGGTGCGTACACGTGAGATATCCCACAACCCTTTGCTCCTGATGGGAGGTGCCCACGTGAACCTGCAGGGGACCAGAGACAAACATGACATGATGTCAGTGCACTGTGTTCAAAAAAGCAATATCAAAACCCACTTAACAAGTGTTTGCGTATGTAAAACATGCCAGGTGTGAAACTTTATTGATCCCTGTGGGGAAACTGAGTCATTACAGCGGTGATTTAATAACAGCAGTTAGGGGTGCAACGTAACAGGAGTAGGGGTTCCTGGGAGAAGAAAATAATGACAAATATGTACCATGTGAAAATATACTAAAGGTGTGAAGCATTAGAGAAGCACATTGCATTCACCAAAAAAAAAAAAAGGAGACATATTTATGTAATGTTGTTAAGACTTCTGTATGTTGTAATTATGACTTAACAGCTGACAACTGAAAAAAAATCTCACAATTATGTGTCTTTAAATGATAATGTTATAATATGTATATGTATGTATAATGAGATCTGTTTCTTTTAATAATTATGTTGAATCATAATTATCATCATAAATATTATTATCATAAGTTACATATTTTGTAATTACAAGATCCTTATCTAATAATTATGAGATATTTCTCACCATTACGTGACTGTAATCTGAATTTCAAAATTCATATCTAATATTTTTAATATATATATATATATTATAAGAGATTAATCTTGTATTTATGAAAAAACATAATTTAGATACAATCTTGTAATTATGACATAATCAATAATTACATTATTTTGTAATTATATAATAATTATGTACATAATTACAAGATGAGATCCTGAAATTCAAGATCCATGTCTCATTATTACATATAGTTTCTGAATATACATACACTTCTATATATGCTATATATACACCATATCTATAATGTATATAGATATAGTCTCTTGTAATTATGAGATTGTATCTATAAGATATTTATGAGATACATGATGAGATTATGAGATTCGTCTTGTTACTATGAGATTCTAAGTCATAATTAATCAATAAGGCCTTCAATTTTTTTTTCTTTATGTGGATGCAATATGATTTTATCAAGCATATTCATATCATAATTAAAAGCATATCAACATCTGTCACATTAGAAGGGTATGAGAATATGGAGAAAAAACAAGAAAAAAAAAAGAGCATGTAATAGGTCCTTTCATATGTATGGAAAGTGTGTGTTAGAATATATGTTACTGGCAATACCAGTTAAACTATAAACATGTTTTAAATAAATAGAATTTATTCAATTGAATATTTAAATTAAATAGAAATAACATTTGGATTCAAGCACTATGAACTGAACTTTTGTAACTTATAGAAAAAAAGGTATAAATGTAAATGTTAATAAGTTTACAGATAATATTGTTGTTGTTATTTTAAATCAGTTTGTACACACATATTTCTCTGCACTGATTGTGCTCTAATAGCTGATTGCAGTCTGCTGCAGCTGGAGCATTAGCATGTATTTTGATGCTGTTGACTGATGTTACTAAAAAAGGGGACGATGCAGTGAGCATTGCTGGAAAAATGCTGTCTACAGCATCCCAACATCCAGACATTTGCCTGTTATGTGCAGTTTTATACATATTGTAGCAAACATATGTAGTATACTATGAAAAAACTGGGCTACAGAAATGTTCTGTCTCCCATTTAAAGATTTTTTCTTGGTTTAAGTCTCATAAAACACATCATGCTAACTGCATGGCTAATATATAATAATGATGGATTGCCACAGTCATGGTCACCAGTGGATGAATCCTAAAGACTTTGGTGATTCCCTGACTTTTCTCCAGCACCACTGTAAGGTTCCGTTTTTGCTTTGTAGCGCAAAATGTCCCGACAATTATTGGATGACTTACCATCAAATTTGGTGCACACATTCATGTTCCCCGCAAGAATATGTAATATTTATTAAGTGCTAATTATCAAATGCTAACATGCTAAATTAAGATGGTGAACATGGTAAACATTATGCCTGCTTAGCAGCAACATGTTAGCATTGTCATTGTGAGCATGTTAGCATGCTGACATTAGCTTTCATTTTTGTTTATTCATTCATTCAAGGTTTTCATTATCCAGACATATTCTGAATCACCGGTATCTATGATCATACCAATAGGTATGATCATAACAAATAGAACAAATAGAAAAAAAGCAGTTTTCTACATAAAGATGGTGTTGATTATTACTTGAAAAAATATGTTTGATTTTCTCACTGACATTTGCAGTCTTGACATTTTTCACTGCATTATGAATGGCTTGCCATGGTCCCAGGGGCACAAAACATTCTTCATCAGCAGGAAAAAAAAGTCAGCTATTGATCATTGTAAACAAAAGGCTTCTATACTGATACCATCTGCAACAACTGCAAAATAACCTCTAGTATTTTGCTATCATCACCAGTGTCTTCAATGTAACACTCCACTGAAAGACCTAAAGATGATGTATCTGGGTTGGAGTGAGCCTACACATTTGGGGAAAACTAGTCTTGTCAACAAAACTAAGTGAAGTGAACAAACAGTAGTTGAAAAAATACAAATTGTTTGGGCTGTTCATTCTTTACAGTCATGTTGTTTGAAATATCAAACAGCATGATTCTAAAGTGTGATGTTCTGCACCAGAGGTAGGCTGAATCAATCAGCGTGAGCTAAACACAGCACTAGAGATATTATTTTTTCAACACATCCTCATACACTTTATACATTTTTCAGTACTTCTTGCCAACCTCAATTTCTCCACTCCCCAGGCAGCAGAGTGTGAGCAAAGCAGCAATATATTCAACATCACTCAAGGTTTAATCAGACACCTTTAGCATCAGTGTTTAGAAGTCCTTCAGCCACACAGAAACATAACACAGAGCCAGGCTAAGGATGAGTCTGGCAGCTCTGAAGTGCTGGTGGGTGGATACAGACTGATGAGGAGGAGGAGGAGGAATAAAGGGTTGCAGAGAAAGGGAGATGTGATTGTGGGTATGGTTAGTTTGAAGTGAGAAGGCGTCTGGGTGGAGAACATCTATAACAAGACAGAATACACCCTCATAGAGGCCAGCTTAGAGTCAGCCTTGGACAGGAATATCATAAGAGGTGAACTGCTCCTATAGAAGTCATAGAATTAGACCTCCGTTTACTACCGAATGTAAGTAACAATCCACAATGGAGCATTTTTAACCAAAAGTGACTATTGCTAGTTGCAACATTATAGTAATTCAATGTGCTGTTATCTAGTTAATACATCTGCTGCCCTAAAAGCTCACTGTCTGGTAGGGTTTTTGCTCAGAATAATCCTCTGACAAGCAGGAAAACTACTTTCACCTCTCTGCTCTTTTATTTAACAGAAGAACAGCTGGTCTTTCTGTGTTGAGTCTGCATGTTCTCCCTGAGCCAGTGTGGGTTTCCACAAGGTGCTCTGTTTTGAATATGAATGTGTATGTTTTTTTATATATTCCATGGTAGAAAAGTAACCTGGATGGATGGATGGATGGAGAAGCCACAGCCACTAATGCTAAACAGAGCAACTTGCACTGACTCAAACTTTATCATGAGTAAGTCCAAGGATGAGAAAAAATGAAAATCACTTTATAGGATTTTTTATAGGATCTGTCAGTCCTATCAGTTATGATAGAATATTACTCACTATTTTCATTGCTGAGATCTGGCAACTCCAATAGCCACAACTTTACAATAGAGTCCATTACGTCAAGCAGCACAGGTTTGAAACAAATACAGAGTTAAATTTCAGTATCCAAGCAATTTATTCGGAAAAACCCCAGAGTGAATGCATCCCAAATGTCTGCTGTATTCACCTATTCCCTTTTAAAACTGCATGAGACCACAATTATGGCAGGAATGGTAGATTTAATGGATGTCGGACAGTTGGAGACAAAACTTTAAATCTGGATTAAATTATTCATTTTTGCTACTTTGGGGCAGCAGAAGAATCTTTAAACACAATATTGACCTATTATCACTTTGTAAAGGTGTGAACAAGTAAGCAAACAGCTGCCTATGTACAAATCCAGCATGGCCATGGTGAAAGATTAACATCCATTTCGAGTAGTGTTTCCACCTGAAGAAATCCAATATCCACTCTAAGATATCTGGCTTTTAGCAGCTATATGCTCCACTAAATTCATCAGCTAATTGCTAACTTTGTTTGTCTGCTGTTTGGTTCTGGGTAGGTAGTGTACACTATGCCCATCAGAGCTTTTTTGCTCAGAGCATATACTGCTGCTGTGGGAAACAATGCTGATGGGAGTGGTGAGACTGAACCATAGCAGTAAAGTTGTGGGCTGTACAGAAACCAGAACAATGAGCTGAGGGGAACTTCAGAGTTGAGTGATAATTCTCTGTGGTTTGTCATGAGGAACAACACGTTTCATATTAGTCATGGTAAATTCATCCATTGTTAATATGAAAATATTGATAAGTGCAGCTTTAAAGTGTGGACTTAAGAACAAGATTGAAACAAACAAACAAAAAACAAGACTTAAAATATGAACACTGCTTATTCTATATATATATATATATATATATATATATACATTCTGTAAAGTTAACTACTTTGATGTTTGGTTGCTCACTAGCCATTTTCCTGCCTCTTACCTCAAGCAGCAGTAACTTAAAAACATATCTGATGTGTGATGCTCTCAATCAGTTAAAAACAAATGTGCACAATTTACGATCAACTCATGTCTACTATAATGAAGAAAGAAATCAGTATTTATCTCTTTGGCGACTTAGCTACAGTGTTACAGCACCCCACAGAGGACAGGACTTTCATTTAGACAAATGGAAACTGATTGCCAATAATGTTTTGGCTTGGTATCTGTGCGGAGCTCCTAATGAAAAACCCTAAAAACCATAATAAAGCATTAGCCTAATTAGCCTGACTTTAAAACCAAACACAAAGCTCACACTGTAGACTGAAGCACAGTAAATATACCTTACAAAGGCCATACATTTCCCTCCAAAGATTTGAGGCACTAATTCAATTACTCTTAATGGAATAAGTGTCTAGAAGAGCAAAAAAAACCAATTTTCTTAAATGCACTAACAGATGGTACATTAACTTTTCTAATAATGTTGAAAAAGGTGTGAGTCAATGACTGTATTAGTAGGTTGAAACCTGTATTACTGTATATTTTACTTTCCATATTTCCATACACAATAAATATTACATATTTAGTAATCCATGTTTAAAGGAAAAGTTTGACATTTTGGGAAATATTCTTGATGCTTTTTGAGAGTGGTATTGATCCTCTCATTTAACTCAGCAAGACGGCAAAGAAGCGAATTTCCCAAAAGATCAAACTATTTCTTTAAGTACTAATATTCCAACTGTAATTAGATCCATAAATTACAGTGGTAGTTTTCCCACTGAGTCTGCTTTAACCACTATGTGTAATAATTACAAAAATAATATAAGACCCACATTTGATTCTGTTACATGACTTAATTCCTTCATTGCTTTTACTTTTGCAGTTTGAGTTCACAGGGAGCATTAAAGTTTCATCGGATCATCTTATCCTGTCTTGTTTCCCCCATCTCTCCTGACTCTGTCCTCATTCCTTCCTCTCTCTCTCTCTCTCTTCCTTCCCCTCTGCTCTTCTCTCTACCTGCATGCTGTGCTCTGTATTAATATTTCAGGGGCTTATCTATGCTTCAATAGGTGTGTGTGCACTCTGAAACTGACAAGAGGCCTGAAGAATTTCTCTTGTGTGTGTGTGTGTGTACGCACTCATGCATGCAAGAAAGAATAGACTCTCAATGTGTTTGTATTGTCAGTGGTCTCTGCAGAAGAAGAAGTTCAGATGATGCCGACGCTAATTGGAGTTCTGTGTAGTGACACAGGAAAGCCTCAACTGGAAGCAATTTATACTGAAAAGTGTTTCTCCTTCTGCTCTGTATGAATAAAAATAACATGGGATGAAATTAACTGCATTTCTTTAAAAATAAAACAGAAAATGAATCAGAGTGCAAGATATGAGATGCTAAAACTTCCCAAGACTTCCTCTTATTATGGGGTATTGAAAAAGAACTGAGCGGAACTGAAATGAGCTGTGAGAGGCGATTTCACACTGGAAGCCGAGCTGATTTATGAAAGCCTGATTACAAAACCTTGAAGGCTGCTGTAACTAATTACCTTAACTTTACCATCAGACGAGGAGTGAAGATTTCACCTTGCATTACTTGCATGAGATTGATTGCTTCACTTGAAAACCAAGCAGCCAGATTGTCTTGATGACAGACAGAGGGCAGAAAGCAGCAGGGTGACAGATGAGCTATGGTTTTGTTTGTCGGTCTGTCCAGGTGAATAAAACTGCAGACATTCTTAAATTTGAAACCTTTCACTGTAAGTTTGGCAGCAGTGATATCTTTAGGGAATATAGTGTAGTCAAAGGGTGTTTTGCTGCTGTAAATCCTATGGGGTGCTAGAGATTTACTGGTGTCTGGATAGTATCCTGAATGCAGCTGACTGCTTTAACTTTACTGTGGCAGACAATTTATTACTTAACTTCTACCTTTTCTAAAGCAAAGTTGCTTTAATTTCACTCTTTTTTATTAATTGAGATATTTTTAAAGTCTTACCTCCCAAGTCAATCAAAATAAGTTCAAATGATGTCTCAGGTAAATCGATACAGGTCAAGTCTCAAGTCAGTTGCAACAGATTCAACTCATGTCAGCAGTCAATCAAGACAAGTTCAAGTCAAGCCTTGGTTCAACTAAAACAAGTCTAATTCAAGTCTTAAGTCAATTGAGACAAGTTCAATTTAAGTTGTGAGACATAAATTAAGATGAGACTTTCAAGTGCCAGGTCAAGTCCTTAGGCAAGTCCAAGTCAAATCTCAAGTCCTTGTTTTGCTAAAGTTGAGTCTCAGCTATACAGCTATATCATATAGTAAACACTGGAAAATTGAGCAGGAATTGGATCATTTAACGTTTGTATAAACACAGCTAATCAATAGTGAATAGAGGGGAGTCAGGGGTGGATTTGGGGAATTCTCCCATTGATTTCCATTCTAAAAAAATCTAGATTTGAGTGTGTCCCTGTTTTGAAGCCTAATCCGTAGTAATGCATTTAAACTGCATATTTACACACACACAACCACACACACGCAACTCTTCAACCATGCACTTAGTAGTTTGAAATAATTATAAGAGGGGATAAATGTTGAGACTGAAAAGCTTTAATTACTGCGCCAGTGCTGGCTCTCTCTTTAGGGAGACATTTTTAATTAATATTCTATCTCTGCCTCTCTCTCTCTCCCTTTCTCCCTTTCTCTTCCTCTTGAGTGCGTCACTACTCCACAAGAGACAATCCAGATTTATGTTGCTGACCTGCTGCTGCTCTCCAAGTAAATACATCCATCGGGAAATTATGAGAATGAGTGTGTGCCTCTGGTTAGATTTTCTAGAGAATTAATTCATATAGGAAAACAGTTTTAACATGATTATAATTGAAAAAAAAAACCCAGTCTGAGGTGGCTGGAGGTCGATTTTTGACATCATGGGCTCATTTGGTATAGAATCAGTTCATTGCAATGATAAACACAAATCATGTGCTAGATACTTTGACCCAAAGTGTCTTAAAATATAGTGTATTGCTGTAAGGACTAGAAAAGAAGTAGTGGTCTGCAGTTGTCTGTACAAAAAAGGCCATAACAAATAATATGTGTAAACCAGAACTGCTGAATAATTTTCTGGCTTGTCAAAAAAAGGTGTTTCTCTGAATGAGGCAAATAATAATTAAAATCCATCATTGTAATACATTTCCAACATTCTCAGACGAACTCTCTGTCAAACAAAACCATCACTATTGACGGATTATGCAAAACCCTTAACAATGTTTAGTGTTGACATACAAATGGTAAATTTAAAATGGTAACTAAAGTATGATCAAGGTTAGAGAAAGTTGATGGTTATAGCAGATAAATTATGGTTACGGTATGGTTAGCGTTAGGCAACTAAAACACTTGGTTAAGCTTAGGGAAAGAATACGGTTGCAGTTGATTAAAAGGCAAACATTAATTGCAGGATGCAAATGATGGTCTTCTGCTTTTAATTCAGACATTCCACACACCCATCCACCACCCCGACCTCCACACCACTCTCTACTTTCTGCCCCGCTACATGAACAGCACACGAGTTGCTGCCAAGTGAATGTTGGCACTGGGTGTAAAATTATGAGGTGCAGAATCGTCTAATATGGACATTCATGTAATTTCTAGGTATACTGAGCTACTCAGACTGAAGTTTTAATGATAAATAACGGTTGATCTAATGCGTCAATATGATTTCCTTCTAACACAATGGACAGTATCAAAAACAATCTATAATGCAATATCAGGTTTTAGTGTATGTTTGATTCATTTTGTAACATCATGACAAGTTGTGCATTTTTTGGTCCAATACAGTTTTTGGTCTTTCATATAGAATTTGCATATAATTAATGTCACAAGTCACACAAACTGATATTGGTTCAGGCAAGTTTTTACATTTGGTGTAATCAGAGGTATAAAGATATAAAACTGTGTGTAGGTTCAAGACTAAAATTATGTTTGGTACTGTAGAAATACGCATTTGCACTTGTCAGATTTATAAAGCTGTGCATACTCCCACAGTTAGGCATATATGGATGTAGACATTCCCCTTATCAACAGTTTGCTTTTAGACACCTCTGTAGATAAAACACAATTTCACTTATTATGTCTGTGCGACACTGGTGATGTCCTCCAACAATGCCAGAGCAGGATCATAATTTTTACACACTGAGGAAACCCCAGTTTATCACACATGCATCATTTATAATACACCTTTGGCATATTACAATCAATAGCTGTAATATACAGTATGCTTACAGAAACTGGCAACTTAAAGGAGAAATGTTGCATGTTACAGGAAGGTTTATGATGATATAGTGTGTTTCAAATAAATAAAAGTAGTTAGTATGAACACTGATGCTCTAATGGCTGAACAGAAAAAGAAATGAGCGTCACCTATGGAAACTCAAACATCATCAACAGATAATCCAGGGAAGCTGGTGTTACAGCACCACCCACAGTATTTTGACCAAGCGGCAACCTCTGGGGCTGAAAAATGAAGCCAACGCAAAAGTGCCAAAAACTGCAGTTCCTTGAATGGCCACTTGAGAATGGCTTCAAAAGTGAGTCAATCCCCATAGAACTCCATGTTAAAATGCCCAACTTAACAGCAAAAATAAACATGTTTGCAGCCTGGTACAAAAAGAGTTTTGGTCTCTATAGCTAATTTCCCCTTTCATGACAACTATACAGGGGGTGAATTTTTATACAACTCACCTGTTTAAATTTTATTAAGGCTTAAAGTTATTCATAATTAAGGGCGTGGCTGCTTTTTTTGGGTGCCGTCACAGGCAAGTTGCTACCACAGCGACAACGTTGGTTAGTTTTGGTCACATAAAATAGTCTTGTTGAGTGTTTGGTTGTACTAAAAGACCCTCTAAGGAGTCGAATGTTCAGTTTTTTCCAGTAAGTACATTTTGTTTTAATGGTTCTAGCATTAGCATTATCACAGTTAGCCATAGACTGTTAATACACTGTGCGAACCAAGTTAGCAGCTAGCGTTAGGGTGAGCTCCAACCCTGTTGTCCGAATAGCATCACTTCTGGCCCCCAAAATCCAACATGGCCACAGTCAAAATGCAAACTCAAGGCTTCAAAATGGGAGTCCACAAACTAATGGGTGACATTACAGTGGCTAAGTCCATTATTTTTTACAGTCTATGGTTTTGACTGACAGGTGAAAAAAAGCACAAAAGCATCACGGTAATGAGAGCTTACTATCAAACAACACAAAATGGACAAAGGAGGGATTTCAAAGATCACCACTTTTAACAGTGACTTATGACCGAAAATCCTTGCTTGTGTTTGATATAAAAGAACAAACACAGTATCTGGTAGCCGCAAAGACAAACACAGCGTGAACATCAGGTACATCAAATGAAAAGCATCTAATGAGATGCATCCCAGCTGGCGGCGAAGTGAGCCTGAGCGTCGAGTCGTAATGAGCACCAATGACCAAAAGGTTCATGGAGGGGAAGCCAGGGTTCACAACAAGATGCTGCCTTGGAGAGCTGCCAAGATGTCTGGAGGACCGAGAGGGGCGAGATATGAACAGAAGGCAGATCAAAGCCTGCAGCTGGCCATGAAACAGGCAGGTTATAAGGAAAGGCTGTAGCAAAATCTAAAGCTGAACTGTGTTACATTGATGAGAGCGACAACACACAGATGGGACAGAGCTCACTGCAGGAAGAGATAAAAAGTGTGGTTCTTAAAAGCTCCTTTAGTATTGATGGTTTAGAGAATGGCACACAAAATGGCTCTTAACAGTGTCTCAAATGTTTATTTGAACTCTGGTTCGTTTTATTAGCTTGTTTGGGCATTTGACAATTCAAACTCAGGAAACACTGAGTGTTTGGAGACTTCAACTTTGAAAATGTTAGGTCATCACAAATTGGTTGTTTGATGGTGCTCTCCAAAATCCTCCAATGTGCATTTCAAAAATGACTCATGCAAGCATTTATGTATGTAACAACACACACTTAACAGCTGTGAGAGCACTATTTCTGTGAAACAGCAAGGACCCTGCACAAGTACCTGAATGAACACCAGAAAAAGACAATATCAGCTGTCTGTACACCTGACCTAAACCCAGTCACAGCATCAACTGGGAGGAATTCAAAGGAAAAGATCAAGGAGGACATTCAGATTTGACACCACAGAGACAGAGGTTAACATTTTCCCCCATATATGACCACATGTTATTTTGTTCCATGCTTAGGTAATGTGATGGCAACTGAACCATCATCTGAACCAGTGACTATTTTTTATCAAACTATAATTCCCAATGTTAACAATGAACTTTCATTCTCACAGTGGGTTGTTCCTGTATTTTTGAATAAACCAATACAGTTTTCTGGAAATTACAGTTTCAAATGTGTCCAATATTCTGTTCTAATCATGGAGCACCAATTAATCACAGCAAAATTCTTTAAAACAAGCTGTAGCCTGTTGTTTTGTAACGGCTCATTCAGAATAAAAATCCAGACAGACTACAGCAGACAAACCAGAGAAGCAAATGTGCTCTGAGTAAACAGAAACACATTTTAACATCTGAGAATCCAAGCATGAAGGGAGATTTTACAGTAAAGGGGGCAGATATGTCAGTCATGCTGGACTTGAAGAAATGTGGTTGTAGCTGGCATTATATTTCCTAGCAGTAAAGGGAATAAATTTGTTCAACATTGTTTGGTTTCCTCCGCTGTCAGTTGGGAGCATGAGCAGCTAGCATTGAGACATGTACCTGCCAGGTGGCTGACAGCCAGCTTGTCAACGGGACCTGGAATGACCTCATATAGGAGGAGGTGGTGAAAACAGGGATGTGAGGTGAGCTTGTATACTGCAGTGACAGTCAGTAGGCGGCAGGGTTAACAGAATGAAGCTGTCAGCATGCAAGCTGTGATGAAGTGTGTCTTTATTTGATCTGGTATATGTAAGGGCATGTACGGACACAAACAAAAAAAGGCTCACACACAAATACACACAGTACATACAGGTACCCATCCTCATCATCAGGTCACATAAAGAAGTGGATCCGACCCAGCAGGACCTGGATCCAATCCAGACTCATATCCTGACAGTCACAGAATGAGGCTGATTAATGAACTTTTTTCTCTCCATGGAGGACAGACAACCTGTGTGTGTCTCTGTGTATTTTCTTCTAATACAGAGTAAGAAGGACTGCAGGTCCAAAGAATCACAAACAGGAAGAAGTACATTGGTAGCTGCTGTAGAAACCCCATCACACTGCATTAGTGCAGTGGTTGACGTGTCATAAACCCATCTGGCTTCCTGGGCAGGCACAGGGGAACCACTATGAAAGTGCCTCCTCTATGCATTAAGACTGCACATAATGTCATGTCACATCTACATGAGATCTGTCTTACTGCTGAAAGTCTCTAATGGACTCCAGGACTTAAAAGTTAGGGTTGGCACACGTCAGACTGCAATGGGAAACATGACAGGATCTCCCTCAGTGACGGTTGGGAGGTGGAGCAATTCTTGAGTCTCCATATATGATCACTTTATGAGCAAGGAGGCTTTTCAGTGTGTACAAATGCGAACGACAAATCTTAATAGAGAACTAATTCAGAGCTCACATCAAAGTGCTGCCCTGACTGCAGACTAATGATTCCTGGACCACAGAAATAACTTCCACACAAGGTATACAATGGAGTAAACCAATCAATTACAGTAAGTAACTGTGAATAAACCTGTGGTTAGTGAATATAAATGACTGTTATAACTGATTTTTAATTTAATACATATCTTGATGGGGGAAAATTAAAATATGTCATCAGTTCTTAAATTTGATAATGTTTTCAAAGTCTTCAACATCACATTTGTCAAGAAATCATCTTATTTCTAAACATGTTTGAAGCCGTGTTATTGACGTGGCTTTATGGATGGCAATATTGGTCTGTCAATCCTTCCACCACTTTGGTCCAGACTGAAGTATCTCAACAACTATTAAATTGAGTGCCATAAAATTTTGTACAGACATTCATATTCTCCAGAGGATGAATTCTACTGACTTTGGTGATCCTCTGACTTTTCCTCTAGCATCACCATGAGGTTGACATTTGTGGTTTTAAGTGAAATTTCTCAACAACTATTGAATGGACTGTCATGAAGTTTGGTTCCTAACAACAGTCATCTAGTGCCATCATCATGTCTTAAATTTTGTCCAAACCCTACATTTTTGACTTGCAAAACCCGTGACTCTCCCATTAGCCTCAGCAGTACCTTGTGTTAAGTGCTAATTATCTAGTTTTAGCATGCCAGCATTCTAAAGGAAGATGGTGAAAATGGTAAACATATATTTGCTAAACATCAGCAGGTTAACATTATATTGTCATTGTGTGCATGTTATCACACTGGCATTAGCATTTAGCTACGGCTGTGCCTAAGTACAGCCTCACAGAGCTGCTAGCATGGCTGTAGACTAGTCTTGTTATATATCTAATAAAGAGTCCAACATTCCTTCTTCTGTGGAGTAACAACTATTGTTCACAATGTGTTGTGAGCAGTATTTTTAGGGGGGCGGGACAAGTACCTATACATGAAAGTGTAAAGTGCAAACTGTGTGTTAAATGCCACAAGAGAATGGAGAATCTGAGAAAAGCCAGTTGATGGATATGAATGCATGCAATTGTAAAAGTCCTGTCTGCACCCAGCATGAGTCTTTTGGTAGCTCTGTTGCATTGTAATGGGTACACCTAAAATGTTGATTAAATTATAACACAGCTTTTAAAATCAATATAACTCCCTCTGAATAAATAGCTTTTTAAACTTTTCAGCTCATTTCTTACCTAACTTGATGCTAAAGGCCCTGGAAACACAAGGCAACATGTATTTTTTTGTTTCTCCCCACAACTATGGGAGAGGTGAAAGGTTGTGAGTTTGCTGTAATTATCTTGGCATGTGCACTCACCACAATGCTGAATGTGTTATACTTGAATGGATGTGGGTGAAAGTGAGTGTGTTTAAGTGCTGTCTGCAATCTGCAGGTTCTCCATCACAGCAACACTGTGACAAAAGAGCAGCAAACATGCTGAGTGGAATTAATCACATGAGGGCATCAAATGGGTTATGAGATAGAGAAGATAGAGGGCTATGCTATCTGTCTGATGCTATCTGTCTATCCCAGTTCTTACGGTAAAAGAGAATCAGAAGAGGAAAACTAAACTCGGTTGATGTTGAACTGTTTTGCAATATGATGCCTTTGCCATACTATGGTTATCTACAGTAATTAATACAGACAGCTTGAGGGTCATTTCAACTTTCACACTCACCCTTTTTCACAAATGTATAAAAACTTAATTTAGTATAAATAGACTTATGGGGCAGATTCAATTACTGCCTTGCCAAAGTTAACAGATAGTGGCGTGAGAGATGACCAGATTAGCTTTCGGCTGAAACGGCACCAAGCAGCGATCAGAGCACAGCCACATTTCTGCTGCAGGAAAAGCATAAAATTAGGCCCTCAGTGACATTTAGTTCTAATTCAGCTCAGTTTGAAATGAGATGAAATGAGAAAAAAGGAAGATTTGCATGTTACTTCCGCAATGTGAACAGAAAGAGGAAAAATACAGTGAGGAGATGATTCAAGTTGCGCAATGCTTTTGACTAAAAATTATTGTCCTGCAGTCTTGTCAAGGCCTCCTAAAAGTCACCCTGTCTAAATATAAACTGAGTTATTAGTTATGACATTTTTTTAAACTGGTCTTTACAACTCTGAAACTAATTTCTGAAACCAAGAAAAAAATGACAAGGTTGTCTGTGTCAAAACTTTAAAATGAAGTTGTCCAAAGACTAATCAGAATTTTCTATCAAGTTATTTAAATTGATTGAAAACGTTACAGAGCTTCAGGGAACCTCTGTGAGCTTCTGGGAAAAAAGTAATTTCTTTTTTTTTTCTTTTTTCTTTCTCTTTCCTGATTGTGTAGAGCCATCCTTTAAATATGACTAGAATCTCACATTGACTGAGAGCATTCCAATATGTGCATCAGTACGATGAAAACACAGGTGGATAAGAAACAAAAGAAAGCAAAGTAAAACGTCTGACCTTGGCAAACAGCACTCCCTTGGCTGCCAGTGCGTCCTCCCCTCTCCCGTTGGGGTAGCACTCGTAGCGCACATCCAGGATTGGATAGCGGCTGGCCAGCATCAGTCCACTGTTCAGGAATTTGAACCTGGAGCAGCAGCCTTTCCAGCCGTACCGCCCAACATCACTCAGCACGTAGGGGAAGTAGCGATGCAACTGACGCCGCAGTCTAGTCGTCGATCCATGGTCAAACACTTCCTGTAGTGCCAGGAAATCCAAGTTGGCAGGGAAAAAGGCAGAGATCTCATGGTCGAATGTCTCGTCTCCGTGGCGGCGTTTCCGTCCTGGGCGCTTAAAGATTGACGTGCGTGGAACGTGAGAGAGGGTGTTGTTGGAGGATATCATTCCACCGCTGTCACCTCCATGGTAACGAGTGAGGGACTCCCTCGAGGCAGTCATGCTGCCCGTGTCTCCCCCTGCCTGCTCCCCGGGCCGATGGTTCCCTTTCTCGGCCTCCTCTTCCTGGGGGTCTGGCTCTGGGGCACTGATGCTGATTTGAACTCCTGAGGTGTGAAGTGGACAGTCTGGGGAGGGTTTTGGCTGGGTCCCTTCCCCATGCATGGGGCAGTCATGATGGCCGGGGCCACTCTGTGGCCCTGTGGAATGCATGGGGCAGTCTGGAGCCTCCCCTGAGGTGTGAACGGGACAGTCTGAGCTGTTGTTAGCCCCTGTGGTGTGGAGGGGGCAGTCTGCTGTAGTGTCTGCTCCATCTGAGTGAAGAGGGCATTCAGAGGACCCCTGGTCTCCTGTAGTAGGGTGAACGGGGCAGTTGGTGGCACCTGAGGGGTGAATTGGGCACTCGGTGAGGGCTTCAGTTTCAGTGTCAGCTGGGCCATTGGTGGTGTGTGTTTGGTCTGGACGATGGTCAAGAGAGGAGGTACGGCGGAAACCTGTGGCCAGGCTGCTGAAAGATGCCGCACTGATGAATGGAAGACAAAGAAGGAGACAATTTGATTTTTGTTTAAGACAAAAATAAATGTGTTTTCTTGTGCTACTAAATCTTGAGGATGCGCTCCCTACCTGATGGAAGTGTTGGTAGGTGAGTCAATGTAGATTTTTATCTGAGGCCGACTGGCACCATTGCGGATCCTCTTCCCCACCTCGCAAGCTCTCCTGTGGGTGTCTGACAGGTTGTTGAACCTGGCCAGGGAGTCAGGCAGCAGGCAAACGTTGGCACTGCTAAAACAGAAGCTCCTGCCCTGGGGCCTCCATTCCCCGATACCCCCCGGCCCTGCCTGGCCCTGCTCAGCCTGGTGTTTGTCTGGTCTGGACAAGGTGAGTAAAGAAAATACCATATCATTTTAAGCAGTCCTCCTGTTTCTTTAATCTTTGGTAGCCTCTCTGTGACATAGGTATGATGGTGTTGTACCCAGCCTTAGTAGTTCACATTTAAAGTACAGGCTGAAAAGTGAGTTTTGAAAGCCTGAAATGTCAGCATGCAGTGACCTGACCAATAATAGTCAGGTAAAGTTCTGACAAGTTCTATCAACCACCCACAGATACTGTAAAGGTAGATTATAATTATGTTGTTAAATGGGGCAGAAAAATTTTAATAACTTTCCTGTTTAAAACAAGACTGGCAGTCTCACTTTTGAGATATTGTCAGCACTTGCAATACTTTTTCAAATTTATCTTTTTCTTTTATTGTATATTGCACATATCACCACAATAATTTATCTTTATTTCATTTTTCCCAGCTCTATTCTCTTACTGCTTCTTGATCCTGCTCTCTACTGACTCACTGCACTTTGACCTTACATTATGAAAAAAGGTAGTACCTGAAAAATTCAATGAACCATTACCACATTAATGTTGGGCAGCAGCATAATTATTGGAGACCAACATAGGTAACAAAAGCAATGTCTGTTACATTTTACATTGTGTGCCTCTAGGAAATCTGCAGAATTACTGGAAGACAGTGCTGTTCTTCCACAGCAAACAGAGCTAATACAATATTTCAAAGTTGGTGGTCATGGCGGGTAGCCACTTGGGTGGGTGTTTGGATAACTAAACACCCACTGAGAACACACCGAGCCTGGCAGCTGGAAGCCAGACGAGTAAGCAAACTATTTACAGTAGATAATGACTCCATTTTCTGCCTCTCGAAATCTCCAAACCTGGTGAATAACTGGTACAGCAGATATAAAATGAAGCATGACTCTGCAACTGCATAGTCTATTTTTCACCTCAAATTGATTCAGAAACCCATTTTGATGCATAGTTTAGGAGAAACAATGAAACTGACAACTGTCAAACACCTTGGGAGTCATAGTTAATGTCTCTCCTGATGTTTTTATGTGCAGGCTTATTTTATTTCTTCAAAGAACCAAATATTTTCTAATGTGGTTGCTCATCTTTTATACTGATGATACAATCATGAGGGTTACATGTACATTCAAAGCATGAGAACGTGTGACCAGTTTGTTTGAACTTAGAGTACCAAGGCATTCCAAGTGTCAATAATATAAAAAAGTGGCTACCTGGAGTAGGTGTACAGGTAAGGCTGGCGGATGGCCTGCAGAGGAGCCCAGATGATGAAGCCCAGCAGCGCAAAAGGCAGGGAAGCGAGGAGGAGGAGCAGGTAAAGGGGTGCGGCGATCAGGACACACAGGGTGAGGAAGGAGCATGGGTCCTGGGAACGCTGACGCTTCTCCAGTGAGGTCGCCACGCAGGAGGCCAGGAGTCGGTCCAGGAGCCAGTAGCTGGGGAACACCAGGCTCCATGATAAGCCATCCAGGAAGTGCAGACAGGCACTGGAGTAAGGGGTGATGTGGAGGACCATCTCTTTCCCTCTTTCTCTCTCTTTCTTCCTCTCTGTCACTTTCTCCTCACCTCGCACACTGTCCACACCCACATGCACTCTTTAAACAAGCAAGCACAAATCTGTTCCAGAGATTACATAAACTGAAATGAATAAAAAATAAACCAGACTCAAACGTAGACCCTCCCCCCGCCTTGGAGAAAGGTACACTACATGGTTTGGGTGATTTTTATCTTCACAGGCAAGCTTGTCCCAGTTTCACTACCCCTCCCTCAGCAAATACACCCTCTACAGGAGGGGTCAAATAGTGCAGTCTGGAGGTAAGGGCTTGCCATTATGAGAGCTTTTCCTTGGTGACGGATCTATGATTGCAAGGGCTCCAACCTCGGAAGGGGGCGGCCATTAAACATCACCGTTTCCTCAGGACCTGGAGAGTGTGAGCAGGTCGATAGAAGAATAGAAGAAGGAAATAGGTTGGGGGAGAGAGGGGGGAGGAGAAAGTGGCAGGGGATCAGTGATTGACTTGCTCTAATGTTAGCATGCTGTGAGCAAAATGAACATAATACATTTTCCCAATGTTTGTAAATGCATAAGGGTAGAAATATATGTTCCTACAGATATTTAGTCTTGATACAGGAGTTATGTGTAAATGCATGTGAGTGAGTAGATTTATATTAGATTAGATTTTTTTTTCACACTTAAGAAAAATAAATATATTATATTGGATCTGTGTAGTAAAACTAGTATTCATATTCTATAGCATACTGATACACATTGTTTGACAACATGTTCATTAAATTATATCACTATATCTAAAGCTAATGCTACTCCACTACAGTATGCTTAGTAAGGTAAGGTAAGGTAATTAGTTACCTTTTAGTTAGTTACCTTTTTTAATAGGAAATGGGTTGTGGAAACAGTTCCTAGAAATACATGTAATAAATGGTAAGTATGCAAGTAATGGATGCCAATATGAAACTAACCATTACTGTTAAAAAGATATTACTTTCTTCCTGCCCACAGATGACTTAACAAGAAATTACAGTTCTTGAACACTTCTCAACCGACTGTTATAACAGCACAGGTCAGAGTGGGAAGAGAATCAATTCCACCCGCATGAATAAATGATGAATAGATTAATTCATTCATGTCAACAGCTGGGGGTTTAGGAAGAGACAATGAATGTAACCTCAGTGTAACCTCGTATACCCCACAGGGACCACCAGAGCAACAGCACAACAACCCTAAGCTTTTAGGTTACGACAGTGTCACATCTATAGCACGACAAAATGACTCCATAATCCATCAAACCACACCACTGAAACTCACCCACCATATATGGTGCTAACACATGTGACATGCACATTGTATATTGAAACATGCAGTAGGTAAAGGCAGTGCCTCCAGGTGTAAAAACTGTCTCATATGATTGTTTTAAATTAATTATTCCTCCAACTGACTCATAGATGTAATGAAACCTGTAAATAGAACTGTAAGATTACACTTGTATATTTGATTATTAGCCAGCAATCACTATTATTTTACTCCCACTTTTTACTCTATAACCACACCTACACATTATCCCAATAAAAAGAAAACAGGACATAGCTGACACATGGTCTGTCATGCATTCATTTTACATCCAGGGTCTGTTCTTTATCTTTTCAAGATAGAACACTTATCAACAAAACAACACGATATGAGCCTTTTTTTCATAACAGTCTGCTATTTTCTGCCAAAATGAGACGCTTTTGTTAGACAGGCTTATCCTCTTAATAGCACATCTCTATCAGAATTACAATAATCACTGTCTCCTCCTCCTCCCTTGTTATCTTCTGTACTGTCAAAACCTTTGTGTACAGTAATGATTCATGTTATGACAGAACAGCTGCTTGTTTAGTAAGATGACTGACTTTCCGCCTGCTCTTGATCAACATCCTAGTGTGTTAACTGACTGGTTGACCGGGTGAGAGATGAGGAGGTGACTTAGTGACTCACCAGTAGGCCTGACTGGCAGGATTACTGTGCTTCCAGCTGACTGACTGATGAAAGACTGTCTTACTGTCTGGACAGCTTACTGACTTGATGTATGATTGTCTGACAGATTTGCAGGTCGACAGACAACACTTTTAACTGGGTAAATGCAGCCCCGTGGCAGTCTTTAATGTTTTGAATGGAACTGAAAATATGACCTGTGGTTACTGAATATTAACTATGATGGTGATTGGTAAATGCACAGTTTAACCCACTTATTGATGAAACTCTGGTATCCATTTTACATTAACAGGCAGGGAGGGGACTGAGCAGGCAGACAGAAAATCAGTGAATTAATGAAAGGATGCAAACAGAAGGCTTAATAAAAAGTGATGTGTGGATTACATAAACGCTAATCCACACAAATTCACTCATAGCTCTGCTGCCTGGCATTTAAGATGTAATTTGCAATCTTTCCTCATTAACATGAGCTATTTATGGATCACGGTTTTGGGTTAAACCAAAAATACATGGGTATTTCAAAAGAAACAGTTTAGAATCATTTTTCATTTGGATTGTCTTTGGTCTTTCAAAAGGTTGGTGTTTTTTCTGCTGCCAGAAGACGCTTTTCACTGCAAATAACAGTAAACAAGGTTATCTGATGATGAGAACAGCTTGTAAAATGCATACAATAATAGAAAATGAACAGAAAATGAAGAGAAAAAACATCATCGAGATATTAATTACACTGCAGATCAGTATTTTAAAGTAGTACAAAAAGAAAATAAAAGGTGCAAATGATTATTTTATCATTTCATTATTCATGTTATGTCTTTGTATATTTACTTATTTTTATTTTAAGTACAGATAAATTCTTGGATTGTTTATGAAAAATGAAAACTGAAGATATACTATATTGTTTGTCAAGAAAGCTTCAGTCAAGGTCCATATTTTTTTTATTTATTTTTTTTTTTTAGAGCTTTCCACTGCATCTCATGGTCAGTGGATGTAAGTGGGCCTTGAGTTGAAGGAACAGTTAAAAATTGTGAGTAATTCTCTCATTTACTTTTTTTCTGACAGTTAGATGAGAATATAGATACCACTCTCATGTATGTTCAGTACATATTAAGCCAACACCAGCAGGTGTTTAGCTTAGCTTAGCATAAATACTTGAAACGGGGGAAACAGTAAGTTTGACTATGTCCAAAGGAAGAAGTCACTGCACCCAACCAAGAAATAGTTCCAGCGCGTAACTCCCCATAAAACCATAACTTTTTGTTTTTACTTTGTTCTTTGTACAGATTAAACTAAGAAAATACAGTGTGTTACTTTACAGGTGCTGGTAGGCACATTTTGTTACTTTTGGACAGTGCCTTTACTTACACATAGTTAAGCTAAGCTAAGCTAATTGACTTCTGGCTCTAGCTTCATTTTTATTGTACAGTCATAAGAGTGGTATTGATCTTCTAATCTAACTCTTGGCAAGAAAACAAATACGTGTATTATCCAAACAGTTTTTTAAGATTTCCTTGTCTCTCCAATGTCAAGAATTAACTTTCAGGCTTTAGGTGTATTCTCTAGATATATTTTAAATATCAACAAAGGAGAAAAGCAAAAAAACAGCGTGATTAACTAAAATATCAGCGCCGTTTAAATAACTAAATGATTGCAGATTGGCTACATTTCCCATCTTTCTTGGATGCCATTTGAAGGTTAACAGCTCGCCAAGATGATTGACAAGTAATGGAGGGTGAAGCTGGTTAACTGAGAGGAGGGAGAATCTTTAAGTGCAGTACAGGCTTGTGCTCATGTTATCTGTCTTTTATGATACTGTGTTAAATCCCATGACCCACAAACCATAAAGGCTTTCACTTTTCCACAAGACTATTTTCCTCAGATCCTGTTAAGAATTTTATTTTTGGAATAGCAGACGCCATCAACAACCAAACCCAGAAAAACACCCATCAATCACAGTTGATATATCAGCAAGCACAAACTGTCACACTTGGCCTTATCAGGGGAAACGCAGCAGTGCATAATTCATACCAAAACACACAGGCTTATAGGGAGAGATGGAAATACACAGTGACGGCACAAAATCCAAGAGAATGTCAGCCGACATTTTAGTGGCAAACACACATAGTCATGGACAGACACGCCAAGCAGGCAGAAAACTGATTTAACATGCATACATGCACACATACATACTGCACATATACATACATGCGGACTTAAATGGAGAATATTTTATTGTGCTGCAGTGCTGAGGAGCTGGAATCTCTGCTAATTAGAGTGAGTGTTGTTTATTTCTGAAATCTTGCTGCCACCGATGTTTCACCAGAGGAACAATGTCGACTAATGGAGACAAACATGTTTCTGTACCTCTATCTCCTGTTCAGGAAGTGTACAATTTCAGCTGTCTCCTCTGTATGTGCTTCACTTTCTCTTCAACATTATGTTGACAACAAAGTCTCACATCAAAATGTGTAATAGCTACGTTGGTCCACAGCACAAAACGTATTAGTTTCACAATAACGGCTCTAAAATTGTGAGATGCCTTTTTTTTAGCCTATTCTTTTCTATTGGCCTGCGTCCATGTCACGTGTCAAGTTTATATCTGCTCAAAAAAAAGACATTCCTTTTATTCTCAGTGGAAAATGCAACATTTTAATATAGTTTAGATTAAACATTAAACATTAAAATGTGTTTTCATGACATTTCTAGTGAGAAATGTGCATTTTATTTTCATAATGTTCGTTCAATGATGTATATGATGTTTAGCTTGTCAGTTATTATGAAGATTTTTTCAGGCTTTTTATGGTTGCTATGGATGCTGCTATTGCTGAAACTGCGTAATTGCATGTTGTTTGAATCATTGTCTTTGCGTTGTGTAGTTATCTGAGCTGTTTTGTTATTTGTGTTATTTTATGTAACTATTTGATGATGTTCTTTCAATAAAAAATGTAGATTTTAGAGCGCTCCAGGGATGAACTGAATCCAGAATTTGAAGCCTTGCAATCGGCTGACCAGAGGACTCGCTCGGAAGTGTTTTCCTCAGTGTCACCATGTTAAGGTTTTCTTTTAATGATATCTGTAACATTTCTCAACACAAAAACACGAAAGTGTTCTTGATAACTCAACAATACGGTAGGTTAATTTTTAAGGCCATCAGTTTGAACCATTTCTCCTTTGATTCTGAGAAATAAAGTTATATCTGAAATAAACCAACATCTTTACTTTTTCTAAACATAGATCATATAGATGCAGTGTAATTACTAGTTCAGCTGTACTATTCAGTAGATATATCTTTTTAGATTTTGTTTGTATACATGCTATGGTTGATAAATAATAATGTTTTATTGGATTTTAAAAGATTGTTGTTATCAGGTCCCAATCTCTCAGGTCTGCACAGTAATACCTCGGCACTTCTAGTAGCTGGTGACCAGCAGAAACACTATGAAATATGATAATGAATTATTGGGAAATCTGGTAAACAAACCAGTGTTCGAGTGTAGTGAATTGTTAAAATCATACATTCAGTAGACCTGTAACCAAAATTACATTAGAGATGCCAAAGGACAAACTAATTAATTGTGAATATTTTTTCTGATATAGTTTTTCTATTGCCTGCTATTAATGAATCCCAAGAGAGCGTCCTGTTTTACATTACAGAGAGATGAAAACTCGCAGCTTGCCCAATATGAATACAATATGATGAGTGGTGCTTTAATCAAAGAGCAGTGTGGGAGTTTAACTCCTAATTAGACAAAAACAATGACACTTCAAAATTACCTTTCCCTCATTTACATACATATTGAACAATATGAATAGAATGAAACACAATGTCATATATGACACCATGTGGTAACAAAACAGATCAAATTCCTCCTTTTTTTATTGAGGAAATGGAGCTTTAACATTACGTTTCCACTCTTTTTACTTTTATTTTATAGAGGTAGTATGCATTAACATCCTACAGGGACCATGAACACACAATATGTATTGTCCTGTAGTATTGCAGTGAAGCATGGACTAAGTGCCTGATAGGACGCACACCTCACTGTACCGAGAAGCTCATTAGGATGCACAGATCGACAACCAGGAAGTCAGTGATAAGTGACTATGCTAGCTTGGGAACTGTAGTTTGTGAAAGTTTTCCCATAGATCTGCTTCAGAGAATACCCCCTCAGCTCCAATCAATACTGTCTGTCTGGATAAACAGGAGAAAAACGGTGTGTGAGCGCTACTGCTTCACAGTGCATGTGTGTGTGTGTGTGTGTGTGTGTGTGTGTGTGTGTGTGACTGCATATGAGTACAGAGAGCCAAAAGGGTCATATTAGCACAATAATAGCATCTGTGTTTACTCTCTAAGCGTATTTGTGTGTGTATGATGTCTTTGCATGTGTACATTTTGTATAAGGCACAAATCATTGTGTGTATTCGTGGTGTGTGTTGTGTTTGTCAGTACAATGTAGAGCAGGGGCTAAATGGAGCATAACGGTGATCAATAGCCACCTTTTGTCAGGTAGGAGAGAGAATAGAGCATTGAGACACACACACACACGCACACACACAGCCCAGAAATCTATGATGAGGGAATGGTGATAAGACAAATAAGACCATTTGTCAGAAACTAAAATAGTGCTGGAGTACACATCAGAGTAATTGCGTCCT
The DNA here is from genome assembly GCF_963924715.1 of Thunnus thynnus. Classification (NCBI taxonomy): domain Eukaryota; kingdom Metazoa; phylum Chordata; class Actinopteri; order Scombriformes; family Scombridae; genus Thunnus; species Thunnus thynnus. The sequence continues at coordinate 7,737,351 of NC_089521.1, read as the reverse complement.
CTCTGCATCTAATGCATCTTTTAATTTTCCTCACTGTCAGTCTTTTGTCTTCTTTCCTCATTGTCTTTGCCAAACTTATTCTCTTTCATTCTCTCTCTCTCTCTCTCTGTCCTCTCCTCCTTCTTCTACTCTTTTCATTTCACTGCATGACCAGTATGTAATTCAGCAATTGCCACATGTGCTGTACACACACAAACACACACATGCAAAGGCCGGTGATGTCACTCTGCTCTCAACATGCTCCGGGGAGCTCTGTTGTCATGGTGACCTAGTCACATACACTCTGTAACTGTACTAGTGTGGCTGCCTGTCAGTGTATAGAGAACACACACGGGCTCAGTCAGGACAGAGCTCTGGCTCTCACATACATGTTGAAATGTCTATATAATATAGTGGGACACACACACTCACAAAGCGAGCATGTTTGCAGCTACAGTGAAGCATGCTAGGTGTTTAGTTCATGTTTTATGCTCCAATCGGGGAGTGTACTTGAAAATTTGATAGAAATTTTCCAATCAATTAAGATTTGTGGTCCTGTCAATGGCTACACATTTCCATCAAAAACAAAGCAATCTGGGCTGAAATCAGGCCTGTGGGAACAGTGGGGCAGAATAACAACTCCCATGAGCACTCTGGTTTCTCAACTGGACTAGATAAACTGTCAAATTATTTATCATCAGCCAGAGAAGTGCCTGCAGCTAATTACCCTCAATATTTCACAACCGTATTATAGCTCGTCTCAGGAGGTTGTCTATACGTGTGTGTACGTGTATGTGTGCTATATACTCATACAGTATGTGCTCATGTTGGGTAAGACTGGAAACCACTAGCCAACACAACGTATTGCTGTTGGAAGTGTGTGTATGTTTTGTAATGTATTGAGTGGTTGAGTAGTTGTTTCTGACTCTTGGCTTGATCAGTGCTTGTGCAAAACACATTAGGAGCAAGACTCAGAGCTTTTTGCCAAAATGTAGTTTGAATGTCATTTTCATCACTGCAAGACAATGTTGCACAAATGGTACACTTTTTTGGTAATTTACTAGCTCCAAGGTTGCCTGTTAGCAATGAAGTGGGTAAAGTGGTGCAGCTAAGGTTGTTTAAGCATATTAGGTTGTGCAATGCAATTTTGGTATTTGTTTTGGCATGAAATTGTGCTTGTCCTTCCACCTGCTCAGACCACTTCTTATATCAAAAACATAGAACAATGTCCATGTATTTCATTGGCAGATGTGCACACACAAGCTCTGCAAAAATAAAAAACACTTTGTGGTACATCTTTTCATCTCTAAAATGATGTTGCACACAACTGCACTTAACCCTCAGAGACATGAGGGGGCGTCTGCGATCTCGGTTGACCTTACTGTCTTTCAGAGGCTGTAGCAGGCTCAGTTCAGGGAAGGGGGCTAAGTAACGCTCCAAAGTTAGGCTTCTATGGGTACCTACAAGTCTCCCCTTCACAGACATGCCCATGCCAATCCTGTATAGTTTTTTGCATGCAGTATACATGTGTTATTTTTGCTAAAAATACTAATACTAAAAATGGTGTATTTGAATATTTCTGCACACTGGGGTCTCTAAACAGTGTTAGAATTGCATAAATTGGGTATGACTGGAAAGCTGAAACTGTTGTTAGTCCTCACAGTAGCTATTTCACTCAAGTGCGACCATTTTTTGTGATCTCTAGGATAATCACAGCCTCATGAAACTTTACAACCACAAACTAGAGACCTAAGGAATTCAGAGGATGTATGGCTTTCTGAGCAATTTCCAGAACAACCACCACCATCATCATCAGATCCAATCGTTGAAAAATGCAATTCTTACAGAAATCTCCAAATGTCAAAAGTTTTTGATACCAAATCACAGCATGACGTTTTCTATAGTGTTCCTCAAGGTCTTGGTCCTCAAAAATTGCTGTAACAACTTGTGAGATACATTTGAGCATGGGAATGGCCATCATATACTTGCATCATCATGTTCTAAGCCCTTATACACTCTAAATTTGAATAGGCGCCTAACCAAAACACAATTTATCTTTTTTTTTTTATTACAGATAGATTTATGACTAGAAAAACTTGACACACAGTCATCTCAAACTGCATCTCAAATTAATCTTCAGGTTCCCAACTTTCCCAGCGCCAGGATTGCACTTAAGCTTATGGTTACCAATCTTGCAAAACTTATTTGGTCACACCCACAAGCACTAGTGCCAGGAGTTTGTGCCAGTAATTCTATTTACGTCCATTTTCAGGAAACAAGAGGCCAAGGTCTGAATGGTTCATTGTTAGAGATTTAATATTCACACACTCAAATTAATTTACAGTATCTCCTACACTTTAAATATCCATGATTACCTTGAGCTAAGAGATCACACCCTCTTCTTCTGTCTCCGTCTCTCTGTCTCTTTCGTCAGTGTAATCGTGGTTGTATAACATGGTTAGTGGAAGCATATAATACCATCACTATGAGACACAATGTAATCAGTACGGTAATTCGATCAGGACCTGCTGCCACCTGCTCTTGAGCAACATTGCTTTCATGACAACAAATGAACTGGACAAGGCTGACTCACAGCAGGAGGGAACACACCAAGGTTTTAGTGAACTGGCAGGTTGTTTTGAAAATGCTGTGTTCATACAAATATTTATACAAAAATAAGACTAAAAATCCGCACTTCCAACTGTATTAAATCACAGCAGTGACTTTTCTTAGACAAAAATAAAAGCCGACATGATCCTCTCTGTGATGCATAATTTCAAACGAATTAATGGTGATTATTTTGATATAATAATGGGAATAAATGTAAACCAGCAGCTGCTTGAAAGGCAGGACAATGTATCCAAAAGTCAGAGTTATGCTGTTGTTTAGGACAGATGTGGTAGTAATGTGAAGTATACACGATTCAGAGTAGATGGTCCTTCTGAGAAACATTATAGCTTTGAATCTAACCCTTGACATTTTGTTTCATGTCGCTCTCCCCTTCATCTCTCAGTCTGGCTCTCTGTCTCACTCTGCTACATTTACCGTCTCTCCTTCCTGTACATGATCTAATAAATTGCTCTGCAGAGCAGCACGGCATCACCTCTGGACTTTTACATAACACAAAGACTGCTATTAGAGCCTTTCTACCATTAACCTGCTTTTGATTTAGAGCCCACTGTGTCGTCATCTGAACATGGCAGCCACTATGATTTGTTAGTACAATAGCTGGTTCAGACCTGCCATGTGGTTTATGCAGCAAATTCTGTGATATTTCTAAGATGCCCCTTACTGGGGCATACACAAATTTAATAACCCACTTTACTATCCATACTGTATATGTGTATGTATGTAGTTATGTAAAATGGCCCATTGAAACTGCACCCTGATGTTCCTGCTGTACTTGTCACAGCCTTTGACATTGTGAACCACCCAGTTCTCCCACCCTCCTTAGCTGACTTGTGCATCTCGGAACAGTGTTCCTGTGGTTTGAGTCCTACCTGATGGCAAGGAGAAGTGTAGAGGCATCACTTTCTTTCCACTGGGGTATCACAAGACTTGGTGCTTGGATCCCATCAATATACATCACTTTCCTTGGTCCTTATCCACTCACATGGGTTGTTTTACTATGCTGATGATACACAACTCTATTTTTCCTTCCCGCCCCCATTGACCCGGATCACAGCCTGTCTCACCAATATCTCAAAATGGACGATGGAATGCCAACTTCTACCCTGTTCTTCTAAGAATGAACTCCTGGAGATCTTAGCCAGTCCTTCTGTCCAGCACATGAGTATCCAGTGAAATCCAACGAAATCTGGGCCTTTTGATCAATGACCAACTTTCATTGAACACGTTGCATCTGTCACTTGGTCACTTCATGCTCTATAAAGTCAGAAAGATCTTACTCAAACTGGACTTCCTGGACAGTGTTTTATTTCTCACCTACAGCAACGTGCCCCAAAAACGCAAGGCTGTTTTGAACTCCTTCATGCAGGTTTATGCACCTTTTCATTCACTATGACCTGCAAATGAATTACAGCTAGTCCTACCATCACTGCAAGGTAATGATGGTTTGCTCCCTTGATTATCTAACTCAATTTGTTAGCTACCTCAATTCAATCAGCAGAATCCTTCACCGTCTTCACAAACTGCCTCAATACCTATCTCTTCTGAGACTGGCTTTTCACCTAACATACTCTCTCTTCCTCTATTGCCTCGTGTCTTACTTCATGCACCTGCAACCTGGTGGCACTTGTGTCACATGAAATGTGTAGCTCATTTGTACATCACCTTTGACAAAAACATTTGGCAAATGGATACATTTAAACATAATGTGCCAGTTGACAATCTTCATCTCAGTGCAAGGTAATAGCTAAGAGGTCATCTCAACTTCCTCAAAATGGTTTCAGTGTTGCTCTTTCATCGCCAATCATGTATGAAGGGCACCAGGACCTGACCTGGCTGCAAATCTCCTGCTAGCTCAGCTGAGGTGCTGTAACATCTTTAATTGGCCAGTGGAGCTTTACCTACCTGTTTTTAGGATGGCAAGACTAGTAATATACAGTATGTAACTTGTTCTACAGTATGAACACTGCATCCCATATTGTCTAGCTCTACAGGGGAACAAAGATCATTACTTACAGATTCAATATTTCATTTTAACCTATAAAACCCCTTTCTGTTCTATTATTTCTCACATCCCTCCCTCCCCATCCCAGATCTCTTTTTTTTCTTTTTCCTCTCTTTTCTCTCATTACAGGAACCACAAGGGAGAAATCACAGAGCCAGAGATTGCCTGTCATTGTTCACCTGCCTTTGTTTTCTTTCTTATATCCTCAACCATATATTTCAATTGAAAAAAATGTCAAAATCATAAATGGCTTGGTCAAATTTTACAAATGCGGACATGTTTTTGTAAGGATGAGGAGATAAACTCCAAAAAAAAGCAAAGTCGGATAAATAATTATCTCACACTCTTTGTGCTTTGCTATTTCTATTCTCTGTCTGTCTGCCTGTCTGTCTGTCTGTTCACCACTAATTGCTGTCACAATAGGACAGGAAGGCAGTTTAAAAAGTGTTCTTCAAAGTAGAGTAAAGTACACAATGAGACTGCTCAATTACACTAACAAGAGTTCAAATGTCTTCCTTCCTGGCTTTCTACCAATCATTATCTATCTCCTCAGTCAAAGCGACCTGACCACTTGACCGCTATTAAAATACAATACAGTCCATTCAGACCTGCCCACTGCAAAGCACAGTCTTACATGCTACAGTCACATTCAGCGGATTATAACCGTGACTCACAATTACCCAACAGCCCTTTGGGCAGCCATCCATATAGGCTCAGAGGAGGCAGCAGTGGAGATCAATATGTGTGTCTGTGTGTGGCCTCAGCCCTCTGCATTTGCATGAATGTGTGACTGTGTGCAGAGCTGCTGTTGTGTTTGTCCTGTGTAATCCACAGCAGCCAGTTTGTAGTGGATCAATACCTCAGACTAATGGATGTCAGTGTAGCACCAGTCTGCTCAGTATTACATGACAGGACACGAGGAGCTCCTCTGGCTAGTTGTAGCTTAATCTTGCTAATGTTTATAGTAAAACTGAGGCATCCATGAGTGGCTTGTAGTCACACGCTAAATAGAGCATTAGCTGATTTACAACTTACTGGGTATTTAGCTAGCTGACAAGCAAAACAAAACAAATCCAATACAAACACAAAGCGTGCATTTACGTGCACACATATCCCAGCTTTGAGTTATATTGTGGTTTTGATTATATGATGGATATTACATTTACATGCAACATGAGAAACCTGGTCATTCATATTGATGTATACAGTACATGATTTTAACAGTATTCAGGTTTCTGATCATGTGGGCTGTTGTATTATTCTAGTAGGCTGTAGTAAAGCATGTTTCCCATATGCTATGAGAATTAGATATCAATCAACAATCAAATATAACAACCAACATATAAGTCAAAAAAGTTTTCTGTCTTCTGGGTTTGCTTCCATGTTGTCTCACCCCACAGCACATGTGCATTAATGTTTCTCTCTGTCCATAGACTTTACTTTGCAATGATGTCATGCACATAAAAATGGCTCTGGGAAAAGTTTTGCAGTTCCGGGTGTCCTGTTAACTCTCTTTTATACTGTGATCTATGGGAAACATGCCTTTTTAGTTGCAAAACTGCTGTTGGCCGCAAGTTGGCAGCAAGGCTGAGTGGCAGCTCTTAATATATCCATGGTATTTGTCTAGAATTCTTCTCTGTTGCATTGGTGTTCAGATTTCGCAATAAATTGAGAATATCTGTAGAAGTGTTGGTATGATAGTGATAGAAGAGATACTGACAAAGAGTGCAGGGAGGAAGAGAGGGGAAGGACAGGCAACAAAAGTCCCCAGCTGTAATTGAACCAAGATCATTGCAATTATGTGTTATACATCTTAAGGATTTGGCTACCAATTACAAACAAAAAAATCCCTACCTGGGGGAGGGAATGAGCCTAAATGGAGTTGAGGTTGGCAGTAACCACCACAGCTGAGTGTGATAGGCTGTGATGCCTGTCAATCAAACAAACACACTGCCATAGCTACCGGTCTTTAAGCATTAATATATTTTGAATGAAACAAGTTTTTAAAACGAAGCCATAAATTGTATTCATTGAGACCATAACATCCTCTGGAAAAAACTATTTGACTATCTGACTCAGTTTCGTCCACACAGACACAGCTTTCTTGGAACCAGCATCAAGTGATAATTACAACAACTGCAGCTTGAGGCAATTCCAAATCAGCTCCATCATTCAACTGCAACTTGCAAAACTAATCTTTATCAGTGCCAGTGTGCGGATATTTGTGTCTGAAATGCTCTGCAAACCACAAGGCAAAGTGTTTAGGCTTGACTGAATTTCACTTAAAATAATAACACCTGTGATTGGCTGGCCACATCGCTGCAACACAGCTAAGAAGAATAATGAGGCTACTGTTTTCTACATGTTTTTATTTAAGAGAAGACTATAATGGTGATGATTTGACTTGCAGTCTTTAAGTGTATTTTAGCAGCAAATGACTGTACTGACCCACAGCCACAGCACAACAATCTTGCACATCTATGGTTTTCAGTTGATTCCCTGTCAGATGGATTCAGAGATCACTAGCGCAAAGCCTTTATACCAGCTCTAATGGTGAGGGCATATACATATAGACAATAATTGTGTATTAAAATAAACAATACTGCAGCAGATGGACAAATATGTGGAAGAACAACCACAAACATGAGCTTCCAAACACAGTATAGTCTCTTTTTTTTCCTTTTTCCTCCTACCCTTCGTCCCTCTTCATCCTTTCACTCTTCTCCTTTTCTCCCTCCGTTTCAATCTCTTGCTTTTCTGTCCTACTGAACTCTGACCCTTGTCCCCTCCCCCCATGTCAGCCTTTAACAGCTTTAATACACACACATGCAGACAACCGATAACAGGCATGGAGACATGGAGGCAGACAGAGACAGGTTTTCACTCTCAGTACATTAAGTCATCATGACCGTGGCATTAAGATGTACATTATCTGTACACACAAGTACAAACACAAACACACACTATGCTGGCACAAAAACACACACTCACATATACAGTACATCAGTTACACAGACACCCACACGTTGTACTCCGCTCTCTGGCCTGGCTGTAGACAGAGCGCTATAGATTGTTTAGCATTGATTTGCTCCACATTTTTTACAGCTAACCGTTGCCTGCTGATCCACTGTCAAAACACAATCATACAGAGACAATTTCACTTCCAGTCAGACCACAGAAATGTATTTCATATCCACTTGCCACATGGGCAGCTAAACTCTATCCTTTACCATCCCACTTTCACTATTTCACCAACAAGCTTGGCGTTTATGATGACCGAGGACTTTAATTATGTTTGGCTTCCAAACAGCTAAAAAATAGAGAAACCTACCATCATGTGGCCTAAATTAAACATCATATTGCCTCTGGTCATTTCCCAACATGCTCCCAGCAGCAAGGTCATATTTTTTTTGTATGTCAGATGAAAACCCTATACACCAGCTTTGCCACAGTTAAGATACATGCTGGGAAATTCACACTGACCACCAGGCCTTTCTTTCAAATTCCACAACAAGTTGTGAAAACATTTTATTGGTATTTATGTGTCGGTATTTAAAAGGTAAAATCTGGTATTTTTCAACCTCAGCCCTATTCTCATAATTGCGGCTAAAAATTAGTGAGCTGATCCAATTTGAAGGTCAGGCTTTGGCAAAATTGACCAAGATTATTTTAAAGCTGCACTAAACAACATTTTTATTTAAACAATGGGAAAGGTGAAGTACTGGTAGTGGAGAACTCACAGAAAATTATCATCTAACTTTGGAGTTCTCCTCTGATCTATGGAGCATTTTAGCATCTTTTAGCTCATTGTTTCTGTTTTATGACCTTTGTCCCGAGCTGCAGAGGGCAACTATTTTCAGTGAAAAAAATCTCTGACAAACCCACTGTACACTATCTGCTCAGCACCAAAGAGCAGACAGACAAAGTTAGCAACCAGTTGGTGAACATAGTGAAGCATTTAGCAGCTAAAGAGTCACATATTTCCCTCAAGAGTTGGTGGAGACAAAAACAGAGCTAAAAGGACAGTGAATATTTGACTTAAATTACCAGAAACACGACTCCAAATGAATGCTTCTGCTGCTATGTGTCTGCTGGATGTGTAAATAGGCAACAACTTTACAAAGCCATAACAACTTTGCATGGTGATATGTGAATGTTTACAGCACATTCCTCCATGTGACCCAAAAATCCATTAATGTAAGTTTTAAAAAGCATTTGTTCTGCTTTTTACAGTTTGAGAACTAGATTTTTAACTAAACAAGAACTAAAAACCAGGCTTACTTTCTCTTCTTAAAACCCAGAAGTGGGATCATACAATTAAAGCAGCACTTTAAAAAGACATACTGTGAGCTCACACCGTGTTATCTTGATGAGTCATAGAAAAAGTGCGCCTGAACTAATGCTCTAACAACAGTGACTCTGTGGTTAGAACTGTTACCTCAAAGGTCCTGGGTTCGATGCTGTATCGAGCCTCTCTGCGTGGAGTTTGCAGTTCTCTCCGTGTTCCCGTGAACTGGAGTTGGTGCAAGGTAAGTTTGATGTCTCAACAAGGCATTCTCCCCCCTACATGCTGCTATTACTGCTTGTGCTGATCTCCCCCTTGACAACCACAGCCTCTTCCTGTGTTAGTCTGTTATTATTTATCATACTTGTGACTGCACTTCCTGTTGTGTACATCATGTACTCTGTGCTTCATACCTCAGTGATACATATCTGCAGGATTCTGTTCTGTTACACCTTGAGAGGGTTCAGGTTCCTTTCTCACTGAATCTGTAGTCTGGATCCCCAGGGCACCCTAAAGCTACCAGCTCAAAGGGAACTTTAGGTACTGAATATTGCCTGACGTGTTTTTGAAATCCACATATGGTTTACAAATAAACAACCCTCATTGTGATTTTTTTTCTTCATCATCATAAAAAACCTTAACTTTAACAAATTTGGACTCGCTTAAGCTGGGGTATGGAGACTCCCTCACCTTGTCAATGGCTACAGATTCTCAGGGGAATGGTGATGGGAAAGAACAACTGAAAAAGGAGAGTGAGAGATGAGGACACAGTCGGTGAATGTAGGGGAAAGACAGGAGCAAATGACTGCTAGCTGGCTGTCGCCGTCACCAAGTGTGGTGAATGTTGCTATGGAAACGGCCCAAAGTTCAGGCCATGGCAAACAAAGGTAAGTGTTTGGGTGAGCGTGAGAGAGACAGAGAGAAAGAAAGAGACTGAAAATGAAATGTCCCTTTACAGTAGCATACAGTACAAGTCATTTAGAGATGATTATTGTTGCAATGTTTAGATAAATCTGTAATATTCATTGTGTAAAAAACTGAACAGAAGCTATGTGCAACACAGTATGGATTAAAAAACGGCTACAAAACCATGTAAGATAGACATGTACAATATGTGAAAGTATGTTGAATCAAACAAGTATTATACAGTGTATACATATACTTACATTTTCTAAAAATAAATAAAACTGTGCATTTAAGAACCTGTCTGTAATTGGCATTAATCTACTGTATGAAATAATTTGACATTCAGGAAATACGCTCATTCACTTTTTTAAGAATAAGGTGAGAAGACTAATATCGTTTTATATCTGTACATTAAGTATGGAGGAGAGGAGATTAGCTTAGCATACAGACTAGCAGCAAGGGGAAACAGCTAGCTTGGCTGGTTTGGCTTGAATTGCATTGCTGGCTTGGCCAAAAAAATTCTTTAACTGAAGAGATAGTATTTAATATTAGTATTAATATTAGTATTTAATATTCAATATTAACTCATCAAATTTGAGGTGTATCATTAAGGTGAACCAGCACCAGCAGTTTTAAAAGCCTTATAGCTACTAGTATATATAAGAATAAGTGGCAAATTTCAAATGACATATACGACTCACCAGACTGGTTCACATTTAAACCTTTTAAATTTATACTGATGCCATCGCTACAGTGACAAGCCTGTATGAATATAACAAGGCAGTGACTGGCTGAGCTGCAGTTTAATGGTTGGTATTATCTCTTGTGCAGGTTCATCTAATTCCTCAATTCACAGTTTTTATGAATATTACGTAATACAGGAAGATACAATATATATCTTAATCTATAAGGTTACTAGATACAGAAGGCATGCTTCCTTTTGAAATGTTAGAGTAAATAATCACTATACAAACCACAAAGACATAAAGTTTAGATACAAAGTGTATCTGTATTTTGTATTGCATGTCATACTTGCTGAGACCGCAAAAGCCCTAAAGCGGTTTCATCTCTATGTGCTTGCTTTATGTCTAAGACAAATTTCCCTGTGAGACCAATAAAGTCATCCTGAATTATGATTCTTGGGAAGCCCTGTAATCATTGCTTTCATCTGAAATTACTGAAATGTTAAGACAAATGGATGTGGCAGGGGAAAAGCCTTACAGACTTGGAAAAAAAAAAATCACCAATAATTCCAGACTTATTGACAGTTAAGAAATAAATGTTCATACAAGCTTAACCATCTTTTCCTAAATCAGTAATATCCCACATATTTTGGAAATCAGACAACATTCTGGAAAATGGACAATGCACTGAAACTGGGTCTTGTTTTTACCTACATTTCATAGAGGACTCAGCTCTTGATGCATTTAATTGATACTAGTGCAGTGTCTGTTCAAAATGTGCCTGTTGGGAATGGGCCGATTGGATATGTATGTATCGATTGACAAACGTATCAATTGAAACATTAAGGAATTAATAAATTAAGTGGTTTAAATCCAGACAGAAGCTTTACCAGTGAGACTAAACTGAGGTTGAACCATAGAAACAGTTTAGGGCCCTCCTTGCCTCTCTCCCGTCCCCCTACAGCGCCAACAGGGTGTGACACTAGCTAACATTAGCTTAGAAATGGAGTCCGCTAATGACTGACCCCAAGCTGGCTTTCTTTCTATTGGACAGGTAAGCTAACAATACTACAAAGCATGTGAAATATATTGTGATATTGTGGTTTTAGCTGGTTAATGTTAGTGGGGCTGCTCACTCACACTGACGGTGCGCGAGTACGCATGCCAGCGCGAGCAACAGGATGCTGACTGCAGCTCACTTAATGGCCACCAGTGACATCAACACTGTCTACTATTTATGTAATATGGTTCTTTTTAATAAGCTATTTGTTGACATTTTATCATTGTTGTGATGGATAAATTATGGATAAATCCATTGCAAAACACACTGACAACATGTCAGTCAGCAATTCATTGATATCAGCATTAGAAATCTCTCACATCAACAATACCTATGAAGTAAAACATTCATTAAAAATGTAAAATGAATATTTAATGGGCATAACTATGATAGGACTATTTGCCATCTGCCAGAGAGAAACAATGAAACTATAAACTGACCTTTTCAGCTGGAAAGTAGGCACGATTACTTATAGCACTATTATAATTAGACTGTACCATCTTTATATTTAGGCTGCATTTTTGGGAAAGAGATGTTTACAGTGTACAGATTATGTTTGAAAATGAAGATGTGCAGCTTGGAGAGCAATGCATCATGGGCAGTTTACCCTATTTGTTAATGGGTTGGTGCGTGCATGTCAGCCTCCTTTGAAACCTTAGAGAGAGATAGAAATGGAGGCCTTGATTCATTCAAACCACCTGACTTTTTATCAATGAAACAAAATAAGCAAAAAAGCTGACACATTCAAGATGAGAGTACAACTTAATTTCTGGAGCACGGATTCATCATCATTCCATGTTTTGCCCAAATCTTTTTTAAGCTGCTGACAGCTTGGTTAGGCTACAACTGACAGACTACTACACTGCTTAAAGTCAAGATGGAGCTGTCATTATTAATGACTGGAGGCTCAATCATATGTGATGTTTATTAAAGGTAGGAAACTAGCAGTCTGAAACACCAGATTTCTAATAATTCAACAACCAAGCGATGTTACTCAAATATATATTGTTTATTTTTGTGTGTGTGCGTGTATTAGTTCAATAATAATTTGTTTCACTTCTTAAATGAATGAAAACTTCAAATCACACACCCACAATATTAGTCTTAACTTGACATGATAAAGTCAAATAAATATAAGTCAAATATATAATATTCTTGGGCTTTGGAGAAGATGAATGTGTTAATGCAGCTTGAAATGTGTTTTAGTTTTGGATGAAAGGCTGAGATTGTCAGAGTTTATGTAACATATAATCCTGTTGGTTCTGCCTGTGATTTACTTCAAGGTGTCCTGTATTTATCTTGTTCCCACATGATTATTTACATATGTGTGATATATCGGGCGCTTGTCTCAGTTAACTGAGAGCAAGGCAGGTAGCTGCTGCAGCCTACATTTGTAATCACTTAGCATTAGAAGTCTGTGGTAGTCACTGATGGTTTGCAACATGGAAGGCTGTGATTTGTTTTGTTTTTTTTCATTTTATTGCTCTTTTACCCTAAGCTTGTCCTTATATACACAGAAAAACTAATCCAGCAGCTGTAGTTTAGTTTGCACTGTTAGTGATATTTAGCAATGGGCTAATACAATAATGTGATGCAACAATGCTCCCTAAGTGAACCAGTATACCTCAATATGGAAGTTGTTAAACCTGCATGATTAGATTTTCTTGGCCACTTTAGTGCAACAAGCTGTAAACACAACATTCAGCGTGTTTACATGCAGGTAAATAACAAGTGACCAGGTTACTCAGACAAATTATTCTTTTTTTTTCCTGTGTGAGGTCTTCTGTCATACACATGCATACTTGCAAAAAGCCGATTAGAAACCCAGTTACCTGTATACATGGCCACTAATCTGCGTTCTCCTGGGGGAACCACATTTCTTGTTTACATGATGTTTGAGAAATCAGCTTACAAGAGATAGTCATCTGTAACCCAGTCACTTAAGTACATGTAAATGCACTGATAGACATATAACCTTATAAAGTTTTATGTGGAATTTGTTAGTAAAGTTTCTTATTTACACATCTAGCAGACACAGAGCAACATTTGCATTCATTTAGAGTCATGTTTCTGGCAACCTGATGAATGTAAGTCCAATACTCACTCTTGTTTTAGCTCTGTTTTGAGTCTCCACCAACTCCTGAAGAAAATATTTGGCTTTTAAGATGCTAAATTTTCCACCAGCTAGTAACTAACAGCTTTCACAATTGTCATTTTATGCATTGTTAATATAAAAATATTGATTTTTGTAGTTTATCCTTGCTTTCCCTTTGTTAGCCTCTTAGTTGCATTCATTTGGGTTCACAGGGTGCATCTGAAAAACTCAACATCTGACTGACAGACAGTGAGGTTGTGGCCAAATGACAGATCTGATTCCAACCTGTCTCTGCTCCTTCCGATGGTTGCAACAGAATCTGTGCGTACTGAATGCTGCCAGCTACACTGGTTGCATCTGTAGCTCTGCATTTTGAATCCACTCAGCTATACAGACACTTTGAATTTACCACATGGGAGGCTGAAAATAGAAAGAGAATGAGGAGGAAGTTGAAAATCAGGTTAACACGCAGCACAGAGCCACAGCCCACCCTGCCTCAATGTCATCTTTAACCTCAGCACCTAACTAATTACCGTACAGGGCTTCCTCTCATCCTCCTTCCCCACCACTCCCCTGTCAACCCCCCCCCCCCCCCCCCCCCCCCCCCCACACACACACACACACACACACACATTCATTGAGGTCAGAACATGGCCTGTAGTCCACACAGGTAATGACAGACTGTGTGTGTAGCTCCAGACGGGTACTGTGCGGTCCTCACGCATACTCTTTTGTTTGAGCTTCCTCCCCCTGTTATCAGTGTGTGGCTGGTTCTCCATGAGTTTATAAAGCCATATGGTTGAACTACATCGACCACATCAGACACACACGACTCCACCCAAAGCACCTCTTTCCAACCTCACATAAGAAGTAGATTAGGGCCTTTGAGAGACAGAACACGAGGGCACCTCTCGGGCAGATTGAGCAGCAACATGACTACAGCTGCAGTGAACATGTGTCTTCTGTACCATAGAAACAGAACTGTTTTAGCAGCAGAAATGTTGGTCACCATAGTCAAAGATCTGTAAGAGACAAATGAATGATGTGGGTGTTTATTATTTAATCAGTTAACAAGTAGATGACTGACAGCACATACACACACGCACACACAGGCACATAGGCACCATAGACTAATATAAAATAATGGACATAGCCTGGAGTTTGCATTTTGACTGTCGCCATATTGGATTTTTGGAGCTGGAAGGGACGAGAGGGTGGAGCTGACCCTAATGCTAGCTGCTAGCTGCTTGCTTGGTTAGCGCAGTGTATTTACCATTAAAACAAAATGTACTTATGGGAAAAACTGAACATCCGACTCAGACTTAAAGGGTCTTTTAGTACAACCAAATGCTGAACAAGACTTTTTTAGGCAACCAAAATGTTACAATTAACTTTCATGAACTGAAAACACACTGATATACAGCATTTGGAGTTACACCATGGTCACATTACCTAGCCAATGTTGTCACCAAGGTAGCAACTTGCCTGTGATGGCACCCACTTGTCATTCAAAGTGGCAACACCCTTAATTATGTATAACTTAAGTATAGATAAAATTTAAACAGGTGAGTTATATAACAATTCACCCCTGTACAGTTAACAGCTGTAAAGTTGGGCATTTTAACATGGGGATCTATGGGGATTTGATTTTGGAGCCAGCCTCAAGTGGCCGTTCAAGGAACTGCAGTTTTTGGCACCTCCATGATGACTTCATTTTTCAGACCCAGAGGTTGCCACTTGGCAGGCACACATGCATGCACACACACACGCACGCACAGACACACCTACACACAGACACACACACACACACACACACACACACACACACACACACACACAAACACACACACACACACACACACACACCAAGTTTCCAAATATAAACCTCAGACTGGAAGATTAACTCAACCAAACCCAAATCCTGCTCTCTGCGTCCTCTCAGCAGAGGTAAAGGCAGGACCAGCGGTGGAAACATAATCTCTCCATGTTAACACAGTCTGCTCATACTGACCTGCCAACAGCAGCAGGCAGGCAACCAACCAACCCCCTCTTCAACCCCAAACATAAACGCCCACGCACAAATACACTCACAATCTACTGCACATCTGTCCACCCTGAATGTAGCTTTAGTGAGATGCACATATTTGAACAAAATAATCCAGAGTAAATATCGTTCAGCCAATCTCATTCAGATGGATTACAAAGATGAACTGTTCGCTTTCCAAATCCTCCCCAAAAACCCAATTTGACCATGTTGGGCTGTTTAGTTTACATTAGTGAACATGAAGTAGTCACTTACCAAAGCCAGTGGATAAATATTAGTGTCTGTTAAAAAAAAGTCCCTTTTACAGAAGATGATTCAGTTGGATACCATGGTAATGTTTTTTTCTGAGCTCTAAATTTTCATTTCCATTTCATGGTGAATTGTAAGCAAATGATAGTGTTAAAAAAATCCCAGGACAAACTGTATAAATAAAAGCTCAGGGACTGTAAGATAATTATTATGGTGGGGAGGGTGGCTAAGCCTTACGTTTTTATTTTTTATTATGTTTTTAAACCAAGACCCTCCAATGTTAATATTTTGACACAGAACTGGTAAAACTCCTTAAAACATTTACTATTAAAAGAGACAAAACATAAATAATCTAAAATAGTGTACCCTGATTTAAGCATTTAATATCTTTATAGAATAATAATAGAATAACACCTTAATTAAACTTTAGTCTTAACAATTTGCACCACCAATATGCACACATTGAGTGAAATTAGTAATTGCCAAATGTCTAAATATCTAGCAAAAACTAAAACACTTTTTGCTAGAGATAAGTCAGTCACTCATCATCAATAAAATCCACATGAACTATGTTTCTAAAAACTCATATATTTGTCCTTTTAGCTACTTGTGTGATTGCTATGGAAAAAATAACTTGATTCAGAAACATGGTTGCTGGCCTCTACATATGGCCAAATGCATCTTTATAATCCATGGCACACATGAAAGCCATCTTTTAGAACTATTACCTCTCTATATAATACATCTCACAAAGGAAGGTTTAAATAAATAAATCAGTCAAAATCCCCCACATAATTTTCATACAGTCCCTTACTAGTACATGTGTCTCGCCTCACAAAACAGTGAGACATTCAGTCCGAGTCTGGTTTATGACATTGTCACTGGCATGGTATGGACAGCACGGACATGTGCAGCCCACAGTAACACTGTCACACAGTATCATGTTTTAAAATGTGAGATTTTGGTAGGAGGGCTGTTTCTGTACAATCAATCACATTGATCTGCCCTGTATTTTAATACTGTCTCAGTCTGTGAATTCATCAGGAGACTTGGAGAGTCTCCATCAACAATGAACAGTGAGCATCCATCTCTTCTAAATGATAAATCAGAGATGAGAGCTGTCGTGTTTTTAGTTTTAAGACTCATTTGTCCTCACTTGTCTGGCCAACACTGCAAAAATCACCAGAATTTGACATTTGATACTACTTTACGGGGTAACCCTTCTTTAATACATTGGCTTGCCAACAATGTGCAGGAGCAGCATGACAGGAATTGAAAGTTAACATGCTTGAGGACACACACACACACACACACACCCAGCATTAGCAGTGAGCAGGCTGGAAGGACACCAGTTCAACCGATGGTCACAGTGCCACCTCTGCTCTTCAACTGTGCTCCTCAATTGGATTTCAGATTATAACAACAATACGATTTATAATAGAGGCTGAAGAGGAGAGTGTGTGTGTATGCGTGTGCAATTGTGAGCTACTATGGATGACGCATGAGATGATTTATATAATCCCCTCTATGTGTCACAGAGCACAAGTGAGGTTAACGTGTGTGTGTGTGCTATGTCATAGTCCCTGCAGTGGATAGTTGACCTTGGGTAGGTTGTCTGCCTTCTGCTCTTTTGAGTCTGTTACTGTAACTCCAAAATTGTATTTAGACTGTTGAGGTGACCTGACTATGACCGCTATATTAGAAAAAAAATAATGAAAAAAATGAGGGGAAAAGGTCTGTAATGGGTTAGGATGGAAGATGGAAGTGCTTTGTAGACCGGCAGCAGACTGCTATGAGTTTCCACTTCCCCTGCTCTGTGTGGTTTTCACATCATTACATTTTGAGTGTCTTGTTACAGCTACCACCCACCACCATCCTGGACGTCTGCTGACCCCTGTCATGTTTATTTTCTGAAATAGGAGAAAAGGATGACAGAGCTTCAAACCAGTGAAGGCCCAGGAGAGATGGTTCAGGTGGGCTATGATTCTTTGCCAGCAAGCTTTAGTCAGTGAATATATGATGTTTATACCACTGACTGTGAAAGGCAGACAATACTGTATGCAGGGCAATGGAGACTAATCAGATTTGCTTGCACATTTGTGTGTGTTTCTGGAACACATGCTTTCAACATACCTTGAGACAAATCTGTGATTTTGGGCTAAATAAATAAATTTAATTTGACTTGACTTGACTGCCTTGATGTGTCACTTTGAATTATTTGAGAGGCAGACTAATATGAATGTTGATCATGTTTCCTGGAGCTGTGATGTTAATGGATGAAAGGAGGATAATGCAGCTTTTTTACATTTTTTTTTAATTAAAAATGATTTAGATAGGCATGTATATGTTGTTCTACATGTATTGGTAATGTACACTGCAGTTTTCTACATTTGTGGAATTTATTTCCAAAGCAACTAAATACCTGGTCTTTTTTGTGATTCCGCATCATTTAAAGCTGCAGTAGTCAATATTTTTATATCAACAACAGGTCAAAAGACTATGTGTCATGTGAAAGGTGTTGCTCATGGTGACAAACCAACATATTTATGACCAACGCTACAGTTCCCCTCAGCTTTATGGAGCATTTTAGCATCTTCTAGCTTATTGTTTTGGTTTTACGGCCTGCAAGTGCACTTTTGGTAACCTTGTTTCAAGCAGCAGCAACAGGCAGCTGCTTTCAGTGCAAAAGCTCTTATTAACTGACTGTACACTACCTGCCTAGTAACAAACTGACAGGTATCAACTAGCTGGTGAACATAGTGGAGCATTGAGCAGTCAGAGTATAACTAAATACAGTAGATTTAACAGGGCTGATTTCTGTTTCAATTTCCTCGACTGAACCAGGCTCAGGTTCAAATCTTGTAAGAAAAATCCATCATTGCCTTTGAGGCATTTGACCAAACTAAATAAAATACAGCAAAATAACATCTTATGAGAACAGGGTTTCAGGCTGTGTCCATCTATCAGCATTAGACTGCTATTCCTTGGACAACGTACAACCAAAAGGAGTAGATTTTCATCCACCGATGCTGCCATGCTGGCACATGAACCTGCCAGCATGGATGTAGGGAACGATATAGACAGATGGAGGATACAGAGAAGATGGGAGGATGGCAGACATACAAGACTGATGGGGCAAGAGAGAGAGGGAGAGATGAGAGATGGAAAGGACACACGCCCACATGAAGGCAGCATGAAAAGATGAAGCCTGTACAGTCCGAGTAGAAATGAAAGAGAGGAGGGAGAGTGAAAAGGGTGGAGGAGAGATTGGTAAGTTAATGTTGATACATGGTCTGGTCTCTAATTAGCTCTACAGGGTCTAATTAAGGCTAAATTGGTCACATGCTGTAATCATATACTCCATCTACATGTATAAATATATTATGCTGTATATATGCTGTGTGTTGAACATAGCCTACACTCACTTAAACATAGCCTACAGTCTCTGGCCTAAGGTGGGTATACTCCCTGATCCTGAGAACCATCCTATTAAGTAACTTAGCCTTATAGTTTGTACTAAAATGATAATTGGTATTTAGATTTTCACCTGAAGTTTTAAGACAAAAGTGTTACTATCTTGCAACACTGTACTATAGAAAACCTGTACTGTACACATTGCACAGAGAGTGGCTAGTTAGCTAGTTAATCTGGCCATGCTACCTCAAAGGACAGAATGAGATATGAGAGATATCTGGTAACAAGTAAATTACCTAAATTAATTAAATGCACACAGTTTGTATTTGCATAAGTCAAGTCACACACTGATATTTGCGCACAAATACTAAGGGAATGCAATACAGAAAACCTAGCTTAGCATAAAGTCTGGAGGCAGGGGAAACAACTAGCCTAGCTCTGTCTCAAGAGAAAAAATACAGCTAGCAACACCTCCAACAATAACTTGTTAACAAAATGAATGTTTAAACCAACAGAAATCCCAAAGAGTCCTTAGAATAGTGATTGCCAGAAGTGGTATATGAGCACATGTTTGAGGTTGGGACAAAACTGTGCAGTCACTGCACCCAGCTGTTGCTTGCCTAAAAATACAGCATGTAACTCCATCTAAAACCACAAATTGCCATTTTTACTTTTCTCTTTCTGTGTAAGTTAAACAAAAGAGGTTCATCATAGTCAACTTTAGAGGTGCTGGTTGGTGTGCAGTATTTTTGAGCATGTTCAGCCCAGTCCTGGGTTCAGCTTTGTACTAACACACAGACATGAGATTGATCCTGATCTTCTCAACTCAGTCTTGGAAAGAATGTAAAAAAGAACATATCTCAAAATGTTACATTTAGAAACAGTGTTGCCTTTACATAGTTTGTCCACTAGAGAGGGCTGACAATGTTATTTTTCAACTTAAAAATGTATATCACAATTCTTTAATTCCAAAATTTAAGGGATCTTATCAAAAATGTTTATATATTTATGTTACAAAGCTAATATTAGCTAAATATTACCACCAGAATTTCAACTCTCAAATATTGATGGATACATGGTACTGGCCTCACAAACACAGTGAGGATCTAGAAATAAGCAGCATATAACCTATGTTGACTCAACAAAAAGGTTTTTACATAAAGACCAACATTTAAGATGTTACAAAAGAAATGTCTTTATGGCATCACGCTTAAGCAGACAATGCAGCTTTATTTAGAACTTCTATCCTTACCAAATAGCTCTTAAGAGCCTTTCATTTTATGCAGATTAAATGACTTCTTTTGCTGTGCACACACTGCAACATGCTGACCAGATGTGGCCTTAAGTAGGCCGTCCGAACAAAACGTAGAGGATCAGGGTGACAATCCTATGAAATAGCTAATCCCAAAGGCTTTCAGTGAGTGGCTGCCCGTCTGATCTGCTCTGGGCTGGAGTTGACAGACGCCATATCACCAATCCGTGTGTGGTGTGTTTGGCAGGCAGTGAAAAACTGTCCTTTGAGAGCCTACAACTTGAAAATTTGGCAGATTTTTTTTCCTACTCACCACAAGGTGTCTTCTGGGAATCATGTGGGAATTTTTCTGCCTCTAAAGTGCTCCTAACTTCTGTTATTATGACAGAATAAGAATGAGAGGCAGTTCAAGGTGAAGCGATGTTTTCTTCTTAGATTTGAGGCTAAAAGACTGAGTGGATAATAAAATACAATTCTACTCCATCATGTTAAATTCTTCTCTATTGTAGCTGGTAGTGACAGATCAGTTCTCACATTCTGTCAGTAATGGACATTCAAGCAACTGCAGTTGTTTCTACACACATTGTACATTTCTATGAGTGTGTGTGTGTGTGTGTTTGTGTGTGTTTGTGTGTGTGTGTGAGTGCATGCCTCCTGTTCTGCTAAAAGCTTTAGTTCAACAAAGAGCCAGAGCCGGCTCTACAGCCGAGGTCACACCGGATGATTTTTATGCTGTGGCCAAGCTTGACTCGACTGTCTGAACCATCTGAAATCTGACAGTGATCCCAGCATCAGCCAGTAGGAGGTTGGCTGAGGAAGGGAGAAAAAAAGACAGAACCAGAGCCAGAAGAGCTCAACATTTAAATTATATTTATAATTGACTGTTGTGAAAATGGTTTTTAGTCCCTTAAATATGATTATGTAAATATATGTTAATAAATATGATATCCAACTTTGAGGAAAGAAAGTCCACTACAGACCAGTTTAATGAAGCTACAGTATGTACAGACTGAAAGCTACAGATTAATTTTTTTTTCACTGAAATCACAATCTGACAATCTTAGGTGATACTAGGTCTACATAGTTGATGTCAGATATTACAAATGAATAAGAAAGAACAACAAACCTCAGATACCAGCTTCTTTGATTACTAATGCTGTCTTTTGTGGCAAAAATTCAGAATTTTACAGGAACTAGAAAACACCATCATAAAACAATCCAACTAATAAGACCCCATGTCTAAACATTCAGTACAAATCAAACATTTTCCCTTGTAAATTACAAAGTGGAAAACCAGTGCAAAGCTACACTATACAAGATTTTCATGTAACGTTACACTTGTCACTCTAAATTGAAGGATTTCTGGGTACTTGAGTTCTTACATTTCACACAGTTACCTGTTGCTGCCACATGAAACCAACTAGCTAGCAGTTTCTCACGTTCAGAGAAATCAGACAATCTGATTTTGTGTAGCGGGAGACTGACATCATCTTTCTACATACAGAAGCTAGCTAGCTAAATTCATGAAAAACAGTAACATACAAATGGCTTCAAGCATGGATGAAGATTGTCAGCGGTAAGGGTTGTTCTAAGTTGATTTACAGAAATAACAACTCTTAAGTCAACATTTCTTTAGATTTTAATGAAAAAAAAAGATAGCTGCTCCTCCGAAGGCCAGATACAAACTTCTTATTGAGTAGGGCAAAACAAGTCAAAATCATCAAGAAATAGACTAACATGAACACAATGTCAGGCTGAATGAATGAAGAGAAATGAAATGCAATTCAGTCTGATTAACAGAACAGCATGAAGTTGCCTGTGTGTGAGGTTGCACATAGAGGTTCAGCTTTGAAAGCTTTTTTGCGCCTTTTTGTCAACATATCTCATTATTATTCAGAGAAATACACTCAGCTATTGAGTAAGTACCTGTCCTAGAGCCAATAAAGTCTATACTAAAAGAGAGTCAATCGTGGCAGCCACATTTATATCTTCATGGTTTGAAATTAACAGCATAAGCCCACAGGTATCACAGATCTTTCAGGGTTTGCAGTAGCTGATTCAAAAGACAGCAGACATCCTGTTGACTGTCAATCGCAACAACTCAATGCTCTCTGTTGCACAGGGCAACAACATGAAGACAGATATAGATTTCAGCTTTAAAGATCATACCTGATAAAGATTTGAGCAGTTTGAGATTCCCATGTGTAGCTACTTTTGAGCGGGCTCCTTATCTGACCACAGATCTAAGCAGGAAACCTAGCCTTCGCATGCTGCCATTGGCTGTGACAATATACTCTATCCAGGCTGATATGAGAGCACCTAGTGGAGGAGGGGAGAGGAAATAAGAGATGCACTCGAGTGTGAAGAAGAAATTTCTCTTTGTAGTCGTGTTGAAGAGGAGCGTTATAAAGTAGCACCGGGAGTGTTGGATGGTTTGCTTATCACATATATTGGCATGCATATACTATCTCCTAATCTGATGCAGAGGGTTGAAAATGTGGGGAAGTCCTTGAGGAGCTGTAAGAGTCCTTGAAGGAGTTCAGAAGAGCTGCCAGCAAATGGACAAATGTTTGAATTTCTTTTTTAAATGCAATTCACTTCAAATAAACCCTAATTAGAAAAATAAAAAAATGATAACCGTGATCTGAGTTATAGACGGTTCTATACTAATGATACTCAGCAATATCAAAAATCTACACTTTTTGTTTATTTAAGTAAATTTATCACGTGGAGGTCTAGTGCTGGTTATAGATAATCTTGTTTCACCAAGATCATCTATAACAATGAGCTAAAAGACACAAAAATGCTCTGCCGAGCTGAAGGATATTTGGGGAATAATTTTCTGAGGACTCTTCACTTTCACATTACACATTGTCATTTGATCCATTGTTCGTATAAAAAATATTGATTGTGACCTTTACACAACACAAATGCTTTCTGTAGTGGTTTCTAACCTTTGACCTCCCTTTGAAGATGGACAAGAGAATTTCCCTTTTGGGAATGGGTACAAGAAGAAAAAGTAAATATATCATCCCTCCACAAATGGTGTCAGCATCCTTTGGGTGAATCAAATACAAGTGAACAAGTTTAGCATAAAAAAGGGGCATTGAGAATAGAATTTTTGCAAAATCAAGTCACTTCTAAAATAGCTCTTGCCAGAATTAAAACATCAAGTATGAACAGACAATAACCATTGTTACACCATTTTATCCAGAACTGTACACAGTTAAGTATTAAGGAGTATTACTGATGTCCCTCCACCTGCACACAGGTAGAGAAACCAGATCCTGCACTATCAGGTGTCACTGGATTCCAGGACCCACCAGAGCCCCACCCAACCCCCCACCTGCCTGCCCTATCAACCTGCCAGCTCCACTCAACCACCTGCCTGCTCTGTCATGAGTAGAAACCCAGTCCACTAGACACCCAGGGGCCTGTTTGGAGCACATGGATAGAGAGGAGGGTGAGGGGCTGACCTTTTCCCCCTTGCTGGCTTTTTTCCATCAACAGAAAGGCCAGTGGATGTGGATGGGGGGTGGGGGTCGTAGGAAAAGCCATCAGATGGCAGAGAAAAATTACATTATAACTACAATTTCCTTTTACGATTGTGAAAATACAGCACCAACAAAGGCCAAATCAATCAATCCATAAATCAATACTCAGTGCCTAACATGCAGGGTTGACATACAGAGTGCTACGCGTGTTCTGAGCTCAGGGTCGCTCTGAGATATGAAGTGTTGAAGATGTCAGGACCCTCTGAGTTTAATAAAGACATCAGGCCTTTCATTTGAGAAATTACAGAACCTGCAACTCACACTTAAAAAAAGCACAACTCAGACATTAACAGGCACTCGTATAAGGCTTATATAACTAACACATCTTTTATTTAAAAATATCATACTGAAAGTCATAATTTGAGCAAACAAAGGAGGAGACGTCAGACTGAAAAGGTTAGTCTCAAGATTATGTTTAAAGATGTGGACATATTGTGAAGCCTTCTGCTCCTCTGGCAGGCTGGTTGAAAGCCAAGAGCTGTGTTAAAAAACTTACGGAATGAAAATCAAACATGGTGTATTAACGAGCAGCACAGGATTACTCTAATACACAGATAATTGGGTAAATGTGAGAAGAGTGGGGCTACAGGCCCAGATCAAATCCACAGGGGAGGAATTAAACTCAATATAGAAAAAAGTTAAGCAGCACAGCTCTCCATCCACCTATATATAGATGATCTATGAACACTCTAAACGTTTTGCAGCCCTGTTGTGATGTCAGCTATGTCACCTTTCACATATCAGCCTGTGTGGTAAAATGTCAGAATGTGTTCACTTCTGCACAGAGAGCTTGAGCTCCACCCTGCAAGCACCCAGATGGCCTGACTGCATCTTGTTGAAGCTGAATGGAAAGTTCAAAAATACTTTGTACATAATGTTAAGATTCACAACTACTGGATTCTTGCAGCCTCTGGGACCTTCTGAGAAAAGAAAACAGGGCTGTCGCCAACACACCACATTACTTATGTCATTTTAGAAGGCTTTGTATGGTCAGAAAGGCTGGGCTGTGGGAGGCTTTCAAATGTCCAGGAAGCACAAGTAATGGGTTTTTAATAGCTGACATACAAGAAAGCCTGAAAAATTGTAAAAATTTTTGACACTTAAAGGGCCACTCCACCAATTTTACACATGAATCTTAGTTTACTTGTCACAGAGAGCACTACTCAGCCTGAGGAAACTTTTGTTTAATGTCTTGTGTCGTGGGAGGTGCTCTCTTGAGGCTGAAAAAATTAGTTGCATTATGGGAAATGCCTTTTTTTAGAGTGTGACTCATAATAGGAACTAAAATCAAGACACTATTTCAGCCTCTGCAACTTTGATTTTGACCCTTCTTTGTGAGGTCAGTTTCTTGTCAGTTTTGCCAATCTTATGGAAATCAAAGTTCCTTTGAATGTCTGAAATACAAGAAAGTATGAAATGTTGTACAGTACCAGTCATTTTTCTCATTCAAGGGAATGGGAAGGTGTGTCCAAACTTTTGATTGGTACTGTACATTTTTGATACTTATTGGTAAGTGATAGGTTACAAAATCCACAGTCCCCATTTTGTGAGAAAATACATTCTGAAGTTCAGAAATCAAAAAGCCTTTGAAATTTCTATGAATGTATGTGTATAGATGAAGGAAAGAGACAGTTTTACAGCACCGACTTGACTCCCTTTCACCACATCAGCCAAGGCAATAAAACTGAGACAAGGAGAAGGAAGGAAGAGAAATTAGAGGGGAGAGGAGAGGAGAGGAAAGGAGAGGAGAGGAGAGGAGAGGAGAGGAGAGGAGAGGAGAGGAGAGGAGAGGCCACCCAAGCCACACCTCAATGTACCCTGGAATCAAAAAAGCAGCACCTCTCAGCAGATTCTGGCTCCTATACTTTCTCCTACCAGCTGTGATGCTGTATTAGCTATCAGGATAGTAACAGGAGCTTATAGTCTAGAATAATGGTGTCCCTTGAATCAGCCCTGTTTAACCACAATGTGTATCTGAGGAACACACACATACAAAGATATAGAGCTACAGAAGCACAGTGGACAGTGGAGAGAGAGCTTTAATATTGGTTTCATTTTTTAGTTGCTTTTCTGATCTTAGTGCAAAGAAAACAGTGTGTGTTTGTGTTTCTCTCTCTCTCTCTCTCTCTCTCTCTGTGTGTGTGTGTGTGTGTGTGTGTGTGTAAGAGAGAGTGAGAGTGAGCGAGTGAGCATCTCTGACCACTGGATCATGCAAATATAGTCAAATGTTTTACCCCAGGCAGGCACAGGGTAAGATTTAGGCGCGGCTGGAAGATTTGCCTCAGTGCACACACAGGAGCTGACAATTACAGACAGCCGGGATATATCTGTAGCCTACTATTACACAATCAGGAGTGGAATGATCTCGCTGGAAAGGTGATCACTTCTGTTTAATTGGTGTTTATTTCCCAGTAAATGTGTAAAGTATGCATCCCTGCTGCTTTCCGCCACATTAGACAGATATAGACAGGGGAAAAGCGACTTACTTGTTTGAAATCTCTCCCACATGGGCTTCAGGTGACGTGAACACGGTGTTGATTATTGTTCTTTTCTGTATCCTCCTGTGTTGGGCTGCTAATTAGCGATCTCTGAAGCTGTGAAATCCAGCGTTCACGGAGCAGTAGATGGCTGCGGACCGAGCGAGCGACCGAGCGGCTGACTGAGCGGAGAGGAGAGGCGACGAGAGTTGTCTCTTCAGCACCACACCACTTTGAACAGCTCCCGCTGACGTCACTGCCTAGCTACGAGTAACGCCACGCCCACTCCCCCTAGCGACCGCCTCCGGGGGGGCGGAGGGGGGGGAGAGAGAGAGAGAGAGAGAGAGGGAGAGAGGTAGAAGAAGGCAAGGAGAGAGAGAGAGAGAGAGAGAGAGCGAGAGAGACTTTTACACAACTTTTATTTACATCACATTATGAAATAAAAAATTTTATTCCCACGATCATCTACTTCAATATAAACTGGTAAACTGAGACAATTAATTCTCAGGCAATCATTTACACAAAACTCCTCCCTGTCACACACACACACGCGCGCGCGCTTCAGCCATAAGTTAAATTTAAGGACCAGTGAACAATCTTCCCTCAGTGAACATAAAATCTGTTTGATCCCCCACAGAGCCCTGAAAGAGTCCGATTACTGGTCAGGGTGTAGAAAGCATGCTCTACAGAAAGAGAGAGAGAGAGAGAGAGAGAGAGAGAGAGAGAGAGAGAGAGAGAGAGAGAGAGAGAGAGAGAGAGACCATACAAACTGGCTGTCACAGGCTACCCGGCTGTGTTCACTTTGTAATAAAAGAGAGGTTGAGACAGCATCTCACTTCCTACTATACTGTGAAAATGATAAGTATTTGAGAGAGGTTTTCTTTGAAAAAATTAATAATATGTATCCTGAGTTTATCCATCTCCCAGATCCTCAGAAACTGCCCCATCTTTGTGGGGAGAAAAGTCAGTGTGCAGTATTAGCTGTTGTTGTCATACACTAAGAGAAACAAGCTCTGTAGTAAATGTTTCTCAGTGATGACATCTGTAAAAGTATAACAGCTACCCATGTTATTCTGTCTATTAGACTCATTCCTTCCATACATTAGGGACAACTTTTCTGTCCTGTATGATTATGAGTTGAATTGAATGTAACTTTTAATTATTTCCTTTTATTATATTGTATTTGATATGATTGTTGATATTTGCATATTATTGTATATTTATTGTTAATCATCTGTCAATGTTAATCATTTTCTGTACTGCTTTTGCTTGCTACACTCACTGTCCCTCAAACTAGAGAGACATATTACTACTGTCCCTCAAACAGAAACACATACATCACAGTAGAGATTCAGGTGAGGTTACTGTGTGGTATAAATTAAAAACAATAAAAATGTTAAAATAAAAACTTTTTTGAAAATCTCCATAAAGAGATCCGACATTACCAGTCCCAGGGTAATGTCCTGCTGGTGGAATATTTAAATGCTGGGGCAGGATGTGAGCCTGACATAATGGATCCTGCTGGTAATCCTCTCTACACCTCAGCCTTACAACAACACAGGGAAAGAGCTAGTGCATCTGTGTCACTCCTTAAGTCTGTATATGCTTAATGGTGTACATTGGGGAAGTTCACATATTGTTCAGCTCTTAGGACTAATGTAGTTGACTACGCCATCACTGACATGGACCCCTCACTGTCAGACCACAGACCCCACTATCAGATCACTGTCAGATTAATGTATGTATAAAACCAAATAACAACAGGTCTTGAGCCCTGTAAATTACATAAAATAAATAAATATATATGGACTCCTGATGTTGAAGTTAGGATTTAAAAATGTAATGACTTCACCTGAAATCACTGGTCTAATTAACACATTCGTCTCTGTACAGTTTCAGCCAAACCAATTAAACATGGCTGTTACAAAAATGAATATTTATCACAAATCAGCCAGTAAAGCAGCTCTGCATCTAAACAGAGACTGAAAAAGGAAGCGTGGTATGACAAGGACTGCAAAACTGTCTAATAAAAAGAAAAAGAAAAGAAGAAGAAAAAATAAGACAGCAGTCAGCAGCAATCTAAAACACCGTCAGCCACAAAACACAGACCTGCGACAAAATGATGTTGAAACACTGAGAGAATACAAACAAATAATAAGACATTAGACAAAACAACATCATGATCAGAAAACAACTGAGGAGTTCATTGATCAAAATCAGTTCTGGGAGGGATGGAACAACCTAAACAACGAAAAAGACAACTTGGCCCTACAAAATGGTAACATTTGGAAAGATCATTTTGAAAAACTATATGATCAAATTATTATCAAACAATCTTTATCATGAACAGAAACAAATTAGAGAAAAATTGACAATCCTTGAATCAACAATCAAAAATAATCAGAACTCCCTTGATTACCTAATTACAATGAAATAATTCGAAAACAGCATAAAAAAAAATAAATTTGGCAAAGCATGTGGAACTGACGACATCAGGACAGAGATGTCAGCAGCCCTGAGCTGAAACAGGACCTGCTTCACTTGTTCAACCTCGTTCTTCAATTGGGTTGCTTTCCTGAGACCTGGAGTCGGGAGCTTATTTCCCCAATACATAAGAGTGGAGACAAATTGGACCCTAACAACTACCGAGGCATCTGTGTGAGCAGTAACCTGGGGAAGGTTACTGCTTTATCAATGCCCAGATGCTGATCTTCCTTATGGAACACAATGCCTTGAGTAATCAGCTTTTTACCAAATCACCACACTACTGACCACATTTACACTTTACACACTCTAATTAATCATCACATACACCAAAAAAAAACAACGGTAAAATTTTTGCATGTTTCATTGATTTTAAAAAAGGCTTTTGATTCTATTTGGCAAGAGGAATTATATGATAAAACTCTCCAAATCTGTGTAGGGGGTAAACTTTATGACATAAATAAGTCAGTGTACGTCAGTAATAAGTGTGGAATAAAAATTGGCAACAAAACTATAGATCTCTTCACTCAAGGGAGAGGTGTCTTTCAGGGCAACAGCTTGTCTCCAACTCTTTATAATATCTACGTTAATGACTTAGCAGTACTGTTGGAGTCATCTGGAACCCCTGGCCTAACCCTTAACAACAAGGAAGTTAAATTCCTGCTCTATGCTGATGACCTGGTGTTGCTGTCACCCACACAACAAGGGCTACAGCGGCACCTGGACCTCCTGGAGCAGTACTGTCAGAAGTGGGCCCTGTTAGTCAACTTTAACAAACCTAAAATCGTGATCTTCAGAAAGAAGCCCAAATCTCAGGAGACCAAATATTAATTCAAATTAGGAAACACCTTCTAGATCACAGCCTATACTATGATTACCTTGGGCTTAGAATCAGTGTCTCAGGTAACTTTGATTTTGCAGTGAATGCGCTGAAACAAAAAGCATGTAGAGTATTTTATACAATTAGAAGAATATTTTACAAACCAATGAATGCAGAGCAGAATTAGGCTGTTACCAATTGATTATTAACATTAAAAAAGAACACTTAAAATTTGGTTACATCTCAAATTGAGCCCCCAAGACACACTGAGATCTCAGGCACCACAAACCCAGGAGCTAAACCCCCAAAAGAGTCTCCTTTATCAGCTGGTCCTGAGACTTACTGATCAAATAACACCCAATACTGTTCAACCTCAGACCAGCACTGCTTTCCAATCATGAATCAGAGTAAACCAAATTATTAAACTAACAAAAGATGCTTATTTAGAACACTGGATGAATCAAACCAAAACTCAAAACAAACTAATTGCTATCTGGCCCTAAACCATAAATATAAAATGGCATAGTATCTCTTTACTATTAGAGATACAAAGCAGAGACAGATCCTGACCAAATACAGACTGAGTGACCACAGTCTAGTCATAGAGACAGGACGACACAAGAAGTCCGACAGAGAAAAGAGTCTGTGGTCACTGCATGACAAGTGAAGTAGAGACAGAGATGCATTTTCTCTTACAGCTATCATTAGGATACTATTGGATCATCATGCCCTGGGAGCATTATAGAGAGCTGAACTGATATTGGAACCTCCAGGTTCTTCATGGTGAAAAGTAATCAAATACTGTACTTAAGCACAATCTTGAGATAACTTTAGTCACTTACCATGTAAATAACATAAGTTACAACAGCAGGATAAATCTGGGTGAGGAAAGTGGAAAAGCAGCTCTTGCCCATCTCTCATTACCACCTCTGAGATGCCCGTGAGCAAGGCCTTAACCCCAACTGCTCCAGTGAAGCTACTCAGTGGCAGCAGATCAGACAGTGGTGTGATTGTGTGGAACTGTGTAAGTGTGATCAGGGTGTTCCTGCAAAAGAGAGTCTGCCTCTCATTCAATGTTTGTATGACTGCAGTGGAAGAGATATTTGCTAAAATGCAGGCTCAAGATAGTCACAAGCAGCAGATGTCCACCCACACAACAAAACACACAATGCAACACATTCACACTTCTGGTGTTGACAGGAAATTAAAAGGCAAAACAGCAGGGCCGGTGCACTTCCATGTCTTTCTCATTCTGGGAAAGTGTGTCCAAACTTTTGACCAGTACTGTATACACCAGACCATTCGCATACCTCTTCTCAGATTGTCAGATGAACCTTCTCAGTCATATTGTATGAACCTTTTTAATTGTTTCCTGCCTACCCTGTTTTAAACACTGACTGTCTTTTTGGACTCTTGCCTGTTAGCTTACATTATGCCCTGATGGAGTTGGCTCCTTGTTTTGATTGCCTACCTGCTGGCTTTTTGACACAGAGAGCTGCTTTTAAACTACCTGCCCTGTCTTAGAGTCGTACTTTTTTAGTCCAGACCTTGGTATACTGGAGACATTACAGAAATAAAATTAACTTGGCGAAGATTAAAGGGTTGATTACAAAAATCATGTCCTACACTAGTGTTGTCTTGCCATGCAGATTGTTTCGGTTACATTTGCCTTCCTTCTGAAATATCTGCCTCTGAGTTCTCTGCTTCCTCCCCAGTACAATGGAGATGAATGGAATTTTAGTTTGTGGTTTTCACAGCAATGACATTTGGCATTCAAAAAATCCAACAAAGCAGAAACAGTGTTCTTTTCAGAAACAGTGTCCCTGTTACTTTAAATAATCCACAGAACATGCACTCAACAGTTTTCACAGGGACTACTTCTTTAGTGAAAAGTAGTTCCACCTAAAAAAGGATCACAATGAGCTCTGTGGATCAGGACATGATTCTGGATTTTTCTTTTTAAAATCTAATGTAATTTTCCAATATTGTGAGCACCACAAAACAAATGCCAGTAATAAGATGCAAGTCATTAGTCATGAGACTTTTAAGAACTCTAAAACTACAGCAGTTATAAAGTGATGTTGACTCATCTAAGTGATGTATTAAATCTTAAGACAGACACTTCAGCTGATGTGTCACTCCCACAGTGAGAGAATATGTCATTTTCCATATGCAAAATATCTTTTTTGTAACAAATGTATGTCAAAGGCTGATAAACATCTTGTCAGACATGAGCTGCTGCTCCACTTTGCTCCTCAAATGTACGGCAGTATATTTATGTGAGTGGATTTAGAGTGTTTGATGGTAAATGATGAATAAATAATACAGAGACTGTGAATTGAAAAGCCTACAGTAAAATACAGAACATAAATAAGGTTGTCACTGTCACTGGCTTGTAGAAATGAAATATAAACACTTCACTTGTTGGCTACAGAGTGAGTGGAAAAGTATATATGATGCAGTTGAAAACCTTGTCTCAGCAAAGAACAAAAGTTGACAAAATAACAAAGAGAAAACTTTGGCAGTTAAATCCAGAAAGCAGACAGACTGGTACCAAAAAAAACTCAGAATAAATCCTTGGGTAATGAGCCTTGTTAAATTACACGTTACATATCACATGTCTGCGAAACTTTTTTTTTTCGTTGTGTTGGTAAGAGGAAGCAGCCAGTCCATCATCATGTATTGAAAAACAGATTTATTTGTATTTGGCTTGAAGAAATGAAAAGCTAAAAGCCAAAAAACATTTTATTCTTTATTGTCAAGCAGAGTGGAAAATTGACTGAAACCATCAAAAAAAAACCCTAAACCAAACCAAACCAAACCAAACAAAACAAACCAAAACAAAACAAGACACAGAATAACACATTTTAACGTAAAACAAAATACTGTGGAGCAGGACTGATGGCTAAGTTTTTTTGAAGTTAAAATTCTGATTGTACTTAAAAGAATTCAAAGTTTTGTATTATTTCCACGATGACTTGCTGATACTGTTGAGACACAGTTTCAACAAATTGGCTGTCAAGTACAATCCTGTGTGGCACAAATAATAATTTCTTTAGTCTTATCACCATTAAAGCAGTCTTAAACTGTAGGAACTAATCTTGCCGTTAGTGTTCGAGCGAAGCTAACAAGTTTGCTAACTGACAGTTGGCAAGCTTGTAAGCTCAGAGAACTTCATTTCCTCTCTTCAATAACTTTCTAGTGGACAAAATGGTGTGTAATGGGGAAAAAAATGCCAGGGGAAAAAAATAAGTACAGTGGGGCCAAGGTGACTTGCTAGCGCTCGGCCAGCCGGACCAGATGGCGAGTTGGATGTTAGCTCAGCACCAACAGCAGTTCTCCAACTGGTGTGACGGCTTCAATGAATTGTTGCAGTATTTGCAGCTATCCCCCATAGGATGGGGTAATCCTATTCCTAGAAAAGGCCTGCTGTCATGCAACATGCAGTGAAACCTTGCTGCATTGGCCGGGAATCTAACCCGGGCCTCCCGCGTGGCAGGCGAGAATTCTACCACTGAACAACCAATGCTAGCTGAACATGCATGGGAATTTACCACCCACCCAGAAATTCCTAGCGTTAAGTATCGGTGTCCATTTTCAGGAGCAAGCCAATCACGTTGCAGCCTATGACATAATCTGTTGTGCTTACTATGCACAGAGACTTTTGTTCCCTGACTTCAGCCTCTTAGAGAGGGCCTCATCCCAGACCTGAAGGACCTCACTAAATCTGCGGTACAAATGCATCCTTTCAATAAACTGTAGGAACTAATCTTGCCGTTAGTGTTCGAGCGAAGCTAACAAGTTTGCTAACTGACAGTTGGCAAGCTTGTAAGCTCAGAGAACTTCATTTCCTCTCTTCAATAACTTTCTAGTGGACAAAATGGTGTGTAATGGGGAAAAAAATGCCAGGGGAAAAAAATAAGTACAGTGGGGCCAAGGTGACTTGCTAGCGCTCGGCCAGCCGGACCAGATGGCGAGTTGGATGTTAGCTCAGCACCAACAGCAGTTCTCCAACTGGTGTGACGGCTTCAATGAATTGTTGCAGTATTTGCAGCTATCCCCCATAGGATGGGGTAATCCTATTCCTAGAAAAGGCCTGCTGTCATGCAACGTGCAGTGAAACCTTGCTGCATTGGCCGGGAATCGAACCCGGGCCTCCCGTGTGGCAGGCGAGAATTCTACCACTGAACACCCAATGCTAGCTGAACATGCATGGGAATTTACCACCCACCCAGAAATTCCTAGCGTTAAGTATCGGTGTCCATTTTCAGGAGCAAGCCAATCACGTTGCAGCCTATGACATAATCTGTTGTGCTTACTATGCACAGAGACTTTTGTTCCCTGACTTCAGCCTCTTAGAGAGGGCCTCATCCCAGACCTGAAGGACCTCACTAAATCTGCGGTACAAATGCATCCTTTCAATAAACTGTAGGAACTAATCTTGCCGTTAGTGTTCGAGCGAAGCTAACAAGTTTGCTAACTGACAGTTGGCAAGCTTGTAAGCTCAGAGAACTTCATTTCCTCTCTTCAATAACTTTCTAGTGGACAAAATGGTGTGTAATGGGGAAAAAAATGCCAGGGGAAAAAAATAAGTACAGTGGGGCCAAGGTGACTTGCTAGCGCTCGGCCAGCCGGACCAGATGGCGAGTTGGATGTTAGCTCAGCACCAACAGCAGTTCTCCAACTGGTGTGACGGCTTCAATGAATTGTTGCAGTATTTGCAGCTATCCCCCATAGGATGGGGTAATCCTATTCCTAGAAAAGGCCTGCTGTCATGCAACATGCAGTGAAACCTTGCTGCATTGGCCGGGAATCGAACCCGGGCCTCCCGCGTGGCAGGCGAGAATTCTACCACTGAACACCCAATGCTAGCTGAACATGCATGGGAATTTACCACCCACCCAGAAATTCCTAGCGTTAAGTATCGGTGTCCATTTTCAGGAGCAAGCCAATCACGTTGCAGCCTATGACATAATCTGTTGTGCTTACTATGCACAGAGACTTTTGTTCCCTGACTTCAGCCTCTTAGAGAGGGCCTCATCCCAGACCTGAAGGACCTCACTAAATCTGCGGTACAAATGCATCCTTTCAATAAACTGTAGGAACTAATCTTGCCGTTAGTGTTCGAGCGAAGCTAACAAGTTTGCTAACTGACAGTTGGCAAGCTTGTAAGCTCAGAGAACTTCATTTCCTCTCTTCAATAACTTTCTAGTGGACAAAATGGTGTGTAATGGGGAAAAAAATGCCAGGGGAAAAAAATAAGTACAGTGGGGCCAAGGTGACTTGCTAGCGCTCGGCCAGCCGGACCAGATGGCGAGTTGGATGTTAGCTCAGCACCAACAGCAGTTCTCCAACTGGTGTGACGGCTTCAATGAATTGTTGCAGTATTTGCAGCTATCCCCCATAGGATGGGGTAATCCTATTCCTAGAAAAGGCCTGCTGTCATGCAACGCGCAGTGAAAACTTGCTGCATTGGCCGGGAATCGAACCCGGGCCTCCCGCGTGGCAGGCGAGAATTCTACCACTGAACAACCAATGCTTGAGGAGCTAGCTGAACATGCATGGGAATTTACCACCCACCCAGAAATTCCTAGCGTTAAGTATCGGTGTCCATTTTCAGGAGCAAGCCAATCACGTTGCAGCCTATGACATAATCTGTTGTGCTTACTATGCACAGAGACTTTTGTTCCCTGACTTCAGCCTCTTAGAGAGGGCCTCATCCCAGACCTGAAGGACCTCACTAAATCTGCGGTACAAATGCATCCTTTCAATAAACTGTAGGAACTAATCTTGCCGTTAGTGTTCGAGCGAAGCTAACAAGTTTGCTAACTGACAGTTGGCAAGCTTGTAAGCTCAGAGAACTTCATTTCCTCTCTTCAATAACTTTCTAGTGGACAAAATGGTGTGTAATGGGGAAAAAAATGCCAGGGGAAAAAAATAAGTACAGTGGGGCCAAGGTGACTTGCTAGCGCTCGGCCAGCCGGACCAGATGGCGAGTTGGATGTTAGCTCAGCACCAACAGCAGTTCTCCAACTGGTGTGACGGCTTCAATGAATTGTTGCAGTATTTGCAGCTATCCCCCATAGGATGGGGTAATCCTATTCCTAGAAAAGGCCTGCTGTCATGCAACGCGCAGTGAAAACTTGCTGCATTGGCCGGGAATCGAACCCGGGCCTCCCGCGTGGCAGGCGAGAATTCTACCACTGAACCACCAATGCTTGAGGAGCTAGCTGAACATGAATGGGAATTTACCACCCACCCAGAAATTCCTAGCGTTAAGTATCGGTGTCCATTTTCAGGAGCAAGCCAATCACGTTGCAGCCTATGACATAATCTGTTGTGCTTACTATGCACAGAGACTTTTGTTCCCTGACTTCAGCCTCTTAGAGAGGGCCTCATCCCAGACCTGAAGGACCTCACTAAATCTGCGGTACAAATGCATCCTTTCAATAAACTGTAGGAACTAATCTTGCCGTTAGTGTTCGAGCGAAGCTAACAAGTTTGCTAACTGACAGTTGGCAAGCTTGTAAGCTCAGAGAACTTCATTTCCTCTCTTCAATAACTTTCTAGTGGACAAAATGGTGTGTAATGGGGAAAAAAATGCCAGGGGAAAAAAATAAGTACAGTGGGGCCAAGGTGACTTGCTAGCGCTCGGCCAGCCGGACCAGATGGCGAGTTGGATGTTAGCTCAGCACCAACAGCAGTTCTCCAACTGGTGTGACGGCTTCAATGAATTGTTGCAGTATTTGCAGCTATCCCCCATAGGATGGGGTAATCCTATTCCTAGAAAAGGCCTGCTGTCATGCAACGTGCAGTGAAAACTTGCTGCATTGGCCGGGAATCGAACCCGGGCCTCCCGCGTGGCAGGCGAGAATTCTACCACTGAACAACCAATGCTTGAGGAGCTAGCTGAACATGCATGGGAATTTACCACCCACCCAGAAATTCCTAGCGTTAAGTATCGGTGTCCATTTTCAGGAGCAAGCCAATCACGTTGCAGCCTATGACATAATCTGTTGTGCTTACTATGCACAGAGACTTTTGTTCCCTGACTTCAGCCTCTTAGAGAGGGCCTCATCCCAGACCTGAAGGACCTCACTAAATCTGCGGTACAAATGCATCCTTTCAATAAACTGTAGGAACTAATCTTGCCGTTAGTGTTCGAGCGAAGCTAACAAGTTTGCTAACTGACAGTTGGCAAGCTTGTAAGCTCAGAGAACTTCATTTCCTCTCTTCAATAACTTTCTAGTGGACAAAATGGTGTGTAATGGGGAAAAAAATGCCAGGGGAAAAAAATAAGTACAGTGGGGCCAAGGTGACTTGCTAGCGCTCGGCCAGCCGGACCAGATGGCGAGTTGGATGTTAGCTCAGCACCAACAGCAGTTCTCCAACTGGTGTGACGGCTTCAATGAATTGTTGCAGTATTTGCAGCTATCCCCCATAGGATGGGGTAATCCTATTCCTAGAAAAGGCCTGCTGTCATGCAACGCGCAGTGAAAACTTGCTGCATTGGCCGGGAATCGAACCCGGGCCTCCCGCGTGGCAGGCGAGAATTCTACCACTGAACCACCAATGCTTGAGGAGCTAGCTGAACATGAATGGGAATTTACCACCCACCCAGAAATTCCTAGCGTTAAGTATCGGTGTCCATTTTCAGGAGCAAGCCAATCACGTTGCAGCCTATGACATAATCTGTTGTGCTTACTATGCACAGAGACTTTTGTTCCCTGACTTCAGCCTCTTAGAGAGGGCCTCATCCCAGACCTGAAGGACCTCACTAAATCTGCGGTACAAATGCATCCTTTCAATAAACTGTAGGAACTAATCTTGCCGTTAGTGTTCGAGCGAAGCTAACAAGTTTGCTAACTGACAGTTGGCAAGCTTGTAAGCTCAGAGAACTTCATTTCCTCTCTTCAATAACTTTCTAGTGGACAAAATGGTGTGTAATGGGGAAAAAAATGCCAGGGGAAAAAAATAAGTACAGTGGGGCCAAGGTGACTTGCTAGCGCTCGGCCAGCCGGACCAGATGGCGAGTTGGATGTTAGCTCAGCACCAACAGCAGTTCTCCAACTGGTGTGACGGCTTCAATGAATTGTTGCAGTATTTGCAGCTATCCCCCATAGGATGGGGTAATCCTATTCCTAGAAAAGGCCTGCTGTCATGCAACGTGCAGTGAAAACTTGCTGCATTGGCCGGGAATCGAACCCGGGCCTCCCGCGTGGCAGGCGAGAATTCTACCACTGAACAACCAATGCTTGAGGAGCTAGCTGAACATGCATGGGAATTTACCACCCACCCAGAAATTCCTAGCGTTAAGTATCGGTGTCCATTTTCAGGAGCAAGCCAATCACGTTGCAGCCTATGACATAATCTGTTGTGCTTACTATGCACAGAGACTTTTGTTCCCTGACTTCAGCCTCTTAGAGAGGGCCTCATCCCAGACCTGAAGGACCTCACTAAATCTGCGGTACAAATGCATCCTTTCAATAAACTGTAGGAACTAATCTTGCCGTTAGTGTTCGAGCGAAGCTAACAAGTTTGCTAACTGACAGTTGGCAAGCTTGTAAGCTCAGAGAACTTCATTTCCTCTCTTCAATAACTTTCTAGTGGACAAAATGGTGTGTAATGGGGAAAAAAATGCCAGGGGAAAAAAATAAGTACAGTGGGGCCAAGGTGACTTGCTAGCGCTCGGCCAGCCGGACCAGATGGCGAGTTGGATGTTAGCTCAGCACCAACAGCAGTTCTCCAACTGGTGTGACGGCTTCAATGAATTGTTGCAGTATTTGCAGCTATCCCCCATAGGATGGGGTAATCCTATTCCTAGAAAAGGCCTGCTGTCATGCAACGTGCAGTGAAAACTTGCTGCATTGGCCGGGAATCGAACCCGGGCCTCCCGCGTGGCAGGCGAGAATTCTACCACTGAACACCCAATGCTAGCTGAACATGCATGGGAATTTACCACCCACCCAGAAATTCCTAGCGTTAAGTATCGGTGTCCATTTTCAGGAGCAAGCCAATCACGTTGCAGCCTATGACATAATCTGTTGTGCTTACTATGCACAGAGACTTTTGTTCCCTGACTTCAGCCTCTTAGAGAGGGCCTCATCCCAGACCTGAAGGACCTCACTAAATCTGCGGTACAAATGCATCCTTTCAATAAACTGTAGGAACTAATCTTGCCGTTAGTGTTCGAGCGAAGCTAACAAGTTTGCTAACTGACAGTTGGCAAGCTTGTAAGCTCAGAGAACTTCATTTCCTCTCTTCAATAACTTTCTAGTGGACAAAATGGTGTGTAATGGGGAAAAAAATGCCAGGGGAAAAAAATAAGTACAGTGGGGCCAAGGTGACTTGCTAGCGCTCGGCCAGCCGGACCAGAAAGTGAGTTTTCACACATACAAGTGTGTAAATTGAGTTTTCTTACTCATGCAGGCCAGAATGACTTATTATACTCTGTCTTTTGTTGTTATAGAAACTACATACCCACTACCTCTGCTTTTTGTTAAACCACAAGCGCTGGCCAGCCCCAATGAAGAAGGCCATCGACAACCTGCTCAACAAACACCGTGGGCAGAAGGATATGCTCAAGCATTTGGACCAGGACTATGCTACCCTTGTTAACAGCTCCTGTAGAGACCCAAACAGCATGCTCCACCCAACAACCAAATTACACATTGCACAACATTTAAAGCACCTGGCCAAGTTGATGAACACCAGCTCCTCTTTAAACACAAGCCCAGAAAAACTCCAAGACAGGCAGCAACTCTGGCACTCTCTGACAGTGGGGAGTGAAACAACAAGAGTGCCCGTTGTTACCATACCTATCGCCACAGTAAACCCACCTCCACCTGCTCAGACCCTGGCCACACCTCTAAACCAAGACTCCATTGAGAAGATTGTCAAAACCATCATGGAGAGGCAGCAGCAGCAACAGCCACAACAACAACCAGGATAAAAGAGGCCACAGACAAAAACGTGTCTTTCCTGTGGCCAGCCAAAGTCCAGATATGAGAACAATGGTTCCTCCATCCATTTCTTCTTCCAGCAACGTCCCGTCAGATACTTCTACTGCTCCAATAAGATTTTTAAAACTTATGGTGCTGAAGGTTTGACAAACCCTAAAATGCCCTTCAAAGATTTTGCAGGGACAGAATTCTTTCAGCGGGAACTGGATGCCACAAAGAAGAATGTGGAGGAGAGAGGACAACAGAAAAGAAAAAGGGCAGAATCGTAGCACACAGGTCGAAAGTGTCAATTCTGTAAAATGGAACTGAAGCAGGGCCCAAACAGTCATATTCATGCAAGCTTTCCTGGAGTGATGGGGAAATACATTTACTGTCCAGCAAAAGTCTTTTCAATATACAAAGATCAGGGCATGGGCAGGAGATGACCTGGAAAGAGTTCCAGGAGTCTCAATTTTATGAGATGGAAAGACAGAGATGGGAAGTTGAAAAGGGAAAATGAGACAGGGAGAGGGAGAGTGTTTTGTCATGTGTGTAAATATCTTTTGCTCATTTTATCCTTATTTTAAAATGCTCATTTTTCTATTTAGTATTTTATGAGACTGCTATTTTTATGTGTCAAATTGAGAAAGTGTTCTATTTTCAAAACACGAGTTCTGCAATTTCAAGTCTTTCTGTATATAGAATTAATCTGGTTACCTTTGCTGGACCCTCTGGTGGCTCACTCATTTCAATTATTTGTGTGCCTCAGAAGTTAGTTTTGCTCTGTCAAAGGACTAGCAGAACCTGCAACTGTTTCATATTCTAATATATTAGTGCTGCAACAGTTATTCGATTAATCGATTAGGTGTAGACTATTAAATTAATCTATTAATAATTTATATTAAACTATTTTGATAATTGATTAATCATTTGGAGTCATTTTTTTCAAAGAAAAAAAGACCAAATTTTCTTATTCCAGCCTCTCCAATGTGAATATTTTCTGGAGAACACCCTCAGTCCAACAGTCCTCAGCAGCTGGAACATAAACACAGTCAGGAGGACTGTCTTGGAGAGAGAGGAGAATGAGGGTGAGAAAATAGAGTCAAAATCAGGGCAGCAGTGTGTCTAAATACATTAACACAAGGCAATAAGTTCAACAAACCATTCAAGTAGAGTTGCAATGATTAGAAGATTCATCACTTAGTTGCCAACTATTAAATTAATAGCCAACTTTTTTGATAATCGATTAATCGTTTTGTCATTTAAAAAAAAAAAATCTAAATTCTCTGATTTCAGCTACTCAAATTTGAATATTTTCTGGTTTCTTTAGTTCTATAGTATGTGGGAACAGTTAGTTTGGGACAAAACAAGACATATGAAGACATCATCTTGGGCTTTGGGAAATAGTGATCAACATCAAGAAAATAATCAACACATATATCGATAATGAAAATAATTTTTAATTGCAGCTCTATAATATATTTTATTTTTTATTTGAATTGTGTGTGTCTGTTTATGACCCAACACCACTGGCTCTATTGGTGTTTGATCAATATTATGACTGTTATAGTTGTCAAGAGTGTCTAATAAACAATATTTAATTCATCAATGTCTACATGTCTTATTGATAAATGAATGATAATTTAAACATGTTACACTGAGTAAGAAAACTGTAATATTATTTAATAGCCATATGTAAGTCAGGTACTTGATATTACTGGGCCACTAGGCCACACTAGGCTAAGTTTTGTTCTGCTTTACTATTTTTGTCTTTATGTGCTAGCTTTGACTTCATTTGCATGAGGAATTATATGTTTGTTTTTCTTTTAAATTACTAGATTACTTAAAAAAGCCATAAACATTGCCACTTGGCTTTCTGCCACTACAATCTAATGATAAACTGAAGAAAAAGTGCACAACAAAGTAGCATTCATGTTTATTGATTCTAAATAGCTATTTATCTTTCATAATGTATGACAGGCTTTGCCATGACAGGGATTCGAACCCAAGTCCAGTCTGAAATAGTCAGGTGGAAACTGCTGCATGAGAAAGCAGTTCAGCACCTTGGACAGCGTGAATAATGGTGCAATTTCATTTGCTGTCACTGTGTTCCACCTATACACGACTGGCCCCCGCGTGGCAGGCAAGAATTCTACCACTGAACCACCAATGCTTGAGCATTTGTAGGTATTTGGCCAATTTAAGTCCTTATACGTCACAGCTTGAGTAAAGCCTGAGCTAGCGTGCACAGACAGGCCAGCAAGTCAGAATCACTGCCTCCCAGTATATCGCCTGCAAGTGCAGTATACCACCTGCAACTGGTCGACAGTGTCATGGTTGTTTTTGGACAGACTACTTGACTTGTTTTCAGTAAGCACAATTTTGCCCTCAACTTGTTGTTTTAGGAAAAAACTAGAGTACTTGCTCAGAAGATGAACTTATCTGAAATAAGTCAGGATGGCCGAGCGGTCTAAGGCGCTGTGTTCAGGTTGCAGTCTCCCCTAGAGGCATAGGTTTGAATCACACTTCTGACAATGGTGTTTAAATATGGCGGTATAGGCTTAACGGTGCTAGTAGGACCCTTTAAGGACAACACACATTGGCAGCGTATGACATGCATCACAACATTCACACCCATTGCTTTCTATGTAAGACCACACAGCAGCACCAAATGGACGCACAACAACAGATTATGAGTTGTTTGTTTATTTAATCATTTATTTGGCTCCGCCAACACAAATAGTTCAGTGACTGGACTGTTGCCAAGCAACACATAAACCTTGTTGCTGTACACTAGCTTGTTACTTTGTATAGGTCTATATGTTAACGCAGGCCAGCTACTTTGTATCATGTACTATATATGTATATGTATGTATATATGTTTATCTGTTTCCATTTATTGTGCAACTAGTGAAATAAAATCTGTTGACATGCTTTGGTAGTATGTGTGATTCCGATGAGGGTTAGGGTTACAGCTTGATCAGACAGTATGTTGATCCATCATTTCCTGCTCACCATGGATGGTATCCAGTAACTTTTTAGTGAGCTTTCAGACCTGCAAGACAAACGAGTTTTTTGTTTACCAGCATATTTTTTGTGTTCGGCGATTCATTATAAATCGCAATTCAAATCGTAGTCTCTGTATGTTTCTGTAAAGCATCTTACCTATGCCCAATCACTGCCATGATCTCTCTCACCTCGAGTCCTGCATCAGACAGTTTCTGTATGGCAGTGACTCTCAGGCTGTGGTTGGTGTAAGACATGTGTCCTTGCCTCCTTGCACATCCAGGGTAACATCCCAGGGGAACAGTGGTATACCAGAAGCTGTCTGTTGGAGTTTGTTACAATCTAAGCTAGATAACAACTGTTAATGTAATTAACGGTTATAAGAACATCAGCATTCATGGAGTATGCCTCTTGTAAAATCAAATTACTTGGCTGGAACTAATTGTATAATGATATTTTTATAGTAAAATACTGTATGAAGAAACAGGGTTCTAGTTGTGATAGTGGTTTATGTGTATTTTTATCAGGGGGCAGATGTTTAAAGATTGTGTGTGAGTGTGTGATGTTGGTGTGAGCTGCACTGCAGTCAATTTTATTCATTACTGAACTCTGATCCATTTTAGGCTGCCACTGTCATGGATCGATGCAGGTCACTTAACCATGATGGATCGGATTATAGCAGTACAATCAGATTTTTGTTGTGGATGTGTTTTTAGATTGGTGGTCTGCCAGGACGTTTTGTAGCCTGTGTGGCACTGAGAGAGAGAGAAGGTGCTTTGAGTTTATCTTGATCTCTAAGATTTTAAATTGAGTCTTTGCTTGGGCTGTTGTCACACCTGCAGTGTGTTTTTCTGATTGCAAATATTAGCACCTGCTGGTCAATAGCCTACCTGTGCCCAGCAAAAAATATTTGCTTGTAAAATCCACACTCACCCCTATAATGTACCTTGACACACACAATGTGTGTTATGGATGTCAACTGATGCTGTTGCTACCTTGAGAGTGGTATCAGTCTTCTTATGTAACTTTTGCCAAGAAAGCAATAAAACGTATTTTCCAAAATGTCAAACTACTTTTTTGAGAGGTCTGTTTTTTTGTAAAGAAAGCCAACTAAAACAGTGTTCTCTGCATACTCAAGCTTACAAAATCCTGCTGTTTAATTATAAAAAGAACACATCCATAAGGCGCACATGTACATACAGTGGTTTAAAAGCCTGAACTAAAATACACAAATAAAACTTAAACACCTCATTTTGGATGCATAAGATGTTTAATAATGGCATTATAACCTATA
Source organism: Thunnus thynnus (assembly GCF_963924715.1). Taxonomy (NCBI): domain Eukaryota; kingdom Metazoa; phylum Chordata; class Actinopteri; order Scombriformes; family Scombridae; genus Thunnus; species Thunnus thynnus. The sequence goes on along the minus strand of NC_089521.1, from coordinate 7,693,175 downwards.
TGAGTGGATTACTAAACACAGTAAGTTTTGTGATAGATGTGGGTTTTTATAGAAAACATGAGAATTGTATTAGGTGAAGTAAAAAACAAAATAAATATTGACTAATGAAACAGAAAATCATTGAGAAGCCCTGCTGGAAAGTGTCTCTTTATCTTGTAGGATCATTTTTGTTCATTCTGCAATATTCCTTGTGAAGAGAATCTTGTTGTGCTCGGGCGATTACATCTTGTGTATTTCATGCCAATAAAGCACTTTTGAAATGAGCTATGAGATATCAGATAAGGATGAGAGAGAGGGAGGGAAAAGCCAAAAGAAGCCTTTTGTATGATGTTGTTTTCCCCTCCAGTGGCAGTAAGAATGGATGTGTGAGCCTCCTACACACTGCAGGTTTCTTCCCAAACTGAGAGGCAGCTGGAGTGGCTTCACTGGCATCAGACCTCACTTGATGCTCCCACGGATGCCTTCACTGCCTGTAAGTGCACCTTGTGAACACCTTCCTTAGAGTTCAGAAGCCACAAAAACATTTAGTCACATTAAAGTATCTAACCTAAAGCACATTAAAGTGCTTTAGGTTAGATATAATGACCAAATGGACTGTGTACTGAAGAATTTAGAGAAGACTCATTTGCACTGAATTCATGATTTAATTAGTTTAATAGCCATTCATGCTCCAAATACAATTTTAGGTTATTCAACTATATTTGGTATTTCCCATGGCCCCTAAACCACCATAGTGTTCAGATTTAGCCAAAAAAAAGTATGAAAAGAATACAAGAAGATTTAAAAAGCCACTTTGATGTCAGAAGGATGCAAGTTTGAACTCCTTTGGGTGATTGGTGCATTCACATCATGCAGTGTAAGCACATTTTGTTCCTGCAACATTAAATATCCCCTCCAGACATGTTCTATGACATATGAAAATACTGTGTTACCATGTTAAAATCCTCAAAATGACATTTTCTTCTATCCTTTTACTGAAAAATTAATTTATGTTAAGTTTATTTTTAAATATATTGACCCTGAAGAAAGCAGAATCAACCTTACAAAGCCTATCAGGTGTAATTTGTAGCTGTACAATGCAAACTCCTCCTCAGGTTGTTAAAATTTACTAATGCTAACACACAATGCAGAGGACATGACTATGCTGTCCTCAATGATATATGGCTACAGCAAATTTTCATTTCATGACTAGATGTAGAAAATTCCATGAAGAGGACTCAGTAGCTTGTATTTATGCTAAATCTAATGTGACATAAATGTGGCATAATTCCTTTCTCCAAGGACTAGCAATGGAAATGAGTGAACATTAATCAAAATGTTCTGACTGACTGATTCTGCAGTAACCCACATATTTAAATCTACATCCTCTAAACCTAAATGGTCCAAACTCAGACCGGAGCGTCATTTGCATCATTAGTTTGACCAGGCTGCACAACATCTGAATGGAGTTAGAATTTATTTTGTAAGATAGAGTCCAGAGGACTGAGGCCATGAGAATTTGTTGCTCTGCAAGCTCTAAGTGTCGCCTCTGGAGTCCTCAGTGGCCCTGCAGACAGAAATAAGGGCAGATAAGAGAAGGTGGAGAGGCAGGAGAAGAGAGTTGTAACAATGAATTTGGGACAAAGGATTGTGGGGGCTTACATCATGGTGGTTGGGTGATCTGTGAGTCAGATAGTGTTTAAGGTGATTTGCCATGCAGTATGTGAGCAGCACCTGGCTTCAGTGAATGGCTGAGGGGATAATCCCTCAAAACAGCATCTACTTTGTCAATGAAAATCCTGGAAATTCTGAAAACTCTCTGAGATTAAAGGATGGGACCAACAAACCTTGATGATCCGGCACTTTGTAATGTTTTCTGTTTCCAGTACAAATGAAAGGAACAATCTGATCACAAACCAGCTGAAATTAGAGATGAAAAGTAAATTAATAGAAGAATATTAATACAATTAATTACAGTTATTTAAAGGAGAAGTCCAGTGATTTAGTGTCGCACTTTCATAAAGTTTGGCGACCTCATTCAGACAGATTTAAAAAAAAAAGAGCGGTCAAAATCAGAGTAACAGAGGCTGAGATATCCTGACTTTAGGTGAGGATATCAGGTCTTCCAGAATGGGTCAAGTTTCCAAAACACTTGATCCTCCATTTCCCACAATGCACCTTGCATCTTTCCATTAGGCCCTCCCTGCCTGGGAAATGCCAACATCTTTCAAATTTGACTCCCCCAGTTTGTAACTCAGGCTTTTTGTAATAAATGTGTATTCCCCAATCCCAAACCATGATAACCCTGATGACATCACCATGATATCATCATGGTTATTTTCTCAGACAGGACAAAAGCTCCTCCAGAGACATGCCATTGTACAATGTTTTCACATGCTGACTGACTAGTAAACTGACATTCATGTGGAAAATTGGTGTTGTCTTAAATACAAAAGTACTATCAATATAATTACATGTTAATTTTTCCCCCCACCCTCCTCCAGATAGTGTCCTTGGGTATAAAACATGAGTGTGGTGTGTCCCTCATCAGGACATCTGGGTATGTTCAGGAACATTTGCAGCTGTCAAAGCATGAAGTTGCAGATGTAGTTCTAGCTACTGCTAAAACGAGACATGACCAATTAGTAACCTGTTTTTCATGAAGACAAAACGGGCTGAGTGTGACCTGAATGACATGGCAGTGATGCATGCTGGGTGATTCAGCATCAACCTGGTGTGTACTAGAGAATTCCACATAATTTGCGGGGGAGGGGGAGATTTGTAAATGTCAGACTGTGTGCAGTGTGATGACTGGGAATGCTACTTTTATTTGTTGGGAGATGGGAGTTAAACACCAGCCACCTGTCCACTCCTGCTCAGCCCTGACTAGTAAGTGGGACCAGTTATTATATAACAGGAAGTTCTTTACTATGAAACGACTGATCTGGCTGTGAGTCAAATGAAGGCTTCTTGTTAATTTGTGAATCCACCACCCAGCATGACAGCGGGCTGAGAACAGCATTTTGTGGCTATGTTTGTGTTGCGCACCAACTCAGGAAGCACTGTGAAGTGCTTTTAGGTGCTTTTTTGATGGTTTGTCAAATGCAAACGCACTTTGAGGAGGCTGCTCTGCACGCGCACACACACACACACACACACACACACACACACACATCCAGAATGATGATGAACTCCTCTTACAGGCATCCAGATGAATTATACAAAGTGGTTCAAAAGCAGCCTCTTGTCCTGTGAGCCCATTAACCATGACAGTAATTCCTGCTCCTGCCAAGGCGAGGTGGTGGTTTGCTATGTGTTTGTGCGTGTGTGTTTGTGTGTGTGTAAAGAAAAAGAACACTGGCAAAGTTGGCAAGCACATATTTGCTGACTAGATCATATTGAAGGCACAGAAAACAGCCCTGTTACTCTCTGATTGATCATCAGAGGAGGTGCAGCATAGAATCACGATGAGGGAGTAAAATTTTGTTGCCTAAGGAGTGCATCTCTTTGTGTGTGTGTTGTGGTGGGTTGAGTGGAGGGGTTAGCTTGTCATAAGTCTAAAGACAGAGGGAAAATCCCTCCATCACAAATTCTTTGACTTACAACCCAGTGCTGCAGACGCTGAAATAAAAATGAACATACTGGCTGCAGCAGAGATGGAGAGGTACATCATTGTAAATCAGAGGGTTGATTAAATGCCTGAAGTATTGGAATGAACTGTTGGAAACATTTATACCAACATTTAACATTTACACTCCCAAACTATGAGCACTGCTGACATTTCTCTGCCAAGGTGAGAGGCAGGAATGTCTTTTCAACCTAATTGAATGACTGCTGTGGCTAGAAGTACCAAAATTTTGGTCCAACAATAGGGAGTTAAGAATAAATAATAGACCTGTTGGAAAACCAACCCACTCTCACATTAAAATGTGCAATAGCTACGTTGGTCCATAGCGCAAAACGTATTAGTTTCACAATAATGGCTATAAAATCGTGAGATGCCAATGTTTCTATTGGCCTGCATCCACGTGTGACAAGTCAAATTTCTGACTCTTTGAGTTGCCAGTAAAATGGTGCATCCAATACTTCTCCAGAAATACCTTATAAGATGTTGTTTTGTGTCACAATAAACAAAGTTAGAATGAGTGAAGGACTCAGCCGCATGCTCCTTGCACTAAATCTGAGTGCCATCTCTTCAGAAAGCTGTTTCAGGTAACTCAGTAGCCTTGCTTCTCAGAGCAGGCTCTAAGTACTGTAGAACTACTGTTAATGACATGAAATCACGCTGGTAGAAAACCAAGAAAGTAAAGGTGGCTGATGACAGTAGATGAAAATGAAAAGTTCAGATGCTTTAAAAGACACAAATTGGCTTCCTGTCCTGTCATTTGTTGATGTTGTCTTGTGCAGTGTGAACCAACACTGTGAGCCACAACAGCACACATTTACCTCCATCTATGCTATAGCATAATGGCAGATTACCATCCGTCTGGACTTTGACTCATATCCTGCAGACTTTCACAGCCAATATCAAATTACACAGCCACTACTATTTTAATAAACGCCTTGTCTGGTAAGCTCTGCCAGTCATTTTGAGATTATCATTAGGCCTTTGTGTTCATTCTGTGTTCATCTCCACCTCCATGACATCCCTGCTAGACACAAACACAAAGACATGCTCATGAATATCACGCATACACACACGCATTCTCTTGTTGTCTCATCTCATCTGATACTATTTGATGTAGCAAGCTGTCTGGAGCCTACACTACACTTACTGTATTGTCTATATCAATTCACTTCTCATTACTGGTAGTGCCAACTCCCCTGCATCCTTTATTCCCATCATCATCTCTCACAGACACACACACACACACACACACACACACTCTCTTCTTTATGCTTTCCTTCCCTCTGACCTTGATTTCTTTGCTGTTTCAACTGCAAGATGAAGAATATCTGAGCTACACAGCTCTCTCCAAACACCTGGTACAACTGTGTTAGAAGACCCAGTGTGGAGGGCAGTTTGGACTTTGGAAGTTCGGACTTCCATCAGCTCTCTGTCGTAAAGAAGAGCAGTGTGTTTTTATGCAGGAGAACCTGAGCTGTTGTTACAGAGAACTTTGTTGAGATGTCTACCTGATGTGCTCTTATCTCTCCAAGCAGTCATTTAGTCCACAAAGCTGCTGTTGGTGCCCAGCTGCTCCCCCTAATGAGACCACTGATCCTCCATACATGCAGCCTCAACTACACACACACACACACCAACCTGCAGAGGTAAGGGGACATGAATGAAGGACTAAATTACTAAATAAAGTCACCTTTATTTATATAGAGCTTAAAAATACAAAACTGGTGTGTGTAGCATATTTTAAGTAGAGTGATCAGAAAATAAATGACTGAATGGATTACTCCACATAACAAGTGAATGAATGAATGAAAGCATGAATGAAAATGAAAAAATGAACAATACTAGTTCTGTTAAAATCAGCCACCACTTATGAATCATTTTTGTCTAAAACAAACATCAAACACAAAAATACCTAAAAAAAGAAAAAAAAGCAAATTTTATTACTTTATTGAAAATGAAATTACCTGTAAATACATTAAACACATTTTGCAAATCTCTCTGTAAATGTAATGTATTGTATTTTTTGTCAAAATTAAATGTTATATGCCTTTATCCTTGTCAGAAAAATGCTCTCAAATAATCATATTGTATGAAATCTTGGTTGGAATTAGATGGGCCCTCAAGATGCTGGGAATAAAAAGTTATTTATATGAAATTGTAAAATGTATAAAGTATATTTTAGTCAGAGACACTCAACGTCAAAGAACTGACAGATCTGGTGGAAAAGGCTCTGCAGTTTAAGGGAGCTCAAAAAGAATCTGAGCAGAGATGAGGACTCTGCTGGCAGAACTAATACCTCCTTAACAAACATACATGAACTCTCAATTTTAAATCAACAATCGGTCTTTGGGGTGGTGGAGGGAGCTATGACAAACAGAGTTGCAATGAGCCTATCAGCAGAATAATAGTGAGAAGTGTTATAATGTCCACGCTGTTCACATGTATGAATATGATTGGATGTTTGAAATGAGATTTGATGCCCTTATATTATTGTCTTAAGATTATGTTGTACTGCCTTATAGTCAAAAGCACAAGACTTTTTGCTTTCTGCTTCCCATGTCAAAATGTTCCCAACAGGTAGCATTAAAGATGAGCTGCGGGACTCGGTCACGGTAACTCTACTGCACATTAGACAGAAGCAGAGAGGGAAAGTCCAGGGAGGAAAGACAGATAAGGGTTCAGCCTTCTACTCTTAATTCTCAGCAGAGACAGAAAGAAACTCCTTAGAGATACAGTGAATTAATTAAAAATACCTGTTACGGTGACAAATATGGGATGATTGTGACATACGCAGCTGTACGTAGAAATATTGATACTGATCTTCATATAGTATCTCTTCATCCTAGCAAACTGGGGGCTCTGCATTTGCAAATGTGAACGGGTTATTGTAATAAAACTCTGAAAAACAACTTGCTCTCTCTAAATTCATCTTTACATTTCCACAACAATATTACATAGTCATTGTGAGAACAATGAGACCAATCAGCTAATACATGTGTGACTTCAGAGCTTTTCCTGAGTCATTAGACAGAGTATTTTTTGTAGTGTGGAGCCTTATGTGAAGCAGTATTTGTCCAAAAGTCAAAGATCTCTGTGTGCACAGTTTTGTTCAGGTAAGTTACCATTAGCTATAGAAACAGGCAGGTTTACTGGTCTCCTTGAGGAGAAAAGACTCTGTTTGCTGTGTGATGTTGGTGAGACTGAAGATGAAGTCCATTTCATGTTTTATTGCTCATTATGTAATGATTTTAGAGCTATACTATTCAGTAAAATGTCCTTAATTTCTGATGAATAATTCTAAAAAACTTGAGCTGTATTTCAGGAAGGAAACCTTTGGTGGGGCTGATTTTTATTTGTGGAGCAGGTACAGAAGACAAAGTTCTTTGTTTACAATGTAATGTAAGATGTTTTCTTCTTGTTTATGTTTAACAAATGTTTCACCACTGCAGCTGTTTTTTGGTGTCTTGTAAGTCCATGTGAGCTAGGCACACTAACTAACTAAATGTATATAAAACAATATTGGAGCAATATTGAGGACATCCCTCTCTGAAAGGTGCACTTGGTAAGTCCACTCCTACAACAGATTTGGACAAGAAGAGGTTATAAACAAAGGAATTGTGCTGATGCTGGGGGCAGGCAGTAATGTCTTTTCCAAAAATGTGAAACCAGGTTTCCAGAAGAGAGACCTAGACCATGCTAGACCATGTTCTACAAAACATTAAAAACCTTTTAGAACAGTTTATGATATTGACAAGTCTTTTTTTGGTCTGAACCGTGAGATTTTCAGCTTTCGGCCCTGATGGAAAACGACCTTCAGGGCCGAGTTACAGTGCGTGCAATCACTTGATATGGGAGCAGAAGCTTGAGGGGGGGGGGGGGGGGGGGTCAAATATAGTACTGCACCAGAAAGAAAGGGCAGGTACCCCTGAATCATATGATGTATAACACTTGATACTGACTTAAAGAATAAGCTCAGAAGTGGCAAAAATATAAAAGGTGCTTCTTTGTATGTGGAGGTTTTAGATTAATATTAATATTGGTATGTAGCATGCTGATGAATGAAGCAGCCCCAAACGTTACTGAGAATAACTGGCCTATGAAAGTTAGGAGGCTAATTTCAGTCCTGTGTGTTCCATGCTTATTAAAGGGTTGGCACAGTATGTACAGAACATGCAGTTTCAAATCTGGTATAAATATTTCATTACTAGAACCCTGTTTGTTGCTGTCTCCAGAAGTGAGAAACTGAACAAAGTTGGTGAAATTGTTGTAGAAGTTTGTGCGAAGCCTGCTGTCAGCCATTATGCTTAATGGAAAATGCTCTGATCACACTCTGATCAGACTTTAGTGGCATAGTCAACCCTGATTTGAATTTTGCCTGCTTTACACCAACCTATTCCTTACCTCCTGTAATCCCATCGTGTTCTGTGCAGAGACTTTTTGTCCCTCCTAGCAATGGAACACAGAAGCAGACTCACCTGACTCGGTGCGTTCAGTCTGACTGTACTGTCAGGAAACAAAGGCACACTTATTTGATGGGAGGTAAGGGATTTTTTCAGGACTTTAAATTGCTTTTTTATGGAGCCTATGACAAGAAAATCAAAACTGAAAAAACTGAAATTGTGAATTTTGCTGCTCTGATAGTATGACAGGATTCTTTTCAGTCAGATGTGGTTTATCACCTCAATCTATCATGAACATGAAACTCAGTAGAAATAATGAATGAACCAAAAAGGATGACAAAAACAACAAAAAATGCACCAGTTTCATATCACCAGAACTTCTTCTCCTCCTAACAGAGAACTCATATGCACTCTTTGTTCTCCACCTCAGTGGGAGACAAACTAGTCTATGAATGAATAATGCCTCTGTGGTAATCTGTGGAGCAGCCTCCAGCCATTGGCTGATGGAAGTCCTCGTCAGAGAGATGAATGATACGGCGCTGACCCTAAGGGAGCTGCAGACATTAAACAGGACTGAAGGATGACTGTGATTGGATGATAGGACGGGCAGATGTGGATGGATGTTTAACTACTTTCTCATTAGAAACCAGATCCAATGATTAGCAGTAATGAGACAAATAAGAAATGACAGAAAACATGTTATCTCTATTAGCTGCTTAAATGATTCAATTAAGCAAAACACTTTTTATTTTAGATCTGGTATGCAACTGGAGTTCGTTAGCTGGTATTTGTCTCAGTGTATCAGCCTCTAGCATCAGTATGTGTAAAGTATAAATGTGTGTGTGTTGCTGTCACTGTGTCTGTGCATGTTGTTGTGATGCTAAGAGGCAGGAACAGAGGAGCAGGGGCAGCGTGGAGTTTGCCTCCTGGGCCAAAACCAGCTGACAAGAGCTACTCTATTAAAGATTATGAGATTAAAGAGGCTTTGAGCCAATCCACTCCCCAAGCGCTTTCACTCTTCTGCCTGCTTCAGCTTATCACACATAACTGACCCTCAGCTGTTTGAAAAGCCTTTGGCAGAGGAGGCTGTGTGGTCTGAAAGTAATTTGGATTGTAAACTTTATATTTAGTATAGTTTATACTAGTATATGGTTAGTCTTCTGCCTAAATCCTCTTCACCTGATAGGTTGTGTACAATATGTCATCATACTATATGGGTCTGTTATTTTTACACAGAGATACAGAAGATACCTTGTCTCCAATTTTGATCACTTTATTTAAATGATGATATACAATATGACACTATACTATACTTTACTATACTATGCTATACTATACGTGAGGGATAATGTACAGTGAGCAAGTGATTATTGCGAAATAATCACCCTGAAGAGGTTTATTTCGCAATAATGAACTGTTTGCTGTATATCATCATTCATTATTACATGGCTACTTACAAAAGAAATCAATAATGTCACACAAAATATTGATTTAAAAATGATTTTATTGATTTAAAAATGATTTTTTTTGCTTCTGCTAAAACAATAGTCTGTTAGATTCTATGGTTGGAACTGCATCCATGGCAATGTAAACTCTATGGCTTTCTTAAGACTAGCCTACTTAGCATTGTAATTCAGGTTAACCTGAACATTTCCATTGATGGTGAAGTGAGACAAGGTGAATGGGATTACTTTGGGAATATTGATGTTGACGTTTCTGTCCTCATTCATCTCTATCTTTCCTTCTTGCCAGGGCTGTGCAGTTGACACACCTGGAAACACAATTGTTACTAATGTTACAACTGGTAACAATATTACTAATATCACTACTGCTACTACTCAAGACCAGCCTGAGAGAAGAGCTGAACAGCTGTGCTCCTCAAGCTGTGGGTAACATTTACCCAAGGAAATTGTACCCCATGGGCTCATGAGAGTACCACACTGCTTGTCTGTTGGTCTTTTTTCAGTGGGTGAAGGTAGACACTTTAGTGTCAGGAGGGCAAAGAGATAAATACTTTTTAAAACTGGCAACAGGGCAGTTTAGATGGGCAAGCTCAGTAAAGATGCGCCCCCTGTAATTTTCTTTACATGGATCTTTGGCATCTTTGTGGTTCTTGGTCTCAGCGCTGTGGGCAAGAGAAATGTACTCATTGCCATTCTCATCCTGTTTCAAAATGAAAGAGTCTCGTTAAGTCTCGATTGCCTTCTATGCCTCATCTTGCCAGATGCAGCTGTACCTCGAGCCACTCTTTTTGGACCAGTCCATTAACTGTGTTTGGAAACAGCACCTCTGAACACCTGAGGAGCAGCAAAACTGTAGCTGAGATGGGGGGGGGGTTGTGCTGGATGATGTATTTCCTGTTTTTGCGAAGGCTTTTAATTACAGATTTAAATACTCTGTTGCTGGATTTGAAGGTAGCACAATTCATTATGTCAAATTTTGAGAAGTGTCAACATATCCTAGCCCTAATTGCTATGTAACTGGCAATGGAGTAAGTTTTACCGTTGGAATTTTGAACAGATGTGTAAAATGACCGCAGCACCTGATTGAGGTTTTCTGCCCCGTAACAGTCAAAGTCTGTTGACATTTTCTTTTCGATTGACCAGTCTTTAAACACTGCCATAGCCCATACCATGTTCCCTTTAGTATTTATTTCATGTCTGTCTTTTTCAATTTTGTCACTTTCTCTGTCTTCTCTGCCAGCTATTTGTGTCCTTTAACCTCTCTTGCTTTTTTCTGTTCTGTTTCCTTGCTCTCTTTTTTCTTTTCTTTACTGGCGACAGAATCAAAAGTTTTGTACTCTAAATATATTAAAATATTAATATATATTAATATAGAAATATTGTCCATGGTGTTGAAACAGATATGGGGAGGGTGGGATGCGATGAGTAAAAATCGGGAGACTCAGCAGCCACACATTTCTCTGTTCTTTATTTCTCTGTTTAGCGTCATCAGGTTAGGCTAACCCATTGTTGCTAACTTTGGAGCAAACCTCCTTCACTTTTCCAACACTTGAAACAACAGACATGACTTTTCTTGGTCTTGAGAAGCTGCAGCATTTATTAACTGACACACTGAAGCCTGTACTGTACATTTACTGCAAGACTGACAACTTACTCTTAACCTTTTCCTCTGCTCTGCTCGCATTCACCGTCACTTTTCTGCTGCTTGCTCTCTAACTCAACCACTCACTCACCCACTGTGCACACATATTATGCACTGCCCTATTCCTTAAAAGGAGCTATGCTACCAAGAATTTCCTAGGCAACGACACTGAGGTTAACTCACATTTCAGAACAGCGCTGCACAGAGGCTCCCAAAAGCTATTGATTTCTGGATCAATGGATATTTGGTGTTATCATTGGCATTAAAAAAATATGTTTTTGGCCGGGGGGGGGGGATATGAAATGATATGATACTATACAAAACGATAGGATATGATGCTATACTATACAATATGATACTGTATGATATGACACTATACAATACCATACTACACAATACTATATAACACAGTACGCTATGCTACAATACAAAATAATAATATACAACACTATATGATATGATAAAATATGATGTACGATACAATATGATACAACGTGATACCGTACAATTCAACAAGATATAGTACAACGATAATGATGGCCACTTTAATCTACAACATATAGTACAATGTGATATACAACACTATTTTATGTAGCCTTGCAGCCTTCCTGTCCAAAACTACACAAAGGTTGATGGAGTAGCCTGCAAACAAATGGACAAAAATATCCTACACATTCTCAGTAAATTACATAATAAAAGATTGTACACACTGATATGCCCACAAAGCGCCCTGTAACCACAGATACACTCATCTGTGACAATGAAAACACATCACTGCACAAACCTATTATCACATTACTTCTTGGTGTTAAGCAGGTCAATGTTAGTGTTTTTTTTGTCATTTTGTACGTTTAATGTTGATACATTAGAGGGGTTTTGTTGTCATTGTGTTCTTTCTGAGTTTAAATAAAGATTGAATGAATGAATGAATCTGCTATAGGCATGAATGAGTGCCTATAATGATTTAGCAGATAAGTCAGATCCCTTGTCCCTATACGCTTTTTACATGATAAAAGACTAGTGGAGACCTTTGTTCAACATAATAAACCCACAGCTAACATTAAAAATTAATCCACTAATGTAGCCTGTAGCAAAGATTTTCAAAATGGGTTTTCCAACTGAGTGTGTCAATGATACACTCCGCCTATCAGGGGGTTCAGGTCACATCTTTTCTTCTAGCAAAAATATGGCTTTGAAATTTTGCTTCAGCATCACACTTGTATTCCAGTGACTTTTACTCTGGTTGAGATACAGACAGGAAACGAAGGATAAAGAAAGAGGGGTTTGACATGCAACAAAGGTCCCTGGCCGGTATCAAACACGGGATGCTGTGGTTATATGGTACTGTATGTGTCACAGATAGGGATGCACCGATCCGATACTGATATCAGATATCGGGTCTGATACTGACTCAAATAGCTGGATCGGGTATCAGTGACAATGGGGCCGATCTTGGCTGATCTAAGAAAAGAAGACACACCGGCGGGGCCTGTGGTGCCATTAGACACTTTTCTCCCGCCGTAGTCGGTTGCTGCTGTTTCAGCATTATGAAGCACAAGGCTTAATAGACAGTACAAGGTGTACGCTACCTTAGAACACTACTTGAAGCTGTTTTGGATGTTATCTTTAGTAAATATCAGCTTTCCCAAGGAGCCCATGGAGCTTCAGTAAGACCGGCTATTGTAGCTAATCTTGCTAAGAGAAAACCAGTCGCATGTGGCCTAACGGCAAAACACCTGCGCTAATTAAATCTAATGCAACATAGAACTTGACAAAATCCCCTGACTACCTACTTTATAACCACAGTGGTTATGTCAAAGCAAGCAACTAATAAAAGTCAAGTGTCCATTTGATTATTAAGCAATGGCTGGCAGTTAAGAAAGTCAGTTCATATAGATCACATGTGAAATATGTCACTTTAGAAATGTTAAGATGATACATTTTGTAGAAAGGCTGAAATGATATGTTTTGTTGACATTTTGAAATGATATGTTTTGTTGAAATGTTAATGTGCTACGTATTACACGTGTTGAAACGTAGATATTCAATGTTTCTGTGGTTTGCAGAAATGTACAATGCCAACATTTTATTCTGGCGACCAGGCTGCACTTTGGGTGCTTTCCCCTCCTGGATTACTTTCCTCTCTCAGTTGCGTCACTGTCACTCTGGTCTTCACGGTCTCGGCTTTAACAAATAAACATATTTATTTGTTTTAAAACATTTTGTTTTACAATGTTTTACAACGTTTACTGAAGGTGACGATACACTTGTTACTGTAAGTGCAACAAAACCTTTGTGAGTAGAAAGCTAATAAGTACTTTATCAAACCATCTGTTCAACAAGCATAAACATGTAGAAAAGCGATGTGGTCCCATTCACCGCCGATAAGTTTTACACAACCACAGTGCATCACAACAAAAGCTGTCTGTATGTAGCCTAATTGTTTATCTGAATTTGTCACGTATCTTAACATTTGGCAAATTCTTGTAAATTTTGTTACTGGCTGAGACAAACCATTACCTCCTCTCTCTATCAGCGGTACCTGCAGGCAGTGAATCACATCAGCAGCAGAGGACAGAGGACAGGATGAAGGACTGCCTGCCCAGAGAGCAGCTGCGCACACATGCTGTACGCTGCCAGAAACAGGTTGTGATAACGAAAAGGAGCACAGCAGGAGAAAGGGTTAAAAATAGGTAGACTCCCGTGAAAATTGTGAGTGTTGGCAGGTATGGTCTTGTCTTATGAGTAGAGTTGTGAAAGTGGCTGACATTAGCTACACTTGTTCTTGTCAAGCTTCAGTGGACGAGAGAATAGGTTTCTTTAGCTTCTGGCTTGTAGATGCACAAGATGAACGCCTCCACATATACTCTATTGTGATATTTCACTGAGAATAATTTAGTTGGAAATGTTTAGATTTGGATATATGAGCTACTGCTGATGGCCCATATTGTATACCTCTGATACACTTAAATACAATAGTGCTCACATGCACTAATACTATCCTATTTTGTGTACATACCATGTGCTGATGTACTCATGTCTTCTGTGTGTAGTAGCAGAGGGACAAAGCTCTGTGTTCTGTCATCAACAGGAGCACAGGGATTATATTTTGTGGAGAGGAAAAGCCTGTCTGTTCTGCCCTGTCCTGCTCTATATAAAACACTGAGGCTGATCCAGCTGCACTGTCACACACTGAAACAGCTTAGCTTCAGTTTGAGAAACACACGCTTACACACACACCAGGCAGACCACACATAGAAATACACATACATACACACACTATACAGTAGTACTCAGCATGTGGTTAGCTTACTGCAGTGGGAGTCGGTCTGGGTCTCTCTGGTGGGCAGAAAGCCCAGCTAGCTCTTTTAGAAAGCTACTCATTTAATACGCTATAAGGCCCCATCTAATGCCAGGCTTCCATATTTTACATACAAATACCTCAGTTGTTTTTAAAGGAGTACTGCTGCATAGAAAATACAACTTACATAATTGCAGAAAACTATTGATTGTAAAAATAATAATAATTTGAAAAAAAAACTGCAAAAAATGAAAGTTGTTTTGTAATCAGTTGTGCAGGTATATAAAATTGTAGATTGGACCATGTACATTACAGTGCATTACGCAATTTAATTAAAAGCGATGGCAAACAGGTAGGTCTTCAGTTTAAATTTGAAATAACAAAACAACAATATTATAAGAATAACAATAGCAATACCAGTAAAACTTAACAGAGGTTATGAGTTGGTATAGAGTTTTGGTTTATTTTAATTGGAGAACTACGTATCGACATTTTGTGTTAGTATATGTTTGAAACACACAAAGTGTAATCTGATTGTATTTTGTATTCAGATATATGTCAGTGTGACCAAGGGAATCTGTGAATGTGTGAGGACAGAAAAAAAACAAGTCGTAAAGAGAATATAGATATGTACTGTATGTATATGTGCCCATACACACATATGCATATAGTATCATCAGCACTAATAATAATTCCAATATGCGTTTTGCACGGGTTCAGTGCAGTCGGTGAGGGCTGGCAGGACCCACCTTCTTTGTCATTTTTTAAAAAACATAATCCTTCTAATGATTCAAGATTCAGGAGCTTTATTGTCATATGCACAGCAACACAGTGGGTGGCAACATTGAGGGCAGTGAAATTTGGCTTCTTTGAGCTCAAGTTCCAATAAAGTACAAATTAAATATTTACAATTATAAAAAAGGAGAAAGATAAGAGAGAGAGGAGTAAGTCGAGGAGTTGAGCATAATGAAAATATACGAATATGCTGTACATTATATTGTACAATGGGTATCTCTCTCTTACAGTGTCATTGCCTTGGGCTGTCCCCAGACCCTTCGGATGGAGCCAGTCCATTGTGATAAAGTTGTTATAATATTGTAATGTTCTTATTTAGGCTTTTCTTATTCTATGGACGAGCCTCCTCTGGTGTAACTGTACGTTTAATCTGTGTGTCAACCTCTCAAACGTAAGTACCTAAGGATACAAAATGAATTTCAGCGTAAGCCGTCAATAAAGTTCTGTCATGTCGTATCGTATCGTTGTTTCTTTGTAGTTCTTTGTAGTTGTTGAGGGGACCCAGCGTCCCGCCAACATTGCTCCGTGTCGTGATTTAAAGAAATATGTCTTTCTAACTGCTCTAAAATGGTCTTTTTTTACATGGTGTATTTTGTGTACTATAGTTACCATTACATTAAAGAGTTGCCTTTTGAGTCACAAAATTGTGTAAAACTGGTTACTCAAAGATGAATACAGAACTTCTGGGATGCTTTGTGACTAGATGTTATGCTAATGGCTAAAGCTGTCAGGATTTGTACTTCAACATTTTTTTCCACGTGAGATTACTAAATTGAACCCTTCCCCTCCATCCAAATAGAGAGTTATCAAGTGCTGGGATAAAATAGCTCCATATAGGTTTCTATTTGCAACTTGTACACGTCATCAGAGGACAGCAGCTTAATGTAAACCACTAAGCATCGACATTAAGAAGGGCAAAAAACAAAAGCAAAACAAAATAAAGAAAACATTTGATATGATAAATGTACCAGGGATCCACTAACGAATTTTCTCCGCCTCTTCTCTAGTAGATTCATTTTAATGGTACATTTCTGCCCTTTACTGCAGAGAGAGGCCATAGCGGTGGGTAGAAATATCAAACCACAGGAAGCAGTGTCGCCACCACAGGTGGAAATGCTATCACCATAGGAAGAGCTGCTCTCAACAAGAGCAGGGACATTAACACTATAGACACATCATCAAAGCAGGTACATACATCTCTGCAACTAGTCAGATTTACCATTGGGTTGAAAGAGGAGACATTAAGTCAGGTGGAACTCCATTACAACGGGTAAAAAATATCCTGTAGGCTATAGGAACATCATGGGAGGGGGACAGACTCTGTAGGAACCTTGTAGGCAGAGGTCAGGTGATCAAGTGAAAATACCAATATCATGAGTAGACATGTTATTTGAAGCTGGCGATGGGAATTGCGGTTCTGAGAAATTATGCTTCTCTGCTTTACTGGTTTGCTGCTTAGCCACAAATAATCTGATAGTGTTGATGGACTCAGTCATCTTGGATGCCCACCCAAAACTTGGATGTCACCTACCTTGTCTATGCAGAAAATGAGCAGGACTCTCCCTTCCTCTGGATGCCTGAAATAACTCCTTCTGCTTCACAACTCTATTAGAGCACAAGACAGCCATCAGCACAGATAGTATTCTCATTGCCATGGGTAGAAAAACTGTTGCTGTGAGTGGAAATGTTACAGGTACTGCTGGAAAGAATCTATAAAATACGATGATGATGATGGGCTGACATTTCACCTGGAAAAGAAACAGAATGGCTGCTGCAGTTATGAAGTTCTTTTGGTTTTCTGTATGGAGGAACATCACCTGTCATGTCACTTTTTCCTAATGTCATATCCAGATGCTGACCGCATTTAAAACCAGGGTTAAATGCTGTTATATAAATAAATATAACACTAACACATTGTAACAGAGCTGTGTTTACACAACAAGTACAGAAATATTTCTGTATCTGCAGGTTTTCCCCCTAAATCTGAACTGTGAGGTTAACACTGACTAAACAGCACTGTACAACAGTTGGTTCAGGTGAAGGGAGAAGGTATGAGCCAATGGTTGGAGTCATTGGAAAAAAATAATGTGAGTCTATGAATCTGGTAAAAAAAAACAACAACTAGTAAACAAACAGGGGAACATTTTGCTTGCCAAGGCAGGTTTGGTCACACCAATGAAAGATACACATCAAATAGAAGGTTTATGCCTCACTAAAAAGGTTCCTGTGTCTAAATTTGCTTCTTGTTATTTTCTCCATTTACTGCAGTTTCCCCGGTCTTGTGTCAACAGAACGCACACATCTGTGTCAGTATTTGGTCAGCAAAAACAGAATTTTGGATTATGAGCAAAATGTGTTTCAGAGTACAGTAAGTCATTAGTGCAAGACAACACATTTTGAATGTAAATTACAATTACAAGTGCACAGCTGAGGATGGCCTGAGTTTAATGGGTGTTTAACACGGGGACATCTGTGACACAGTGGCACATTGTGGAAGAAAGAACAAGTTAAACAGTAAAACTGTCCACCCAGTGTGTGAATAAAGTCACACACACACACACACACACACACACACACACACACACACACACACACACACACACACACACACACACACACACCCTTTCCATCCACCCTGTCATTTTAAGAAGGGAGGGTGGACTCTTTCCAGGTTTTCCTTGGAACAACGTTTTAAAAGTATTTATATCTCCAAACTCCAAGGCGCCTTGTCATTAGAAGGCCTCATATAGAAAAGAAGCTGGTTCCACCCATCACAGCTCGTCTCCCACACCCCTCTCTCTCCGTGTCTCCCTCTTACTCTCTCTTATTTCTCTCCATCGGGGCCAACACCTTTGTGGTTTTGCCCACACAGCATCAGCTTCATGTTTCATAATCTTTTCATGTGAATGTTGTGTTCAGCAAGCGTATCCAAACACAGTTTATGTTGTGTTTTTCAAATGATTTTCTTGCAGCTACAATGTACAGTAGCAAACATCTGGCTGTGCCATCATAAATCTACAAATCACAATCTGGTTCAACCCACTAAACTCCATTAAAACTGAGAGTATCCTTGGAAACATTGGTTTAACAAAAACAAATCTTAATTGAATGTCTACTTATTAGCTTTTTTTGTGAAGCTTTCAACTGCATCTCTTACTCTTCTTGGCAGCTGGAGTAGGACTTCATTTGCCATTTGCCATGAGAGAAGTTTTTAGAAGTTCCATGCTTGGTTCAAAGGATGGCAACTGAGCTACTCCATGACACCTGGGCAAACTCCATCCACTGAGGAAGACCACAAGATGTGATTGAAAGCTCAGCAAAAAAGCCAGTAAGTTGATTTTGGGTTGGGATTTTTTTGTAAAATCCATTCAAACCATGTAAAAGTTGATTGCCAAAAGAACATATATACAATGATAATAATAATGTAGAAACCAAACTCATCTACATTGGCTATATTTTTGTGAAAGTGCAGTTGAATTTTGGGTACTATTTTTCCTTTTGCGGCCAGATTCAAGAAAATAAGAGCCATATGGGTCTCAGTAGATGTATCTCTTGCTAACACTAGCATACATGGTAATGACTTATTATAGTCCCTGATAAGAAATTGCAAAGTAAGGAAATGGATGCACCAACCAATTTAATATAACCCCACCCTGTTTATAAACCGCTCTACAGTTTACTGTTTGTAGATGATTGTGAGGCAAGGGTTGAAGTAGAATATTCTCTTAAATAAACTGTGTTAACTTGTTTTCCAGGTAGTGACCAATTAGCTGGCTAGCTAGCTTAGCAGACTATGGTGGCTGGCTAGCACTACATTTGTTTCAGTTAGCTAGAAAGTTACGGGTGAGTAACAAGTATTGACTACGTTGCCAAGCTTCCAGCAATAGCCTTTTCATAAAAACACATATATGAATTTCACTGTGCTGTTCATTAGCTATCATTAAATGTTTAATTTTAATTTATTTCAGTTTAACAGCCAGATCCAACAGTTGATAATGTTCATGCTAAATGTACCAGGGATGATTTTGGTGTTTCATTAATTTCGAGCAGGTTCACTTCTCGAGTACAGCTCAAATGCAAAGAATGGATGAAGAAGGAAGGTGCAGAGTGGGTAAGGAGAAGATATCATGAGGGCAGTGATGGGTTGAGGTGGATGGGGGCAGGAGGAGGAGGGAGACTGGGAGGAGTCGCAGTAGGCAGGGGAGGAGGTGGAGGTAAAATTGGTGTGTAATTACTCTCTTACTCTCTTAAATTAGAGGGGAGAACAGTGCTGCCAGCCTCCTGCTGGTGCCTGATGTCTGCACCAGCATCGCTCCTTCACTGCTTTCCCTTTATTCCTCCTCTCCTTGGAGTCTCACAGAAACTGCTCTGAGCCAACCACAATGCTTTGGGAATTTTGACACTAAATTTCATTCATAAACTGCCAAAGCAGCTTTTAGGTCACGCCAAAATCATTATGCAAAAACTGGATAAATGCCAAAGTGATGAGTGGATTTGACATCTGCATCTAAAAGGAAAAAAAGTCTCTTTAGTGAGGTGAATGTTCTTGGTGAAGGAGCAACGGGGATTGAAACAGTGCTTTCTTACATTGTGTGAGCCAGAAATCAAAACTTATATCTCATCATTATTACTAGATATCTTGTCATTACACTATAGAGGCCACATACCAAATGGTACACAATTTAAAAAACACAGAAAAGTCATATTTTATGTACAATATTCAGCTTTTCTTACTGTGTGATATATAACAACTCTAGCTGTATTATTCAAATGTAAAACAAATACTGAAATTCTTTGAAATTCTAGTGCCAGGAAATTTCAATCTTCATCTTCTTGTAACTTTGGTACAAATATAGTCCGCACCTCAAATTCGAAATATCAAACATTCCAGTGTCAGGTTTTCAAGTTTCAGGCATTGTGCCTAAACTTACAGGTTAAAAAATCTACCAAAGCTTATGTACGTTGTATCACAAGAGAGAAATTGGACCCAATTGAAATATCAAAATCAATAAATGAAACAATTACATGACATTACACATTAACACCAACACTCACAAGAAGATGTCTATCAAACAAACTGCAACAGTGAGATTCATAATACAATAATATTACACAAGCTAACAAGCGGGACTTGACATTAGCACCCTCCCATCTGCCAAATGCAGGTAGAATTCATCAGTGGCATGTAACACAGTCACTCTTAATAGCCACTCTGGCAGGTGGCCTTCCATGTAGTGAACTCTTTTATCATAAACTGGAGCAGAGCTGCAGATTGATCCAAGGAAAACTGCTGTCAGCTCGACTCCCAGCAAGCATTACTTTTCCTACAGCCACTTAGAGGGCTGATAAATCCCCCCCACCCCCCACCCCCCCACCCACCCACCTGCTGCAGCATGGCCAGGCCACTTTCACACACACTCACAGACCTTACTGCTGCATCTACACTCAGCTGACATTCACTTATGAGGATATAAACTTTTCTCTTTCCCTCTCTCTCACACACACAGAAACACACACACACAGCTAGCAAGAGGGAAAAATAGGAATATAGAATTTTGTCATTTTGAATCAGGAAACATTTGAATTGATTAGACAAAAAGAATTCTCCACTGCCGAGATTTCTTCTACATTGTATTATTTACTGTTGTTGTTAATAAATATTTAAATAGACAAAGTTTTTCTCTTGCTAGTTTTGTTCAGTTAAGTTTTTATCTTTCCAACTAATCTTCTAGACACTTGCCCAACTTTTATTATATGCAATAAGAAGCTACTCTTTCAATGTCTTTGTCTTTGTCTTAACTTTATCAGAGCTGAATAATTGATGACTAGAGTGTTATACATTTTATGTAGTCTTTGGTTTTTACAGTGGTCATTTACATTTAAAGTGTTGTAAATCTAGTTCTTCAAATAAATTGTAGCACACCATAGTCAACTTTAATCAAATAAAAGATTCCCCAACAACAAAACTATGGTGAGTGAAAATGCTGAATGGTGAGTAATTTTGGAAAACCACTAGCCACAGTGGCTGGTGAGCAAAAGGGTTAAGGTCAAGCCCTGCTAACACCGTGTCCTAACAGCAAGCGAGCGTCCGACTATCATATTGCCTTGGATAACATCGGACGCTTTCTGTCCACACTGAATCCGTTAAATATGCATTTCTGCAACATCAACAAACCACATACTTGATATCTTCCTACGTTTGTACTTTTTAAACAGAAAACACACGTTTTATATGTTGATATTTAGATGTTTCTTTACTGGAAATGACATACAATATAGCCAACAGCAACTTAACCAGAAACTTCCAGCTCCCTGGTGATCTCCCTCCAGCCAGCTGCTACCTTATTTAGGTTTTTGTAGTGAAATGAGGAGGAATCGTAGAGATAACTCCTCATTTCAACTAAATGAATAGCCGTTCCTTGTCCATGACACTGTCCTACAGCACTTTCAACGCGAGCAACAGGACGTAAATAGAAACAGGGCGTCAAAAGTTCAGCTCAAAACAGCCAGTTAGGACATTCCAATAGAATACAAAGCAATCAAACTGATTTTGTTGCTGACACTCACTTGCGTCACATTCAGTTAGGACTAGGGGTGTAACGGAACATAGTTTGCCATGCATGTGGACCATGGATTAACTGTAAAATTTAATGTCTCGTTGGAGTACAAATAAACAAACTGCGGTAAGTACAAGTCATGGACAGACAGCGTGTCGCTAATAAGGATTTTTAAGTGCAGTGACCAAACCAGCATCTAACAGGTCCATAGTGACATCTGCAGGTATGTTCACACAGTTTAATGTGCTGCAGCAGAGCAGCTAATTAGCTATCTAGCTGACATTAGTAGTTTGTTTTGTGGCTTGTCAACGAACTACACAGCAGGACAAGACGTGTTTTCATATTTGTAAGTTATCATCGAGTTGTGATGAAGTTTCATTCACTACCATGTTTAAGGAGGAAGGTATCATGCCTCATATTGAATTCAATTTAAAAACTGAGCTTTGAATATTTTATATATTTTAAGATTTTATTTAAGTTATACATTATATTTACTAATATAGATTATCTCAGT
The DNA here is from genome assembly GCF_963924715.1 of Thunnus thynnus. Lineage (NCBI taxonomy): Eukaryota > Metazoa > Chordata > Actinopteri > Scombriformes > Scombridae > Thunnus > Thunnus thynnus. The sequence continues at coordinate 7,670,896 of NC_089521.1, read as the reverse complement.
CTTTGACATTTTGGGGGGTCTTACTAGTATTCATGTTTATGTAAATAAAATCAGTACATTTCATATGAATGTTTTAATGGCATTTCCAAGGACACCCTTTACTGTCCTTGGAAATGCTCCTTCTTTAGCTCCTCTTAGGCTGAATTCATATTGAATGCACAGTGTTTGCATATTGCATGTAAGTGCATGGAAGGCTGTCCATGACTGCATGACACAGGTACTAACAACACTGACGTGTGACATGTGAAAAATATTTAACTGTAACAAGAAAGGAGAGGATGTTTAAAGGCTGGATTGTAATAGACAATCTGTATCTTTAGTACCCGCCAAGTTCCACTGGACTCAACACCCACAGCCCCCCCACCCCCAACAAACACACTCACACACACACACACACACACACACACACACACACACACACACACACACACACAACAAACATCTTCCATTCACACATGTTAATCCAGTGTAGCACTACTGTAATCTTATTAACCCTCCACAGCCTTGCTGTACTGCACTGATCTATCCCCCAGTTACATTCCATAATAATAAAACGTGGTTTTCTTCTGTTGTTTTTCTCATTCAACCACTTAAAATTTTAGTACTGTAGTGTTTTGCCTAATGACAGAAAACAGGGACTTTGGTGTTTACTATGATTATCAGACAGTATCAGTAATACAGACAGTATGGACATGGAGGTAGAGCCATTAGCATTAGCATGCTGCTGATGCTAATGGAGGAGGGAGGGAGGGGTTTTCTTGAGAGGATTAATACTCCTGAGACATCATGTATGTGCTGTAATATGCATGCAGGAATCCAGTAGGTTGACCTACTAACTGAGGCAAATCTATGGATGGAAATATCTCAACAACTATTGGATGGATTTTCAGTAAATTTTGCACAAACATTTATGGTCACCAGAGGATGAATCCTAATGACTTTTCCTGTAGCACCAGCATGTGGTTGGCATTTGTAGTTTATAGTAAAATGTCTCAGAAACATCTGAAGACATTGCCATACACTCTTTTACATTACTTTGGTGAACCTTTCACTTTTCATCTACAGTAGGTCAAAATTTTACTTTGTCCAATACTTTGGTTTATGACCAAGTACTTGCAAAACTAATGACATTCCAATCAACTATCCTTTGTGTTTAGTGCTGAGTATCAAATATTAACATGCTAACATGTTAAACGTTAAACTCATGTTAACATTGTCATTGTGAGAATGTTAGCATGGGAGAGAAAAAATCTGCTTGTGGTAATTTCAGCTTTCTCTAAATTGATCACTGCTCTCTTCCTGTGTGTGGGATAATCCTTCAGTGAATATACTTACATCAGAATTATATCTACAATCTATAATGGTTGAATCAGTGTGTGGACAGGGCACTCTCCTCTGCAGCAGCCTGTGATTTAAGCTGAAAAGCCAGGCTTATTTTTACATGAAAACCTGGGCTGGTGCAGCTTTAAGGAAGATGGGCTGACAGCTCATTGCGGGGTCAGCTGATGTCAGTCATTACTGGTAATCATCTGTACTTGATACCATCAGTGAGTGATAATGGCTGTGTGTATCAAATGGACTCTTTAATGTGACCATTACATACTTTATTTATGGGTAATGATAGTGTGGGGATGTGAAGATGAAATTGTCAGGTTATCATCAAGGTAAGATCCTGCCTTGCAGACAAAACAGGATGGGCTTCCTGGCAATAACTATGAGATGCACTGTAAGTGGTCAGTAAAGCCCCAGCAGAGATCTGATTTTCTCTAATTTTAAACTTATTAAACTTAGTGGTTTGGCCTTTATTTGCAGTTCTTGCAGCAATAGCTCTCTCCAGCTCATCTCCTGGGCTTGAATCCCCTAGCTCAACGTTGTCAACTTTATTTGCAGGTCCGACTACCATTCAAACATGGGAAAAAATGAAATTTTAAATCTGTAATGATCTCTTCAAATTCAAAATTCACAGTGCATAAGTGCAACAGGCAGTGCTGTGTACTCATCTGACACCAAACCATCTGAGAAGAGATGTGAGGAAGCATTTTTTGATTCAACAATTCAGGCTCTTTGCTGATTTTGTAAAATGCAACTGCCTGTAGTAACATTAGCTTGTCAGGTAGCAGAGGCCATGCAAGAGAACTTTTTCAGACTGTATTTTGCCTGGTAATATTTACTGGCATTCTGAAGCAAAAAGAAGCAGGTCAGGAGCTATGGGCAATGTTGTAAACTTAACTGCAGGAGCTTGTATGGCTAATGGGCTAACAACAGCATTAGCTGTAGCATTAGCATTAGCAGCAACAACATTAAATTAAAAATACAGATCAAACACTTTTACGTCATTACTTTCTATTAATGTCCTTGCACAAATCCGTCTCATCTCATTCCTCATAGATATTACTGAGGAGGGAAATCTGCTTTGATTATAGCTATAACATATTTTAGGATAGGCTATGTGGGTTGCGTTCAAATGAACTTAAACAAATTACATGTCAGTTTAAATTCATTTGATCTTATGAAAAGTGAAAGCCCTACCTGAAGCTAGCGTTATCGGCCTAAAGTCTGTCTCTCTATTTGTGGTTTTTCCTCGCCCAAAAAGAGAGAAGAAGCTGCTGCATCTTTTTCTAGCATTAATGAAAACCATAGACTGTAAAAATGGATGTAGCCACCATGGTGTCACCCACTGGTTTCTGAAGGGCGGTTTTGAAGCTCAAAGTGGGCGGCTCCGGCCATCACCCTCTTGGCAGTGCCTGACTCCGCCTAACTCTCAGCTAATCTAAAATGGGCAAAGAGGTGGAGCTGAGGCAGCCGAATGAAGCCAGGTTGATGAAACAAGCCACCTAGTGGCTAGCAAACTGTCATTCAAAGCAGTCACATCCTTAATTATGGATAACTTTACAGCACAATGAAATTTAAATGGGTGAGTTATAAAAAAATTCACTGCATACAGTTGTCATGAAAGGGGAAATTAGCTATAGAGACCAAAACCGTTTTTTGTAACAGGCTGTAAACATTTATTTCTGCTGTAAAGCTGGGCATTTTAACATGGGGGTCTATGGGGATTGACTTGCTTTTGGAGCCAGACTCAAGAGGCCATTTGAGGAAATGCAGTTTTCGGCACTTCTGCAATGGCTTAATTTTTCAGCCCTGGAGGTTACTGCTTGATGAAAACACACTGCACCTGTGGAGGTGAAGGTATAAAATAAAGGCATATTAAAAGTTGTGTTAAGGGGAGGTCAGAATAATGCCAGTGGACTTAATTTGTTATATGGTCTATGGTCTTGCACACTCCTGCCTGGCCTTGAATCAAATTCTGCAGCTCTCAAACTGTTTCAGCAAAGATCAAATTGAAAAAAGTGCATGGAGTACAAAACACAAAAAGACTCAAAACAACACACTTTGGGTTTCTGGATTTCAACTGTTTTTGGCACAGGATGGAGGTAGCCTTGCTCTGTGATACAAACAAAGATAGATAGAGACAAATGATGCATTACTATTAGCTGAATCTATTGTTATTGATTCAGTTTAGGACTCATCAGCTCTAAATAACCTATAAATGAGCACAGATAGTAGATTTATTTTTTTTTGCATTTCTAAATCTATTAGCTGTTATTATCTCATTTCATACCTTGTTCTTGTATGACCATTTTAACTGGTCTGTTCATCTTTACAGAAAGGGACCAAGTAGCAATGATGAAAGAGAAGATTTGAAGATAAAATTATGACTCTGAATGTTACCAAAATGTTACAGAATCCCAGACTATCATTAGAGAACATGTAGGTCCTCCCCAGTCTATTTTCCCTGCAAAGAAACATCAAATCAGCCTGACCACATAAAGGGTAAAGAGTAGACCATTAAGTTTTGTCCTGAGCCAGCCGGCTGCTGTTTGGGCTTCTTTAAATCTGCAGGGCAGCAGGTCTGTCATTATGTGAGCAGGGCTTTGGGTGTGTCTGAGAGGCAGCCAGCCAGAAACTGGAAACCAGGCCACAGCAGCGGAAACATCTGTCCTCTCTTGCTCTTCAGTGTGTGATCACATCGCCCCCAGTTGTGCATAACCGGCATTGCTACAAACTGCTCGGTACATACACTTGCATCTATACCACATGTGCTGTAGTATTGTATGTTCAATGTGGAAATTACACAGCTTCAGTACCTCCCATTCAAACTGTAAAGTAAATAACTGAAATAACTGGAAACTTTCATACAGCACAGCACTATTTTGGCTTTATCACTTTAAAAATTAGACATTTACCTGAAAATGTATTTAATGTTATTTGTACATCATAGACATCATATCATGGAGACACTTAAATAACAAGTCACACAAACAAGAATGTTGTTGGGACCTAGCAATTACTTTTCCCTCCCCTGTGCATGCTCTGTTAGTACAGATGTGATGAGATGAGAAGATCTATACAGTTTCTCTATACATCCATAATATCCACAGCCTAGCTTAATGAGCAAACATATTGAAAGCAGGGGGAAACGGCTAGCTTAACTCCATGAAAAGTGTAAAAATGCTACTTCCAACAGCACCAAAGCCATCTTATTTACACGTTGTAAAGCTAACTGCTCCAAACACTGGCTCTTTGCTTGTTGACTACTCAGGACACCTCTTAAATAAGACAACTTTGGAGTTCTTGTTCAGCCATTTTTCACCATTCAACAACTTACAACTTCTTTGTGTTTTATTTTTGTTGCTCGGGCCATTGGTTTTCTCTGTTATGATAGAAGGTAATTACTGAGATCTCAGAATGCAGCTGCATTGCTAGAAAATGTGCTATAAACCTTTCATTGCACAGGAAAACCATGAGGGCGCATAATGTACAGTCAGTCAAAGTTGGCCTAAGAAGTTGGTCTGTAAAAGTTTAGCTTGCAAACTTGACTTTTGTTTAAAACCTCTTTGATCATCTGACTGTCGGTGTTTATGGCCCTGTTGAACCAGTTCAGAGTAATTAATTTTATTTTTACTATAACTGATAGAAAAAGAAAGTGGTAATAAACACTAGTCTTACTTTACAGAAACAAAGAAGTGCAAGCTGTTACACTCTGCTTCCAGGTTTTTGTAACATGTTGGACTTCTTGCACTGACAAAAAAGAAGAACCTGATATGATGCTATGAAGCAAACAAGAGTATTTCTTAAACTGTTGGAATGTTTCTTTAAAACACTCAAAGAAAGCAGTGCTGCCAGCTACACTGAACAAGACACACACATACACACACACACACACACACACACACACACACACACACACACACACACACTTCACACCTTCTGTTTATAACACAGCACAGACACATTGCTAGGATTGACAGGTTAGACTGTCTCAGATTGGTAGTATGAGAGTGTGAAGTGTGGGGTTTGTAATGCTTAATGTGCTAGGTGTTACTGATTTCATAAGCACTTTTATTATTAATCAGATAGATAGATAGATACATGTCACTTCAGTTCAGTCAGACTCAGGTTTGCAGCACACTCTGGTGGAAAGATGGCTCATTGCTTCCTATTTCTCAGGCTTCAACTCTTGCATTGAGTTAATGAACATACAATCATGTCGTATGATCTGTCATTTTATGTAGCCTGTGAGCCTCTGACTGGAAGATTTACATTTCATTAACTTTTATTTTTTCATAATTTAATGTCTCAAGAAATCTTTGAGGCATTCAAAGACAAAAGACGATGATGGTCAGTTCCTGTTGTACCATAAATGTTATGCTTCTTCTCAAATAAAACAGACCAGATGTGGCTCCCTGCTGACTCAAACTGGATCAGCCACACTCAGAAGCGAACTCAGGCCATGATACTGTACATTTATATATTATATTTTGTTGCTTTGTCTTTGTGCTGGACTGCCTAAAATAGTAGGAAGCACAGTTGTCATCTGGAGGTAGACATGACAAAAACACATGCTTTATTTCATGCAACTGACCCAAAATGACTCATAAAATTAACTCCAGCAGAGTGTCAGTTTTAGCTACTTAAGCAGTGTGAAAGTTCACTTGTGTTAATATACAATCAGTGAGTTGGTTGGTTCTGGCTCATGCTCTTTCTGTTAACTGTAAATCTATCTTTTTAAATCAGCAATAGCAGTTTTTATCAGAAGTCATGTTAAGTTTCTAGATTTAATAATGCAGTCAAAATCAAATATTAAATAATAAAATATTGTCCTTCAGTCTTTCTCCACATCAGATTAATGTGTAATACAAGCATTCAATTTAACTAAATATTTGAAGTTTTAGTCATGCTAGTAGTGGGGTGATGTTGGTTGTTTTGCTGGTCCACCACTTTGTTCCACATTAAATTACAATTATAAGATGGATTACCATGAAATTTGATAAATACATTCATGGTAGCCACAGGTGGAATTCTAATAACTCTAGTGATCCACTGGTTTTTCACCATCAGGTCAAAATTTGAATTTGTACAAAACTTTGGTTTATGACCAAATACCTGCAAAACTAATGTCATTCCCATCAACCTCAGCTGTACTTTGTGTTTAGTCCTAATTAGCAAACATTAAGCTAATGACTCATGTTAATGTGACCATCATTGTCATTGTAAGCATGTTAGCATCCTGACAAGAGCATTTAGCTCAAAGCATAGCTGTGTTTAAAGTTTTTAAAAAATATATATAATTAGGTTTTTACTGATTTTTCATTAAACATTACATTCCAAACATTTGTTACAACATACTGTTTATGTCATTCCTCTATAAATCTTAACAGAACAAAGTATTTAACAACAAACACTGGCTAACATTATAGATCATCATAATTGGTTGTTGCTTGCAATAGTCTTCATGCTGGACTGTTTCCAGCTTTGCTTATTTCTTGTGTTATGTGAATCAAATATGGCTGCCATTTGGAAATTGCAATAAATCACAACAGCTTTAGATTAGAAGTGGGCCTGGTAGGCTAGAAGATATCCGTCATTGTACATATAGATCTGTTTGTTGGTGGGGTTGTAGCTCAGACTGGCCACTCCTTTTGCTACCTTCTCTAGTGGCAGTGCCAGTGAGTTGTCCTCTTTGCCTGTCGCTGTATCGAAGGCGTAGAACACCTCCTCATGGTATTCGTCCACATAACGAGTGGCATACAGCACACCACACACCATGAAAGCATTGCTCACTGCCTTCTTGAAGAGCCTCGTCTCCCACGTCTGTGAGACATTGAGCTTCCCAGCCTCGTTGTCCCAAGTTAGCCGGCTCACCACTAGATTACCATGGTTACCAACAGTGGCATAAAGGGCCCATAGTCCTTTCTCATCTGCCTCTACGTCCACATCACTATTGGCACGACAGTCATAGTAACAATACGGGAACTTGTTGTTGAAACCCACACCGGTGCCTGGAAGTGTCACCCGTGTGACGGTGTTGCTGTTCAGGTCATAGCGGCAGACATCTGCAGAGCGGTAGCAGTGATAGTACAGCGCTTCACCGTACAGGACAGCGCTGGGACCCTCGATGGCATTAGCATGATTGTAGGATGCAGCAAAGGTGAAGTCCCTGTGGTTGGCAGAGGCCATGAAGTCTTCATAAGTTTGGTATATGCGCAGGGAGTTGCCCCAGATGTGACTACTGAGTAGGGTCTGAACCCAGTAGCTGTTCTTCTGGCCTTCGCTGTCCATCTGGGCCTGTTTCCCCCACGAACCAGAGGTGTAGCTCTTACCATGTGGACTGATCTTAGTCATGACTGGATCGCTGATGTCGGTGATCAGGCCCTTAAGGCAGTACCTGCCCTGGCCTGGAAACAATAAGGAAGATAAGGGAGTGTACAGTACAGCGTAGTAGTTACACAGTACACAATAGTTACTAATACTTGTTATATTAAAAAAAAAAAAAATAAGCTACAGGCTTTCAAACTGTCACAAAGTGTGTTGATAGTGTTGAGCTCCCAAACAGTTTGCCTGTCCTTTTGTTTTTCTCTTCTCCTTAAACGTATCTGGGGACGCTACTTCACATGTTGTTTTGCTTTCTGAACTGTATATCTAAATCTCTGCTAACCTGAATCTTGATATATGTGCCAGCATCAGAGCACTCATGTTTTGTTCCCACATTAATCAGACTGATTCAACATAAGTTCCACTCCACATTTTTTTCCAGTCATCAGGGTGCATTCAGTCATTAATGTCCCTCATTTGACATGTGAAAGCTGCTCTCATAATCTCGTAATATTACGTTTTTCTTACCATAAAATTAGGACTTCATCTCAAAATATTATGATTTTTTTTTTCTCAAAATACTATGACTTTATTCCCATAATGTTACAACATAACATCTCATGATATTAAGATTTTCTTGAAATAATATGACTTTATTGTCAAAATATAACATGCTTTATTTTGCTGGAGGTAATGTGCATGTTTCCTCAGAGAGTTCTCTTCATTGTTATTGCAATAAATGAATGAGAGCTCTCTTACAAACACATTCACAGGACACACAATTTCACACAGTAGACTTACCTCGGTAGTCTTTGGGAATTGTCTTGCAGGACTCAGCGCCATTCTTCAGGTAGCGCAGTCTCTCTTTTACGGTCTTCATATTAATTGTGTCCGTCATTTGCATCCTGTCTACATCTGTACGCAGTTTACCCACCTAACACACACACACACACACACACACACACATACACATATTTATAACAATATACAGTATATACATTCCGTAAACATTCCTCTAAACTACCAGAATGTAGCATTTTATTTATATCATATTGTTCTTGTCATGTTACTCATGTACTACTGTACATCGTTACTGTACTGCATGCTCAGCGTACCTCTCTGGAGAGTTTCTGTGTTTGGGTATTGTTTAACTGGCTGTGGATGTCACTGATGTCTGTCTCCAGCTGGCTCAGCTCCTGGCCCAGCAAACGCAGAGACAAGGCTGAATGCAGGCCCTGATCATGCAGGTACTGGTAAGGCGCCAGCCGGGCTGTCGCGTTCTCAACCAGAGCCTGAATCTGAGGGAGACGCTGGTTGGACAACTGCACCTGAAAGAAAACAGAATCTCACGAGTCATTTCTTGATGACTGAATGTAGATTTAAGGTTCTATGTTCAAAATAAACACTTATGAAATTGTAAATAATGTCACATTAGAATCAATGTTTCTAATCTAACTAATTACATGGCTCAGTTCCACAGTAGCCACATTATCCATCTTTATATCCCTAAAATCAGTAGTGAAACTGGAATAAACCAGTCTGAATATAAGACCAGTCTCAGCACTGTAAAATGATGCTGATCCACTTTAGTTCTCACCTGTTCCTGCAGGTTGTTCAGGGAGCCCTCACAAGACTCAACCTGCTGCAGCACAGCCTCGTACTTAAGAGCAGGGAACGACCACATGGTGGAGTTCACCTCACATGCACACGCGTCTTTCTTCTTCTGGCCCGCCACACGCTGAGCCTGACCATCACCCTGCATTCACACATATATTTAAAAAAACACTGATGTTCTGATGTTGTATGGAGAGACTAACTAACAAAACAAACTGTAAAAAAAAAGAGACCAACAAAAAAAGTATCAGTGTAACATCACAAAGTGCTACATCTTCTTTTATCCCTGTTTTCTCAGGGTAGACTAGTAGAAGTGTTACTTACGGTGGATGCCAGCAGCAGTAGGAGCAGCAGCATGTTCAAACCTGGAGAAGCGAACAGAGGAGTGATGAGAAGAGAAGCTGTTACTGAGATCACCACCGCTCTTCTCCTCACTCTCTAATATGCTCTGAGACAATTTGCTGACTCCCTTCTCACCGCTGATAAGTCACAAAAGACAGTCAAAACCTTTCACAAGGAAGTGAAACTTTGAAAAAGGGAAAACGTGGAGTTTTTACAACAGTTGGTCCACCCAGAAATTTTCCCTATTTCCCCTTTCCTTTGTGCAAGGACCTCTTTAAAATATCCTCTGCAGTGTGATTCCTGTTTCATGTTCATGTGTGGGTCACACAGCAACAAAATTCATTCAACAAAAAATCCTGCACACTATCTTGCTTACAGCTGGTTTATGTCATATTTATTTAATACTGATGCAATTCATATTATATATTTATATTAACATGATGTTTGGTCTACACGACCATCATAAACCAGCAGTAAGTGAGACGGTTCTGTACGGTTTCACTTTGATTTATAATATTATTTGATGTAATTAGTAGGTGGAAAAGAATGATATAACTGTTTATTGGCTTATTTGTTTAATTAATAGCTATTGCCAGCACAACTGCGACTCCTCCTGGGGTCCACAGGAAAAATACTTACTACAGATATTTCATGTATTTTATGTAAACAGTAAAAATATGCATATACTGCACATACATAAATACATGCACATACACATAAGTCTGATAATTAAGTACCTGTTTACCACAACTTGTTTATGGTATTTAGAGATAGACTTTATGAGAAAGCATCTCTCATAAAGCAGGATTACCAGGATATCTGGATAGCTTAAATGGCTGGTAAATGGCTGCATTTATCTAGTGCTTCATCCAAAGCACTTTACAACTGACCTCTCATTCACCCATTCACACACACACACACACACACACACACACACACACACACACACACCGCTAGCCTGGCCATCAGGAGTAGTTTTGGGTTCAGTGTCTTGCCCAAGGACACTTTGACATGCAGGTATGGGGAATCAAACCACCAACCTTGTGATAAGCGGACGTTCCGCTCCATAGCCACCCCGAACCTGGTTCAAGTCTGTTTACATCAGTCCATGTTCCAGATTTCACAGTTGAGGCAAAAGTGTAAATTTAACTGTTGTCCTCTTCAACATGGAGGAAGTTTTCAGCATTCCAGATCATTCTGTGAAAACTCACCCACTTACTTTAATGGCCATGCTACCAGAGTTGGTGGAATTTGTTTTCAGTACAGCATGGAAAAGAATGCTCAGTACACAACAACAGCACAATATATACACAGACATAACATATTACATAATAAATAATTTTAATTTAATTTTATTACTTTATTTGACAGGGACAGTGCATATTAATAACATTTCTGAAAATATGTCAGAGTTAGCCAGAAAGGCTAATTTTCATCTGTTGTCCCTGTATTTCCAGAAAATGAACAGCTGCATGTAACACTATGCGAGATGCAGAATTTAGAGATTAAGAAGCAGAATCTTTATTTTAGCAGGAAAAAGCTGTTCTGAACCCTAGCAGTTTTGGTGGACAGAGACCTGTAGCACCTCCCAGATGGCAGAGGTTGAAACAGATAGTGATTAGTGATCATCTTATATGATTTTACCTGCCCTTCTGATTATGCATTTGTTGAACAGTTGATTCAGTTGATGGGAGGGGGGAGTCTATGATTTTGGAGGATCTGCTGACAATGCCCTGAAATTTTTTGTGTGTTTGAGTGTTCAGGCTGCCATACCAAATTGTTACAGATGAAGTGAGGATACTTTAAATGATGGTTGCATAAAACTGTTGGAGAACTGAATTTCTTAAGTTGTCTGAGGTAGAACAGTCTCTGCTGGACTTGACCAACCTCAGTAGCTGGAATTTCCTCCAGCTCACTCTTGATGTGGCTTTTGGGAGATTTACATGACTAATCTTTGTTATGTGAACATTTTAATTTTAAGTTTGTATTTTTTCATTTGACACTTTTATCCAAAGCAACTTATGAGCGAGGCAAGACAATCAAGAAGAACCGAACTGTACAATCACGTTGTGATTAACAGCTGGACGTGCAGGGAAAACAAGAAGGTCTTGGGTTATAGACAGGTTCAGCTGGAGGTGCCGATCAGAGATGTCGGCCAGACAGGCAGAGATGTGTGCTGGGACTGTGGTATCTGTGTTACCGGGGGGAAGGACAGGAACAGCTGGGTGTCAGCATAGTAGTAGAAAGGGAAAGCCATGCGATTTGATGATGGAGCCCAGCGAGATGGTGTACAGTGTGAAGAAAAGAGGGAAAAGCACAGATCCTTGAGGAACACCAGTGGTTACCTGTAGCCTTATCGTAGCCTTTTTGTCCTTATACCCGGGACGGAACATGTGGCTCAGCAGGACACTGAACCCCAGTTGCCCCTGATGGCCATGCCAGCGCCTTACATGGCAGCTCCGCCACCATTGGTGTGTGAGTATAAATGCGAATGGGTAAAAAAAGCCGTATAAATTTGCACCCCATTTACCATTTACAATTCAAGAAATACTAGCTAAACATTTTAAAAAGCTGCAGTTACTTAACCACTTCACAACCTGCAAATGTTGCAATTAGGAATAGGGTTGGAGTTATATTTAGAGCAGAGTAGTCACTTTCAGTTCTTTGAATTGTGTACAATATTACCACATCTTTAGCACCGGCACATGGATCTCTTTAAACCCACAAACCAAAGGCTATTAGTGGCTGCTTCCTCATTTCATTTCCTTCCCATCCTTCAGTCACAGCACTGTGGCCTGATGGACCAAAATTTCCACGCCTCCAAAGACTGTGATCTTTAAATCCAAAAATCATATTTTCTCTTCATACTGTTTTTTTACATTCACCTGTGACTTGCAGTTAATAGTTATTTGTTGAAAAAGTTTTTGCACACAATGAAAGTGATGCATTTGCAAACTCTAAATGAAGATGGTGTGTAGGGATATAAGACTCAAAGCAGTAATGGATTTAACACTGCAAGAACTGCTGCTGTATATACTTCAGTCAGCAAAATAAAAAAATGTAAACCAAAAAACCCCCAAAATGAGCAACATGGGGCTAAAACGCTCTGTAGAGCTGTCAAATTTTTCTCTGTGAGTTCATCAAAGAACAGAACCTGTCACATTACATGTGGTCATTCAATCCATTGATAATATACAATATTGATTAGTGCAGCTTTAAGTACATTTTGCTGCTAATAATCCTGCTCTTGCACATGTAAAATTATGAATGCAGAAGGCTTGCTTGTAATGGGGTATTTTATATTTTCTTTCAGTTAAGCATCTGAGTACTTCTTCCACTACTGACTATGTTCTTACAGGTACATGTTACTTCCAAAAGACTGACTGACACTGAGTTTTATAACTTTTACTTAGGTATCATTGTCAATATCTGCACTGACTGCTTTTGCTTACGCCATGTAAAAAAAAACCTGGGATGTTGCAATTTCATCCTCAAGGAGGAAGTGATCACGTTCAGAAAGAATCATGACTCATCACATGCACACACAGCAAACATGCACAAACATTCACTCACATGCAGAGGTACATTAGAGGGGGAGTGTTCACAAGTTAGAGGCTGCTGCTACAGTCAGACACATATTCAAACTGTGTTCAGGGACTGTTTCATTTAGCTCTGCTCTCTGATCCACCATGAAGCTGGGTGTGATTATCCCACTGTGTGCTCTGTTCACTCTCACCCAACAGGTAAGAAAACACACAAGATTCTCATTTTATATAAATATAAACTACGACCTCTTTGGAAAGTATGTAAATATTCTATATTCATTACAATGCATTAATATCTTACGCACCTTTATTTATTTTGTCAGGTGCCTTCACATGATCGCTGTATGTGTGAGTTGACTAACTCAGAAAAGGTATTCCCACATGACAAACTCAGCAAGGTGGGCGACAGTGCATTAAAATGTAACGGCAACATCACCCCACAGAAGGTAACTACTCTGATGTTATTTCCTAAACCAGCCTTTAAAGAACATAACTTTACTCCCTCCATCAACTGTAAACAAGACTGAGTCAAAAAATAGTACATGGCTGGACTATGTATGGTCAATGTGTGAAATTGTAGCCAATGTGTTACATGGATAGTCAGTGGTAGTGTCTATAATGTGAATTCCTGGATATTAAATGTTCATCTGCAATTTTCTGTAGTGGTCTCAATAATATTTGTTGTTAAGGTGTACTGAAGTAGCATCACATGACACAGTTAAGCTACATTTAAGTAAAAAAAAAGGTATAAATGCAGCTGCAAGAACAATACTTTCCACTCATATCTTAAGATGTTTGATTTGAAAGAGAACTTATTTTAATTATAATTATAATTATTCTAATTATCTGTGAACTCCCCCTGCTCTTTCATCTGTTTTGAGTGATGGTTATTTGGGGTGCTTAAACTGTGCGCTCTCCTTCATACCTCTATGTGCCTTTTTTCTGCCTCTTTCCTGGTCAATGATCATGGAGGTTGCAGTGGAAATTGTAAATGAAAGTTCTGACAGCATTTTGAGTGTAAACTCAGGAGGCTTATCGCCGCCCAGTTACCACAGTTACAGTCAAATCAAGCGCACCTGCAGAGCAGCTGCACCACACTAAACTGATATAACAGCTACATGAGTTGCATGTTTCGTCTTCAGTGCTGTTGTTCATCGTTTGTGATGTGAAAACGTCAGAGAAATAAAAAGCTTGTGTCCTGGAATTAGTTCAGTTTCAGGCAGCCAACCAAAACAAACCAAATTTCTTTATGCATGCCTTCATGCTGAGTCCTGAGTGATGTTTGAGCACAATGTCTCTGTAGACTCTGGAGCTGGAGAGTCTGCTGCTGGGTTTGAAGTGGCGTTTGCCCCAGCTGCAGGAAGATGTGTCAATTCTGGAGAGGGAGGATGATGGCGAGCTGTATGGAGTTGTCAGCCTGCAGGTGATAGAGAATGAACTGACAGAGATCAAGAAGCTCATCGACAAGCTCAACATCACCACCTGGGAATACCAGCACCTCGCCACTAACACCACTAAACAGGTAGATTCACACATGTAGATAATAATATGATATATGAAAGAAGAAGACTTACTGTCTCATAGAATGACCACGATATACTGCCATTAACACTGATTATATGTCCTGTACTCTTTCACAAGAAGAACACTTCACCCAGTTGATACTGGGGCAATAATTCCTGAAGACCAATAGAGGCCAGTAAACTATGTAAATGATGTTATGTCCCTTTATCCTACATGTTCACTTGGGACTAAATTCAAAGCAATATATACTGTTAGTGCACTGATGTCCACAGTAAGTGGATCACTCAGAACTCAAGTGGCTTAATAATCACTTAATAAACACATTGGTACAGGGTTGCTAACATTGTCAACTACTTATGAACTCACATTATGCACAGGTCAAACAGCATTATCATAGTTCAGTGTGTTTTTCTATTTGAATTTGTTAAAATGGCTGAATTAAACTTACATTAATTGAATTTTTGCCAACTTGGGGACAGTGGAACAAGCTGTAAAAACAACATTGACATCTTGTCACATTACAAAGTTGTAATGTCCTGTTGTCATGTAACTTGTTGTTGATCATTAACACATGCAGCAGACATGGAGCAACATTAGCATTTGTTTGGAGTGGTGTTTTTGGCTACCTGATGAATGTAAGTCCAATATTCATCTTAGCCTGGTTTGTTCTCCACCAACTCCTGGGAAAGACAGGTCCACTGTCTTCACCAGCTAGTCGCTAACTTTGTTGATTGAGTTTAGGGGAATACCAAAAAATTAGCTAAACAACATTAAAACACTAGCTAACACAGAATGCATTTACACATACATCAGTATCCTAGTTATGATCAGGCTTTTGGAGCATGCTTGTTATGTGTTGTAAACAACATATCCTGGTTTTAGAAAACTGGATATGCTACGTAGCGTACTTTGACAGAAACTAGGACACTGCAATGTAGAGAAGTGCATGGCAGATATGTTGAGGAATCAACACAGAACTGGACACAGATGATCAGAAATCGGGATACTGTTAGAATCATGTAAACCTGGATAACAGATAATCAGGCTCCATGTCAACGTCATATCTCAAATATGATCAAAACCAGGATGAGACTCAAAACCAGGATATTCACGTGCATGTAAATGCACTCATAGAGAGATTAGACTAGACTACACTAGATTCTCTGCCCATTTGTCACTACAAGCAACACCGTTCACATTACACATTACAAGATTAGTGCAACTTAAAAGTCTTTGTTCATCACTGTTTACTAATTATAGAAATACCTTTAAAAATTTCACATTTAGCTCAGAATAAGCATTTTTGACCAAATATTGTGGTGTCTGCTGTGTTGTTTTCTCAGCTGGAGGACCTGAGAGCAGAGATGACAGAACTGGAGAAGTATGACACCCTGCAGGTGGTAAAGAGACAACAAGCTAACCAGCGACTGAGGAGAGACTTGGACCAGTGCAAGAATGAACATCATTTCACTGCCCAGCCCACTCAGCCTCCACATGGTATCACCCCAAAACCCACACAACACAGCACAGTGTTGGGATTTTTCTTTCAGTTCTCTTTTACTTCCACTGGAGACAACAGAATAGATGAAAAGAATGTTTATGGATGTGTAGGATGTTTTAATTTTTTTAT
This sequence comes from Thunnus thynnus, assembly GCF_963924715.1. Taxonomy (NCBI): domain Eukaryota; kingdom Metazoa; phylum Chordata; class Actinopteri; order Scombriformes; family Scombridae; genus Thunnus; species Thunnus thynnus. The sequence goes on along the minus strand of NC_089521.1, from coordinate 7,654,585 downwards.
TTCATTTCACATTTCCCCTCAGGTATCTGTCCTCACGGTGAGTTTCTGAACATTACTGGCCCCAGGGTCTACACAGCAGGTGAGTATCCAGGCTCCTACATGTACGGAGCCTGGGGTCGTGATCCCAAACCAGATGCAGGGAAGGAGAACTGGTACTGGCTGGTAATGATGACCTCCAGCAACAGATACTCCAACTACGTCCGTCGCTACTCCACCCTGAGCTCTCTGATCGTCGGAGTTAGCGTCCCAGGTAAGGAACTATTGTGTACTGAAGACTAAAACCAAAAATTCCTTAGTCCATCTCTCAATACTTTTTAGAAAAAAACTGTACTGGTCACTGTCATTTTTTAGTTAAAAGTAAATAATGTACTTGTTGAAGACTTTTTTGCTGGGGATTTATACACATTTACTGCTCTAGTGAGTATTTACGGCAGCAGAATGGTGTTTTGGACAATAAGACAATAACTGATGGAGCTCTACAGCACAGAGGAATAGCTGCATCAGCCACACAGACAATAGTTATTAGTGGGATCAATTCATTGTTGGTTTTGGTCATTTCATGGGATTTGTTGACTATAGGAAAATGGACTATCACCTGCCTCGTCCTTTTAAAGAAACATAATAATAATGGTTACATATGATTACATTTACTCTTCTACTTCCAGGTAATGTCCAGATCCACTCCTCTAACCCAACCACCAACACCATCCAGGGACCAAATGTTGTGATGTATGGAGAGGCCTTGTACTACAACTGTTACAACAAGGATGCTGTCTGTCGATTCAACCTCACCACCAAAACTGTTACCACCCTGCAGTTACCCAAAGGCACCAGGTTCACTGCTTCACGTTGTCTTTTACCTCATTATTTTAACTGCTGATGCCAGAATAAATACCTTGTATTCATGGTATTTTTAATATTTGTGTGAAAATGTTAACTAGTTTTGTAACAACAACACAGTCAATATTATTAAGTAGAGTGCATGACTCAACGTATGTAAAAAAGATCATAAACATCATTATGAATGTGTACAGTCCCTGCAGGACGTAATAGGTCCATGAAAACAAAGAAAAACATTTTTTTTCAAATGTTTTCAAACTTCACTACTGTCCTGTGTTTTCTTCAGATTTAACTCTAAGGGTAACTTCTGCCATCTTGATGAATGCTATCCGTTCACCGACCTGGACTTGGCGACAGATGAATCTGGCGTTTGGGTGATCTACACCACAACCCAGGACTTTGGCAACCTGGTTCTGTCTAAGGTGGAAGAAGGTGAGCCACCCATGCTCAAGCAAACCTGGCACACCACGGTCTACAAGCAGGGAGTGACCAACACCTTCATGGCCTGTGGTGTGCTCTACGCCACACGCTACGTAAATAAAGATGTGGAGGAGATATTCTACTCGTTTGACACCTCGACAGGGGTGGAGAAGTTCAACATTGGCATCTTCATCAACAAGATGTCTCCCAACATTTACGCCCTGAACTACAGCCCCGTGGACCAGATGCTACATGCCTACTGTAACTCCCACATGGTCTCCTATAAGATTTTGTTTAGGTAAATGGAGACAACATCAACCTGTAAAAGTAACGAGTAAATAAATAAACAAATAAAAGCTGATCCCTAATAAAAGTTGGGTGAAAACATTGAGGGGGTTGGAGTCACCTTTACTATAATGGCTCCGTTAGTAAATTCATCATAATATATATATTCACTGTACTAATTCCATCAGTAATATAACATAGCAATGCAGTACTTACCAAACCACTGCTATGAGTTTTTCTTCTTAACAGAAGTATTGTTTTCATTCTCAGTAAAATTCCAATCACTTCTACTCTGTCATTCTTTCAATCGCCATTAAGCTACTGTCAGTGAAACTCTACACTCCTAGAGATGTTTCACATTAAAAACCTACTGCAGCATCCTCAGCATCCATCACACAGGTATTTTAGCAAGTGACTACGGTGTTTCTGCTAAAAAAGCAAACTGAGCAGCAGACTTTTACAACTTTTACAAGCTAATGTGTGTAGCAGCTGATGTTGTCTATGTCCCATCAAAAATCTCTTCACCTGTTTATGCATTAAATAATATACCTCTGATATATATCAAGGATATGTGATTTTGTAAGATCAGAGGAGAGAGCTGTTCATCATGTATTCAAAAGAGAAACTCCAAGGGAAGAGGAACAGAAATATGTCAAAGATTTTTCACAATACAGTAGTGTTAGTGTTTGGTTTGGGTAACCTGCTCTATAAATAAAAAGTATCTACAAGTGCAAGGAGGACCAAGGTCTATACAACCAAACTGATCCAGTGCCAGCTGATAGGAGCTGTCGACTTTAACAAATCGCTACCGAACTTCACTATTCATAAGCCTTGAAAAGGGAGTAGGAAGGGGCTGTGTTTTAATGTACAGAGTGAAGATGTGGGGCCAGGGACAGAAGTGAGGGGGTTCTGCGAGGATGAGGCATAGGTTGACAATACTGTACAGCACTTCAAAAAAGGGACAAAATACATTCAGGAGCCCCCCCAGGCAGTTTGGGTAGAAGTTGTGTAGGCGGAAAACAAAATGTAGAAGGCAGAAACTAGTGCAGTGAAGAATAAAAACACACTGAAAGATGATTGTATACAAACTCATTTAATTCATGGATGAGGTTCTGTGAGCAGTGACTGAGGTGTTTGTTCTGACTGTCCAATATCCTCTCATAATCTCTCCTTTCCACATGTCAGGATTTTCTTTTCAAACTATTATGCTAATTGGATAGTTCAAACAATTCAACAATTAATCTCTCCAACTTAAACAAAATTATATTCTTTTTCCATTAACATAGATAGATGGATGGATGGATAGATAGATAGATTTATTGTCACTGCATGTTAAACACAACAAAACTTGGTTTGGCAGCAATTCACTCCACTTAGCAGCATATGTAAATTTATGAAAAAATATAAAAATATATATAATAATATAATAACAGTTATAATCATATATAGGCACATAACTGAGGCAGTAAGCAAAATTGTAAAAATATAATACCATATGCTGGACATGTAAACATTGACCATTATTGCACTTGCATTTGCATTAATAATAAGCAAACAACATTCATTCATACACTATTTTTCAGGCCAGTCATAGCTTATTCTCTCTCAGTCTGTTGCTCTCTAGGGCCCCCTGGTGCTCTGAAACATGACTAACACTGCAAACATTTTAAAATTTGGGTTTGCCTGTGAGAGCCGGGGCACCTTGTGATTTACAAGCTGCCTCAGGGAAGCGGGCATCTCAGCGATTGGAAGTTGAAGACTGAAGCTACGCCCCTTCTAACAGAGGACTAAAAGGTTTTTGTAAAACTGGAGACAGGAGGTGGCTATGATACATGAATTAGGAAATATTACAAAGCCAAAAACCAAAGGACCCCATCAATGATCTCTGTTAACTAGGTGGTTCAGGATTATAGCAGACAACAGCACACAGCTTCTCTAGTCTAAAGCTCTAATTACATACACGTACTATACTGATGAGATTATGGTTACACAGCACATCAAAACACACACTGACCACATACTGTAGCAATGGATTCCTTCTCATGTGGGAGTATTTGCATCTTTGGCTTAGTTCCTTTACAGCACCCACATCGCTTTCACATGACATGCGTGTGAAAATATTTGTGTTTGCATGTGAAAATGTACGTGATTGTGGACATATATATATATACATATATATATGTGTGTGTGTGTGTGTGTGTGTGTGTGTGTGTGTGTGTGCAGCTTGTACATCCACAGAGAGGGGCCTGGTTACTGTAAGGGAAGGCTTCTGCAAATTTTTATCATAAACGATAGAAAAAGAAAGTCACAATAAACACTAGTTTTCCTTTAAGGTGTTACAGGTTTTTACACATCTTGGACTTCTGCACTGACAAAAAAACATGAACCTGATAAGATGATATAGGGCAAGCAAGACAACTAAAAACTGTGTTTTAAAGACAAACTCAAAGACAGCAGAGCTGCCAGCTACACTGAACACTAACAAACACTCACTTCAGACCTTCTGTTTATAACATGCACAGACATACACACATTGCTTTTCTATGATTGACAGGTTAGACCGTCACAGACTGGTACATACAGTATATGGGTTCAAGGTGTTGGGTTTGTTGTGCTGATTTAAAAAGCAATTGTGTTATTAATATAAAAGATAGATAGATAGATAGATAGATAGATAGATAGATAGATAGATAGATAGATAGATAGATAGATAGATAGATAGATAGATAGGTAGATAGATAGATAGATAGATAGATAGATAGATAGATGTCTCAGCTTTGCAGCACACTCTGGTGGAAAAATGGCTCATTGCTTCCTTTTTCTCAGGCTTCAACTCTTTTGCATTGAGTTAATGAACATAAAATCTTGTCATATGATCTGTCATTTTATGTAGCCTGTGAGCCTTGTCTGATTGGAAGATTAACATTTCATTACCTCTTATTTTTTACCACTTATCTGTATGACTATAATTTAATTAAATCAAATTGATGGTCAATCGCTGTTGTACCATAAATGTTATCCTTCTTCTCAAATAAAACAGACCAGATGTGGCTCCCTGCTGACTCAGACTGGATCAGCCACACTCAGAAGCAAACTCAGGCCATGATACTGTACATTTATATATTATGTTTTGTTGCTTTGTCTTTGTGCTGGACTGCCTAAAATAGTAGGAAGCACAGTTGTCATCTGGAGGTAGACATGACAGAAACACATGCTTTATTTTATGCAACTGACCCAAAATGACTCATAAAATTAACTCCAGCAGAGTGTCAGTTTTAGCTACTTAAGCAGTGTGAAAGTTCACTTGTGTTAATATACAATCAGTGAGTTGGTTGGTTCTGGCTCATGCTCTTTCTGTTAACTGTAAATCTATCTTTTTAAATCAGCATTAGCAGTTTTTATCAGAAGTCATGTTAAGTTTCTAGATTTAATAATGCAGTCAAAATCAAATATTAAATAATAAAATATTGTCCTTCAGTCTTTCTCCACATCAGATTAATGTGTAATACTAGCATTCAATTTAACTAAATATTTGAGGTTTTAGTCATGCCAGTAGTGGGATGACGTTGGTTGTTTTCCTGGTCCACCACTTTGTTCCACATTAAATTACAATTATAAAATGGATTACCATGACATTTGATAAATACATTCATGTCAGCCACAGGTGGAATTCTAATAACTCTAGTGATTGTACTGAGTTTGTACTGAGAAAATTGCCAGAGAAAGTTTTTATTATATAATTAAGTTTTTATTGATTTTAAGCTTTATTCCATTCAGGGTTGCATGACAAACATTTCTTACAACGTACTACTATATATGCCATACCTCTATAAATCTTAACAGAACAAATTATTTAACAACAAACACTGACTAACATTATAGATCATCATAATTGGTTGTTGCTTGCAATAGTCTTCAAGCTGGACTGTTTCCAGCTTTGCTTATTTCTTGTGTTATGTGAATCAAATATGGCTGCCATTTGGAAATTGCAATAAATCACAACAGCTTTAGATCAGAAGTGGGCCTGGTAGGCTAGAAGATATCCGTCATTGTACATATAGATCTGCTTGTTGGTGGGGTTGTAGCTCAGACTGGCCACTCCTTTTGCTACCTTCTCTAGTGGCAGTGCCAGTGAGTTGTCCTCTTTGCCTGTCGCTGTATCGAAGGCGTAGAACACCTCCTCATGGTATTCGTCCACATAACGAGTGGCATACAGCACACCACACACCATGAAAGCATTGCTCACTGCCTTCTTGAAGAGCCTCGTCTCCCACGTCTGTGAGACATTGAGCGTCCCAGTCTCGTTGTCCCAAGTTAGCCGGCTTACCACTAGATTACCATGGTTACCAACAGTGGCATAAAGGGCCCATAGTCCTTTCTCATCTGCCTCCACGTCCACATCACTATTGGCACGACAGTCATAGTAACAATACGGGAACTTGTTGTTGAAACCCACACCGGTGCCTGGAAGTGTCACCCGTGTGACGGTGTTGCTGTTCAGGTCATAGCGGCAGACATCTGCAGAGCGGTAGCAGTGATAGTACAGCGCTTCACCATACAGGACAGCGCTGGGACCCTCGATGGCATTAGCATGATTGTAGGATGCAGCAAAGGTGAAGTCCTTGTTGTTGGCAGAGGCCATGAAGTCTTCATAAGTTTGGTATATGCGCAGGGAGTTGCCCCAGATGTGACTACTGAGTAGGGTCTGAACCCAGTAGCTGTTCTTCTGGCCTTCGCTGTCCATCTGGGCCTGTTTCCCCCACGAACCAGAGGTGTAGCTCTTACCATGTGGACTGATCTTAGTCATGACTGGATCGCTGATGTCGGTGATCAGGCCGTTAAGGCAGCTCCTGTCCTGGCCTGGAAACAATAAGGAAGATAAGGGAGTGTACAGTACAGCCAAGAGCATCAGTGTCTTTGTCTTTCCTCTTCTCACACAGTATCACACAGAAAATAGATATGTATGGAAGAATCTCTGGGTCAAAATTCTGGATTCACATATGTTCACATTTACAACCTCAAATACAAAAAAACAGGAAGAGAGCTAATGGTTCTCAAATTTCATTTGTCATTGCCCCGTTTGGATGGAGGAAAAATGTTTAGTCCCCTCACCTCCTTGTAAATCAATTATATTTTGATAAACTCTTAACAATATTGGGAAAATTTGTAGCCAAACTAAGTTGAACATTATTTCATTAAAATAACATTATCAAGAACATGAACTGTATGTTTTTCTTTCACCTTCAAGTTAAACTGTTCCAAAGATGCCAGATTTTTTTAGACACAAAAATCCTGCTATATTAACAATTGGAACCCTACTACCTTTGTGCAGCTTTCACTCCCTTTATCTACACTCACAGCACTGTAGCTAACACAATGCCTCTATTTGTGTAGGAATAGATAAAGGTGCGAATGTGAAAACCATTTTGATTGGACGACTTGAACCTGAGGTCTGTCAAAAATGTATTGATAGTGTTAAACCTCAGAGAGTTTATGTTCATGCATTTGTCCACCATTTTGTTTTTTCTTTTTTTTTATGGAATTAAAATACTTTTCAACAGGAAGTATAATGTTGGAGACATGGAAACAGTGAGCCAGTTAGCTTTATCATTTTTTAGCCTGTGTTTCTTTATATTTTTGCACATGATGAAAAGTCATGCTGCATAAGCTGCTAGCAGTAGCTAGTAGCAATACATAGTATTTTACAATATCCTTGGATGCACAGACAGCTATCACTGGATAGTTTTGATTCAAAAGAAAACATGTAACCATGATGACAATAAGGCAAGAATTGAGGGTATAAAGGGCTTCTTTTTTGCATAACTTCTAAGCAGATTTATTCATGTTTGGTGATACTGCTGTCACTAGAAAAAAGTTGTTCTATTTCTATCACTCACCTGTTTTCCTTTTTCTCCCTGTCAAAAATCTGTCCATCTAATACTTCACATGTTGTTTTGCTATCTGAATAAATCCTGCTAATGTCAATCTTGATAGGTGTGCTAGCATCAGAAAACCTACTGTATGTTGTTCCCACATTTATTAAGACTCAACTTAAATTCCACTCCACATTTTTTTCCAGTCATGTGCGTGCACCTTACAATGCCACCCTATTGTCTGAGAATTACTGTTTTAAGCAGTGGCACATATTTCTACAAACTAGCAATAGCACCTTAACTTACATTTACAATCACATGTAGTGTATGGAAGTAATTCAGTTCAATATTCTGGGGTTTCATTTTGGAAGAATTTTGATCTAACAATCCCTCCATATAACTATTTCATGATTCAACAATAATTTAATTATTCAGTTATTTAACTGACAAACAGGGCCAATTTTTTTTATACCTGTAATGTATTTTCCTTTTCTACTTAACTGTAGAAGTAATATTTTAAAAGGCAACATGCTTTATTTTGCTGGGCAAAATTTTCCTCGGAGAGTTCACTTATGAGTGCACTCTTACAAACATATTCACAGGACACACACTTTCACACAGCAGGCTTACCCTGGTAGTCTTTGGGAATTGTCTTGCAGGACTCAGCACCGTTCTTCAGGTAGCGCAGTTTCTCCTTTACAGTCTTTACATTAATTGTGTCCGTCATTTGCATCCTGTCTACATCTGTACGCAGTTTACCCACCTAACACACACGCACACACACACACACACACACACATACACAGAAATACACATGTTTATAACAATATACAGTTTATACATTCTGTATATATAAATATGTTAAGGTAATCTGTTAAACTGAACTTTAAAACTGAATATTTCAAATAATTTTGTTACATTTCTTCATTTTCTCATTTTGGCTTGTTACTGTCATGTTACTCATGTACTACTGTACATCGTTACTGTACTGCATGCTCAGCGTACCTCTCTGAAGAGTTTCTGTGTTTGGGTATTGTTTAACTGGCTGTGGATGTCACTGATGTCTGTCTCCAGCTGACTGAGCTCCTGGCCCAGCAAACGCAGAGACAAGGCTGAATACACGCCCCGATCATGCAGGTACTGGTAAGGTGCCAGCCGGGCTGTCGCGTTCTCAACCAGAGCCTGAATCTGAGGGAGACGCTGGTTGGACAACTGCACCTGAAAGAAAACAGAAACTCATGAGTCATTTCTTGATGACTGAATGTAGATTTAAGGTTCTATGTTCAAAATAAACACTTATGAAATTGTAATTAATGTCACATTAGAATCAATGTTTCTAATCTAACTAATTACATGGCTCAGTTCCACAGTAGCCACATTATCCATCTTTATATACCTGAAATTAGTGGTGAAACTGGACTGGAATAAACCAGTCTGAATGTAATACCAGACCAGGCACTGTAAAATGATGCTGATCCACTTTAGTTCTCACCTGTTCCTGCAGGTTGTTCAGGGAGCCCTCACAAGACTCAACCTGCTGCAGCACAGCCTCGTACTTAAGAGCAGGGAACGACCACATGGTGGAGTTCACCTCACATGCACACGCGTCTTTCTTCTTCTGGCCCACCACACGCTGAGCCTGACCATCACCCTGCATTCACATATTTAAAAAAACACTGATGTTGTATGGAGAGACTAATTAACAAAACAAAATGAACAAAATGAAATAAAGCAACCAAAAAGAAAGTCTGATGTCATCAAATGCTACATCTTCTTTTATCCCTACTTTCTTAGGGTAGACTACTAGAAGTATAACTCACGGTGGATGCCAGCAGCAGTAGGAGCAGCAGTGGCATGTTCAGAGCTGGAGAAGTGAGCAGTGTCTTGATGAGGAGAGAAGCTGTTACTGAGATCACCATCCCTCCTCTCTCTCTAATACACTCAAAGACATAATCACAACAAATACGCACACATCACGCTGACTCAGTTCTCTTCACTGATGTCTCACCACAGAAACTTAAAACTTCTCATGAGGATGTGAAACTCCTCATGGTAAAAAAAATGGTCAGATGTGGAATTTCTCAAGTTACAGTCTACTCAGGTGTTTCCTGTATACCTCCTTCCTTTATGCAATGGCTGTTCTATCCTTTTAAATATCTTCTGCAGTGTTATTTCCTTGTTTGAAAAAAATACATTGCAAGACCAGATGATTGCAAGGTGTCAAAAACATTCAGAAAACTTTATAAATGAGTAATGTACTATCTTTTTACACCTGAATGTATTAAAGGTATGTCAGATGGCAGCACAAGTTCACTTTTACTGACACCTGTGGCTTTGTACTATTTTTTACGCTGGTTTCTTCAATAAAACTTCAGTTTGACACCAGATGTTTCTACTCTTAGATTTCCATGCAAACTTCTGTTAAGTTTATTTTATGTGAACATATGCCTTTTTGTCCTAATACTTTGTAGCGAACATGTGGCTCAGGAAGACACTGAACCAAAATTGTGTTGTTGTGAAATTTGTCCAAGCTGTACTTACTTTCTTGGCTGTACTCTGACTGCACCATGTAGGTTCTCTTTGTCCAGGTTGTGGAATCACATCTGCACATCTTCATCCATCGCTCGCAGCTGAGATCAAGAACTTTGGGAAAAATACTCAATGCTAGTGTTGATATGCTGCAAAAAATATACACTTACCTGGAAGTTCAGAGTGTATCCTGGTGGGAGGATATGATATTGTTTCCATCGACATATACAAAACATTTTTACATTTACTGTACATTTTGTCATTTGGCAGATGCTTTGCTGCATCCAAAGTGACTTACAAGTGAGGCAAGACAATCATGAATAAGAGGACAGTGAGCCGTGATACAAATTCTCAAGTAGCTGATCAGGTACATGTGCAAGGAGAAAGAGTGCTAGACAGCAAAGTTTTTAAAAAATTAGAGTAAGAAATGACTGGAAGTAGACAAGTGATATATAAATACCAGAAATAACAGGAAAGTAGTGCATCAATCAACAACATGCCAAAAGATCAAAATTAAAACAATGGAAACCATGATGAAGATATGTAAACTTTATTTCCACAATGCCTTTCAAAACCAGAACTTTAAGCAATACTTAGTTCTCTGATCTGAGGGGTCGTGGTGCAAAATAAGGGTTAAAAGATGATGTAGGGATTTAAAAGTAATAATTCTATATAATAATAGAATGCATAAACATAGAATTCTGAAACTAAAGGGAGCCACTGTTACTCAGTCAGGACTGCAGAGATATGCACTCTACATCAGGTGTTTGTAAGACATCTTGTTTTGGCACCAACTGCAAACAGGTAACTGCTGGGTCATTTAGGCAAGTAAATAAGGAACTACCATAATCTAACGAGAGGAAATGACAGTATATACAAGTTGTTCAGCTATGTTTGTTGTGAGCATTGGTTTAACTTTGGCAACGAACCGAACAAGACTCTTGATGTGCTGATTGAAGTTGAGGTATTGATCAAAAACAACTCCTTTTTATCGGTTTTCAGTTGCAGAAAGTTCAGCCATCCAGTGCTTGATGGCAGCAAGTAAGGAAGTAAGCAAGGAATCCAGATTGTTATGATTTTCTGGACTAAACAGGACATACAACTGGGTATCATCAGCATAACAATGACAAATAACAAGACCAAGGAGTAGCAGATATAAGTTGAACAAAACAGGCCAAAGACTGAGCCTTGGTTTGTACCTCAGACACTTCCTGCAACTTATTGGATCGGGCATTTGAGATATAGGGGGTACTGAAAAAAAACATTGTTCCAGTATTTATTGTGACTGCTTGCAGTAGAGCAAAAGCCGTCATGAGGGTCTAACCCAACAAAGTATAAATGTCTGTAAGAAGAGAGAGTGTTCCTGGTGGGTACAGCAGAAGAACTTAAACTTAAGAAATTCAGTTCAATTGTCTAACTCAAAACTTTACTGAAGTTTGTTGGCTTGAAATTTTGAGTTTTCTTAACTTGTTCTTTTTTACAATGTAGTGGGCCCAAAACAATTGTACACGCGCAAATATGACAGAAAAAGAAAATAAGATCATGTTTCTTCCTAACGACACCTGAAAGAAGTTTAGTACAAAACAACATGTACGAGAATTTGCATGAAGCTCTTAGCGATTCAGTCTCTAATGAGAAACTAATTTCCGCAGGACAGAACTGATTACACAATGGTCAGAGGCCCATGTTGGACACAAAAACACCATCCATAAATGCTGCCATCTGAATTGGTCAGTGGATATTTTCAGTGCTTAGTGCAGAGTTGTCTCTTTCTGTTCCTGAATTATGAGCCTGAATAGAATGTGTATATTACCATTTCTTCATTTCTCTTTAAATCCACAAACCAAAGGCACATGTTAATCATCACTACCCTTCATCATTTAGATTTCCTTCCCATCTTGTGGTCACTGCACTGCAGCCTGACATTCTCCAGCTCCTCCAGAGATATAAACTTACAAAAAATTAGGATATTAACTCATATAAATACAAAAATTTTATCAGACAAATGTACTTTAAGCATTAAAGATAAAAGTATGTTTTCTAGAAAATTGGCTCTTGTGACTGATATGATATGACTGATACATTTTTAATACTGATGCATCAGATCCTAAGCAGCATTTTACTGTTGTACTGCAGCTGGTCAAGATGGAGCTAGTTTTAAATACATTATAAATAGTTAGGTTGTTTGTTCCAGTGGTTCCACCAAAGGGTCACAAGATAAGTATGAGGGGTCATTGTACAGAAAATTAATTGGGTTGGAAAGACAGAAAAAACTATTTTTGTAACACTAAACAAACACTGCTGCTTGCTCCAGTGACTTTATATCTTTAACTAGAATCTTCTTATAACCAAACTGCTTAACATCAGAAGTCTTTCCAAGGAGAGCTACATGGATTGAATGTAAAATGGAGTGAAACTTTGAAGGTAGGTTAGGAATTACCTAATAAACTGCAGTCTCTTATATGGGTTACACAATTCAAAATCATCCATATATAGCCCAAATGCAATTTGCAGCTCTTGTTCTCCAAAAAGTTGATTCTGCTAAGAAATTAACATCTTGAAAAGATTTTTGATGCCCCGATACAATCTGAAACTTGAAAACAAGTTTTTCCAGAAACTGTGCTCAGTAAAAGCTCAATGTCCTGATTTACAGAAACATAAGCAAATGGGTTTTGCTTATGTTGTCCTGTCATACAACAACTCAGTTGGCACAAAGATTGAGAAATGATCCCTGAAATATTTTCTCCTATAATCAGTTGATTATTGCATTTGTTTGAAAGACAATGTTACTTCACTCTTGAACATGTTCCTCAATTTTTAGTGTTATGTTTTGCAAGGACCTATTTATGAATGTATGAATCTATGTATGAAACTTGGAAAAGGACAAAATGTCATTAAATTATTCTAGAATTGCCTGTATTGCAAGTTTAGACACATCAGCACGCACATTCTCCACACAATCACTTTCTAACTTTTTGAGGAAATAAATCAGACTTGCTCATCTGTGTGGTGCAGTGTTGTAGTCGAGTCATTATGTCTCGGGTCCGAGTCGAGTCTCGAGTCCCTAGTGTTCGAGTCCAAGTCCAAGTCTCAGTCACCAAAGAAGAGTCCAAGTCGAGTCTGTGTTGAGTCCCCATTACCTGAGTCTGAGTCCGAGTCATCAAGGTTGAGTCTGACTCGAGTTCCAAGATGGGCTCCAGTGCTCCACTCTGACACGGTCAAAGAGCTGACAAATAAAAAAGGTTTACGTTATACAAAAATGGCACGGCTGTGATTTCATATTAATATTAATGAGGCACCGATTGCAATTTTCTTGGATTCTAAGTGATTCTGATTTTCTTTATAAGAATTCAATTTGAAGATTTTGTAACACTAAACAAGCACTGCTGCTTGTTCCAGTGACTTTATATCTTTAACTAGAATCTTCTTATAACCAAACTGCTTAACATCAGAAGTCTTTCCAAGGAGAGCTACATGGATTGAATGTAAGGTGGAGTGAAGTGTGTAAAATAGTGTGGCTTTGTGAAAATCTGACTGGCAAAAAATCAGATATATATTACTTCTTTATCAATTAACAGTTTGAGTCCTCATCCTCAACTTCAGGGTCTGAATGCAGTAAATGCTCGAGTCCAAGTCCGAGTCCGAGTCATCAGTGCGCAAGTCTGAGTCAAGTCACAAGTCCTGAAAATCAGGACTCGAGTTGGACTCGAGTCCGAGTCCTGGACTCACGTACTACAACACTGGTGTGGTGGTGCAACAGCACAAACGTTTTTTGGGCATTAGATACACTTAATTTCTGGTGGTATGCTACAAAGCATGACTGGTTTGCATTCAAACACAGGAAATCATTGCATTTCTAACATTTCAATCTTGACACACCCTTTGGACAGAGGTTGCACTGGCCCTGCTTGTCACAGTGAAGTGGCAAATGTCCACAGTTATCGTAACGTACATCTGGTTGTGGTTGTAAGGGTCTTGTGGTGTAATGTTTCTGCTGAGACAACATCTGTGGTGGAGAGGAGGATGATGGTCAGCCAACTTTCAATGCTGGCTTGTTGATTTGCTTCAAACTGTGGGCGACTGCCAGGTGGAACCTTTTGAGAGGCATTTGTTTCTCGCTCAGTAGGCCACAGTCCCTCTTGTAGACCAGCCAGGAATTTGAGTTGCACAGGTCAAGGATGTATCCAAACAGGGGAGAGTACTATCACATTGACTTGGCTGGGGTCTTGTACATGTGTACCAGCATTTCAGAAAGATCAATGACTAACAATTGTAGGCAGGAATGAGTGATGGGCATGGGACTGCAATCTTTGCATGGGCATCCTTGCTCCACCGTTTGGCAGTTGAAAGAGGCATGATCCCACAGGCATTGCCCAGAAGGTTGTTGTCAAACCATTTCACTGCAATCACCCCTTAAGCAAACCTATAATCAAAATATCCACGTCCTTTCTTCATCAGCTCTTTGTCTGTCATCAAGGGAACTCCACCAATGCAGTTTGATCAGACAGTGCCAGTGCATTTGACACCCAGGTTTACGTGCAGGTTCTGGACCAAGTTGAAACTGGTGAAGTAGTTGTCACAGAAGTTGACTGAAAGCCTTGGCAGTGTTATGGTTTTGCATAATGTCACCAGCTTGGTCCCTAGAGGGAGCACCTGCTCCTGCTCACTTAGGGCAATACTTACCAATGTGGATGCCCCTTGATAGAGCAGAACATCATGGATGATGCCAGATGAACTGGTCCAGTAGAAAAATTTAAAGCCCCACTTGTCTGGCTTGTCTGCCCTTGGGCCTTTATATGCCACCAAGACCTCATCCACACTGTACTTGTAAGTGGATGGGATCAGGAGACACTGCTCACAAAGCAATTCGAAAAGAGGCGGATTTTGTAAAATCAGTCTAGACTGTCATTGTACTGCTGATTATCACCAAAAATGAATGAACCAGCATAACAGCTTGAATCTTTTCCTTGGCATGATATCAGCTATCAAGTTGAAATTTGACTCATGGTGTCAGTAGTCCTCTGTGGCTGGGAAGTTGAAAACACGTAGTATTGCCAGGAAATCTTCAACCTCTTCAAGGCTAGTCTTGATTGGATCCCCCAACTCCTGGGCAGAGTACAGATTGGTATGTTGCGCAATAAATTCAATCATCTTGTCAGTGAAGAGCGTTTTGAAGTACTGGAAGGATGTCTTTACAGCATCAGGAGGTTCAAATCTTGAATCAGGAACCTGGAATGCCTCAATGTTGCCATACTTTCAGATTCTCTCAGTGCCTTTGTTTGGGCCTGAGGGTGAACTAGGGTCAGGAGTGTCCTCTGACTCAGCCAAGGAAACTGTTTTTAGGGTGTTTTTCCCTTTTCTCCTCTTTTGGTGGTTTAGAAAATGAGCTTGTTGAGGCAACCTCCTCCTAATCTATAAATTCAAAAGAAGTGTCCCCAGTCTCTCCTGCTCATATGGGCTGATAATCAGGATCCTCTATTTGGTGATTGTCATCACTCAGATCAGCGGTATAGGGGCTTTGCAGTTGAGGGCAGTGCAGTTCCCATACCAGGCAGTGATGTAACCTATCAGGATGCTCTTGGTTGTGCCTCTGTAGAAGGCCTGTAGGATCTTGGGCCCCATGCCAAAGTTTTTCAGCCACCTGAGGTGAAAGAAGCGTTGCTGTGCCTTTTTCATTACATGGCTGGTGTGCTCGTCCCAGGTGAGTTCTCTGGTGATGTGAACGCAGAGGAGCTTGAAGCTGCTGACTCTGTCTAGAGCAGACCCGTTGGCCCTGTTTACACCTGGTACTAACACATGTCTCGGGCGATCCAATCGTAAGTGGACAGCTTACGTACACGTTTGAATGCACCCAAGACGCATTGAGATCTACCACATTTGTAGGTGGTCTGGGCTGCATGTGGCCACATTCTATTAGCAGTGTAAATACGATGTGTCCTGGGCCACACTGAAGGACTGCATACTCAACTGACTTCGTCTATTTTCCATTAGACTAGACAAAGGAATGTTTGATAACAGAATAAAGAGATGCATTATTTTGTTTTTCCGTTTTTCATGTGAATTAAAAAAAACTTAATCCATTTCCTGTTTTTCCCATTCCCCTAACCTTTTTTTCCTCTTCATATAGGCCATTGGAAAAGAAATTAAAATCAAAACCAGACTTGTCTGTCTAAAAAATTTTTCAGAAGCTAAACGTCTAATTGTGTTTCTCCTGGATAGTTTCCTCTGTCCTGTCAGGTTGATAGCTACAGTTTTTAATTTTGCTGTGCTGCTTAACATAATGGAGGATTTATGAGGAGGACAGCTTCTCTACTCCAAACAGTTTCACTGTATGAACCTGGACTGTGTGTGTGTAACAGCTGACCTTTAGGATGTTAAGAAGAACAAAGAACATTAATTAATATTTTTATTAATTATTAATTAATATTAACAGCGTCTCTAAATGGGGAGATGCAGCTGTGGGGAGATTGCTGCATATAATTCTGTATTTGTTTTATATATATACACATACATATGTACATATATACATATATATATGTGTGTGTTTGTGTGTGTGTGTGTTCAGATGTTGTGCTAGAACAAATCAATAGGACGGGCATTTGATTTTTATGGGGGGGCACACAATGCATTGAATATTTGTTTATCCTGTTATCAAACAAGTTGAACACAGCTTTGGACAGAGGGTACATGGGCCCCTGGTCCTCCCACAAGTTAAAAACAACGACGAATTTGGTCTTTGCAAACGGAAATGATGTGAAGTGGTCACTCAAGATGCATGTGGAGATGCATGTTACTGCCAGGTGTGAACAGACATACTTAGAGCTGTCCATATGTGATTGGATTCCTCTTCTCCAGGTGGTGAGGGTGTTGTTGATCTGTTTTGTTGGTAAGCCTATTGGAGAGGGTTCAGGGTGGGTGGTAACATGCTACAGATTAGATCTTTCACAGGCTTCTCAAAGCATTTGCTCATTATGGGAGTGAGGGCAACAGGACACCAGTCATTTAAGCATGTTATCTTACTTTTTTTCAGTAAGGGAAGAATGGTGGATGACTTGAAGCAGGAGGAGACAACACACATGGGAGGTAGAGGTTAAAATGTCCGTTAACACACCAGCCAGCTGTGCTGCGCATGCTCTGATCAACCGGCCTGGGATGCCATCTGGCCTGGGCACTTTATGGATGTTGACGCACTTGAACGACTTGCGCATGTCAGCCTCTGCGATGACCAGACTGTTGGTCGTGTCGACGGTGGTGGTGGCTCCCTCTGGGAGGTTGTGTTAACAACCTCAAAACCAGTATAAAAACTATTTAGCTCATCTAGGAGGAAGGCACAGTCCGTGTCAGCTTGGGGCAGGATGTACACAGCTCTCCTAACAATAGCCTTGAACTCCCTAGGCAGCCAGAATGGCCGACACAGGAGCATGAAATATTCTAGATCCAGGGAGCAGACAGACTTGAGGGAATGAACGTTCCTAGGCATTGTTGTTCATGAAACATACACCCCCTCCCTTGCCTTTCCCGGAGAGTTCTCTTGACTTGTGCACGCAAAACATGGAGAACCCCGAGGGTATGATGGCATGGTCTGGTATCTCTTCTGACAACCAAGTCTCTGTCAGGAAGGTGATGTTACTTGTTACTTTATTCTTGTTGAATAAATGCTGTAGTCAGCACTGGGTTTGGAATTTCTTCGGTGGATATTTTCAGCATTCTTTGCAGAATAGTCACTTTCTGTTCCCAAATTGTATTACCATATCTTCAGTTGCGTCTCTTTAAATCTGCAAACCAAAGGCACATATTAGTCATTGCTACCCTTCATCATTTAGATTTCCTTCCCATCTTGTGGTGATAACACTGCAGCCTGACCAACATCCTCCTGCTCCTCCAGTGATATAAAAAAAACTAGGATATTAACTTATAAAAATACAGAGGTATTGTTGTAAAATGTACTTGGGTAAAAGCTAATAGGTAAAAGTGCGTTACTGCAGAAAATTGACTTTTGTGACTGATATAATATATTATATTTTCATTACTGATGCATCAGATCCTAAGCAGCATTTTACTATTGTACTGCAGCTGGTCAAGATGGAGCTAGTTTTAAATACTTAAATACTAATTAGGTCGCTTATTCCAAACAAGGTCAATAACAGTTAATAAATGATGTATAACACACTATAAAGTAGCTGCTATTAAATATAAGTGTTTATTAAAGTATTTATTAGGGATGTGCAGAGAGCCCAGTATTTGTATGTGTATTCAAATTATATATATATATATATATATATATATATATATATATATGTGTGTGTGTGTTTGTGTGTGTGTGTGTGTGTGTGGGGGGGGGGGTATGTGTAAAATAAAATTTGTATATTGTCATAATGTACATACCTGTGCATGATAATATCTGTTTTTGCAGAGAAAATAACATGTCTTCCAGTTTGAGACTAAATTTGGAATACTACACATTGACCTTTTTTTTTTTTTATTACCCCTAATCTGGCAACGTATCTCATGGGATACATACATTTCAAAAGTTGCTGAATAACACCATGAACACCTTTAGATATTTTTTTTCTTCATCAGCATATTAAGACATTAGTCATGGTTGTGTTATGAATTTATATTGTTTTATTGAAAATAACTATGATTAATATATAATTACTTACCACCTGGTAAGCATGTCCTGTCCTAATATCTTTATTTATACAGCACTTTTCAAAACAACTTACAAAGTGCTTTACATAAAATTTAAAAAGACAATAAAAAGCTAACAATTAATAAAATATTATAATAAAATGACTAATCAAAATACAACAAAAGATAATCAAACCACTTAACTAGTAAAATCAATAAAACAGCAAGTCTAAAATTGTCACTTTTTATTTAAATGGGACCTACTATGCTTTTCCTTATTTTCAGTCATATATATAATGTAACAATGGAGGATGTTCATATTAAATGTGGCCAAATTGTCAAATAATGAGGTAAATGTATGTTGAAGTACTAAAAGCACCAGCGTCAGACTGCTCTGAATGCTCAGTTTCAAGTGTTTTTTTCTACTTTCAGCCTGAGCCAATGTTGGCTTGTGATGGATTTCTTGATATGGTCATCTGCTCCTTGCACAGTGCACAAGTGCACTGCTCTGCTCCATCTTAAATTAGAAGTATTTCTTGTACACAAGTTTGTAGCCATTTTTTCCATAGCTTTTTAATAAAACATTGCATAATGTTGTCTCTTTGGGTCTTAAAGTTATTTAAATGAAAGCATCTAAGAAGTTTAGAGGTGAAACGGACATCAACTCAGACATCTGAAACAAGACAAGGGGCCTGACCTCAACTCTAAAAAACTAATTTATTGTAAGGAGCCACAAGTCCAAAAGGTTGGGAACTACTGGTTGAATCTCTATCTTAATGTCTTGTCAATCTGTTGTTTTTTTATAATCACGTTTTATAATGTAAAATCTTTATCTGTAAAGTAAGTAACTACAGTTGACAAATAAATGTGCTGGAGTAGTAAGTATACTTCCCTCTGAAATGCTGTGGAGTAGAAGTATAAAAGTAACATAAAATGGAAATACTCAAGTAAAGTACAAGTACCTCAAAATTGGCCACGAACATAAACAAAAATATATTTGGTTTTGATGAACAGTAATGTCTACTTTTCTTAAGTGATGTATACTTTTTATATATACTTTTCTTCCTGTTTTAAATGCTCTCTCATCGTATACCATAATACAACTGCTGCTTGAAATGTTATGTTGTTACTTCACTAGATTTATGTGATAGCAATATTAGAGATATAAGATTACAATTTTACATACAAATTCAATGGTTGGCTTATAAAACATTCTGCACTGTTTTATATTAAATTACTCAAGACATTACATTACTATACAAAGAAGCCCCATCTCAACCACATTTGTATATAGCTATAGCTATATACATTTAACATTTATTTACTCTTTCTTGCTATTTTTTTTCCAAATACTGTATTTGAGAACTCACTCTTAAAAATGGTATATATATGAAGAATGTTTTTTGTCTAACTTGTCATCATATATTCTCAGCTTCTTGTTTTTATACTAGTTTATTACATTGCTCTGCTTATTTTCCTGATAAAAAATAAAACAAACTAAATGAAATGAAATATATCATTAAAATGCTGCTTACATGTTGATGATAGTGCATTAGTTATACTAATCCATCAACATAATATGTGTATTAATACAACAACTACTCTCTACATAACGAGACATAAGTATAATATTTTACACTTAAAGGTGCATTAATTATTTACACATCTGGCTGATATGGAGCAACATGTGCATTTGTTTAGAATCCTGTTTCTTGCCACATGATTTATGTAAGTCCAATATTTACCCTCCTTTTAGTTCTGTTTTGGCCTTCACCGACTCCTGAGAAAAATATTTGGCTCTTTAGCTGCTAAATGCTTCACTATGTTCACCTGCTGGTTGCTAACTTTGTCTGTCTGTTGCATGTTGCTGGGGCAAGTAGTTTACAGTTAGTTTATCTGTGTTCTTTCAATGAAAACTGTTGTCTGCTGCGATTAGTTTGATTAGGGGAGAGACTAAACCAAAATAAAACTGTGGGCCAAAAACCAAAACAATGAGCTAAAAGAGGCTAAAACACTCATAGAGCTTTAAGTTTTTCTCTGTGGGTTCATGACTATGAATGACATCTGTCACATTACACATGGATATTTGATCAATTGATTATATAAAATATTGATAAGTGTGGCTTTAAACACATTTTGCTGCTGATAATACTTCTGAAAGTACCTAAGTAAAACTGTATTGCAGAAGGTTTGCTTGTAATGGGGTATTTTATATTTTATTTCAGTGATGGATCTGAATACGTCTTCCACAACTGACTTTAGTGCTTACATGTTATTTGCAAAAGGCTTTTTTTTAATTGATTGCCTCACTAGTCTGGAACTTTTACTCAAGTATCATTTTCAATATCTGCCTTGACTGCATTTCCCTTCATTATATAAATAAAATCCTTGTGCTGCTGAAATCTCGACCACAAGGAGGAAGTATTCACATTCAGAATTAATCATGAAGCATCACATGCACACACACCAAACATGCACAAACATTCACTCACATGCAAAGGAACATCAGGGGGGGAGTGTTCACAAGTTAGAGGCTGCTGCTACAGTCAGACACATATTCAAACTGTGTTCAGGGACTGTTTCATTTAGCTCTGCTCTCTGATCCACCATGAAGCTGGGTGTGATCATCCCACTGTGTGCTCTGTTCACTCTCACCCAACAGGTAAGAAAACACACAAGATTCTCATTTTATATATTCATATATTATTGTTTTTGTTTTTTTCCACATACATTTACATATTACACTACCTATTTCAACAGAGCGTATATTTCTATTCTCATTACAAATACATCATGAATACTAATCATTTGTTATTGTTATTGTCATATTTAGTATTAATTTTCAACATGTCATTCATTGATATCTTTATCTTTATTTCATCAGGTGGCTTCACGTGATCGCTGTGTGTGTGAGTTGACTAACTCAGAAAACGTATTCCCACATGACAAACTCAGTACAGTGGACGACAGTGCATCAAAATGTAACAGCAATATCACCCCACAGAAGGTAACTACTCTGATGTTAGATAGTGTTATTTTCTAAACCCGCCTGCAAAGAACATAACCTCACTCCCTCCCTCGGCTGGGAAAAAAACAAACTTCTTTATGTATGCCTCATGCTGAGTCCTGAGCAATGTGTCAGCACTGTGTCTACCTGCTGTCTCTGCAGACTCTGGAGCTGGAGAGTCTGCTGCTGGGTTTGAAGTGGCGTTTGCCCCAGCTGCAGGAAGATGTGTCAATTCTGGAGAGGGAGGATGATGGCGAGCTGTATGGAGTTGTCAGCCTGCAGGTGATAGAGAATGAACTGACAGAGATCAAGAAGCTCATCAACAAGCTCAACATCACCACTGGGAATACCAGCGCCTCACCACTAACACCACTAAACAGGTAGATTCACACAAAAAGAGCCAACCTCTGGTCAGAAAGTTGATTTACTTATTTCTATAGAATGTAATATACAGAGGCCAGTTAACTATACAAATTAATGTTCCTTTGAATCCTATATGCATTTGAGACAAAATTTGAAGCAACATATACTGTAGTGCTATGAATCCATAACTCAGAGCTCATCAAGTAGCTTAATAACCACTAACACTTTGGTAGAGTTGCTAACATTGTCACCTACATCTCATGTTCGGCACAGGTGAAAGTTCAAGATTGCACCAAACTTTATGCTGCAGAAAGTTTTATTTTTTTAAACAGTAATTCAACATGGGAGCAACAGTATCGTGTGTTTTTCAACTTGAATCTGTTAAAATGACTCAAGTAAACTTGCATTAGTTAAATTTTTTGGCCTCTTGTGATAGCGGAACAAGCTTTAAACACAACATTGACGTATGAAGTTGTAGTGTCATGCTGTGTTTGCAAACAGTTGACTATTTAGACATCCAGCAAACACAGAGCAACATTAGCGTTGATTTGGAGTTGTATTTATGGCCACCTGATGAATGTAAATCCAATATTCACTCTCCTTTTATTTTGGTTTGGTCTCAACCAATTGCTGGGAAACATTTCTGACTATTTAGCTAAATGCAGCACTGTTTTACCAGCTAATTGCTCATTTCTGTCTATTGTCTGTCTGTTATTTGGTAATAGGGTAATAGGATGGATTTATCAGAGCTTTTTTTCTGCTGTATGCAGCTGCGTGCTGCTGCTGAAGGCGAAGTTGATGAGGAAGTTGAGAGGAACTGCAGAGAAGGGTGATCATTCTCTGCACGTTCCTCGCAGCAAGTGAAACCCTTCACATTACACATCATCATTTGATCAGTTGTTCATATAAAAATTTTGATTAGCTGAGCTTAAAAGTCTTTGTTCATGTGTTTAGCAATTATAGAAATACCTGAAAAAAATCTGACATCTAGCTCAAATGCAGTATTTTTTGACCAATTATTGTGCTGTGTTGTTTTCTCTTAGCTGGAGGACCTGAGAGCAGAGATGACAGAGCTGGAGAAGTATGACACCCTGCAGGTGGTGAAGAGACAACAAGCTAACGAGCGTCTAACAAAAGACCTGGACCAGTGCAGGACTGGACTTAACTCCACCTCCCAGCCCACTCAGCCTCCACAAGGTATCATCCAAAACCGCACAGCACACCAGAGTGTTGGGATTTTTGTTTTAGTTCTTTTTTGCTTCCACTGGAAACCACAATATAGATTAAAAGAAAATTTCTGTTTGTGTAGCATTTTTTAAATTTATTTGCAAATTTGCTCTGTCAACCAATGGAAATAGACTTGCTCATCATCCAATCATAGACAATGATACCCCTGCAGAGTATGCAAATAAGACACAAATACTAGCAGCCAATCAATTCGGATGTGTAACATTTTTGTTCATTATGAGTTGCTTTATATTTTACCTAGGGATGAGATTCAACAGCATTTCATAGAATTCAAAACCAGTATTAAATCCTAATCCTTTGGAGTTGCTTATCAAATCTTAATTAGTCTAATTTCCAACATTTGGAAGTAGCTAAAGAGTAATAACTTCAACTAAAAATGAGATGAGCAGCATAACATATGAAATGTTAATTTAATGTATCTCACACATTCTTTGGCTGAATACAGAAAACAGATATTGATGTTTGTCATTTCAACAAGCCAAAGCGATGGACAGCTAAAAGAGAGCCTGCTACCTATATGTTTTCCATTGATCTGTGAGGAGTGATAAAAGGTTCAATAAGAGAGTTGTAAGCATTGGAGCTTAACAACTATTTTGCTGACCCAAAACCAGATCAAAAATGGAACCAGCTCTAAGGACTGATCCCTTATTTCACCTGAGCAAAATCAATTGAGACCAGTCCTTTGCCTTAATATATTCTGCCCCAGACCTCCAGCAGGCTATTCTGGTTCTCTGCCTACTGCATCTTCAACATAAAGTGGCACTTGAAGTGAGGTGGCTGTCAGTTGTGAAGGGCTCTCCTCACTAAGGGCTAATGCAGGGTATAAATGAACTGGAAAATGTGGAAAGCTCTCAGCACCAATCACCACAATTATTTATTTATTTTTTATTTAATCTTTATTTAATCAGGCAATCTCATTGAGATCTTTTTTCCATGAGAGACATGAGAACAAGAAACCTTTATAAAACAAGAACACAATCAGCAGACAGAAACACAACTATAAAATAAACATAAAATTAGGGGGTAATTATCAACCAATGGATGCCTCCTTCAACCAGCTTATTTAAGGTCTTCACATATGCACAACTTCTTTATCTGTGTTTCATTTCACATTTTGCCTTCAGGTACCTGTCCCCACGGTGAATTTCTAAACATTACTGGCCCCAGGGTCTACACAGCAGGTGAGTATCCAGGGTCCTACATGTACGGGGCCTGGGGTCGTGATCCCAAACCAGAGGCAGGGAAGGAGAACTGGTACTGGCTGGTAATGATGACCTCCAGCAACAAATACTCCAACTACGTCCGTCTCTACTCCAGCCTGAGCTCTCTGATTGTTGGAGTGAGTGTCCCAGGTAAGGAACTGTTGTGTGTTGGTGTTTTACTGGTTAATCACAAGCCACTGTTCACATAGAGCAGGTCTAGACCGTACTCTTTAATTTACAGAGACCAAACATTCCCCCATGAGCAGCACTTGGCATCAGCGGCAAGGAAAAACTCCCCTTTATCAGGAAAAAACCTCAAGCAGAACTGGGCTCTAGTTGGGCAGCCATCTGTCTTGACCAGTTGGGTTGAGAGAGAAAGAAGGAGGGAGGGGGAGAGAGACACAGAGAAGCACAATCACAATAATAATAACAATAATAATAATATAAATATAATAATAATAATAATAATAATAATAATAATAATAATAATAATAATAATAATAATAATAGCAGGCGTGAAGCTCACGATCCATAACAAGGGGGTCCACAGCCCTGATCTATAGGAACCTGTGAGACGAGAAAGCACAAAAACTCTGGGGAGGAAGCCAAGTTAGTAACATGCATTAATGGTACACGAATGCATACAGATGGAGAGGGGGAGGAGGAGGAGACAGGAGCTCAGTGCATCATGGGAAGTTCCCCGGCAGTCTAGCCCTATAGCAGCATAACTAGGGGCTGGCCCAAGGCAAGCCTGGGTGGCCCTAACTATAAGCTTTATCAAAAAGGAAAGTTTTAAGCCTACTCTTAAACGTAGACAGGGTGTCTGCCTACTGGACCCAAACTGGAAGATGGTTCCACAGGAGAGGAGCGTGATAGCTGAAGGCTCTGCCTCCCATTCTGCTTTTAGAGACTCTAGGAACCACAAGTAAGCCTGCATTCTGGGAGCGCAGTGTTCTATAGGGGTAATTGGGTACTCTGAGCTCTTAAAGATCTGGATTTTACAGGGAGCCAATGCAGAGAAGCTAAAAGAGAGTCTTTAATTGCTTGTTGGAGCAGCCTGATAATAAGGAATTGCAACAATCAAGCCTAGAAGTAATAAATGTGTGGACTAGTTTTTCTACATCTTTTTGAGACAGGATGTGCCTGATTTTTGCAATATTATGTAGGTGAAAAAAAGGCAGTCCTTGAAATTTGTATTATGTGGTAGTTGAATGACATATCTTAATCAAAGATAACTCCCAGATTCCTTACAGTGATACTGAAGGGCAGGGCAACGCCATCTAGAATAGCAATATCATTAGATGTGTTTCTAAGGTGTTTAGGGTCAAGCATGATAATGATAGTGAGTGTGATTCATGATACTGAATATTTATGGGGTAAAAAAAAGTGTTTAATGTTGCATGCTATAACATTGAGGCAACACAATACACCTTCACATACAATATTCTTTAATATTAATATAAAGACATAACAATAATATTTAATTATGATTTAATTTGCTCCTCCTCCATTTGCTCTCTTCTTCTACTTCCAGGTAATGTCCAGATCCACTCCTCTAACCCAACCACCAACACCATCCAGGGACCAAATGTTGTGATGTATGGAGAGGCCTTGTACTACAACTGTTACAACCAAGATGCTGTCTGTCGATTCAACCTCACCACCAAAACTGTTACCACCCTGCAGTTACCCAAAGGCACCAGGTTCACTGCTTCACGTTGTCTTTTACCTCATTATTTTAACTGCGGATGCCAGAATAAATACCTTGTTTTTACAACAAAAAACTAATTTAACATTTGTGTAAAAATGTTAACATCACTGCTCTTTACTTATTTATTTCAGATTTAATTCTAAGGGTAACTTCTGCCATCTTGATGAATGCTATCCGTTCACCGACCTGGACTTGGCGACAGATGAATCTGGCGTTTGGGTGATCTACACCACCACCCAGGACTTTGGCAACCTGGTTCTGTCTAAGGTGGAAGAAGGTGAGCCACCCATGCTCAACCGAACCTGGCACACCTCGGTCTATAAGCAGGGAGTGACAAACACCTTCATGACCTGTGGTGTGCTCTATGCCACACGTTACGTAAATAAAGATGTGGAGGAGATATTCTACTCGTTTGACACCTCGACAGGGGTGGAGAAGTTCAACATTGGCATCTTCATCAACAAGATGTCTCCCAACATTTACGCCCTGAACTACAGCCCCGTGGACCAGATGCTACATGCCTACTGTAACTCCCACATGGTCTCCTATAAGATTTTGTTTAGGTATTAATATCATGTTATGAAAAACAGCATGAACAAGTAACAATAAATAAACAAATAAAGGCTGATCCCTAATAAAGGTTGTGTAAAAAAATTGATGGGGGTTTGGAGTCACCTTTGCTATAATGTCTCACATCGTAAATTCATCTTAATATACATATTCACCGCACTAATTCTTTAAGTTACACAACACAGTGATGTAATGCTTACAAAATAGCTGCTCTGACTTCTTGTTCTTCTAACACAGTGTACAAAATACCATGGAACACTACACAAAATAAGTAATAAAATAATATGTAAACTATCAGGAAAGTTGTAACAACTTCCCACAGGTATTTTAGAAAGTGAAATAATTGTTGTTGTGTAATAATTATATGGAAATATAAAATTATCTTGCATTTATCAGGAAAACAGGTAAACATTGAGTAATTGTTGATTCTGCATTAACATTAAAAAGAACACTGGAAAAAAGGAGACTGTTATGATGGAAAAAAAAACTTGGTGACGTATCTAGTTGGAGTGAAAACATTAAATTTGGATACTTATATACCTGTGTAATTTGCAAAATCAGTCTTAATGAGATGAGATACAAAGTACTTACAATAGGATGTCAAGACATAGTTCAAATTCTTTAAACTGTTTTAATTTTACAAGCTAATGTGTTTAGCAGCTGATGTTGTCCCATTAAAATCTGTTCATCAAGGGAAATGTCTTTGCATTAAGTAATATCTCTGAAATACATCAAGAAAATGTGATTTTGTAACAGCAGAGGTGAGAGCTGTTCATCATGTATTCAAAACAGATGTTTATATAACTTAAAAAATGATCTGACACCTGACTTTTCAAATTCTGACATAAAGTCTTTATTTCTCACTTGTTACTTGATCAGTACATGGACAGAGACAGCTTACTTTGTATATGTATTTATATATAATATATTTCAACTTTACAGTACACATTTGAATGACAACAAAGCAGGTAAGAGTCCATCTACTGTTGTGAATAGAAACAAGCTCATAGGGAAGACTCCCACAATATGAAACAATCCAAACAAGAAAAAAAGAACTTATTGCTCAATACAAATCAATCATAATGGCAGTTAAGAAGAAGAATAGTAGTAGTACACATGAACCAATATCATTATACCAAGATGAGGTTACACCCTACTGTTGCCTATAAAAAAGAGAAACTCCAAGGGAAGAGGAACAGAAATATGTCAAAGATTTTTCACAATACAGTAGTGTTAGTGTTTGGTTTGGGTAACCTGCTCTATAAATAAAAAGTATCTACAAGTGCAAGGAGGACCAAGGTCTATACAACCAAACTGATCCAGTGCCAGCTTATAGGAGCTGTCGACTTTAACAAATCGCTACCGAACTTCACTATTTATAAGCCTTGAAAAGGGAGCAGGAAGGGGCTGTGTTTTCATGTACAGAGTGAAGATGTGGGGCCAGGGACAGAAGTGAGGGGGTTCTGCGAGGATGAGGCATAGGTTGACAATACTGTACAGCACTTCAAAAAAGGGACAAAATACATTCAGGAGCCCCCCCAGGCAGTTTGGGTAGAAGTTGTGTAGGCGGAAAACAAAGTGTAGAAGGCAGAAACTAGTGCAGTGAAGAATAAAAACACACTGAAAGATGATTGTATACAAACTCATTTAATTCATGGATGAGGTTCTGTGAGGAGTGACTGAGGTGTTTGTTCTGACTGTCCAATATCCTCTCATAATCTCTCCTTTCCACATGTCAGGATTTTCTTTTCAAACTATTATGCTAATTGGATAGTTCAAACAATTCAACAATTAATCTCTCCAGCTTAAACAAAATGACATTCTTTTTCCATAAACATTCATTCATTCACTATTTTTCAGGCCAAAATCTTTCTACGTTTTTCCTTGCATGAAAAAGAAAACCAGTCATAGCTTATTCTCTGTCATGCTGTTGCTCTGTAGGGCCCTCTGGTGCTCAGAAACACAACTAACACTAGCAACATTTTAAAAAGTGACTTCAGCTGATAGCCCTTTAGAGTGCGACTGGGTTTGCCTGTGAGAGCCGGGGCACATTGTGATTTTTTTAGGGAGAGGGGGTAATTTTTTAAGGTGGCTGGGGGTTGCCCTACATTCCGAGCTTGGCGCCCAAATGGCTCCAAAAAAGCCCCGCCTCTTACAGGCCACCTCAGGGAAGCGCACACCTCAGCGATTGGAAGCTACGCCCCTTCTGACAGGGGACCAAAGGGTTTTTGTAAAACTGGAGACAGGAGGTGACTATGATACATGAATACTGTACATTACTAAGCCAAAAACCAGAGGACCCCAATCAATGATCTCTGTTAACTAGGTGGTCCAGGATTATAGCAGACAACAGCACACAGCTTCTCTAGTCTAAAGCTCTAATTACATACACGTACTATACTGATGAGATTATGGTTACACAGCACATCAAAACACACACTGACCACATACTGTAGCAATGGATTCCTTTGTTCCTTTACAGCACCCAGCCCACACAGCTTTCATATGACATGCGTGTGAAAATGTGTGTGTGCATGTCAAAGTGTATGCAGTTGTGGATATATGTGTGTGTGTAGCTTTGGTACATCCTCAGAGAGGGGCTGGGTGTTGTAAGGGAACGCAGCCGCGAGTTCTCTGGTAGCGACCCGGCAAATAGAGCCAGAGTTGCGTCGGCCTGGTCCTGCCTCGGTCACCCTGGTCTGGTTTGGTTTGGGTCAGAGTGTGATTGTCACGTTAGAGACCACAAAGAGCCGACTACGGCCAGAACCATGTCCATGCACTGGATTTACAGACTGATGATTGCGGTTGCATTCATGGCTCTATTTAACTAGCCACATTTAAGGTGCCAATGAAGAATTCCCTAATACTAGACACTACTCAGATACTAGAATGCCCTAATATTACTGTCACATTCACATGCATATACATGTTAATAAATACTTCTTGTAGCCTATATTCATGTAGTGGATTATCTTGGAAATGTAAGATGACACACAGCTTAAAGCTGCACTCAGCAATGTTGCTCTAATGGTTCCAAATGGCAGTAATAGGAAGAAATTTGAAGACCCCAAAATCATGTGATGTAATTTCAGTAAACTGCTCAGCCTGTCTGAGATTCTCCATTAGAGCTTCAAAGGTTTGGTTTCATCACTTGATAGATGAAGAAGTGACCAAACATGGCTGTGGCCGAACATAACAAGTGATTAAACTGGGAGAATCTGCACAGTCTCTATTGCTGTGAATAGAGTACCTTTCTATGTTGCACTCTCCTTTAGCAAGTCATAAAGATACCATATATTCTATTATTAGGCATATTTTGAATTTACATGCTACATACAGTCATAAATGAAATGCATAATTCACAGAAAGTGAATATGGGTGAGTGATTCAAGTCTGAAAATACAAGTTTAATTCAGTTCCACCTCCACCAGTTTTCTGCATGCCAATCAAGTGCTTCATAGTAACTTTGCTGCTACATAGGCGACATAAGATTGTATATTTATAGTATATTAATCATTTTATGCTAATTTGATGCCAAACACTAAATGGACTCCAGTGGCTCACAAATCACAGATTGTCTATAATCCACAGACTGATATCCAAACACAGGTTTGATTATACTTTGGCCATATTATGTAAACATTATTGTGCTAAAAACAATAAAAATTGGTGAAGCTGCACATTTGTATAAGCTAAGCTCCCTGGTGGTGTAGTGGCTAGGTTTTACTGCAGGTGGTCTGCAGTTTAATTTCCTGTCAGGAGGTGATAAGACCTTATAAACTTTGACTGGTAGTGTCTCAGATATTAAAAACTTAAATGAAAAATCTGTTGATGCTCACGTGCCAATACAAAGTCATTTTTTATGATGTTAATATAGGTCCATCTATAAAGAGCAGGCCCACCTCTCCATTTGTACTACACCAGCTCCTAGCAGTATTCCCACAATAGTATTGTGATGAAGTGGGTACACTCCTGAATGCATGTATGCTGATGATATCACTCTCTTGCATCCTAAGTGTGGTTTGATACAAAACTTAAAAAGTGCAGCTTTAAATCAGTGTGTTGTACTCTAGCTATGCTCTTAAGTCTAAAAAAGCTAACATCCTCTCTAAGCACTACAGGTGCACTCAGCTACAATTGGCCGTGTTCTGCTGTCTGTCAAATTCTGGACACACCCCATCAGGCGCTTGCCTGTCACTCATGGAGAGAAATAATTTTACCTTACAAACAACACAGAGAGAGATACTCACACAACAAAATAATAACCTGCTTGTAAAATACTGATGCATAACACTTTTTCATTATGGCACCCCCTAAAAGTTTTCCTTCCCATATCCTGTACCTCCACCTTCTCATATCAGATTATTAACGGCAGCTCTTGATCACATATTGCCATGTGGATTGTTGACAGTTATTTTCTCTTTTTTGTGGGGGGGTGGGGGAAGTGGTTTAGGTGGTTTAAAAAGGGCACAGGCAAAGAATGAGGAGACACTTAGCAAACACAAGTATGACACTTCAAGAACAAAAACAGTTGCCTAAATCTTTAAGTGCTGGGTGACATGGGTGGGGTTGAGGTGGATATATGAAGGTGTGGCTGGGGGTTTTTAGTAGCAATACATATGGTATTTTACAGTGGAGGAGGGAAAAAGATGGCAGACAAAAGGGATCTGGAGGAGATAGATGAAGACAGAGAGTTCCATGAACTTTCTTTTCTTTTGTTGTCTCGTTCCACCCTCTATCATGTCTGACTACCTCTCTCACACCTTCAAACCTTTACTTTTGTTTTCCAGTTTTCCTCGCACCATTACCCCTGTCTCTCCCTTCCTGTTTCTCTCTCTGTCCCTCCAACCCCTCTCTCCCTCTCTCCATGGATCTTTAGCAAGACACCTCCATGGTGTGGGTGACCGTGCCGACTCCCTCAGTGCTGTCGGAGTGGGTGCAGGCCCGAGAGCGGGACCCATCCATGGAGCTTGCGCTGGTCAGGGAGGCCGTCCTGGAGCGAGCCAGGCGGGTCATGCTGGCAGAGGGCACTGAGAGGATGAGGATGAGAAATGAGGAAGATGTGGGGAAGGGGAGAGAAAAGAAAAACAATCATTCAGCATTACATATTGTGTTAAAGTGTATGATTAGTTAATGTTGGGGAGATGTGGGGAGGACATGCTCATGTGGAGAACTAAAGATATCCTTTTTTGCAGCTGGTGAGATAAGGTGGCTGACTAGCTCACATAACAGCCTTGGATCGTTGATTGTTCAATAAAGCTGTTTATGTGTCGGCAAACAGACACATTGTCTGCACCATGCAACTTGGGTTAGTTTGAATCAATCCTCCTACAGCAGTATAACTTAATTTCAACCTAAAAGAGACCTCTGCTTATTTCAAAGAGTTCAAAAATGTCTGACCTAAAAGTTGATCTGTGTTAGTCAAAACCTGACTGAGGCACAAAATTGTCACTTCATGCTTATGAAATGGTATTAATTCTGTTTTTGAATACAGTATGTTAAGTTTGAGTTTTACCAACATCTGAATAATTCAGCAAAGCATTCAATAGTTTGATGCATTAATGCGGTAAAACTGTATTTGTTTTGCTGATTATATTAATGTTATTATTCAATAGCTCTTTTTGTAGGTAGATATTTTTTCATGTAATGTGTTTGTTAAGTGTTTCCATACATTTGTGTGGTGAATTATGGTCTTGAAGCTGCTTTTTTTTTTCTATAGCCACCAAGGGGTAGCAACATTAGCATTCATTTGGAGTTGTATTTCTGGCCCCCGATCACTGTTCAATATTTACAATACTTCACTCTACTTTTAGCACTGTTTTAGACTTCACCAACTCCTGAGAAAAATATCTGGCTCTTAAAGGAATAGTTCCACATTTTTGGAGATATGCTTATTTGCTTTCTTGCTGAGAGTTAGATGAAAAGATCAATACCACTCTAATTTCTGTGTGCTATTTATGAAGCTAGAGACAGTAAAGTTAAGTAAGCCTAGCATAAAGACTGGACACAACGGGAAACAGCAAGCTTGGCTCTGTCTGACAGTAACAAAATTCTTCCAGCACCTCTAAACTTCTCTAATTAACATGTATTTGTAATCTCAGTAACTTCTTTAAACTGCTTGCCCGGCAACCATTTTAGACAACCTGGCAACCCTTGCACATAAACTCAGCTAAGCACTAACTTTGTCTGTCTGCTGTTTAGTGCTGGGTAGGTAGTGTACAGTGAGTTTATCAGAGCATTTAGCTAAAAACAGCAAGGTTAATGAGAGTGGAGTTTACAGATTGGAAAACCAAAACAATTAGCTAAAAGAGGCTAAAAAGCTTTGAAAGAGCTGAGAGAGAACTGTAGAGTTGGCTGATTATTCTCTGTGGGGTCATGACTTCAAGTTACCCTTTTCACATTTAAACACTGTCCATTGTTGGCATAAAAATATTAATTAATGCAGCTTTAAAGAGCTGATTTTTACAATTTCCTGACATGCTGTTTTCACACTCACAGGGATAAAACTCAAGGAAACAGTGAATACTTTGAATTTTAGAGCATGAAAGCTATATTTTCTATAGTAGTGATACTGATTAAGAACACAAAATAATGATTACTTGCAGCTCTAATACAAAAACAACAAAAACATCATCTCAACCTTTATATAGCTTCTACCAGTCAAACTGAATGCTGGATGAGTCTTGTTTAGTTCTTGTAAAAATATTAAGCCCTGCTTTCATTGAGGTTTCAGAGTGTCAGTCTGTGACAAAAGCCCCCAAAGCTCACAGCCTTTAAGGGAAATTTTAAGTCTCAAAGGTACACCTGCAAATGTTTCATACCATATATTGTGCTTTTGTGGTTTAAGATCAGCAGTTTAGTGCAGAGTCTGCATAAC
Source organism: Thunnus thynnus (assembly GCF_963924715.1). Taxonomy (NCBI): domain Eukaryota; kingdom Metazoa; phylum Chordata; class Actinopteri; order Scombriformes; family Scombridae; genus Thunnus; species Thunnus thynnus. The sequence continues at coordinate 7,621,029 of NC_089521.1, read as the reverse complement.
CCCGAGGATAATTTTACTTTTAAGCCTTGTGGTTCAGTCAGCAGTTTGCACAGTTTTAATAAGCTTAAGTTACATGAGGAAAAACTTACTTGCCAACTATTTTAAGACATTGTGCATTTGTTATAAACTTAACGTAATAAAAAGACATTGCTCAAAGCAAGCTGAGGGCCATGCAAAGAGCAATATTAAAGATGCAATGGTAAAGGAATGGGGGGAGGGGAAGTAAGGGCAGTATATTTTTCCATTTAAGGAAAAAATATTTTTGAAGAACAAAGATGGGGGTTAATGTCTATGGGATTAAAAAAACACCAGAAATGACAGCAAAAGTAAAAAGTTCATAACAGCCCAAAATATTGTATTCATAACAAAATGAAATTAAAATAAATTTCAAAATGCCAATGTCATCCAACAGGGCAGCAATAAGAGGTCAGAGGTGAACGGGGAGGAGGAAGTACCTGGCCCTCCACTCAACCTCCGATCCTTCACATAAGCGACTGAGAGAATGGGGCAAGGGAGACAGAGGGCAAGATTAACACAACTCATGTCCCTCTGCATGAAATATAAAACATCACAACACATTCACCCATAACTACAATGATATTACTGCTGAAATAATTATTTTTATACGAGATATTACTCAAAGATAAACCAGGACAGAGACACAAATATACACATAAAATCTCTCACTCACTCACCACAGTCACTTGTATGTTGTGGATACTTACTGTAGCCCATTCCCTGCAGGAAGTACTTGAAGGCTTCAGTCAACTTTCCAGGCTGTAAAACAACACATCAGGGTTTTGATGGTCTGTGTGGATTTTTTATTTAATTTGATTGCATCAGGTTCTGTGTTGGTTTGTTACCTGTGTGAGCTGGGGGAGTCCACCAGAGTCAGCCATCTGTCACAGGAGAAGAGAAGAGTCATTAGCTAAGTTGCTAGTCACTGATAACTAACCAGAGTTGAGCGGAGTTGACTCACTAGAGCCCCAAATTTGTATCAATCCGCCACTGAAAATACTCCTGAACAAATGCACTTTTTTGTCCCGTTTGATTAAAGTTCGCTAAAAACTGCAGTGACAAGCTGTTTTCGTAAGTTATTGAGACTTATGTAAAAATAAATAAATAAATAAATAAATAAAACTATATATTTGTTACCTGATTTTAAAGATTTACATCCTCAGTTGGAACCAACAGGCTTGGGGATGATGAGAACCACGGACAGCGCAGGGCAATTAGAAAGTATTGAAAGATGGACTAACAACTTGTTGGTTTTGGTCTTTTCATGGCATTCGTTGACAGTAAAAACACACCTTAACCTTTAATAATATATGAATGTATTCCCTTTTTGTTATCATTTCTATGATTAACAATTACTTTATCAAATTTATATTGTGTTTTCCATTCTAATAGTTTTTAGCCAACACAAAGTGGAAAAAAAATACTGCTCTATAATGTCTCTAAATGATCCTGCTGTCTTTAAACCTAAGTCTTGTCATGTCATTACTGGCCACTAGCCATCACAGGAAGTCCAGCCAATGTACAGGACCTCATCATCAAATTAAAAGTCCCCAAATGTTCTGTGAAAGCTAAATCTTTGGACTTTTTTCAGTAATATGAAACATTTGAATTCAAAATTCTAAATGCGCATGTTCGGAACAGCCGTTTGCTTGGCCTCCAGTATTGATGCTTCAGTGCATAGAAAAAAGAATACTGTTGATGTGAGGTGTGAATGAGTATATACACCAACAACATGAAAGAAACTAACATTCTATTATACACAGATGTTTAGTACTGTAAGTGAATCTTTTCTCATTTCAAGTATAATAAGGGCGCATTTAAAAAGTAAAATGAGCCCATGAGAATGAGCCCATTCACAGGCTTTCTCTCTCTCAGAGAAAGCTTATCACCGTTGTCTCTCCTCACCAGCCAGTCTCTCTGTCTCTCACTCCTGCTCTCAGCTGGCTTGCCCTCCCTCTCTTTTTCTCGTCTTTTTAAAAATGAGTTGGGAAGCTGACAACAAAACTTAACTTTTAACGTTATCAAACTAAGAGAGATGTCCTCCCTCCTCTCTCTCATGGAAGGGTTGTACAACTCTGATCTCCACCTGTGCTCATTACATGCAGTCACAGAGCCCTGAGGCCCCGCCCTGCTGCAGTGGAGTGGCTAGCTGTTTGGTCAAAGCTTCTCAATATCGAACGTGTCGGGTGTCCAAATTGCACCAAATTCGACACTGCACTTCCTTGGGTCCTCAGCAATACACCTGCCAAGTGTGAAGTCAATCAGATGAACGGTTGTCAAAATATGCGAAGGACAAACATACAGACGGACAAAGATTCCTTCCTTTATAGTTAGATGTTTTTACAACAATGATTTTTTATTTGATTAACTGGTAACTTAAAAGTTCATGCTAATTTTTTTTCATTAAATTCTCCTAATCCTTAACCTAAAAATAATTTATTGATTGATTAATAATTGATAACAGACCTGTTTTTATTAACTCTTGAAAGTTTCATTCATCAGCTGATCCCATATTGTCCATATGGTTCACAGATAATCTGTTATATATGCAGAAGCTGTAGTTGACAGAGACAGTTACCTTTAGGAAGGTGGTATTGGTTGGGTCCAGTTTGGAGTTGCACTCGACCTTGAGGACAGAAACATTAGATTGAACTGAATAAGCCGGCAGTAACAAGCAACTTGATGACTTCATTTTGAGTTAAAGATAACTTGGAGAAAGAAAGGACCTGGGGGAGAAGTGTGGCTGTACTGTATGTATAGACTATATATGGATACTACATCAGTATGTGTGCGTGTGTGTGTGTGTGTGTGTGTGTGTGTGAGTGACCCAGATACTGCAGTGTGCTGCAGAGATGAGTCACTCCAGCAGGCTGAGAGCACAGCCGCAGTGCACACACACACTCTCTTTCACACACACACACACACACACACACACACACACACACACACACACACACACACACACACACACACACACACACACACACGCTCTCTCACACACACACACACACACACTGTAGACAGATGTGAACAGATACACAGTGCATGACCACTAACACTTGTGGAAACACACAAACACATAGACAATGCGGATTAAGCGACAGTTTCATACACACATGGAACATGTTCTCTGCTGCTTCCTGCCCTGCTGCATTTAATCTTTAATCCTTCACACAGGTTGCCAAATTACACATTTTACCACCTGAAACATCTTAAATATGAAAACACTACAACTAAAATGCATGTATATTAGACTAAAAGTTTTCTTTAAAGAGCTACATCTGTTGATACAGTATCACATAATTATTACAAATCACATGCAGGTTTGCAAATTTACAAAACAGTTGCAAATGAGTTGCAAGATATGAAAATGTGGTGAGTCTAAAATGTAGTCAACACATTCCACTTCCTCTGCTCGCTCTGTATGGAGGAATGCGTCATATAAGTGGAAGCAAACACAGCAGCCTCAACGGGTCACATCAGCGGATATGAAATATTAACATGACCTCCATCTGTCACATCCAATAAAACAATCTTTATTTACATCTCTTGCCTCCTCACGCTGTTTCCGTCTCTCCATTGCTCTCTTTCCAAGACATTTGGTAACAAAATCATACCCCACCCTCACTCGCCTCCCTCTTTCTGCACCTCCATCCCATTCCTCCTCCATCTGATTTGATTCAGGTTTGAAAATGTGGCAGATTAACTGGTGCAGAAGCATACATATCTGGGCCACTTCAAACTGTGAAGCCCTAGAGACAGAGCGAGGCCATCTGGCCCCTGGAGAACACACACACCTATAGTATCAAAGGCATGTATTGCACACACACAGACACAGATGGACAGACAGGGAGACACATATCCAGTCTCTAGGGGGGGCAAGCGGGGTTGCAGAGAGAATGAACCAGATCTCTGCTGGCTGACCTGTTTTTGTTTTATTGAATGACAAACAGTCACTAACTGGATTTACATGCCAAGTACAAAACACTGAACAGAGCAGGAACACCGCAAGGAGGGGAGTGTCTGTTATTTAGAGCTTCGGCTAGACTAATATTTCGTTCTTAGAGGTAGAACTCCTGTGAAAGAAGAAGTCATCTCAGTGTGAGAATAAAAAGAGTGAGCTACAGTAAGGAAGGAAGGAAACTACATGACAGGATAAGGAAAGGAGTCTTTTAGAGCAGGTGGACAAAGTCAGTGAAGGAGAAGAAAGGTGATGGACTCACCACTCCCTCCTCAGCAGGGGCGTTGTCTCCCACAACCAGCATCACAGGACACCTAAAGGAAACCATCAGCTTTCATGGTGAACATTGACTTGATTTTAACTTCAATTAGAATTGTGGGTATATTTTAAACTTCTTCATAACTTTCATCATCAAAATGATTCTGCTATTATTTCCATCAACCAACTAATTGTTTAGTCTATAAAAAGTCTATAAAAAACACAATTAAAATCACAATTTCCTAGAGCCCCAGGTGATGTCTGCAAATTGCTTGTTGTGCCTGACCAACAGAAGATATCCAACTTACAAAGATATTAAACAGTAAATTTCACATTTAGCAGCTGGAACCTTTCCAACCTTTTCTTTGATTAATTACTTAAACAAGTAATTGATGATCATAATTGGAAATCAGCTGATTCTGCTGATGAGTTCATTCATCACTTTGTTATGAAAGGTGTGTCTGTAGACTCACTTCAGGGTCTTGGCATTGAGCACCGTCCCACTGCGGTTCATCTCTAGGTCCCTCCGACTGAAAGAGAGAAGACGTAAATGATCAGATAAAGTGCTTGTGTATTTATGTGTGTGTGGACCAGGTATTCCTCATGATGTAGGGACATGAATCTGTTTAAACAGTCACATTGTGGGGACTCGCCTCCCTTTTGGGGACAAAAATTAAGTACCCATAATGTAAAATATTACATTTTAAAGACTTGGTTGAATGATAAGGTTACAGTTAGGTTAAAGTGTGGGTAAGAGTTGGGATTAGAGTAAGTTTCCAGGAAATTAATGTTAGTCAATGTTATGTCCTCTGAAGTGATGGTGTGTGTGTGTGTGTGTGTGTGTGTGTGTCTCCACCTGTTGTACATGTTCCAGAAAAGTTGCAGGTTGAACTGGTTGACAGTGTTGTTGATCTGTTGCCGGTAGCTCTGCACCAGCTCCGTGTTGTTCATCAGTTCCTCCTGCGCACACACACACACACACATACATACACACAAAAACTGCTCACTGGCTTGGCAAAGATTGCTGAGTTTAGACAACGAGTCAAAAAAACTTGCGAGACAACTGAGAGCTATGTGTCCACTCTTATTCCTGAACTCTGAGCTTACCTGGCTGAAAAGATGTGGCAGCACAGTATCTGGCAGGGCGCTGGTCAGACCTGACAGCTGGGGGACAGATGAAGAGATTATTATTGAGAGATAACAGAAATCAGATCTGTATGTGTGAATATGTGTGTATCTCCCCAACCCCGACAGTGACAGTCACAGATGTGAAACACTTATAGACAGGTACCTTGGTGGCAGCCCAGTCAATCCAGCCTTTGCCATTGGGGTCGATGTTGAGCAGAACCAAGCCCTCCACCATGTCAGGGAAGATCAACTGAACAGAGTAGTCATAAAGACAAGTCATTGAGAAGTTTTAAGGCTGTTCTTTGAATCAGAGGTCGTGCACTTTGACAAGAAATTCTGCTCACAATGCATAAAGGCTGAATATCTTATCTTTTAATCCAACACTATTCCGAACAGGTAATCTGGGTACAGTTACTGGTGAATTTATTGTACCTACCAGTTGACTACTACACTGATAAATGACCTACAGAGCAGGAGAATCCAGATGTGACTTACAGCTAACTTGGCCAGAACGTAAGCTCCAGCTCCAACTCCAATCCCAACGATGCTCTTGAATCTAAAAAAGATCATTACTCAATTAGATGCTGTGTAAGAAAGGATTCTAACAGTCTGCTGTGCCTATATCATGTTACAGAACAGTATTATCGGCAGCAAAGACTGTAATGCATGCTCGTGCAGAGCCAAGTGCTTGTACATCTCAGCTGTGGCTGGTACTGTGTGTCCAGGCTAAAATTACTTCCCGTCGGCAGGAAGCAAGCTGGTCTTCAATCGATATTTTCTAATCTGAAGTCTACTGGAGCTGCTCAGGAATCAGAGAGGCTACACTGTGTTTAATGCTTTAGTCAGAACATTAGAGGTAAAGATGGATCATACAAATTTATTTTAGAAAATAGGATCTATAATTTTTCCTACAGTATTTTTAATATTCTGAAAAGTATCTATAACTAAAAAGACTGGTGAAAATAGGAATAATGATAGATACCAATGCAGTTTTGTATGTAACACAGAAGGAGACAGATGTAATAGATCGTCTTTTCAGCAACGGAAGAATATCTCGTCTTTGCCAGCTGGTGGAGTGAAAAGAGGACGTGATGTCCCTGCAGATGGCCGTTATTAAAACAATGGCTGTGTCGGCTCTCTGGTTAAGTGCAGAATGAGTAATTTGAAAGTGAAAAGCACCAACCCGAAGTGCTGCACCACAGTGGGCAGCATCCCAGCCAACTGGTCCATGGTAGGGTACTGATACCTGAGGATAGAGAAAGGACACGACTTCTAACCATCACTGCTTCACATGCTGCATTTGTGTGATCAGGATATTGCAATCATCTGTTTCTATTTTAAAACCACAACCAATTTATGGTAATTTATGAATACTTTATTCATGGTAAATAGTAAATACTAAATTATTCATTTATGTTTTTTAAGAGTTAAGTGGTTTAATTTCAAGATATTCTCTCGATCCATGGGAAACATGCTAACTACTGCATTAGCTATTCATCAATAGTCTAATCCCCTGGCCATCAGTTTGAGGTGTGCCAACCAAAAAACAATAATTAACACATGTTAAATAATAAATAACTTTCCATTCATTAGTGGTTATCACCAACACGTGTGTGCATTTCTGTGTATGTTTTGTACCCTTGTGGCAACTGTGATGCTCCAATCTGCTGTCCCGGGGCATCGACGTGGCAAACCACAAAGTGCTTGGTGATCTCCTGCATGTCCTCATTATTGAAGAAAGTGTTGAAGCACAGCTTGTCTGTAGGAGAGCAAGGGAGGAGAGGAAATAAGCAGAGGTAGCATAGGGTGAGAGCGGATAGAGATGGGATATGTGTAGGTACAGAACATGAGAGGCAGGGAGGAGGAAAGCAAAGGGCAGGGCAAGGAGAGGAGAGGAGAGGAATGTGATTTCATTAAATATGCACCACACTCAGAGAGGACATCGAAGGTGGCCATCTGTACAACTGATCCTGTGCCAGCAAGGAGAAGGCAAAGACTCCTTCCAATAATGCCAATATACAATGTGTCACATATCCCTCATTCACCTCCACTTTAACAGAGGACTGACACTATGAATAACCTATGATGCTGCTGTATGTTTTTGATAAGGCAGTGCTTATATAAATAGCTCCAACACTAATTGCTCATAAAACCTCAATGTTATATATTTATATTTGCACAGAAAAGAAAAATCTAACCCTAACATGATAGAACATAAGACAACTTTGACATTGCTGGAAGGAGTATTTTTTACCTTTTCGTGAAGCTGGGCTAGTTAGTAGGTGGAAACTAGCTAGCCTAGCTTTGTGATTCTTAATGTGAGACTTTGTTCATCAAGTAATTGTTCTTTTGAAGTAACTAATACACATTCTGTACTGTAAGGTATTTAGGATTCAAATATTTTGCCTTCTGACACAGTTTCAGATGTGTCTGAGTTTTAGTTTGAGATGATTAACGCTACAAATTGGAAGCAACTGTGATCTAAGAAGGTTTTTAAAATGTTTAAGTTTGCCCATTTTATTTAATGCTATTTCAGCTCTGTGGCTCAGCAGTCTATCAGCTGAATGTTTTTTCTATAGAGAATACAGCAGTGTGAGGCTCTTTAGCTAGCTGGTTGATGTTAGCAAGCCAGCTGTTAGCAAATACAGCTGCTAGCGCATATTCATACAGTAGCACAGTGTGTATAACAATCATAAAATGGCATGTGTTATGTTATTATGATTATTATTGAATCATTGTTACATTGTCCCTAAATTCGTATGTGAAGTTGGATAATGGGGCATTTAAATCACTGTTAAAATGCAGAGATGATAAAAAATAATCTCTTTTTTTGTCTCTTGTCTCTTCTTGTTTTAGAAAGGATTTCTTTTTGACAGTGACTCATTGAGGATTTCTCTCCATTTTCTGAACTAGCATAACATTGGAATCTGAAAAAGCTACATGTATAATAGATGTCAGCTCTCCATTTGCCCTCCTTCTCCTGGCTCTGTAGTTGGCCTACTTTCATCCTGTGTGCGTCAGGCTCAGTGAAACCACGCAGCAACATCGTTTCCTCCTCGGGCTCTGACTAAGCCACGTTAATTAAACGGACCAATTAGCATGACAACTGGGTTATGGATGAAAAGTAGGCGATGTCGCGAAGCTGACCTCTCAATCTTTGCCCTGGCGTCAGTTTGTCCATTTTATTACGTACACAAGAATACCGATGCTGCATGAGGATTGAGGTGAGAAGTTTCTCCTGCTTTCTCATCAGTTCACGCTGAATCATCGGTCAGCAGCTGGCAGTCTGCTCTCCTACTGACTCCGTGACCCACTTTCTCCCTCTGCACTTTCTTTTTTATCTCTCTGTTTGATCTCTCGCTATCATTTCTCCTCTTTTTGTTTTCTATTCTATTTTCCTCATCCTCTTCTTCCTCTGCAGTCATACCAACCAAATAGTGACAGATGCCTCCAAGAATTACTTTACTTTCTCCTTTATTTTCTGCGCCACAACCTCTTTTCTACTTCTTAAATCAGCCTGCTTGCCATCTTCTTTCTCGCTCACACTTCTTATCTCTGTCCCTTCTTTTCATTCTCTATTTTTTTGTCCTCCCTCCTGTTCTCTTCTGTTCTCTCTACTTCTCAACCGGGGGACTGGCAGACTGCTGTGCCATCTGCAATTGGGAGTCATTTTGAATTGAATTGAACAAAAACTCCCCACCAATTTTCCTTCATTTTTTTTTTTTTTTGCTGCAACTCCCTTCATTCCTCACCTTTCTGCTCTATGCTGTATGATTGTGCCCCGCAGTTGAGTGATTTAGTGACTGGCTCTGAATACTAATAAGCCTGTGGTTCTGCTGCAGCTTGCAGAAGCAAAAACAGTGTTATTCTGGTCCGTTCTTTACTCTACTGTCTTCTGCATTATATCTAACTGCCAGATGATTTTCTTGAGCTCCAATTTACTGTTTGTTTTTTATTACTGTCATTTTTATTCCCTATTTACTGTATAATCAGTTTGATCATAATAAAAAGGGGGATAGGATCAAAAGAAAAAGGCAGCAGGATTGACAATAAAAGCCAGATATCTGCGTCAGCAGAGCCGTAGATGTGCTCCGGTCCATGATAACACGCTGTCCTGCGTCACCCTCCCCCCCAAACTTCCTCCATCCCTACCCCACCTCCGCCCATTAAGGCAGCGCCGCAGTACCGCTGGCCCCACCCCGCCTCCCTCCGCAGGATGGGGATGTTTTTCTGACCTACATTTCATCGATGCCTCTCGCGCTCACCCTTTCATCTGCCTCACCATCTCCTCCTCTTTTCTATTTTTGTCGCCACACTTTAAGACATCCGTCCCCCCCCTTACTCCCATTATTTCTCTCTCATTGTTTGTTCTTCTGTCTCTGCACCTACACAAATGGATTTATATTATTATCTCTGCCTTTATTAAACTATTGACCACTCAGCCTGTATTAAGCACTGGCGTGTGGGGCATGCTGTCAACACTCTGCTGCTAGACTTCAACATGGTGCTTGAGATAATTTTTCATGTTTATTGTTACAAGAAATCCTAATGAATTCAAGCAAGACCATTTTATAAGATGTGATGTTTTTTCATAAAGGCCATTTTATCACTTGACCTTTTCAGATACAAGTAAGTGTCTTTCTGTAACCTCCTGATAAAACACACATACAGTATGCTCAACACTGAACTGGAATGATGGCAACTTAAAAAGATAACTGTATGTCTGATTTCTGACTTGATTCTTTTAATTACCTGTAAAGTTGTGAAAGTTATAAAGGACCTCGTGCTGGAGGTGATAATGAGTGTTAGCCATGCGTATGTGTTGGGAAGAAATGATGTGGTATGGAGGCTAATTATCACCTTTGATAAATGCAGAAACACCTCACCGACCAGCCTGGAACATCTGTCAAGACACACACACTTGTTGTAGATACTCACGATTCAGTCCCACATCGTGGTAGGTGAGGATGGCGGGCTTGTTTCCTTTTGGCGCCCCACGGATCACCACATGCAGCATCCCATAAGGGGTCTCAATATCGTGTTCCTGTGAAACACAAAAACACACTCTCACTCACCTGGTGATTTGCACACATTCACACCTTTCGGAAAAACATTTGCACCTGAATCCTCCCCGAGCAGACAGGGTGTGAGGAGGAGATAAAACACACGGCCACTGATCAACAATCTCAAGATACATCAATCTATCTTATACACTGTGCACTCTAAGATATTTATAATTTAACCTGCTTTTTATTGAACTTCCGTCAAATGCTGCTTTAATATTAACAGCCAATCTATGCAGGGATGTTCCTCATTAATCTTCAGTGACACAGCTTCTTCTCACAGTATGATGGAGTTGCAGGGGCTCAGTCATAGATAAGCAGGAGGTCAGTAATTAGTGTGAGCAACGACCACAGTGAATCATAACAGTAAATTATTGAAAATGGATTGACTTAACATGTCCTGCTCTGCAATAATTCAACAGCAAAGTGGCTGAGAGGAATTTAGAGTCCATAGAAAAAAAAAAAAAAATTAAAATCAGCAGTCTTCAACTAAAACATGTCTGCAGACTTGTGCTGTTTTTAAATAGTTGACTTGTCGTGCATCCAGACCTCTCTTGTTATGACCCACATGTTGTCAGCATCCGTTGGTCAGAGCCAACCAAACTCAAAATGGAGGTAGGAGATGTGTGTTTCCATGAGCTGCGCAATGTAGGCATACACACACACACACACACACACACACACACACACAAACACTTGGAGCAGAGTGGTGTTTTGGGATTATTATGCCTGGTTTAGGCGTTAAGCCACAGAGAAGCCTTTATTGATCATGCTGACACTTCTGTCTATACACTCCACTTCATACACATACATCCAATACACACTGACACGCCATCGTTATTGTCCTCCGCTCCCTTCAGCATGTTTTCTCACCTTAAACTATTCAGAGACAGAGAAACAGCTGACTGAAAATCCTTTGTCAATCTGCTGCTGTCAATCCGCAGCATCTCTCAACAACCGCCTGCTATTTGTAACACAATACACATTCACTATGGAGTTATTTAAATAACTCGCAAATGACTCACATTACAGAGACAAACAGTATTTATGGTTGGAGCCAACTCTCTCCAAAACTCTGTACAACCCCCCCCCCCGCCAAATCCCCACAGCAGATAGTCATGCAGCCATCAGTTATGAGTTAATCCAGACAGATTATCTCACTATTATTTCAGCATCAACATGAGTGTTATCTTCAATCAAAGCATTCTAATCTGAGGCAGTTACTGCACCAGGGGCTTTGTTCACTGTCTGTTTTCAGTGACTGAATTCTGCAAAATATAAGGAGACAGTTCGCAAACACATGATGACCTTCAGATGTGCGGGACGAAAACACATTGAGAGGAATTTCAAAATATCTTTAGGGGGGAAGTGAAATTTGAGCTTTCAAAATAAGACACTGCTCTCCTGTCAAAATTATTAATTTGCTTTCATTTTTACAAATTAGTTAAAGCCCAAAACCAGCAAATGTCAGGAAACGTCTTGGCTGCGTCACATTCAGCAAGAAACACATAAAGCCGCCTGCATCAAATCGTTTCCTTTCATTTATCCACCCTCCCTTCCTTGCACACACTCATCCGCTTCAAGGTTGCTAAAATGGATGACACTGCAGAAGGATTAACACTTTCTCTACACACTCATGGACACACACACACACATGCTTGTGTATTTATCCGCAGAAGAATGCGCATCGATGCATTGCACAGCATCTGTGCTTAAGCGTGCTTAAGTGTGTCAGTGGGCCACAGTCAGAGAATGACCCATCATTTGGCCCTGACATAACAGTTTCTCCTCCTCAGTAAACAATATAAAGACAAGACATATTCCACAACAGCATTGCAACACAAATACATTTTAATGCTTCCACAATTTTTTTTTTTAATAAGAAATACACTAAATTCAACATTTAGATGCAAACACAAGCAGCTAAAAAAAACATCATAAAACAATTTTCTAAGAAAAAGACATTCTGATTATTCTGATGTTGTTGAATATGTGTGTGTGTGTGTGTGTGTGTGTGTGTGTGTGTGTGTGTGTGTGTGTTTAACTCACACACACTATATGAATAAATTACAGTCACACTCAGTCACAGTAAAACATCCTTCCATCACACACTCTTCCCTGCCACTCACCCCATCCCAGCACTCAGGCATGTTTCCACAGTAAGTGTTCTCTCAGCTGACGAAGAAGAGGAGGAAGAGGAGGGTGCAGACAGGCAGACGAGCAGCCAGGCCTCTCCTGTTTTAAGGGACTAGGTCCTGGTGAGCGCTCGCTGTAGGATGGATAGCTGGATGATAGATGCTGCAGGCTGCTGCAGTGTTTGTCTGCTGGGCTACGCTCCCACACAGACTCTTAAACTGGAGCTGCTGTCCGCCTCCTCCTCCCCTCCCTCCCTTTTCCCTCACACTCTATAGGCACCCGAGACAATGGGTGGAGCAGGCTGAAGATGATTGGCTCAGAGTGCTGCCTCCCCTACGTAGGATTGGTTGTCTGTATTGTCAGTCTTTAGTCTGAAGGCGCTCTCTCTCTCATCAGCACCACTGGTCTAGTTTTGTCTGCTTTCCTTGCTGACCTTGTTATGTTTCTCCCTTTTGGCAAAAACAAAACAGCTGCTGTTCATAAATTAGCATTAATGAGGCCAAATCTTCTGTTGGAAAGAATTAGGAAACCTGAACTGGAGCTCTGCAGTCAGTCTGGACATGACATGTTGTGCAGTAAAAAAGCACTTTTGTTTTAACCACTCTTTTAAGGCCAGGTCACACCAGCACTTAAAACAGCAACATTTCACAGTGAAATAAAGTAATTTAAAGAGAATCAACGTAATCTTTGCTTTCAAATTTCTTGCATTGAGTTCAACTTTGGTGAACTTTGACATCAACTTTGCATCATTAATCAAGAGCAAGCTGACCTGTATTAAGTTACATTAAGGCTCTGGAACAACCTGCCTGTGGATATAAGGCTGGCTGAGTTTGTATTATATTTTAAATCCCTTTTTAAAATATACTTTTATTGGAACTGTCAGGCTGATTTTACCTTCACTTTTTTACTTGATTTTATTTGAATTGTCTCTGTATTTCTATATTACATTTTATTCTGGTCCAGTTAATGTCTTTTGTTACATATACATTCTCTATTTCATTCTTTAACCTGTGGTTTGAAAAGATAAAACCTAAAATAACTTATTTTTGTGACACTTGATAATGTGAACATGTTAGCAAACTATTCCAGCAGACAAGCAACATTATCATTCATTTGGGGTCATGTTTGGGTCCACCTGATGAATGTTAGTCCAATATTCACTCTCCTTTTAGTCTGCTTTGGTCTCCGTTAACTCCTGAGATTAATATCTGGCAGCTAACTGCTCCAATATATTCACCAGCTAGTTGCTAAAGTTCTCTGTCTGCTGTTTACTGCTAAGCAGGTAGTGTACAGTTGGCTTTTAGCTCTTTTTACTGAAAACAGCTGCCTGCTGCAGCCAAAAACACTGATGACAACAGTGTGAGTGAACCAAGACAGTAAAGTTGTGGGCTGGAAAACCCAAACAATGTGCTGAAAGATGTTAAAACGCTCCATAGATCTGATGGAAAAAGCAGATTTGTGAGAAAAATCTGAGTGGATCCATCACTACAAGGGACTCCTTTCACATACAAATAGTCATGTGATCCATTGTTGATATAAAAATATTAATTAGAGTCACTTTAAATAATTATCATTACAACAAAAGGAAAGGTAAATTTCCATGTAATGAGGAACTAGTTAATTTTAGACAACAAAACAACACGTATTAAGGATAAATCTGGCAATTTTCTATATTTTTCTCATTGTCAACAAATCCCATGTAAAGCCAAACCAACAATGAATTAATCTACTTACAAGTATTGTGTGTGTATCCAAAGCCTGATATATCTTTGTCATAGAACTCCGTCGTCATCCAAAAACTATTAAAAGCATGTTAGTGACTCACAATGTTGTACTGGGTGACATGTTCCTTTGCCCTGAAGAGGCATGTTCGTTTGTTTAAAAATGGCTCCAAAGACTAATAAGAGCAATCATGTTTTCAGTCTATGGAGAGTAGTTCTGTGTAAAGCAGAAACCATTCAGCATGCACGGGAAATTGGTTCCATTTACAGAGCTTCACTACCTCAATGTGCTACATATCACAACCTCTTGACTTTGTGCTAAATTGTAAATTTCACAAAATAACTTTACGATAAAGTCAAGAGGTTGTGATATCTAACATGCCCAAATTCTTAGTAATGAAGGAACACGTCACCCAGTACAGCAGTGTGGCTCATTGATGTGTTTTTAATAGATTTTAGACAACGACGGAGGTCTACGGCACAAAGAAATAAGCTATATCAAGCTTTGGATACATACACAATACTGGTAAGTAGAGTTGAGTTCATTGTTGGTTTGGCTCTGCACATGAGATTTGTTGATGATAAGAAAAACATAGAAATTTGCCAGCATTATTCTTTACAGACAAACTAGTCAGTTAATAAAGACTTTGCATCCTTTTACACACAGACAGATTGTTCTTTCTTAATTAATGCATGATCATTTTCCCTTAGCACAACATCTGTATGTTGAGCGCAACAACACCTTTTTGACAAGTGGATTATAGTCTGGAAAATGGTTTCTCTATGCTTTCATCAGGTGAAAATTTAATAAACTACAATATTTCTTAAGCAAGACATAAACTCAATCAGGCACCAGCAATGGTTGATATAATACTGTGCCCAGTATTAAGTGTCCCATCTGAGAGGATTTAGGTTTGTTAGATGTGATTTGTGCCAAAAAAAAAAAAAAAAGACTTTAAACGACCCTCCTCTGTTGAAACAAAATATCATATTGAGGTTTGGTGAAGGGTGAGAAGCATACGTGCGTATTCACATGACTCTGATGGTGTCACTGCGACTATCATGCTGACTACAGTGCACACGCACTCTCACTTACACACATATAGTGGTCCTTTCTCCCTCTCTGCTTCACTCCCTGGTGTCATTCAGCAGCTCGGCTCTTTTTCATGCCTCTTCAACCCCATCTCTCCCCCTTTCCTCTCCCTCTATCCCCTCTTTTCTCTCTCCATCATCCCCCCTTTCCTGTTGACAGATCGCTTGGCGTGCTGACTCAACTTGAAACGCCACTCTTTGCTTTCTCTTCCTCTCTCTCTCTCTCTTTCTGACTTTGTCCCCCCTCTCCTCCACAGAGATTAACTCTCTCCCTGCTGATTCAGCTTGACACTGTCTACTTTAAACATACAATCTCTGCCGGCAAGCATCTGACAGACATTGACAGGCAGGAGGGAATTATGATAACATGGAACATGGAAGCTGCCTTGAACAGATATCAGAAGGATATTCAAGACCAAAATGGTATAGGTAGAAGTGTAGACAACGACTGACATTGTCCATTTTATTTTATTACACCTGCAGAGTTTTTAAGATTTAATTACAGTGTATACTGTACTTCTGCATCAAAACATTAGCTGGGTTTTCTTCTCTTTTATCTTCCATTCAGGCAGTTATGTATTTTAGTACTCTCTCCAATGCTACATTTCCTCTCCGGTTAACTATTGTATATGCAGTGCCATAATGCATAAGCACCCCTCCCCCAACCACACACACATGCATGCAAACACACACACACGCCACTGGTTTCTCCCATTTTCGCAGATCTTTATGTAAATATGATATGTTGTGCTTAGAATTTGAAGGAACTAACGATATCTTCTGGCCTGCTAGACTTGCTTTACATGCAGATAAGATTGAGCTTAGTGTATTTGCATCTACAACAGCTGTGCCCATGACTATGTCATTATAAACTTTAAATTGGTGTCGTTGATGCATACAAATACTTTAGCTTGACATTAGATTATCATTCATATTTAACACCTAACCATTTTTTTGTGTAGAAGTCTGTCTGTCTTTTCCAAACTGTGCAACTATGGTTCAGTTCATTTTTATGCCTGTACATGCTGCCCCATCATCACTTAAACCCAGTCTATCAAAGCATCTTCATGACTAATAATCACCTCATGACGTCATCTATAAAGCTCTATTGTTAATAGAAGAGTAAAACATCATACTCGCTTGTTTACTTCCTTGCTGAGAGTTAGCTGAGTAGATTGATACCACTCTCATGTCTGTGCGCTAGATATGGAGCTAGTGGGGGAAAACAGCTGGTTTGACTTTGTCTAATGTTCAAAAACACTTCTATGACATCTCTAAAACTCACTGATTATCACGTTGTATCCTGCATTCAATCATTTAATAAAGTCACTAATGCTGTATGCACAAGTGTGTTTGACAGTATGCGATGTTTCTGTAGTCAGGACTGTGGAACGCTAATCATGTTCAGATAACATAACACATCACCTGCCATTGTGTGCCTCCATAACATTAATGAGGAGTGTAATTAAACAATTTATTGCAGAAATTGTCTCCATATAACCATGGGAGGTTTTAAAGTAAACTATTTGATTAAGCATTAAAATGCTATAATCGTTTTAAGGAAATTAAATTTCCCTCATTAATATACAAATATACGCACATAATCCTCCAACTGCATATGGAAAAATGTAAGTTCATATAATTTCATCATTTAAAAGAAAATAGTTCTTTTTTAATGAATGTGAAGAGTACTTTGGCAGATTTACAGTTTTCAAACCTGGCACACTATTTATAGCATCTCCCCTTGATCTGGATTGAAAAGATGTTGACTTTAAATTCCTCACAGCTTTTCCTGATGACACATTCTGCTAAAGTTGTTTAATAACTCGTGAGCTCCCCTGAGCCGTGTGCTTCCAGAGAGTGAGTGATCTTCTGCAGAATAAGATCATTTGTCTGTCAAGGTTTTATAAATAACCACATGATGAGGTCACCAGTCTAAGGTGTCTGAGAGCTCTTTCAGTAGAAAACAGAGATAAAATGTTGCCTCATTGAATAAGAGCCTTGAAATATTCAGCGCTTGGACTACATCTCTTCTTCTTCAAAATAGAGAATAAGAGATTTTCATTATCTGAAACTTTTACAGTTTAGCTGAACACACATGACTGTCTAATTACTTCAAGAAATCATTCTGTAAATAAGATAGAGGCAGCCAGCAAGCAGATACAGCACTGTTCTTCAAATGCAGCACAGTTTTTTGAAGTGTCAGGTTTAAGTGTGAAAGAGAAGTGTTCCATGAGAAACGTTGCATCACTGCTGTCTGACACTCAGCACATGTCTGACTAGAATAAAGCAGCAGAGTTGTTACGTGTGTGAAGCACGACTTCTTACAGAAAAAACCCAGAGGACTTCTCAAACTGACGGTGTAATGCTTCATGCAAGTTGAGTAATTGGAGAGTTCAGGTGCTCTGATTAGCTGAGTGGAGTTTAAAACTGATTAAAGATCGAATTAATGCACTCATAATACAACAGTATTTAACATTTAATTTTAATTAATCTAACATTTTATACAGTACCAATTTTATGACATTTTGGGCTGTGATTGTCAGGCTCAGCTATTATACACACTATTAAAGTTAGCGTGTTCACATATATTAGCACTGTTAACATGCTAATGTTAACTCTTAACATTAGCATGTTAAAGTGGGGACTACTCATTAGTCTGACAGTCCATTTTCCCAAAAACAAACACCCATTGCTCCAAGAATACACACTCTGGCTTTACTACAATCCAGACTCTGTTAACATATTGCTCTATTCAACAGATCTGTGTTCCCTGTTACACAGATACTCCTCCTAAATCATAACGTATGACTTTGTACGTCTCCTAAAGAAAGACTTTTCATTTTGGCTGATATTTACCTTAAACAGCTAAGTTAAACAAACTAAAGTAAGATGTAGACATTATGAACATGTGATTTAATTAAATCAGAGTTCTGCTTTGTGAAACATGACGCCAAATTCATCAGAAGAACAGGGTGAATTGGAAAAGTCTGTTTGATAAGCTAATTTACATTTTAAATGACTGACGAGGCACCAACACAAACATGCTAGTTTTAACTATGTAGTTTGGCCTACAGTCACCTGTACTTACAATTGATTGGAAAATATATTTTAATATTTTATTGATTAAAATGTAATTAAATATCATCAGTCTTTAACTGTTTCCTACTGTCGGAGGAAAACTCAGCAATTTAAGTAAGCAGGTTTATCACAGGGCTAATATATAAACATTCACAATCACACCGCAGAGCAAGTTATAGTTGCCAGTTGACATAACATGCAAGTCTTTGAACATAGACACAGAGAGAATATGCAAACTAAACACAGAAAGACTTTAACTGGGCAGTGGATTTAAACACTGGACCGTATTTCTGCATTAATAACTCCACCACTGTTGTCATTTTGTACTGAATAATCTTTTTTAGCAGTATATTGGAGTCATAGCTGATACAGCCCTTCCATCTTAAAATAATTGTGACTGTATAATCCCTGTTATATGTTTAGCCTTATGAAATTACATATATTCATCTTCCACCGTTCTCTGTCTTTTCTCTGTTGACTCAGGCATTACTGTTTACCCAAGTGAGCAAGTGAGAGGAGATGACAAACAAGAAAATGAGGGAAGATAGATGGCAAGAACACAAAAGACAAGGTGCAGTGATAAGAAGAGAAAGCTAACAAAGAGGAGAGAGGGAGGCAGGCTCAATCTCAACATAACAACAGCAGCACACACATCAGATCATACCTTCCAATCCCCTGCTGGCATCAGCTGCTCACAGCTCTCCTGCAGAGAGAGACAGAGACAGAGATAGAGGGGGAAAAAATTAAATTAAAATTGGAAGTAGATAAAGTGGCACACACACACATATTCCTCCATATTAAAGGGTGAATCCACTGTTGGAGATGAAGGCCACTAGACTCACAGAAGAGCTGCACAAGCTGTGCACTGTAGGTCCAAACCACAGACAGAAAAACCAGTTTCCCAGAAGCACCTTAGCAGCGCACGGTCATGTTTAAACCAGAGATGAGCTGGAGGGATAGTTTTATCTCAGGATGTGTACACTATATTTTGCAATCATTGCTGCTTTATAAGCAAAAAAATCCAAGAATTTAGTAGTAAAATTGTAGTGTATGCATACATACTGTGTGCAAAACACCTGCTACTCCAGTGTATCACATTGTAAAAAGAGAGTATAGATAATTTACTGAAGTGCATGTGGGAAAGTGGGAAGAACTCAGCAGTAAAAAGTGAGGGAAGATGGTGTTTTAATACAGGATGAGAGAGAGCATAGCAACCAGATTCCCCCCTAAAGCAAGTTACCTCAACAGTCATCCACATCTGTGAACAAAGATGAGCTGGGCCATATGATTGGGGCATAAAAATAACATTTTCATCATCTGACCACAGCGGCAAAGCGGGTCAGAATCCCTGCTAGCCAGTCTGACTCCTTGACTGCCAGAATAGACTGAAAATTTCAGAGACACTGATTGATGACAAGCTGGCTTCAGTAGATGTGACAGCTGCACCAGCGTCAGCCAAAGTGTTACAGTTTCTGAACACTTAGAATTTAATGTCAGAGAAAATAGCATTTGGATACATTTTCATGTAGAAGAAAATTGTATCGTACAGTGGAGATGCTCACTTTTCAGGTGGGTTTTTAGGGGAATCTGGTCGTGACCTTTCCTTTAAGAAGAGATGTATTGAAATAAAACAGTTGTTTTTTAAATGCATACTGGTGTGCTGGAAAATAACACATGCCTAACAGCAACATTTGCTTCATTTTTATTACTGGTTTTGTTATTTTTCAGCACAAGTGCATTCTAACCTGTGTTACTTCAGCACATGTCATTTTAAGAGCTTATTCCTGCTCTGCTGCCTCTATAAAAGCTTTAAAGCAGAGCAAGAACATCTGGAGATCTGGACGAAGAAAATTAAGGACATGCACATGTGGTTAGACACCAGTTATAAGTGTCAGAAAGATGCTTCTTTGTTACACATGCAAGTGTAAGGTCTTAGTTTACAAGTTCACACGGGAATTTCTGAAGAGATTTCTGAAAGAAAACATGACAGGATTAAAGATGGATATATACAGTAAATACAAAGTCTAAAGGAACAGTGGTGGGTTAATGCAAGGGGAAAAGAGATAAGAAAGTCATTTTTGTGTGTGTTATTAGCAGTAAAGAAGACTGGAGGGAACAAGGTTAGATCAGGGACACACCTAGAGAGAGAAAGACATCACTAAAACACCAGGACCTCAAGCTGCCATATAGAGGAATATGACAACTTCAAATAACATTAAATGAGCTGTAAAGTTTTGCAATAGGCTACTGTATCATCGCCAGAGCAGCAGGAGATGTGAAGGGGAAGAAATCCAATAGATTGATGTCTCCTCTCAACTGAGATGTGCAACTGAAAGGGCAACTCCAGTCCCTGTGGATTTCATGCAAATGGCTCTTTGTTGTCAAAGGGAAAATATTAGTGGTAACAGTACGGTGGTCGGACCAGCAGGCGGCACTCTTCTCTTTCTTATCACTCCCAACCAGTGGTACAGTGCTCAGAGGATGTCCAGCAGCTCAGCTCAGTGAGAAGGGAGATTGTAGAGCTAGAGAGTGTGTATGGTCTGAATGAAACGTTTGTCAGTCTTTGGCAAAATGTGTTTTATTTTAGTGAAGTTCTTAGCATTTAGAGGGTGTGAGGAAGAAATTCTCCACAGAAATCAATAGAAATTTACTTACTTAAAAGTGATGTGATCCCTACAGGATGTGTATAGCTGCATAGGCTGCTGTGAAGATGTGTTGGACTAGGCTGCAGCACTGTTGTGATGTAATGTAAGGTGTTTGTTTCTTCCGCCTCTGATTTCTAATCTCTGAGTCTCTGTGTCTGGAGGTTGGTTTCCTGAATGTAGATTCTGGCCTAGATTTGGGGCTGTTAAAAAAGAATTTCTGCTGAAAAGCAGAATTACAGCAGCAGTAAATTTAATTCATCAGGTCCAGGAGGATCAGAGGACTGCCTTGATTAAGTCTGATCCTAGAGACGTCATGAGTGGAGACGTCTCAGAGGGGAAAAAACTTTTGTTTTGAAAGTTTTGAAACCAGTGCATCAAAAGGCTACAATACTATAATCAAGCTTAGCAGAGGTGGTATCAGATGTATAGTGGATGACCCTTTGTGTTTTGTGTTTCTGTATTTAACTCAAATTCTGCTAATATTGGTCGCCACCGACCAATTGTTATTATATTACTGTATTATATTACTGTATGTGGTCAGTGTGGTTCAACAACACACATGAGGGATCTGCAAGCTAAAATAATAAACTGGTGTTTTATCACTGGATGTATTGTGAGAGAGTCACCAGTGGTCAAATACTTTATTGTACTTAAGTTCAATTTTAAGTTATTTGTATTTTACTTGAGAATTTCCATTTCATGCCACATTTATGCTATACTTTAACTTTACCACATACAAGGCAATATTGTACTTTTTACTCCTCAACATTACTTTACAGATCAAAGTTTTACACACAAAACATATGATCGTTTTATAAAATATGATGCTCTATTATAGCTCAATCTACCCAACTGCTGTAGCTTCACAATGATGTACCACAACATTAAAATGTTGCTTACACCTTAATGTTTCAGATTTTTTTAATAGAATATATGATAATGTAACACAGACAGGGGTTATTCTGCTGCATAATGAGTACTACTGATACTTTAAGTACATTTTACTGATAATTCTGCACTTTTACTTAAATAATATTTTGAATGTAGGACTTTTACTTGTAATTATTTATTTATTAAGTGTATTGCTGTTTTTACTTAAGTAAATGATTACTTCTCCTTGACTACTTCTTCCACCACTAAAACTCACAGTGGAACAGTAATGTTTTTCTCTTTTATGACTGTAGAAAATGGGTGTTTTCTATCAGCAGTTACAAGGGGCTACCAGCAGCCATGTTGCGGTAGAAACAACTAAACACACATTCTGCACAAGAGCTCAGAGAAAATGCTCGTCACATTTCATGGGATTTTATAAACTGCCTGATATGCTTCTTTTGATATTTGCTGCATGATTTAGTTCTTTTTTTAAATAAAATGTCAAGTGTCTAGAAAAGTATTTAGATGAGTGCTCCGGCGGTCTCATGTTTCTGGTGTTTCTGGTTGTTCTGGTAGTTACCGGGAGGACCCCGCTGGTCCGACGGCGGGTCTGGCGGAGCCAGTGCCGTGCGATGACATGCCAGCGGTGAGTGGGGCGGCTGGGGGGAGGGGGGTTGTTAAGAGGGGCAGGGCTGGCAGGGCTGGCAGGGCTGGCCGGCCCCCCTGACGCCTCCTGTCCTTTATCCTGCTGTGTTGTGAAACAACAAGCACAACAAGGTGGTTACTGGGTGAAGACCAGTAGCTACACAGCAGCAACATACAGTAAACATACAGATCATTCATTTTCTGATGCAGTGTTTATGGAGGACCTAGAAATGCTCCTCTATTTCTTAGCCTTTAAATGTCACAGGACCTCTGTCCTCTCTTTGCTTCATTTCACTCCAACATTAGCACAAAGGTCAAGCTGACACTTTCCTTTAATTGGAAGAGAGGAACAGGTTGTGGGTGGAGATATAGAGGAAAACCACTCGGATCAGTCTGCCCCCTGCAGCTCTACACCAGAAATATGCTGCATTCATGTCACAGGAGAATCACTTTCCAAGTAGAAAATGCTGTAGCTGGTATGCTACTTTCAGGGCCGTAACCAAGACCCTAGAAAGACTGAGGCTATGAGTCCGTACAGGTATGAGATTGGTATAAATCTTCTCATCTGCAAGAAAGCATTTTCGAAAATGTCGAACTGCTGCATTAAATACGTCAACTTTAAATATATTGAGTTTTAAAGTAATGGAAACAGCCTTTAAATATCGACCATGGTAAGTTAATGTCCTTAGGACATGACCTCAGTGTCCTCAGTGGAGCTACAGCCCCTGTTTACTTTGAAACATACAGTAAGGTCTGTTAATATGTCTTAATTTTTACATTTTCGAGCGAAAAATCTGCAGCAGTGTCAGGAATTATATATCTACTGCAAATAAAATTACCTAACTGAATGATTATGATGTGCCTGTTTGGACAAGGCAAAGTCCAAAGGCAGCTATTGGTTTATGAGTGCTACAGCAAGTGTGAAAACGTCCCTTGACTTCTTGACAGCTTCAAAAAGGTTTCAACAAATACAAATATGAAAACCTCTGAGTTGTAAAACATCTCTGTAAGGTGTACGGATTGAATGCAGCGTTAGTCCAACATCACTTGCAGTGAGTCAGACCATTGTGTTACCAGTGTTTTGTGCCAAGAGGTAATCACTCAGTAACTGCACTTAAAGGTCACTAACACACTGTTGCACAACACCACAGCAACAGAACTAAAACGAGCTGGAGGAAGAGAGAGGCAGGAGATAAAACTGCAAGTGCATCTGAGCTGCACTTGTCTTCGACAGAAAAATAAAACGAGTGGCCTGTTGAGTCACGCAAACATGTAACTGGATCGATTAGGCAGTCGATGGCCTCGATTATTTACGAGCAGCAGTACGTAATGAGCGGGTTGAACGACTTTTCGCTGGATGAGCGGATCAATAGCAGGATTAGTCATTCTTATTGACGCACAACATATTAGGCTACTTCTAATAAGCTACTGAGTCACAAAACCCTGACCTACTGTATCTCCTGTTTCATTTCTGACACACCAGCCAAGTGAGTCATGGCTAATGTCTTTAGTCAGTGGCTTCATTCACGCTTGACACAGATTCCTCCAGCAGAAATAAGAGGCTTGTCAGCAGCAGAAGAATACTCCATGCTTGTTTATGGTTAGCTCAATATGTTGTTTTCATGCTATTCTGGGCAGTAATGATTTGGTTGCCTGTTTGCTTTCCTGATTGATAAAAACAGCATTTGCTTCTCATAATGGACTCCCATTCATTTCTCTTTGAGCTCGACTGTTCTGCTATATTGGATCAAGCACCCTTTATCTTCTTTCCTCCACTCCCTTCACACAGCTTGCAGGAATGATAACCAACTTGCTTCACTAAGAAATAGCTGTTTGACAAGTTTAAGGACAAAATTTGTCTTTTTCAGGCATAAATCTTGCTTGTTCAAGTCGCTTTTCCATCAAGTTGATCGGGCATCTCCGCCGCTTCCATCGGTGAGTGGCTCTGAAACGTTCAAGAGCCCCTGATTCAGCCCCAACCTGTTGCTTAGGTAATAGACAAGTGGACTGGAATAAGTGGCCTTTATGTAACCGCCCACTGCCTCCTTTCTGCCTGTTTTTGCCTTTCTCTTTGTCCTCTACCACTCTCTCTCAGCTTAAATGAGCTTTCATCTTTTCATAGTGTTGTTATCAAAGAGTCACGGTTGGATGGAGTTCATTAATTTCCTCCTCCGCTAGTAAACAAGCACATTGTCTAATTATGAGCCATCACAGTTAATGAGTGCAAACATCTCTTTCTTAATACGGCAAGAGTTTCAGAGTGGTTCATCGTACACACTCTGATCAGCATATGGACACCCAGACAGGACACACACAGTAAATAAAGCCAACCGACTGACCAAGTCTGAGTCCAGTCCTCTCTGCTCCGGCAGCAGGGGCTTCTCCTCTGTGAACTGCTGCTCCTTCATCCCCGCCATCCTGGACAGCAACCTGCAATTCCCATGGCAACAAGCACAAACACACACACACACACACACACACACACATACACACACACACACACACACACATATCTAAGGTTACATTATAATTTCATCATGCAGGATGTCTGTGTTTGACCTTAAAAAATACGATTCATCTGCATTTGCATCGCTCCCAGTGTGTTACATGAGGATGGCAGTTCAGTTTCGATAGAATGGAATGAGTGATGTCCTTCATGGAGTAATTTCACAAATCCACATTGTGAAATTACAGAAGGAATCAGTTGGCGGATTAAACTACTGAACTGGAATAATCTAAAGAGCTGGCAGATGAGGAACTGATTTGAAACGGAGGAGATGAAATCAAGATGGGAATTACTTTTGCTGCAAACCTGCCCTGATTTCTTGGAAGATGTACTGGTTAAAAAACACACACGCACACACAGCTACAGTACACACCAGAATTGAGTGAAAAGTCACTAAAAAACTAAACGTACTGAACCAGTGATGCTTCAGATTCAAACTGGAGGTTGATCCTTCCTAAAATTAAAGGTGCTCTGTAGAGTTTTCTTATGAACGAACACTTTCTTTTCATAGTCAGTGTTTCTCACCAAAACACATTCTGTGTATCCCTGATAACTAAAACACACGTTAAATAAAAATGATTTTTTGAGCATTTAATTACATTGTTTACATCCAAGTTTGCTTTCTATCAGTCGCTTCATTCATAAAATGCATAAAATGATATTGCTCTATATCTAGTGGTCAAAAACTCCACACAGTATCTTTAATTGTGCCAGAATTTGTTATGTGTAAAGTGAGTAAAAAAGCACAGTTTATGTCATTTATGAAGCACTACTGCAGATAAGATGGTATTTTCTCTGTCCACTAGCAAAATACATCACATGAGCAGTTTACTACTGTACTAACAAAAATACTTAATCCCTAAGAGATGAAATCCAGAATGTAGAAAAGCAATAGAAAGTTTGGAATCTGGACCTATCATCTGTTTGCCCCCCAAGATTCTGCAAAAACATAGTTAGGTGATGTTCTTTTCTAGTTTGTGAGATAACAAAGACGCACTCTAAATTGGAGTCGACATAGATGCTTACTGACCGAGATCACTCTGTAAAAAGAGGAGCTTGGAAATGCAGAGTCTACTGCCCCAAAGATAACAAGGACACTGAGGCTGTACTAAGGTCTAATTACACCGGCCTTTTGTGTTTGAGGACACAGACACACACACACGTACACACACACACACACACACACACACACACACACACAATTGTACACAAGGACACAAACACACGCCAACATATCAACACACACATAGTGGGGTCTGACAGTGTCAGTACAATAACACCACTCAATGATGACAGTCCACCAACACAGGAACAGTGAAGAACACAACATAAACATCACTACACACACACACACACACACACACACACACACACACACACACACACACATGCACACACTAGCTTGCCCAGGGCTAATTTAGCTTGTATTGACACTACATCACCTTACTGAGGTAGTGACTGGCAAAATTGACTTTTTTCTTTTCTTACATTAAATAACACTTTCAGGGACTACTTTTTCTGATTAAATGGGAAGATGATGATGTGTACAGATAAAAATCAGTACACAACAGATAACCTGTGATTTATTGTTATCCTGCTAGAATAGCTCCAATTGACCCAAGCCCTGAAATTCAAAGTAACTTTTGAAACAGTAGGTTCTTGATTTCAGCCAAAAGCAGTGAGGTCTGTGGCCCGTCCAGAGTAACAGGGACACTGTTACTGAATTGCCTGTAGCAGCACAAACAACATTACATTCACCTCCACTGTATCAGGGTGGCAACAAAAGGCAACTATCCCAAAACCCTGACAAATACAACCAAATCTATCTCCATGGATGATTTTATATTATTATACTGGTTTGAGTAACTAACCCTTAAAGGGCTCGCAACACCATCATTGTAGTTAACAACAGTAAACACAACACACCTCTCTGCCTCCTCTTTTCTGTCTTGTTCCACCATTTTCTCTGCCCCCCTCTGGGAGTCCTTCAGCGTAATCTGTGTTTTTATCCGACACCCTTAAAGAGACAAAGCCCAGATGCCACTTCCAGTCACTCCCAGCAGCTGATGAAGTGTGTGTTTGTGTGTGACCCTGGAGTGTCAGAGCCAATACTAACATGGGAAAATCCGCCCTAAGAAATTATACAGCACGTCATTCCAGCACTGATTTTTTTAAAGTAAATCCCCACCTGTCAAAGATATAATATGTAACTAATCTGTGCCACTGGCAACAAGTCACAAGGTGACTTTGTGAGCAGAGATGGAGCCGGCCACAGTGTGTCCAAATGAGCTGCATTTCATAATGGTGCTCTAAAATAGACTCAAGTCACCCCGAAAAACTGGTTCAAGCATCCAAGTCTTCATAAAACATCCAAAGTCATAAAATCAGCTATAGTATTGTAAAGTTTAATGTAAGATGGATTTTGGATTTAACAACACTATCTTACTGTAGTGCTGAAAGGATCAGTCAATTAACCAATTAGTCAAGCAATAGCAACCTGTATTTCTTGCCTGGTGTAATGTCTTTTTGGCAATGTTGCCATTTAGCAAACGTGATGTATAAATTGTTATATTATTATCTATAGATGACTAAAAATATATTTTTTTAAATGTTCCATCAAACTTTTAATAAACCAGAATTATCCTGTAAAACTTGGTTTCAAATCACAATTATTTTTCTTTAAGTTTTAAAAAAATTATGGCTAAATATTCAACAATCAAAAGATCGGGGGGAAAATCCTTTGTAATTATTTATAAAGAGTTTGTTTAATATTCATAAACTCAGCTAAACTGTGTCATCAGGACTGTGTGGCTGTGGTTTGATTATATTTGATTGACAGTTGCCTGATAACATAAGAAACCACACACCTGTCATCACATAATGATTCAGATGTTAAATCCTGATTGGTGCTACATGTCATCACCTTTTTCCCACTGGGTATATGGTTTTTTTTAGTGCTGTTTCAGAGACACTTCAATCCTGATAAAATGACTGGAAGAAACTACTCGGAACTGTCACATTTAAAGATATAAAACATCACAAAATCTGTCAACAGCTGATCTATGAGCCCTAAAAAACAAGTCAGTCAAACCTTAAAAAAAGACCTAACGATTTTGGTTTTCTGTATTGTACTCCTTCCTCTCTCTCTCTCTCCCTCCCATCATGACCAGTTTAATAAATGGGTGAGTGTGACCTTTCTGAAGCCACTGGAATGGAACCATGAGGAGTATTAACATGAGAGCAGAGACCAAACAACACCTCTCTTCCTCCTGCTCCTCACTAGCTGTCTGCCTGCTGTTTTCCTCTGTCATCACCTTTACATCCACTTCACTAATCCTTTGTCCCCTCCGAAAATAATAAATCAGTGACATGTTTATATCCGTCATACATTTTCCTGTTCTGTATTTCTGAGTAACATCACTCTGTGGTAATCTAACATTGGTGACAGCTGATGATGGGTTTTACATTTGCTGTGCTAAACACCATGTCTGGAATCCTTTAAAACCAGTTTGGTGGACAAAAAACATTTAGTCTTGCAAAAAAAAAGAAGCCTGGGCCACATTTTTTGCTTGTAAATATCAAGACTTTTTCAATTATTTATTTATTTTAGACATACAAAACAACCAACCACACCACAGCTGCCATGGCTGAACAGACAAACAAAAGAGCACCACACTCAAACTTCATCCACAGATAATCCAAAGAAAATGAATATTACAGTACCGCCCACACTGTTCAAAACAGCACAGAAATGAGCACAGAGCATCAAAAATGCAAAAACAATAGAGAAGGGATCTCAAGGATTACTTCCTTATCCTTATTTAAAGGGACAGTTCACACCAAAATCAAAAATACATATTTTTCCTCTTACCTGTAGTGCTATTTATCCTTTTAGATAATTTTGGTGTGAGTTGCTGAGTCTTGGAGATTTTGGCTGTAGTGTTGTCTGCCTGGAACTAGACGGCACTCAGCTTGTGGTGCTCAAAGCGCCAAAAACTATACCTTTGAAA
The DNA here is from genome assembly GCF_963924715.1 of Thunnus thynnus. Lineage (NCBI taxonomy): Eukaryota > Metazoa > Chordata > Actinopteri > Scombriformes > Scombridae > Thunnus > Thunnus thynnus. The sequence goes on along the minus strand of NC_089521.1, from coordinate 7,591,892 downwards.
AACCCAACAGCAAAGTCTCTTTCCTGAAGTCATGACCCGGTTACTCAAGATAATCCACAGACTTGTTGTGAGCAGTTTCATGTAGGAACCATACCGCAACTAAACTAGACCCGCCAACCATCTCTGTGCAGAAGATAGCGCGCATCTACTCATGGTTAGCGGGTGTAGTTTGGTAGAAAGAAAATAGTCCGATGTCTCCAAAACTCGGCAACTCACACCAAAACAATCTAGATGGATAAATAGCACTACAGGTTTACACTACACTACAGTTTATTTTGGGGTGAACTGTCCCTTAAACCTCCATGAATCTTTTTTTTCCCTCTTTTGATCTCTTACATAACTGCTTCCAGTGCTTTATAATTTTCCCTCTGGAACTATCTGTGTACATCAGACTGTATTTTTATGTAAATTTACATTGCTTTGAAAATGTTTTCTCCCCCAAAGGCTTTTTTGTTTATGGACTATCAGCGCAAAACACAGTCTATACACAAGCCCAAACAAACTCAGAAACATTTATTATATGAGTATAAAATGGCATGAAGTGGAAATACACAGTACCACAACTCTGTACTGTACTTGAATCCATGTACTTATTTACATTCCACCACTGAGGACTGCACAGCCAGGTTATAATTCAAGCTCTCATCGTCTCTACTTCTTTTTTTGTCTCTGTGTTTTTCAAATTTATCACCACTGTTTGACAGTTGTTTTTTTAAAACTCCTTTCCCTACACCCTCCTTTTCTGTCTTCCAGCGTCTCATCCCTTCTTCCCACCCCCCCCCCCCCCCCCAGCATATTTCTCTCTTCTAAACTCCTGTCACTTCCATTCTGATGTTCTCATTCCTCTTTCTGTTTCATCTCATCCTCCCATCTCTCTCTCCTGAGTCTACCGCGCCTCATCCCTCTCTTTCTAACCATATCTATTCAGTCCGACATGCTTATGTAAGGCAGCTGGTTGTGAAATCAATTACCATTGCATTACACCGGCTATATTTGGCTTCATGACGCCACTGCTGCCAGTGGAAAGATACCAGTGTTGTCCTTCTCAGATTCAATGCTTTGACTTGTGTGCAACGTTGCATCTATGATAATGTTTTTTTGTTTCTTAAATAAAAATGTTGATACATGCTGTTCAGAAATCATAAATGATTGTGTGTCTCTTATAAGTGTGAAAAGTGTACGGAGGTGTGAATGTGTTGGGGATACAATTTAGTCAGTCTGTTGCTCATTTAGTCTGCTCAATACTTTGATCTGTGGCAAGAAGTCTCAACAATTACTGTTCAGATTGTAATGAAATTTGCTAAAAACTATTCATGGTACCCAGAGGATGAGTCAGAATAATTTTAGTAACTTTGTGACATTTTGTCCAGCGCCACCATCAAGTCAAAATATCCGCTTGACACAAACACTTTGGTCCCTACGCAGCTATACTGACAACTCTGCCCTGATTTCTATGGAGTTTGCTGTAGTCATGGTCCTCAAGTGCCACCATCAGTCCAAAGGTTTAATTGTACACAAGATATATCAAAATCAAATGGGCAAATAGCAATGAAATTGAGCACAGCTTTGACCTGTGCGCTACTGCCACCTTCAGAACGAACTTTACCTTTTCATTGTTGCTACAGGTACGGCTCTAAGAACAATAATATTATCAGTATGCTGTTGGTTCTATTTCAAATTTTAGTTTTGCAGTCTATAATGAACATTGCCAGCTGTAGGGGCTGCTAGCATGCATTACGTTTTAAGTCCTGTTTGTACAAGTCTGTATGTTCTGTCTCTGCATATGTAGCCTAATGGGGAAAATTTGATAAGGTGAATATTTTCTACAATGCGTACAGTTTCATATTTGTCATTTGTGTCTTAAAACACCACCCACATGTCCATATCTACATTGAAAGCACTGGTGGTCACTTTAATTATTCCTCCTGTCTATGGAGGTAAGCAAGTCAAGTGTTTTCTTTCCCCAAAGTCACAGTCTTTTAGAACAAAATTCACCCTTTTGTTACTCTCCCTCCATCACAGCTTAATGCAGAAATACTGTCACAAGGAGAGAATTTTGGTACTAATTCTTTAATACATACTTATTCATATGTATGAAAGAGTTGCAGGAGCAGTGTGTTCAGATAGTTCAGACTGTATGTTCAGACAGAAAGCAAAGCAAATTGTCACCTCACATCATTCATGCAAATTTGACTTCTGGACCGTTGTGTTTATTCACCTCAGCCAGTCAGTAGTTGGAAGCTAGCTAGCACCAGATGCACCGACCATCTCTTTGGGAGTGTGCCTGTGTGTTTGTGTCATGGACTGTATAAAGATGGACATAGCAAGATGTGATGTCACCCATTCAGTGTTTCCCCTTATTCATTCAACAGCGGCGGTGCGCCACTGCAAAATTTCCCATGATCATTAATATCAACGGGCTACTAATAATTTTCACTCACACACTGTGCGAGCACAATAACACCCTGCGTTATTGTTGAATTGTTTTGAGTCATCCTCCCTCTCTTCATTCTTCAAACAAAATCTACGTGAAAGGTACAAGAGTAGCGTAACTCCGTTAAGGAATAAGGTGTAATATGTGTGAACATAGCGTAGCGCAGTGAGTGGTTAAGTGACAATGAAGAGAGAACGAGCAACAGAAAAGTGAGATGTATGCGAGCGGAGCAAAGGAAAAGTTTAGCAGTAAGTTGTCAGTCTGACAGTAAATGTACAGTACAGGCTACAGTGTGTCAGTTAATAAATGCTGCAGCTCCTCAAGACCAAGAAAATACTCGTCTATCCAAGGGGGTTAGCCCCAAAGTTAGCAACAATGCGTTAACCTAACCTGACCAGGCTCACTTAAGGTGGACTGACCTTTAAGCTGGGCCAGCAATTGTCATTTTAGTGTCAATCTCTGCCACTCTTTAACAGAGAATGGAGAAATGACTGATGATAGCTGATGAGTGTCTTGAGTTTTTAATAAACCCCCCCCCCTCCCCCGGGGGTACCACCCCCTGCTGCCCCAAAGCAGTAATCCTAGGGGAAACACTGCCATTGGTTTGCATTAGAGCCAGTTTGAAGTCTAGAGTTGCAGCTTATGTTTGGCGCCATTTATTCCGTTTGGAGCCAGGATCTTCCAAATAAGTAGTGCAGGGTGTTGCCTTTCACGCTCTGGAAACACATCCCGCTACCTCTGACTTCACACTTTGGCTAATGTTAGCTACTTTAGCTAAATTGTGTTAACAGGGCAGATATTGTAGTCAAAGAACTTTAAACTTTAAACAATAGTGCGACAAGAGTGTGACTCAGCGGGAGTCCTGGAGTCAGGGAGAGCAGCAGATGAGCCAACTGTCAATCACAGCTGTCAATCAACACCCATACAACAGACATCAAAGCTACTATAGGTCTTCAAATCAATGACGAAGTCTTCAAAATAGAGGGTCTGAATTTAGATATTGAGACCACAATGACGTGTTGAAAAAATGACTGACTTAGTATTTCCAGAGAGAAATTGATGCTTTTTGAATGGGAGTCAACTGGAGCATCTAGTGGCCAACTGTGACATTGCACTTTATGGTACTTCCACATTGGAAGCAGATTCAAAAAGCCTAGGATACATGTAATTTTTTTTTACTCAAGTTGGAACATTTCCAACCCGTATGGATGCTTCTTCACGTCACTTTGCACCACCACAGAAAAATTTGTGTCTAATCGCGTCTTTCCATTGACTTGGTATGCAATATACGCCACATCAAATTCGCTACACATTTGCCTGAACACACAGTCAACAAGATGATCTCGTAAACATTTCAAGTGGGTAAATTTTGATAAATTAACCGCATACTTCCACATAAATCTAAATAATAAATTTCACCTAAAAAAAAATCAACACTAAATTTGACACAAAAACAGTAGTACAAAAAAGATTACTTATTTGCTGTCCTCAGCCATCACAGCTGGTTGATACAGTGGTAGTGTAAACTTCACACAAGAAGCTAAAATGGGAGAAGAAAGAACAACTTTGGACTTTTGTACTGTACTTAAAGTGGACTTCAGGAGAATACTTGATCCATGACTGCTGATGTTTTGCAAGTCCACAATAACACAAATACAAAATCCAGATTGAGAAAGGTCAAGTTACCACACAGTTTTCCTCACATTATCATAGACAATTAGTGTGTTTGCATATATGTAGATGATGTTGTATGTTGTATACATTCACATACATTTTGTTTCTTGTACATGTTCTCGTTTCTTCTCAGCGATGGATTATTTATGTTATGTGTCAGATCATCCTTCAGCAGTGCATCTGACACTCAGCACTGCCAGTAAAAAAGACACTAAGTTGAACAGTGATGCGTGTGTTCATTACAGTCCACTCCACAGTGGAGGGCCTAACTTCAAAGCCTCTCTTCAGCCCTCAACCAACTGTGGTCACGCAGCCAAAGTGTCAGTGGGTGAGAAGTTATGTACCAGCCTGTTTTCTCTGTCCTCTCTCTCACAAAGGAGCACTGCCAAAAAGACCTTTTTCTTTCAAACCAAAGAGGTTTTTTTCTTCTAGTTTGGGGAGAAAACAGTCTGCTTTTACAGCAGTTTGATGAGGAAAACAAATTGAACCTGTCCTCTTTTCTCTTCTCTCCCTCCTTCGCTCTTTTTTTTTTCTTTTTAGTTCTGCCCAGACAGGGTTGCCATGACAACCCAGCTTAGTCCCATTGGGTCTGGCTCACCTTCTACATGCTGTTTTTTTATTTTATTTATTTTCCCACCATCTCATAAGACCATCTTGCCAAAAATTACACATCTTCAATGTTATCATGTTGCTTTCATCTGTTTCTTACTGTCAGGTTTACAATAAATCACATTTATTTCTTTGTGCTTGACTTTTCATTTCACACTGTGTTATTCATAAAGCATCAAAAGCAGAGTTGACACCATAGTATGAACACTATCTTTGTATTGTCGTGGTATTAATTCACAGAAATGTCATTACTGCTCTACCCTTTCTATTCCCCTGTTTTCAATTACACATAATGTCCTCTTTTGTTCTCCATTCACGAGAACAACTTGCCAAATTACACATCTCACAGTCACATAGTAACCTTTTCTTCTTGTTGTTCGTCTTTACAATGATCAGCACTCTGGCAGAGGCAGTGATCCCAACCTCCAAAACAACCTACGATCTCCTTCAGCCTCACATTTGAGTGGAGATCATGTCATCACTCTCCATGAGATGACACAAAAACAAAAAACAACTGAAATGAAACCTGCTGATGCAAATAATTATCATGTTCTCCAGTTTCATCTGACAAATCTGAATGAAGTATTTTTTCCTGGTTATCATAACTCATTGTGAGTGTGTGATTAGCGGCATTTTTAAAGCACGTGAGCCTAATCTAACAGTCAGATGGTGCTATTTTTAGTTTCAGCCAAATTTAACTGTTGACAGCCAATAACAAAGCAAAAGATCAAATCTCAGATCTGTAGATGTTATTCTGTTTTTTGGAGCGAGTGACACATTTCACACACAGCATCCTCAGGTTCGCTCGTTAAGCTGCCAAAATATCAAATATATAAGCACAATGCGGTCGCATGACCATCAAATTCAGAGATATTTACAAGTACAAGATCAATTAAGTCAATTACAAAAACACAGCGCAAAAGACACATTAAACAGGGGCAAACCATTATATACAATGGCAGCACATACCGTCAATGTACCATGGACTATGAATATTAGCAGGAATATAGTAAATATTAAGAAACAAATTTTAAATGTACTAAAATTAATAAACAATAAAGAACAAACAAAATATTGGTGGAGGATTTTTTTTTTAATTAATGAGCTCTATTACAACATTCAAAAAAATTCTCATATCTCATGCAGAAGTAATTAATAACTTCCAGGGATCTGGTGTGCAGTGAGATATTTAGTTCTATAACAGTGATTTGTCCCGCACTGTATTGAGGAAATCTTTCCAGTTGTGCTGGAGTAACTGAAATCTTTAGACCAGTACCAAAGTAGTTTACAATGATGCTGGAAGTAGTTTGGAATAAATTGTTTTTAAAGCAGCATTAATTGATTTTTTTGGCCAGCTGGGGGCAGCAGAACAAACTCAAAACACAATATTGACGTATAGTATCATCACATGACTAACACATAAGCAAACAGTGACCTATTTACATCAGAGGTGGAACAACATTAACATTCATTTGGAGTCATGTTTCTGGCCACCCAATTACAATGTTAAGTCCAGTATTCCCTCTCCTTTTAGCTCTGTTTTCAATTTGTCAGTTTTATCAGCGGGTTTATCAGAACTTTTCCACTGAACAGCTGCTTGCTGGTGCTGGAGAAGAGGCTGACGAGAGTGGAGTTGTCTACAACCCAAACAATGAACTAAAAGAAGCCAAAATTCACAATAAAGAGGGGAACCAGAGAGTTGGGTGCTAATTCTTATTTAAAAATAATGATTATTCTTGTCAGTGTAAAAGACCTCTGAAATATCAATATAACCCAATTTCAGGTGTACTGTATGTGTATTATTGCACAGGCCTCTACTATATACATAAATGACACCATTTGTGTGTTATGTGTGCAGCGGTGTACTTGGAAATAAATTAATCCCAGGACTTATCCGCTGGGACCAGGGAGGTGGGGAGGGGAGCACTTTAAGGGGATGCAGGGATAGTAAAGAGGTTCCGAGAGAAGTTTCCTGTTAGACAGGAAATCGATTACACAGCCATGTGGAGGGGAAGCATCTGATCTAATGTACAGTCACTGAATCAATATCTGGAAACTGGGACAGCAGATAGAGAGACAGAGAGAAAGAGAGACAGTGGGGGGACAAATAAGACAGAAAGAGAGAAAACTATGACAGAAAACGAGACAGGTTCAGAGTGGTTTGCCCGACATGGAAAAATGTGGAAACTGCCTTCATAAAAGCACTGAAGCTGAAACTTTGGCGTGGGGCTTAAGTGTCAAATTGAATGCACTTCTTTTCTTTTATATCTGTATTTTGCTTAACATACCAGAAAAGCTGCACGGTTGATTCCAACATGTTGAGTAAAACTGCTGAGGCTGACCAACCTCTCTTGTCTCCTCTCTAGCTCTGTCAGGCTACAAGGTTACTAACTCTGCTCAAGTGTATTAATTAGACATATGGCTGCCACACTTCAAAGAGGATAACATCCCTCTAAAGGATATGGATATGCTCTCTCTCCCTCCCACTCCTCCTTCCCTCACTGAGATCACACACCATACCTGCACGCTTCTGCAGCCTGATGAAGAGCCTGAAAAAATGGAGTGACTGAAAGCACATGCAACAAGGCCACAAAAACAGACTGCTACAGATACTTGACTTCAGCCAGAAAATAAAAAAGAAATGTTGTGAAGACAAATGCAGCTTTGAAACTAATCTTCAACAATGACTAGCAGTTTTTCATAAAGATAGGAAAGCATATGTGTAAAAGCACTGTGGTTATGTTAACAGCATATGTTCTTGGGTGAACTAGCTAGCTTTCAAGACGTAAGCAAAGAGTTTTTAGCTAGCTAGCTGCATACCGCATTTCCTCAAATAAAAGACAGTAGTCAGTTAAAAGCTCTGACAATGTCCAGGGGCATGGTTGGCACCAACAAATAAAAGCCAGTCCCAAAAATAGGCCGTGGAAAAACACAAGGGTGGATAAACTCCTGACGCTTGTTATATAATGTTCATGTCAGTTAAAGCTATAATATGTAACTATTCCACATTAAAATGTCAGAAAATGACTAGATCTATGTTATATATTTTGTTCAGTTGTGTACTTACATTATCCCAAATGTTTCCAACAGTTTTCAAACCCAGAGAAATCTGTAATTTTAATCAAGGTAATGGTCCGTTTCATTTGGTCACCTGTGAATGGCATCATACCCCTCTACCAAAGAGTATACGCATACAAGATAATACATCAGTGTTGTGGTCTAAATTGACTTAAATTCAGTTTTAAGCCACATTTTTATAATAAACTTTTTAGATATTGGGCGTTTTTAACTGTACCGTTCAACTAGATGAAGGATTTTAGTCATCAGACGTATGGATCTTAAGTTATCAGATAAACAAACTGAGCAAACGTTAGCAGCAGCTCAGCTCACACAGAGCCCCTCCCAGACGTCGTCTGTCCATGGAACAGTGTCGGTGAAACACTGTGTACAGTGTATGTGAAACTGCTTTATTCAGTGTTTTCACTGGTTTTAATCGCTGTGTCCATTTATTTTAGAGAGGAGAAGACCTCTGTAGATCATTCGGCTACTGGTAAAAAACCTCCTGAACAATGAACATTGACGGAATCCCAATCCAGAGAAGCTGGTTGTTTAACAATGAAGACAGCAACTCCCATGATCCCACACTACTTCACAATGTCATTAAACTGTCTTTTGTTATTGTTTTGATTAAGAGACCCCTAGCGGCAGAAATGACATATTGTGTGTTTAAGCATAAATAGTAGTTACCTGGATGTTACTCCAGTTCTATGAGTACATGCGTATTCCTCTAGCCGACCATCACAGAGAGGGAAGTGGCACAGCTAGGAGACGCAATATTGTTTAAATATGGGAATAACGACGCATATTTTAATAATAATGATGGCAACGACACTGCATCAGAATGGCTTGGCTAAGCCAGCGAGTATATATTCATGGGCATGTTACCCACATGTTACAACTAAGTGACACACAGAGAAAAAGGTTCAGGATGGAACTCAAGCATTAGAGTTATTGTTATAGAGTCAGTGATGCAGTAACAAAAATTTAATACAGCAAACGGAAGCAGATCATAAAACGAGGCTTGGTACTAAAATATGAGCAAATATACTTATCAATCAGAGAGAATTCTAATAAAGGCATGGCTACCATCTGCAGCTGAGGTAAATAAATACCCCAGGCACCCTATTTGAGGAAATACGGTATTTCAAGAGATGGTGATTACAGTCAGTCGACCCTCCGCTTTAGTCAAGATAGAAATATCTTAACAACTATTGGATAGACTGCCATGTCATTTTGTATAGACATTCATGTTCCTAAATACAAACACTGACATTTTTTCATTACTTCGGTTCATGACAAAAGACATTATCAACATTAGCATGCTAACACACTAAACTAAGATGGTGAACATGATAAACCTTACCTGCTAAACATTAACATGTTAGCATATTAGCATTTGGCTCAAAGCACTGCTGTGTCTGAGTACAGGCTCACAGAGATGTTAGCATAGCTGTAGACTTTATCATGTTGCTACAATACACAGACTGACAATTTAGTTTTAATTTGAATGCTAGAAATCTTTGCTTTCATCTATCTGTCACTGTGTTTCCTTTCTGTTGACTTGATGTCTTTCAGTTGGTGTTATTGAAATAAGTGGATGTGATTCCTGGAGGAGCTTCCTCCAGTCAAGCAGAGCGGAGATGTTAATCCTGACTGACATGGCCCAACATTTACCCCTACACATCATCCTTCCCATCACCATCCTCCAACCTGTTGGTCTGTGGGCACATGCTGAAGTGCACACACATAAAATGAACCGGTGTATGTCCTGCTGATGTTTTTACACACCGTCAAGAAAACGAAAAGTACTAGAATCCCAGCACTACTTACAAATATTTTTAAATCACAGTTATCAGTTCAGCTCTTTCCACCATTTGAAATTAAACTTTAAATTATTTATAGCTGCTGAATGTCTAGAGGAGTCTTCTGTGGCTGAGAAGCTACCCAGAGCAGAGATATCAGTGTCAGAGTGGAGGATTAAATATTAAATATCAGCTATCAGCTCCAGACCCTCTGTTATGGCAGAAAAAGCTTCCTTGTCAGTGCTGTCAGATGAAAGCTCTTTAAAAAGGGTTGCACACAGCATCCAAGAAGTCAGCTTTACAGGCAGTGAGAAAAGCAGCCTCATTTTTGGATTGAATGCCATGTATGTGAGCATTCATATTATGAGCTTAGCAAGACTGTTCAGGTAAAACAAAAGAAAATAAAGAGGACACAGTGAGCGACCAAGCTCACAGTGGTAAACTCACACTTTTGACAACACACTCACTCAGAGCTCTATTTTGGCCTCAGCTCTCAGTGGTGGTGTTAGAGTCACCATGTGAGAGGGTGGCGCCCCCTAAAGGGTCTGAGGCTCTGCTGTGAGATGGACTCATTACAGCAGCCACCGTGCAAAGGTAAAGCTAATGTTAGTTTCCAGCAGATAAGATGTGTGCAGAGGACACGGCACTGAGCCTCTCTAATCTCCACTCTTCTTCTGTCCATTTACTCAGGGTCTTGGCAGGTTTCACAAAGACAAATGTAAAAGCTTTAAGGACTTCTTTAATGCTACCTGGAATCCAATTGTAGACCAATTCAAAATCCAGTATCCTGCAGTGTGGAACTTTTACATATAAATGAATGTCTGTTATATTCAAGCTCTTGCCAAACGAGTTCACACAATGCTGATTAAGACTATCAGCGCCAGATAAATCTCTCTGTATTTTAACAGTACAGGGAGTTTTTGAATCTCATGTTGGTGGCAACATTCCTGCACTGGCCGTTTGGCCGTTAATTGTGCAGCTCTTGTAGATTTTCCAAGTGTTACAGGACCAAATGGACCAAATTCTGATAGTGAAACGAGTCATTTCGCGGAGGTTGTGTGATGCTCAAAACAACTTATCCACCGTTTTATAACCGCAACAGTAGGTTACAGCCAGTATGTACTGGCCATCAGGAAATACTGGGACAAATTCTGGTGGGCCGGTGGACTGTCAAAACATATCCGGACCTCTCTGTGTTTGTCATTCGGGGTGCACATAAGAGCGTGCTGCATGCCTTTGTCAGGGAAACACAACGCACCCCCCTTTACTCTCACTGCTAGAAGAGGGAGTCAAAAGTCCCACACTCCAGCTTTAAGAAACAAGACTGTTAGACGCAGCCCTTTTCTGACTAATCATAAATAGAGAAACCAGGAAAACTATAAGTTAGCAGAACATTGGAAGCAAAAAAAGTTCTGGATCTTTTAATCATATCACATGATCTTCATGAGCAGATGGATTCTGCTTTTAAACCATTATGGAGGAAAAGCCCCTAAAAGAGCAGAAGAATTATTTTAGACATAACTCAATCCTGTTCTGATGTCCTGCTCTATATCCTGAAACATGTTCCCAGTTTTGATGGAGTATGTTGGCTCGATGAAGAGCTGGCACTGCTTGAGGTGTGAGCAGTGATTAAGGTGAAGCCTGTTCATGTCTGGGTTTGCATATAGTTACTTGCCTCATTAATTCCACTGTAAGTGGGACCATGGACAAGAGGTCAGTGGTACTCTGTTGGTCATTTTCACCTTATTTTAATCAGCAAAGGCTGAGCGCACCTGTTCTTTTTGATCATCACATTATTTAACACACACACACACACACACACACACAGGTATGTGTTCATAGATGGGACTTTTGCTCAGCAAATTTGTAGACAGTGTGTAAAGTTTGATAAGACAACACATATTAATGCTGAAAACCTACACAGCCCTGTGTACTGCCAGAATAAAATCTAAGACAACATTCACTGTCTCCTACAGCTGTTATCTCCTTCATTCTGTAAATTCAGGCCCTAAATAATAATATCAACCTACTGCCTCATCACAAGATCTGCCTTTGATTCATAGCTGCAATATAAAGTAGAGCAAGCTCGACAGCCTTTGGACAAAGAGCTATTCACACCAAACTAAAGCATGCTGGCCTTCAATATTAAAGCCTTGTAGACTGCTCCCCGGAAGCTGCTGATTTAGTCAAGTCAGTGTCTGAGTACACCTGGAGGGCAGATCAAGCAGGACTGCACCAGTGTTCATGCCAATTCCACCTCGTTAACTACAGCTCTTGGGTAAAAGCTTTTGCAGTTAATGTCTAGGAGCAACAACAGCTGAGCCATGAAGTGGTCGGTCGTACAAGCTCACAGAACCAAACTGTGTTGGAAAACAGTCTTGACAAGAGCTGTTTGTTGGGAGCTTCATGACGTGCGTTTCCATGGCAGAGCAGAGGCACTCTTAAGATCAACAAGAGTGATGCCAAGTGTTGGCTGCAGTTGTGTTTAGCACACTGCCATTGGACTGGAGCAGTGATGACACATGCTCCACTATAAGTCTGTTTTGGTGGATCCCAGGAGAACACTACCTGCCTGAATGCATAGTGCAAACTGTAAAGCTTTGGTGGGGGATAATAATGGTCAGGAGCTGATGTTTTTGTCATGAGGGCCTGTTTGTTGCAGTTAAGGGAAATTTGCAACAGCATTCAATGATATCTTAGATAATAGTTTTCATAAAACTTTGTGGCAACTGTTGAGCAAGACCCTCTCCTATTTTCCAAATGTAAAGTAAATTTTAACAGAATTTCCAAAAAATTGTCAAGGCACCGAACTTTCATCCACTACTGTTGTGCAAATATTAGGATCTGTCAAACCTAAAACAATGTGTGAAAAATGTGATGGAAATATGGTATTTATGTTTGTTTCCTGTATTTATTTGAGGAATGTTGTTGAGTGGAAACTTGACTGACCTTTAATTCACATGTTTCATGTTCATCACAATGTATTCACTAAGTCTGTTTCCATAGCACTTTGTCACATTTTCTTATCATTGATATACCAACTTTTCCTCTTGAACCCAGCATAAAAATTTTTTGCAACATTTTGATTTTTTACCGAATTTCTGGCATTTCCACTCAGGGTTTTTTATGCGCAAATTGAAACAGATGCATATTAAAACAGGTGATTGGAAAACACACTTAATGCTCCAGTACATAAAGCTGGGTCCATTTAGAAATGTTTTTTTTCTCAGTTTGGTGTGGAAGAACTTGATCTCAACCCCACCCAACTAATTTAAGATGAACTGAAGCATTGACTGCAAGGTGAGAGCTTTTTATGAACATACAGCAATGATCGCTGATGATCTACTGACAAGTGTGACATTAACCTTTCATCTACCAGCATGCTAAGGCCATCAGCCGAAGCCAAACACTACATCTTAGCCTTATTCACCAACATTCACACAACATGATTTGTATTTACTTGGCTAAAGCTGAATGGCACAGTTGGATCGTCCGGCAGCCGCACTGAAAAATGCAACCAAATGTCCATTCTAGGGGTTGTGTTTCTATGGTCTGCTCACAGGGCTGCAGGATGGATGCCAGCAGGGCAGACGGGTAGACAGTGTGTGGCTACCAGCGGTACACTTATGGGAGAGGGGAGTGTTTGCCGGACTCCTTCCTGAACCGAACAGAGAACCAGGTGTCAAGTGGCAAAGCTCAGCGAAGCACGCTGAGGGGATGAATGGTTTCCTGAGTAAACTGCAGTCCCTTCCTTCACAAACACATGGTTTTTACTAAAATGTCCACTGAAAAAGAGGCCATAACCTAGCCTGGTTTGTATTTTATTTCTAATTAGGACTGGAGGTGTAAAGCCAAATCATGTAGAGGGATAAAGGGGTTATCATTCCCCAGAAAGAACTCTATAATACATCTCATCAATAATAAATCAAGATAGAACAACAAAAACAAACAAAATTACAGGGTTGACTAACTTAAATCCCACCATAGGAGATAAGATAAGATAAGCGCTTGTAAAATGGTCAGTCTGTCTGACCCATTACATGTCCTGCTCCTATCAGTAAGGCTAATGTTATTGTATTTGCTAACAGAAAATGGAGAAAACTAGCGAACCATGTTGAACAGATAATCATGGCACACTTGAGATGTGTGAGGAAGGATTTTGGATTCATGACCATTGATAAAAAAAAACTGATAGTGGGTGAAATTTTGGTTAGACTGTTTGCTGACTTTGTAAAATCTGTTGTCTTAACATTAGCTTTTAACAGTGAGGCAAAGACCATGAATTAATTAGCTGTAAAATGTAGTTTGAACTTGATTTTTTTTAAAGTCAACCCTATAGTACCATGGTTTTGAGAAATCCCACTTCACCCTCCACCTCAATACAATGCAGGTGAAAGGAATTTCGTTTTTTAATGCTGTGAGCACCACAAAAGAAATTGCATGTACCTCCATTGTATTACATTGGAGGCAGAAATCTGAAAGAGAGATACATCAAAACCTTACCAAATAAAACCAAAACAGTTCTGCAGTTTGGTTGAACAACCCTTAAATGCTAGGAAATATAGTCATACAGTCCATTCAAAATTAAGTCATCTCAACTTCTAACCTCTACATTTATTAAACTAGTAGACCACACAATTATATGTTTCCATGGCTAATTTCTATCAGTTGCACTGTATTGTCTTAATTTTGTAGCTATTGCTAACATCAGATTGAGTCTTTTTCTGGTTATTGCTGCCTCACAGACACTGAGCTTGTAAAACAGAGGTGAATGCAAGGAGGCGATTTGAAAACACACCACGTGTAATATTTTTGGCTTGATGGATTATGATGCTGACATGGCAGGCCACTATTTTTTTTTTTGCATAAATAACCTAACAATTAACACACAATCAGTTGTAGAAATGACCACATTTCTATTTCAGTATAACATCTGTTTACACAACATTTGACATCATTAAGGTTTTTAATAACAGCTTGTCTTGAGGGCAAAAAGCAAACTCATGTTTCCACACATTATATGACGCTGTTATCCCTGGTGTGCCATCTTCCATTTTAATAGAAGTCCTCCATTAGTGACCACAGAGCAGCACAGTGCAGACATTCAATAACCAATATGTCAGCAGCAGCATCCACTTAATGAACTCTACACATCATGACATCCTGTGGCTGTGAACACATACTGACCATGAAGTTTTGTTTGGTTTTTCTGCAGTGACCACATAAACACAAAAAGTATTTCTGCCTTTTAAGACATGATGAATGTGCTGGATTTTTTCCAAGGCAATGATTATCACCATAGCTCTTCTAAACCTTCTTATATAACTATACTGCGTACACACTGAAGCTCCATGACAAAGATGTAATAAAAAGCATGCAGAGATGTGTGGAATCTGCAGTTCCTTCCAGACTGACTCAGACAATCAAACACGAACAGCCATCACCCAGGCTGGCATTTCAAAGCTGATGGGCGACAGTAATAGATAACACATATTGAGAAAAAAATAATGTGCGTATGTGTGATGACAGGGCATGCTGTTATGCTCCATTTCTATGTGAGTATATTAATCAAGCTGTGTCTAGTCTTTTTGATGTTGAGAAATGGATCCAATGCAAAATTTATCCACCACAGATGGGATTTGACATACAGGTGTGGTAGGGGGGCTGCTAGCCAACATGCACCTTGAAGTTATATGGTGACATTTCACCATATGACAGTGAGGGACCAACAGTGTCACTGATAAGCCTGATCTCAAATTTGATCATGCACCTGATGAATTATGGCAAAAAAAAAAAAAAACAGAATCAGTGAACCTAAAATGGAAAAAAAGACAACTGACCCCAAGCCAGTGTCTACTAAAAACATAAAACTATGCATGTATTCTGTTGCAACTGTGGTTCATGATTACAAGTGAGATTATTCCAGAACAATTCCAGCATGAAGGCAGTTTTTGTCCAGTTTACCAATCCTTTTTTACTAGCACAGACTGTAGTTTTGAAGTAGTGTTAGTTTTGTAGTTTTTATGGATGCTTTTAAGCACATAAATGCAGATCTCAGACATGAATTTGAGTCAAACCAGTATTAGATTTGAAGAACAACAATTTGCCATGCACTATCTAGTCTAAGTTTAGGTTTGAAAGAAGCTCTTCTGTACAACTGCAACAACAAACAAACCAGCACGGTTGAACTGGAGGCACATTTACCAATAAATTCTGAAGATAATCTAGCGATGGTGTATATTTTTCCACAAAAATATGGTCTGATAGCTGTCAGATGGTGGCTAAAAAGCAGTTGATATGTGTCCTTGTATAAAATTATTAAAATTGTTATTAAGTTAATTGGAAAAAAAGGTCCACTTACTAGCTTTCTGTCAGAGTTTACAACTGCATCTCACAGTCTTCATCAGCTGATAAAGACTGATAGTCGAGCCATTGCCATTTGTGATGGCGATGGCTCGACTATCAGTCTTTATTATTATGTGACCCAACTGTGGAACTTTCAAGTGTGCCAGCAAGTGGTCATATACTGTAGCTCCAGAAAAAACTAGCAAGTGGACTTTGAGTTACTTTCTTTAGCTTGACTGCAACAGCAGAGCCAGTCCTACAAACCCAAATGTCTGTCCGAGCCCATCACTGACTGACTGAGTGATGAAGTTACACCATTGGTAGGCTGAAGGCAGCTGAAGCTAAATATCCCAGAATGCATTTCGTACTAATTCAGAGAAAGTACAAAGGGTGCAGTGTTATTTGTTTCACTGAGATGTGGCTACACAAACAGATTCCAGACACAAATGTGACTATCCTTGGATTCCACACAGTTCGTGCGGATAGAGACACCACTGCGAACAGTAAGAAGGAAGGAGGGGGACTTGCTGTGCTTGTTAACGCCAGATAGTACAATCCGGGACATATCTCTCATCTTAGCTGCTAGCAACCAGGTGATGTACATGGAAATGACATGTGTATCACACAGTTTTCAACCAACGCACCAAGTTCAGATATACTTAGTAGGCATATTTTTATATATCCAATTATGATGTACACCTGTCATACCGCCGCCGGTAGACATTTCTTCCATGCATTCGCCTTAAGGTCGCCACCGGCTCTTGTCTGCAGTCCCAATTAATCTCATTCAAATCTCCACACAGTCCAGTGGCAACAGAATGGTAGACTGCTCCTTCTCCTTCTCCTGGTAAACCTTAAATTGTCACTATCCACCTGCCATACTCCTGAGATGATTGGCCAGTCAATGTCCATCGTCATCCCTGAACTGATCTGTGCAGCTCTTTGGTAATTTACCGCTGGCTCTAATGTCTCTGTAGCATTTTGATATATAATTCCTTTTGGAAGATAAATGTTG
Source organism: Thunnus thynnus (assembly GCF_963924715.1). Taxonomy (NCBI): domain Eukaryota; kingdom Metazoa; phylum Chordata; class Actinopteri; order Scombriformes; family Scombridae; genus Thunnus; species Thunnus thynnus. The sequence goes on along the minus strand of NC_089521.1, from coordinate 7,574,953 downwards.
ATCTCACAGATGAATTTAACAAATGTAGCTACCAAATTAGTTTGTCTGAATGTAAAGTGAAGCTTCATGTTTTTACTGGACAGAACAACAGTGCTGCCTCTTGGGCTCTATCTACAGATATCACCATATTTCAATAGATATAAATGTATTAAAATTCATAGATCAGTTATTATTAAATTTTGTTTTATTATCTATTAAGCTACATAACAGTTTGGATTTGTATTATAGCTACATTACAGACTGAATAACATAATTTATTGCATCTCTCTGTCATTTAGGTTATTTTTTTGTGAGGAAAAAAAGTATTAGTGGAGCTATGAGTTGTGATTAGTTCACACAGTACAGTCAGGTAGGTGTGTTGAAGCTGAGCTGCTGCTGTCAGCAGGCAGAATGATTGTACTGTGTCCTCCCGTCCTCAGAAGTTTGTACTCCCGAGTCGAACTTGCCAAGTCCGAACTAGAAAGTACACAAGTCCGAACTTGGCGTACACGGTATTGAGAAAGGCCCTATGTCAAATTGGCTGCAGTCAAAGCCTGGCACACTTCCTGAGGGCCTGGTTGCCACACCTTGCCACTTCCTGTGTCTGTTGTTTCAAATTAAAAGCCTAGTATTTCATACACAGTCCAACCATATACTAGGTTTTGACCTAGTCTTGTTTTTTTTTCAGACAACTTTTTCTAATGTCAAGGAATTTCAAATAATAATATTGTTTAATTGTTATTGATTCTTAAAAAGTAAACATTTAGAATGAACACATTGTAGATATGATAAGTCTCTTTATGTAAAAAAAAAAAAGAGGACAGCAATTTCATTTTGTCAAAATCTAGCATTTTACAGAATATAACTGAGCATGAGCTACTGGTTTAAAGATTTATTCTAGAGAGGAATGGCGCAAATGGGCCATGTGGTAAAACAGTCATCTACTTCTACAAGCTATTGATTTGAAACAGTGAATGACTTTTCAAATGTATATGTTTACTGCCTGATATTACCAATGTGATGCAACACGACAAAATGGAGGTGTTAGCTTCTAATTTTCACCTGTACAGACTGAGTTGTTTCCTGGACTGAATTAAATGGTGGCGAATGAGTCCGAGAGGGTTGACAAACATATCTTAATTTGTGTCATATAATTGTGATATAATATAAAAACATCCATATGAAAGGGATCAACACCAAACCACTCATGCTGGAATAGTCTCACTGCCACAGTGTGTCACCTGGAACAGGTTGCCGCCAAATGTTGTCGAGGGAATTTTCGGTTTCAGGGTCTGGCTTTTCTCCCAGTCTAATTCCCAGTATCTGTTCCAGTATCTGCTCCAGTATCTGTTGTGATTTAAAAGGCTTTTTTAAAAAATATTTGTCCGATGACAGATGGACTAAAAAGTGGTCTTGTTGCTGTCCTATGCATGTTTGTTTAATGACTGAATGATGAATTTTCATTGGATTTGTGGGCATCATTTGTCAGCTGCTGCGGAATGAATATGTGAAACACTGGACTGACTGGTTGACAGAATGGAACGGATGGACGGAAATGCCAAAGATAAATCCACACAGGCCGGATAAAGGAGAGACCTGTGTGGCACGGTATGGTACGTTATGTGAGTAGGAACAGTGGCTTCACGAATCCTACGTACATGGTCTGCAGGAGGCTCTGTGGAACCGTGCAGCCAGCCTTGGGAGGGAAGTTCCAAAACAATCCAGGTCCCATCTAGCAGCAGGTATAAAAATACAAGAGACAAGATCTACTGTACTGGCGTTGGTGCATTGCAGGTGCAAAGGCAATATTAAGATTCACAGAATTATGAGAGGAGACTTCATGCAATAATACTACATAGACCAGACTGTAGGTATCATTAGGTAGGAGGAGCCTGTAGAAATTGCCATAAAAGACGAGGGAGAAAAATGTGAAGGTTAACAGTTAATGAAAGAAGACTGGAAGAATGACACCTTTATTCCACTATTGTAGCTTTTAGATCTTAAAATAATTTTTTTAAAGAAATAAAAGTAGCATCTGCAGTCCTTAGAAAAGCCAGTGTGGTTCTTTAAAGCTGGATTAACTGACTTGTATCAGCCTGTAAAAGTGGCCAGAAACAAGTTCAACAACACAGACTGTAATTAACAGAAATAATACTGTACTCTCATTTCCCAATAGACACAAGGAAGCTAGCTAATTAGAGCAGAGATACAGAAACATCTAGTAAAGAGGAAATATATCAGCATGCAAAACACGGTAATAACAACCCTGCTTTTCCAGTGGCTCACTCGCAGTGCCAACCTCCATTGTTTAGCTGTTGAAAATGCCAGGGAGTGGGAGGGTGGAGAGGCTGGGAGGTAGGTGGGGGCTAAAAGTGGGGTTTATGGACTCCAAGGAGCAAGAGAAGTTGTTTCAAAACACTAACACAGAGAAAGGTTTTGATTTACTCAAAATCTTCAAAATCAGTGAGTCTGATGAATCATAACAAACAGATTAGCATCATTTTGTTCTAAAGGAAAGCTAAAGGCTAAAGCTAAATGGCCTCTTTACCCTTGAAGTCAAACTGAAATTTGAATTCTCCTAACACTTTGTGTGAGGAAATATAAACTATATGGATGCTACAGCTATTGTGTATATTTTAAAAAATCATATTTTTCAAAAAAGGATAAAACGGACCACTTTTTGGATTTGTGGAAAAGCTTGAAACCTCTGTGATGGACATTTCCCATGAAAGTGGTTGACTGATATCCTGCAAGCCAAATGTAAACTTCCATATTATGCTACTGACTAGAACACATAATACTGTATAGCCCTATAGACATTGTTTCCTGACATTTTAACTAACCCTTAATTTTTAACTTTTTTTAAACTTTTTTTAACAGTTAGCTATTTAAGCCGTCTACCCATTTACAGCATTCAACATTTAGAAAGACCTGTCGTGCTGTTAAATTTGCATTTAACTGGGAAATCTGAAGCTAGTTAGACTAGCTAGTTACTTTTCATTCATGTTATCTCAGTGCCTGCTTAGTTATCGGCAGCTCTTGCATAGTCAGTGTTATGTTAGTTCCACATTATAGAAAGGAGGACATCTAGCTAGCATTAGCTGTCTCTCTGGCATGTGTCCAGATCTGGTGATGGCAAATGACCATATGTCAAAACTCACAACAGGTTGTCCTGTGACCTCAGCTCTCTGTATGTTACCTGTGATTCAAATGAGAATGTGCTGTGGTGCTATCACTGTAAAAAAAAAAAAAAAAAAAAAAAAAAAAAAAAAAAAAACCCTTTAAATTTCTTATTTTTTATAATTGAAAAAAAAACAGGAATATACAGATTTGAATTTTAATTTCAGTTTGACTTGGCTACTGCTACCAAAAATGAGAAATCCTGTCTCCAAACATGGTCTAACTGGAGCAGTGATAAGGTGTGAGCTAGCATTGCTGTGTGGCTCCATGTTGCTCATGTAGGAACAAAAGCAGGAGTGTATTGCTCTTTGTAAATCTATTTATAAACGCCGAGCTGAGAAACAGACCCGCTCCCAACGGGAAGACAGGCTCGGCTTCAGTGCCTGTTTCATGTGCTGAAGGAGCAGCAGTGTATAGTGAAAAAAGCCAATAAGTTTTATAGCTTTAAAGCAGAATGTGAAAAACACTCCCTGCAAGGAAACGATAAGGGAGGTGGAGTTCTGGATCCTATGGAGAAATTATGTAAGAGGACCAAGCAAAAATGGGACATTGACAGTGTCGCCGTAACAGGGTTTAACCTTTAACAAGGTTTTAAGTGTGATATGACAAATAATGAACTTTGTCACATCTTTCTGCTGACAATATAGTTGTGCTTTAAAACATCCAATCACTGGAAAAATATATGTTTTTTGTGAATCTTATGAGGTTTATTATTATCAGTTATAATCATTTGAATGTAAAAATATGATTATCCTGATATATTTAAGTCTTTTCACAGATTAAAGTGCCTTATTGTATCTTTAATTTTACAAAAGAGCACCCAACCGTATTATTTTTACCATTGTGCCATCATGCAGCCTCAATTTTTCAGGTGTTGTCAGCAGCATACAGCAAATGCAGGCACATTTGGGGCACCGCTAACCTGAGCCTGCACCAAATTCAATCAACTTTTATGACTTCCACCTACTGTAGATTCATCATCCACTCGCCTCAGTCTGCTACAAAACCAAACACCATTTTCGTCAGCACACCCTGCTCCCTCCTCTCTGCAGTTATACGCCACTTTAAAATCGGATCTGTGGTGTTTACTCAAAGTACAGAGACTTTTTTTAGAAGCAGCAACTTCAACACAGCATCGACATCAGCCCAACTTTATTATTTCATACAAGTAAGAAAAGACATCATACAGGAGATTGTTGATAGGCAGCTCTGCTTTGCTTTACAGTAAATGGCACATTTTGTTTCCTACGGGGTCAATAAATTCAACCTGTCGACATCCTATTCACGCCAATGCAGAGGCTGCCAGTGGGAGGTGTGTGTGTGTGTGTGTGTGTGGTGGTGAGGGGGGGTATAAAGTATAGAGTACAAAGCCTCAGCAGCAGTTTTCACACACATCGTGCCAAGAATCCTGTCCTCATTTTAACATCCTCCTCCTCCTCCTGTAGTCCTCTAACACAAAAACAGCTACAGCGCATGAGAGGTCTGTTCTTACTTTCCTGGACAGATAATAAGTAAAGTTAAAATAATATGCCCATGCTTCACAAAGAGTTTTAGCCTTGATTACGGCACAAAAACACTTCAGGGTGACTGTTTTACACACATTCTCAGACAGAAACTGTTCAAATGAATGTCATGCTCCAGAGAGACAAAGCTTTACTATACCTGTGGTGTAGTTCAGAGCTTCTCCGGGTGGTTCGGTCTGGTTTAGTTGTGGTTTTGGTGTCTGTGTCGGGGTGTGTGCGTCCCTCGGGCTGCTAAGAACTGAAAGAGTGGAGTATGTTGCTGAGTGTGTGTGTGTCTGTGGGTGCACTGGATGAAATGAGAGAGAGAGAAGAGAGAGGCAGTCTTTCTCTCTCTATCTATCTTTATCTCCCTCCCCTTCCTGATGATAAACATAGAGCACGTGGCTTCACCAATGATGCAGCACACTGAAGATCACAGAGAGAAGTGACAAAGGGAGGAGAGGAGAGAAAAAGAGCTGAGGAGAGAAGAAGAAAGTGATGGAGTTGAGTCTGGTGGAGAGAGAGAGATATGTGTGTGTGCATGGTTGTATATTCCTGTGTGTGCGTGTGTGTGTGTGTGTGTGTTCTTTTGTTCTTGAAAGCAGGACACTGCAGCTCAGAGTTGGCAGACGAATGCAAGCTTTGAAATTACTCATGCTTTTTAGAGTATGCTGGCAAACTGAGAATGAATTCATCCAAATCAGAAAGAAAATATCCTCTTTTGCACATCAAATTCTGACACGCTGTGACTGGATATTCACAGACAACCCCACTCTCACATAGATTCAGGCAGACCAACACAACAGCCCGCAGGCGACCAGAAGAGCTTTTCTGTCTGGTTAAAGCTACCGTCAAAGGAACTGACCATGTTTGGGTAACTGGGGCATGAAGTGATGGAACACTGATAGCAACGTCAAACATGTGGCCCCGACAGATCAATGGCTTCAGCAACCCGTGCAACAACTTCAGTGGGTTTTGTTATGTTGAATGTAAAATGGCATGTTTATGAGGGCAAATATTTCTCTCTAGTTGTTTGTACAGCTCTCTACATATCTTTATTTTTGTCAGAAAAACAAACCTTGTTTTCTGGTGTCAGTTTGGGATGTACAGGGTTCCTCAGAAGATGCAGGAGAGCAGGGTTCGGTCTGATCTAGCCATATTTGTACATTACACTGCTGTTGTAGCCTGGTTCAGCCCTATGAATCTCATATTTTGTCATTTTATTTGTGTCTCAAATACATCTGGTGTTGCTCTTGTGAGAGGCTGTTTGAAGTTGAAGGAACAATCTGAGCCAATCAGAGGCTTTATGAGTAGGACTGAAGTTAGTGACATTATCAAGCTGTGACAGAGTCAGGGTGAAGACCCAGTGAACATATGTAATCTAAAGCCACCTAAGTCCACCTTTATTCATTTTCTATGAGATGAGATTCTCAAAGCAAAGTTGTTTACTTTATGCAGATAAAGATGAAAATCGCCGGGAAGCTCTGTAGTGATTTGCTGAAAAACAGACAAATAAAATGTGATGCAGTGGTGGGCAACAAAGTTTAGTCTTTTCCAGTTTTGGATAAATATCTGTGGAGAAGAAAATTATGAGTGTAGTTTCTGGGATTCCTCTTTTAGTATGAACCTTGTCTAAAAGATTACAGATACAAAAAAAATAGAGTGATGCTTGGTGCATGCCATTGGCAAATTGCTGGAGAAAGTCCAGGTGTTTGTTTCCACAATGTTAGCTAATGACCAAGCTACTTGCTAGCTTGTAAGTATTGAAACCAGGACCCCAGGAGGAATGTCGGGCTGTGAACCCAATTTGACAATTACGGCCAAATCGTGTAATTACAACTTCCCAGTCTGTCACATGATGCACACTGGCCCAAAAAGCCTTTTATTCTGTAAACAATCAATGGAAATGGAGCAGCTGTAAAATGGTGAATACATTTTTCTGAGCATCACAACCCCTGTGAAATGACTCGTCTTATTATCAGAATTTGATCCATTCAGTCCGATAACATTTGGAAAGTCTAAAAGAGCCACACAATTAAATTATTTGATCCCAATTCAAATGAACGAAGAGCCAACCAGAAGTCAGCAGTATCCAGTTCTTCTTAATACATCCATGGTTGAAAAGCCTACAGCGACATGCTAAAAATGGCGCTGTTGCGTGTTGTGTTCACTTCCAGTTGGACTTCATTATCAGATAGGTCGAGACAAAGCAACAAAAACATTGGGATACCTTAAACAAGTATCCCAATATACTATTGTTAGTACTGAGTAGCTAAACTGCATGTAACCATAGAATATACAAATTAAACATGTCCATAATCTCCTCCCTTTTTTTTTAGCAGGGTGAGTTTTGTACAGTAATAGCAGACACAGTCTTTCCTGACTGCACTCACTTTCACACTGATTAGCACTGACTACCTTAGCTACATTGACTAACATGTTGGATCATAGGTATCCCTGTTTACTGTAAGAACCATGACCAAAAGGCAACTCATTGGCAGCTATGCTAACTTCACTCACAAGTGTTAGCCATTTAGCTCATTATCTGTCTGCTTAAAGGATAAGCCATTAGATAGGTTAAATAGGCAGTCCTCAATAAATCTTTGTAACTGCCTCCTTGAGTTATTTAAACAAAGCCTCTCTTTTTCTTTTGCAAGTGCTTATCATGCAATCAAAACCATTTAATAGCCTCTTTAAGCTAGCTCACTCAGGTGTTCTCACACAAAAAAAGAGGAGAGAACTATTATTTCTATTATCTTCCTATATCGTGATTGTGTGTAAACGCTTATTCAAACAGCGAGCTGTTTTCCTATTATTATCGCCAGAGTTAAAGGTATAGTTCGGATATTATCATTGCCAAAGGTAAAGGGATAGTTTGGATTTTTTGAAGTGGGGGTTGTATGAGGTACTTATCCATAGTCAGTGTATTACCTGCAATAGATAGGTGTCAGCACCTCCCCCAGTTTGGAGAAGCAGGCGGGAGTACCAGCATGGAAGCTAAGCAATGTACTGGTGTGGACAGGGGCGACAGAAAAACTTATTTTAGCCACCTAAATAAAAGCCCACTTAAAAAAATCAATATCAGTTTAAGTGTATGCTATATTTAGAATATTCTCACCACTTTACCTTACCATCAGACAGTTCTATGGTTGAGGAAATTTAGTGCCAAAGGAAAAAGCTCTCTGATGGCAAGGTAAAGTGGTGAAGATTTCTAAATATAGTGTGCTCTTAAACTGATATTGATTTTTTAGGTGGGCCTTTATTTAGGTGGCTAAATTATGTTTTGCTGCAGGCCCTGTCCACAGCAGTACTTTGCTTAGCTTCCATGCCGGTACACCTGTCTGCTTCTCCAAACTGGGAGCGTGCTGAACCAAATTTATTGGAGGTCATACACTTGACTATTATACAACCCCACTTCAAAAAATCCGAACTATCCCTTTAACTGAAAACAAGTCTCTAACATTGTCAGAACAAAATCTAATTCTCCCTCAACAGAAATATGACAGTGTGTACAGATATTTTGGCTACACCTGTACTTCTTCCTCCAACTGTAACACCATATTTTCATGTAGTCTAACTTGACAAATCTGACCAGGTCTTCCCAGCTTACCTCTGATCCCAAGGGTACTTACTAATTGGCATAGTTTGTTTGGAGATTTCTTTCCAATTGCCTTGCTGTTAGTTATTGGCAGAATTCTCTTTTCTTGGACAAAATTATATCTGAATTTGTTTGTATTTCAGCCAAGAGTGTCAGTGATGTTGGCGTATTACATATTGCTATTAAAAAAGAGCCAGTTGAGCCAAATGAACCAGCTGGCTCTTGCTGCTACAAATTAATGAAGAATGAGCGTAGAGCATTTGCTCCCTATGGGCCATGGCTAATAAATGGAATCACATTGCATCATATCTTATTTTTGACTTGTACGCACATTCCAAATCTACATGCAATAAGAAAATGTTCATGATCATGGTCAGTATGAAAGTGCTCAACATGTGTCTGATTTTAAATCGGTGAGTGTTCAGTTCACTCTTATACTTTCAATTCAATAAAGAAATAATTCCTTAAATTGAGCCATAATACCGTACATTGAGATAGGTATAATTTTGTCACCATTATAATGTTTTGTAATGCACATGGAATTTTCAAAACTTTTTCAAATGTTGTTAGTTTTCAAGATCATTCAAAATTGGGAAACTCAACCCCGTATTAATTTCGACTTAGCTATCCACCTGTCAGTTTATCCATCCATTCATCTATCCTTTCCTTTCCTTTTTCTGCCCTGTACGTGTCTTCTCTTTCTCATGGACAGTAATTGTCAAGCAAATTTTAAGCAAACTTTTGAAATGTGACAAAAAAGATGTTTGGAGCAAATTATCTAGGCTATCTAGGCTATGCAAAAAATGTTGTTTCATCAGAAGTTGGCGGTATAGGCTACATTATGCATGGCTGTAATAAACAGAGTAGAAGAAGTAGAGGTTGCAAACCGGAAACAAAATCAGTCGGCCATCTACAAGGGAAAAATGGAGAGAGGTCTTCCGCATATCCAGGAAGACGCTGACAGCTGAAACAACTGATCAGTCATGTGAGTTAAATGTTTGCTTCATCAGAACTTATTTGACAAAGGTGTTTCCATCTCCCATCTCACATTACCTCTTTTTAGAAAAAGGCAAAAAACCACCTCAAGCGAGCATAAAATTTTTTTTGCAAAATTGAGAAAGTTTTTTGCCGTTTCCATCAACCTCCTCTAATGCAATATTTCAAAAAATGTGCATAAAAATACGTTGATGGAAACATGGTTAGTATGACCTACTTTGCACACCACAGATTGACTGACTAGACAGCAGCTTCAGACTGATGGAGAGCTTGCCAAAATGCTCTCTGCAATCTAACTCATCTTGATCAAATGGTGTGTAACAATCACTCTGTAGTCTAATCTAATTCAAATGTATTTGATTTAAATAAATGTACCACATTATGAAACATTCATTATGATTCAGATGGAATTGTTTAAAGGTATACTATGCAGGATTTTTCGGTTGCTGTTTGTAAACATACCATTCAAAGTTGGCCCCTGCTTCTCGGCTCATTTATTGTATTCATAAGTATTTGTGTGTACGGGAAAATCATGACTCCATTTTGCTCATTGAATATTTCCTCTGTATATGGAGGTATTGGAGTTCATGGCTAATCTCAGTAGGTGGGCCAACCTGCAGTGAGGCCAGAGACTGTTACTGTTCTGTAACTAGACACCCAACAGACTCAATCTCTGCAGTCTCCCAATGTGTCCATCAGCAGTCAAGTATCCTTCAAAAATGGCCTGGGGCCAAAGAACAAAGCCCCATCAGTTTACTACAAATTGCTCTAGACTAGTGTCTGTGAAATGCATAAATGATGAAATAAAATATATAGTAAAAGTAAGTTTTTTTTCAGAGGAAAGGTGATTACCACTACTGCAAATGACGTGCAATGCTACGTGACAACTTTCCTCTAGGAGAAATGGAAGTCTGAAGGACAAGACACGATATCCTTCATAAACCCGCTGACAGCCGGCAGCAGCTTTTCCTGATATGTTTGTGTCATGTGGAATCATTTGATATTGGCTGACACATGTCACACACTTTTAGATCAAAGTCTCAGAATTGCCTTGTTCATCGCCTGGCAAATTCGACATGGTCTTTCTCTCACAGGCTGCTTCCATCACACGACTAACGGAGACCATCTTTTCCACTGCAGTCAGAGTCAAGCACTGTGATTAAATGTGACACTTATGTAATGTAAATTAAAACATCATTAACACACCAGCAAATATATAACAATCCAGTCTATTGAAAGAGAAATTACTCATGAAGTCTCAAACTGTAATTATTTCCAAAGAGAGGTTTAACTTGTGTGTCTGCTGCGTCTAGTGATCTATATTGATGATGTAATGTTTTATATGGCCAGGTGGCTATAACTTAATTATATATAACTTAATCATCTACAAAAGTTCAGACAGTATTTTTCATTGTCATTATGTGTGTTGTAACAGTTTGGTGATATATATGGTTCATGTCAATTAAAGGATTTGGCTAGCAATTTTCTATATTTTTCTTATTGTCAACAAATCTCATGTGCAGAGCCAAACCAACAATGAATTGATCTACTTACAAGTATTATGCATGTATCCAAAGCCTCAAATATCATATTCATCTGTGCCATAGACCTCTGTTGTTGTCCAAAAACTATTAAAAACACATCAGTGAACCACACTACTGCACTGGGTGACATGTTCTTTTGTCAATTTGGTTACTGTAGCTTGTTTAGAAATGGCTCCAGGTGTGTTTGGCGAGGTGTTTCTTTGCTAAATACATTATTTTCATATCAGTCCAAGACACTTGCATCATGGAACTGACTATTTATAGCAAATGTCTTAACAGCTAGATTCAACGGATGAAGCTCTGCTTTTTGAAGGAGCTCCCAAAGACTCCAAGCAGCAAGGAGGAGTCTGCTGGGACAGCTAATCCTCTATAATAAACACAGACAGTACATGAACATTAAGACTTGGTTAAGTAAACAAGACCAAAAGCTTAGCACACAGAGAGAAGGCTGGGGTCTTGGAGGGAGCTGCAACAACAAATGGCATTGGCAAGAATGCATGGTTATAATGGGTGAGCTGTAGGCCTGCATGAGTAAGATTGGACAGCAGAAACGTGCAATGGGTTGCACTGAAACTGACTTTAAATCTTGTTATAATAGTCCTAAAGCCTACACACACAGATAAAGCAATATCAAAGTGCCACAATCAACCCACAAGCAGGGGTTTAAAGCTCAGCATGGGCTGATCACAAAGACAAAACCCACCTACCCCCACACCCACCGCCACCCCATCCCAATCCCCGTCCTCATGTCTGTCCCTGATGTCCATTCCCATTGATCCAGTCTAAAAAGCACTCACTCTGTGCAGCAATGCCACAGGAATCCACCATGTGTCTGCTTCCAACAGACAGAGAGACAGACTGACCCCTGGGAGGTCTGAGATGCTGTTATTATTATTATGACTCATCGGTCTGTTATGCTGCAAATTGGCCTCTGTAGATTTCCGTAAGTGTGAGTGTCTGTTTGTGTGTAAGACAGATGCAGTCAAGGGTAATTAAATGAGTAAGGGAGTGAGTTGCTTGTGCTAAGTACTGTTTTAAATGGCAACCTACAGAAAGAACCAAGCAGTGGCGGAATGTAATTAAGTACACTTACTTATATACTGTACTTAAGTACAATTTTCACGTACTTTACTATAGCATTTCCATTTTACTTTGTACTTCTACTCAACCACATTTCAGAGGGAAATATTGCACTTTTTACTCCACTACATTTATTCCACAGCTATAGTTACAGACTACTTTTCAGATCAGTATTTTTGCGTAAAAACATGGGATTATCTTTATAAAAGAACTATAAAATAACATTGTTATATATTACACTACCCAACAGTATAAATTGTTAGCATTAGCTCTATGTTAAAATGCTACTTACATCTACAGTACATGTCAATAAACCTGTATTAATATTCCAATGATATATTTATGATAAATATAACATTCCAAATGGGGACAGTTTCCATAATCAGTACTTTTACTTTGACACTTTAAGTACATTTTGCTGCCAAGTTTACTTCTTCTGTACTTAAGTAAAAGTACAGAAGTAGTAAACTTAAGTTTTGAATGCAGGACTTTTACTTGTCATGGAGTTTTTTTTCATTGTAGTACTGCTACTTTTACTTAAGTAAATGATCTCAGTGCTTCTTCCACCACTGAAACCTTGCTTTAAATGCAACATAGAATAAAACATAACATATATGATACATGATCATGGAAGACCAGCTGAAGCAGTTGTCTACCAAATACCATATAGCTAAGCTGTGGCTAACTTTATGTTACTGATCTGTAGTTTCTTAATTCTTCTCCTTAATTTCCTCTTAAGTTTCTAAGTATAGGGAAAATAAGAATTTCCTTGAAAGGAAAGCTCCATTTATGCCCAAGTAAATATTCAGTCATTTAGTCAATATTCAGTGTTTAACATTGGAAACTTTGTCCTCTGTACAAGCTGCTTGTAGACAGATTCCACATTCTTGCATTTTGAGTAAAGCCCTGTCTTGGTTACACTGTTGGAACTAATGAACTGGAAGTGTGCCAATTGAACACTGTCTCTATTTTCCCTATAATTAGTACTAAATTACTATTTTCCCCCCAGGAAACATCTTAAAAATTATGAGGAAATAAATAAAATAAACTGTTTACCAGTTTTGTTGGAAAGAAAAGTTTGCCTTTGCCAGCAATTTTAAAAAAAACAATAAAGAAAAATTAGTTTAATAACTAAATAATATTGACAAAAATTAATTAATAAGTTGTCACACTGAATTTTGTGTCAAGAAAAATACTGGAGGCTCACCGGGGCACTTCTTAAAAGCATAAAGTTTGAGCTAGCCTCTGTATCATTCGCCTCTGCCAGACAATATGCCCCATGGGGGGTTTGCTTCATTGCTCTTTCTAATAAAGAACTTAATTATGAAACTGTGCTAACTGGTCATCTGCTGCTGCTAGACAGTGGAATTTGAGCACCTAATCATGTTTTAGGAAGATAAAACTATGTTTTTACTGACACTCAAAATATACAGGTGCACTAGAGGTTTGTACACGTAAATACAAAGAAGCAGACTGTCTCTTGACTCTCATGAATCTGTAGCTTTTGGGTGAGTTTTCCATTGAACGTATAATTTACGGCTAGTTATCATCTGACATTGCCACTAGACTGCGTGCAACAAAGTAGTTAATTTCCCAAGCAACATTTTTCCATGCTTTTTTTTCTTATAGTTATATCACAGAGAACTGGGGACCACAGTCATCAGTCTTGCGTCCATTTTGATTAAAGCTCCTTTATGTTTTGGGCTGGAAAACACCACTTCTTCCACTGCTTCCTGAGGTTCAACAATGGTCATCCTGTCACTTCCCCAGTCTTTGAATCTGTAAGTGTGAAGAGGTCAGACTCATGGGAGCTGTCGGTGCTAAATGCTACATAATAACTCATTGATTTGCATGAATAGATGGAAAGACAATAGAGGATGTGAGAGTACTCAACAGTTCAATACACTGTCATACTGTATGACTGTGTGATACTTCATATCTCTCTCTTCAGCAGCGCCACTACCGAGACAAAATAGTATTTCTGATTTCTGAGTCTGATTGTCACCTGTGTTATAAAAATTGCAACCCATGTCAAACCATTGATTGTTTCAAAATGTCACATGAAAATCCAACTGGTCTAAACTGTATAATTGTGAGAAACAGGCTCAATGAATTGAATTCTAATGAATTGAATGCCATCACTTTATGTAACACTGAATTGGTTAACATTTGCTAAAACCTCAGTGCGCCACCTGAGCTCACTCCAGGGCACCCTAGGGTCCAGCTAAAATGTTGTGTTTCTTTTTCAGCTGCCTGAGCAAAATTTTACATTGATGGATGTGAGTGGCTTTCTTTTTTTTTTTTTAACTGTAAAGAGAAATGACATAATTATGTTCTCACATTCCAACCATCCCTCCAAACTACAAAAGACCTCCTTGATATGAAGTGCGCTACTTTACACAGCAACACACTGATGCTTGGGCTCATAGTCATGCTGCTTTTGATGTTTATTTGGGTTTTTTAATTAGTACTGGATAACTGAAGAATTTTAAGTATGTACAGATTCATAAAATTATGAAAAATTGTTAAACATAATCATTTATTGAAAGATGAATGCCATTCTGATCATTTACAGATGAAGCAGCAATATTATGTAGTGATGTTTGCTATCTGTATGTTTAACCATATTCAAGCAACATTTATATCCCAATTCAAGGTCCCCTCGCTAGTTTTTTACAGAGCTTTCAACCATATTACATTTTCTTCTTAACATTGAGTTTGCTCAATTGTCATGGAGACATCTGTTGACATGCAAGCTCAGTATCAGTAATGGCTTCATCCATAGCACTTTTAGGACATTGCATCTTGTCTAAAAGTTAAGCATCAAAGTCAAAGAGGAATGATTGGTTCACTTACTAGCTTTTTAGTTTTTAACCACAATCTTCACTATGCTGGATATGTTTGTGATATTGCATCAGCATTACATTATTAGAGTGTATTCAATTTTAAAGCTGCATTCATTGTTTTTTGTTTTTTTATGGTCATCTTGGAATGGAATTCCACAAGCTGAAAACGTACTATTAGCTTATAAAGTTGACATCTGTCCAGCAGACACGGAGCAACATTAGCATGGGCACCTGGTTATGTTTTAAAATGGGGGAGTAAACTTGGAAAGATACATAATTGGCAGGGGGGTCTGGTGGTCAGAAAAACAAGTGTAATTTGAAACAAATTTCCTACATTTCTCCTCCACCTAACCTCTTGGATTAAGTCAAGAAACAGCCACCTGCACTAGTCTAGATTAGTTAGATTGAGGGTGCAAGAAAAATGGCTATTTCATATTAATTTAACTATTGTCATATTAATATATAAATATAAAATATATTTATAAAATTATTATATAGCCTAAAATGGTGGTAGGTTGCAGGCTACTAGGCCATCTTCAAGGTGAAATAAGGACAAACAATTTATATAAATGAAATAGTCTTACAACACATCACCATATGATTTGTATAATTAAACCTGGTTAAACAATGTTAAACCTGAGGGTTGCTATTCCCAATACTCACAAGGCCATCTTCAAAGTCTGACAATAACAACAAAGTAAAAACAGTTTGGATGAATGAAATGGCCTCACAACAACTATCTAATTCCAATCCCACACACAGGTTCTAGTGGGAGCTATTAGCACTACTAGCTGATATAGTTGTAATGTTATACAGGAATGAATAATCATAACTTCAAATTTTAACCTACATTATCTCAAATCAAGGAGTATTTTAATGCACAACTCAGAGGGTGATTTTTGCTCCTCAAGACTTAAAAGGACCATTTTAATCGAGGACTAGAGCTTATTGTGAAACCACCCCTTAGAATAAACTTGAATGAGTAAACAAGAGAATAATGATAATAATGAAAGCACAGCGCAGAGCAGCTGGATGAAAGGAGAGATCATTGCACAGAGCAATGCGTCCTCGTATTTAAAAATAATTCCATCCAAAGTCAGACTGAAACTGAAACTAAAGCAAAGTAGTCTGTAGATGTCTAAATAAGTCACTTTCCACGCTGAACATTAGACTGTTAATTCAGACCAGTGGTGGCTGGAGACTAAAAAATTGGGGAGGACAGGAGGAAAACCAAGGAGAGGCTCCTTTTCTCTCTCACTGCACTGTCAGTGTACCCTGATCAATCAGCAACGGGTTTGACTGAACCAACTCAAAGGGTGGTCCAAAATGTTTGATTTTTGTTTGATTACTTGTTTTTGTTAGTTGCTGAAAATAGTAAAATGATCATTGATATCATCTGATTGTGGGAACTGTATGATGATAAGTTTATTTTTAAAAAGACAAAAAATGGGGTAGCATAACTTTGCTCCACCTAAATGAATAATGAGGATGCATTTGCTCAACTTGCTCCATTGCTCAGGCGCCCATGAACATTAGTATTAATTTGGAGTCATGTTTCTGGTGATGAAATAAATATAATAATCCATAATCCATTCTCCCTTTACTTCTGTTTTGGTCTCCACCAACTCCAGAGAAAATATGTGCCACTTAAGTGCTAAATGCTACACTGCATTCACTATTTAGTTGCTAATTTTGTGTGTGTGCTGTTTGGTGCTGGGCAGGGAGTGTACAGTGGGTTTATCAGAGCTGTGCCTACTGTAGCTGGAAATGGCTGATGAGAGAAGTGAGTCTAACAGTACATTTGTTAAGTTTAAAACCAAAACAATGAGCCGAAAGATGCTATACTGCTCCATGGAGCTATGGAGAACTGCAGAGTTGGGGGATAATTTTTTTTGTGGGTTCGTCATAGAAGCAAGCTCTTTCACATTACACAACATTGGACCTGTTAATCATAAAAATATTGATAAGTGTAGCTTCATGGGCCATAGGAAACAAATGTAGTATTAATCAATTACCGTATGTGTATAATAGTCTATAAAAGGAGAACGATAACCAGAACAACAGCTTTTCTCTCGTTTCTGTCATTTCACTTCCAAAGTATGGAGTCCAAAAACAATCATACAACCCCGTCCAAATACTTGTATCACTATTGCATAGTCAGACACATATATCATCAGCTACCAAATAGCTGCCTATTTTTTCCTCACGACTGCCTGCCACCTGCTACAGATAATGAAGCGAGGCCTACAGCATGTTGGACTCCCTCCTCCTACCAGCCCTGACAACATGGCATTGTATGAGCTGTTGCTCCTGTGCCAACACAGTGGAGGGTAGGTGTGGGGGGGTGAGGGGGTGGGGGGGTTTGAGGGGGAGATAATACTCATTTGGAGAGCATAGCGGGGGTGTTGCTTCAGATACAGCTAATCCTCACACCTCATCGCTGAGACATGGCTGGCTGCTGCAGTGTTTGCCTCCGTCGTTCCCTTTCTCCTTCTCCTTCCTTCCTTTCTCTCTTATTTTTCCTCATTCTCTCCACTTTCCTGACATTCAGTCCATCTCCTGCTGTCTTTGTTCTCATCTCTAAGCCCTCCTCTCTTTTTCTCCTCCTCCTGCACTTATCCCCTCTCTTCTTGGGTGAGAATATAAGGGGCAAAAATGCGGGGTTCTTTTTAGAGAAGAGAGGAAAAGATAGTAGAGGACTTAAAAGATAAGATAAGGAAGTAGATTAAAATGGGAAAGAGCAGAATACAACACAGCAGGAAAGACTAGAGAGAGATTCTACTCTCATTTTTGTATGCTAAATATAAGCTACCTAACTTTAACTGTGCTAGCTTAGCACATAGACTGAAACAAGGGAACAGTTAGCTAACCCCCCACCCACATCCCCACTCTACCATCTGTCTATGTTTGTGAGCTTTAGAGGTGTTGGTGGATCAATTTTGTTCACTTTATTTATTTATGCCAAGCTATGTTAGCTAGCCCTCGTTAAACCTGCATCCAGTCAGGTTTTGTTCAAATTTGGAGGCTGTGTGAACTACACAGCTTCACAGGAATGAAACTTCTTGAAAGCTGCTGCATGCAGTATCTCACACATTTCCAGATCTATATTTATAATCTGGAGCGCTACTGGAAAATCTTGGCATGGTTTACAGTTGAAAACCTGTGTATCTTATACTGACCCTTTATGAAGCCCCACATTTCAGCCTCTGACTGAAAGATGCTGTTTTAGCTCCTGTCTCTTTAAGGCCCCTACCCTGATGAGCCCTCCCTGTTCTGAGTGGCCAGCTCCTGGAAGCTGCCCCTCAGCAGACTTCCAGCAGCTCAAGAGGCAGCTTCAACAGTAGTTGTAAGATTTCTTTTCGTCATTCTTTACTTGAAATGGAAACTTCTTAAATATGTGCACGCATGTTTGAGCCTGAATCAGAAATGTGCAAGTGGACAACACCAACAACCCATGGCACAACCTCAGCAACAAAGGCTACAAAACAGACAGCTGTTTGTGGGCATGCGCGAACAATCTGATGTCATCATGAGGAGAAGTAGGGGTAAAGTAAAGCATTTGGCACAGGTTGAAGCCCTGGGTTTCAGGGAGAATGATATATACATTCACCTCAGGTTTTGGACCTTTGACCTGTTTAGACATCTGACATCATAACAGTATAACAGAATAACAGAATAAGAGATATTATTATTAATATGTTCCCTTTAAATACAGAAGATGAGACATTGCTGGGTGGTTGCTCTGGAGTTGTTGAAGGCAACTTTGACAGAGGTAATGAAAGTTAGCATGGGCCCCTGGTTATGATTTAAATTATTTCTGTTGCTGAGTGATAAGTAAAATATATGTAATACCTTTTCTATTAAGTAGCCAGAATGAGCCCAGAATATTATATGACATGCATTTTGACTGCTGCCACTACACCAAAAAAATCACTTCTCAGCCTAGTGCAGTTCCTCAGGGACTGGAATTTATGAGGTTGATGTTTTTATTCTGAGTACAGTACCTTGTCACTTCATGTTGGCAAAAACTCATCAGGCTAATAGACACACTCAAACTGGCTTTTTCTTCTTAACAAGCCAAGAAAACACAGAGCTCAGTGACTTGACAGTTTGGGTATATTTGCACAGTTTGGGTATCTCTGGCAGTAGGAGCCATAAATCAATATTATAGTGCAAATCAGCAAGTTTACAATGTCTCCATTTAGCTACAGAGGACTACAAGTACAATAAAAGTGCAATAAAAGAGAAACTCAATTTATTAGCAATGTGGAACCTTGTAAAATAACTTCTTATTCTTGTAATTCAATCCAGCATTGGCGTAAATTGTGGTTGAGTGAAGATGATCAAATGTTAATTGCATGGTAAGATTGTCTATGGTTTACTGGTGGCCACGCTTAGAATAGAAACTCTGCCTGCACAATGTCTCCACAGTGAGAGAGAGTGATGAAATTACTCGTTAGGCTAATTTAAAGACACAGGGACAGAAAGAACTGTGAATAAAATGAGATAGAACAGAAATGTCATTACAATTTAGGTACTTAAATGTAGAAAATGAGAGACAAACCAAGTGAGAGAGGCAGCAAGAATAAGCCTTGGGCTCCTCTCAGCATTTTATCGTGTACACAAATGATTTCCCAACAAATACCAAATGTCAGAGCCCCTTAAAGTAGACAGAAGCCAGAGGCAGCAATAATGTCTTGTATGTCAGCTTCCTGGACGCTCGCCCTCAGTCTGCCCTTTGCTGCGGCTAAACCTTTGGCTGAGACTGCCCACCAGGATCCACAGACAGACGCAATGAAAGGCCTGTAATAGATCTGCCTGCAGAGACATGTAATCAGCCAGTAATGGTTAGATCCACCTACGAAGAGAAATTCACACTTACCATAAAACCTTACCCTATGGGAGAGATTGATTTCATTGTTCCTGGTGGGCCATGACGTAAGTGGTGAATTTATTATTAATTCATCCTTAATTTTATGACTGATGTGACTTGTGTTTGAATCTTAGGAGCGAGGATCAGTGTTGAGTGCTAATCTGTAGAGCTTTAATTGATTTTTTCAGGCAGGGCCACGCCAGGAGGCCAGCCAGCTTGCCTTTGGGTGTTGTTGACCAAATTAAAACCCAAGCTACATGCAGGTCATCTAAATAGGTAATTATAAGAAAAAGAAGGTGTTTCGCTCCAAGGTAAGTTATAGTAAAGGCTTTTCTGATGTAGGGGTCCTGTGGTTATCTCTCCCTGCTGGAAAACTCTACTGTTTTGCTTTACTGCTGCTTTATGGGACTATCTGGATAGAACGTGTCAGCAGGTAGAGGATTTTAATATCTGCCTTTAAGTACTGGACTTCATACGTTTATGTTGATTTAAATATTCACTGCCACTGTGCTTTGCATTTTTTATAGAGAGAAAATCTTTATGCTTTTTGTTGTTTTTGTTGTACGCAGAAGTGAGGCACTGACTTAGCCAAGTGCAAAATGGGACTTAGGGAAGAGGTTTGGATGGTTGGTTGGGTCAAAAAAGCATGTAACTTTGACACAGCGGTCCCAGCCCTTTTTTGATAACCATGAAGATCATCCCCTGACTTTTACCATGACTGCCATCTTTACATATCTGTAACCTTGGAAATACACCAACCAAAGAGCTTTTTTTGTTCTTATTAATGGATTATTATTGATCTCTAAGCCCTTAATAAAATGATTTATTAATTATACATAAAGCCAATAATAACAAATTATAAACCTTTAAAAAGGATGCTTTAATAGATAATGCTGGCATTTTTTGTACAGGGCTTTTTATGGGTAAATACTAGGATTTGTTTGCATTTCTAGCTGCAGATGATCCAAAATTGGCAAAAGAAAAACAAGATAAAATGTTTGTTTATGAAGACTTTTAAGAATCTGATGGATCATGAAAAACATAAAGTAACAGAAAGAATCAGAAAAGAAGTAACAACATATTTATTAGATGGTAAAACACATGTTGTGAATTTTTTCTGTGCAGGACAATCTGTCAGGACAATCACAGAGCAGGATCAATAGTTACAGCCCGGAGGCACGTCAATATGTTCATCAGCAGGGACCTGTGTCCTAAACTGCCGACCCACATTTAACACATCAGCAAGCAGCTAGGCCTAGGCCCCCCTCAGACAGTTTGGTAACTAATGCCTTTTCCACACAAACCCCACGTATGACCAGTCATACCGGTATATGGATTATGGGTAAATATTACAAAAGTTACCAAACAACAGACTGGGTTTTTCTGGGCCGTTATCTGTGATGCATATATAACACTTGTTGAAATTATGGCAGAGAACTTGATCAAGAAATGTGTTCATGATTTAATGTAAACTCCTGAGACAGGTTATTCACTGTGAATTGTGCAGATGTTTCATTGACTGTTCCTGTCAAATAAAATCCCTGAAATCCATGTAATTTACAGCCAATTTCTGTGTCCCAGTTCCATACTATTTGTATATGAATATATTTCAATATGTATATTGAATGTATTGTATGCTAATTGTCATAGTATACTGTTTCTGCAGCTAGTATACAGGGGAAAAAATCAACATTATTTATTGTTTTATTCTTAATCTTTTCATTCATGATTATACATCCACACAAATTAATGTTATAACTACATTTTTGAAAACACATTAAAATTTAATCTGCTTTTATTTTATTTGTTTTCTCTCCGTTATTGTTTTTATATTTATTTTTATACAGCTTGATTGTACCATTCACACTGTTTAACACTTGGCTGTGGTAAAATGAGAGTGGAAGTTTGTTTTAATGAATAAAGTTTTTTGGGAAAATAACAAAATAGTGCCTTTGGAATGTCACTGACTGATTAAAGAGAACGAAAACTGCTTTTTTCATAATGTAATACTTTTTGTGTGTGTGTGTGTTTGTTTTCCGAAATCATTGTGGGGATGTCTCACCACCACTTGCAATTGATTTAAATTTTTTGCAGCCATTAGCAGCTCTGTGCAATGTGTTGGGAGAATGGTCAGTCAACAGCACATTCAAAAATCAAGCATTTTTAGTATACGTACTTTTTAGACTACTTTTTTTTTCACTTTTCCAGTTTGAAAACACTACATTCACTACTCAGTCATCCTTACAATGACTGTGTGGACTGGAATTAGGACACAGCTACTCAGTACTTCAACATCACTAACTTTGACGCACTAATGTCAAAAAAGACACCAGAGGAAACATTTAATCAGATTAACTTTTTCCTAAAGCAAAATAAAATGATGAGTAGTTTCAATGGAATGTGACACATGGATTGCAAGTGGTGGAAAAAAACAAGACCCTTTACTACAAGTAGTAAAAACACAAAAGCCACTCCATTACAAGATAAAGTCCTGCATTTAAAATATTGTAAAAAATACATTTGACTTAGCTGAAAAATGTACTTGTGAATCGCAACTAAAAGAATTAAGCGATATACAGACAGACCTCCAAAACAAACACACACGGACTGAGATGTCTCAGTGTCACCTCTGGATAATAAACAGTGCCGCTGCAGGGATAGCAAGCTAATGATATCAGCAGCTAAAGGCCAACATACTCTCACACATACAGTATAGAGGGGATGGACAAAATACCAGTAACAACCAAAATACAGACTGGCAGTCAATACCAATTTGATTTTTGTGTTTGTTTAATAGACTGTCAGAGGTGTTGACTTGAACCAAATGGGGGATTTTTTTTTTAACAAATGTTCTGGCAGGCATCTTTTAGTCAGTGTTGTTGAGGGTTAAATCATGACAGCTGTTCCTCTTTATTAACATAGTATTCCTGTTTGGCATGCATCATCATGATTTTTAAGTCTTTATTTTGCCAAATTATTTTATTTTTCAGTGTTAGTCATGCAGCAGTGCCTCAGGCAGTGATTAGTATAAATCACAACTACAAAGGAAGCTTGCACAAGTGAGTTATTAAGCCGAATATCAATAAGAAGTATGAGTCAGCAATAACAGAGGTCTGACAGTTAACCATTATCAACATTACCCTGATAATCACAACTATCTTGATGTGGTTTACTTACAAAGCAGCTTTCACAATAACACAGTAACAGATAAAATGTGACAGACATAAATACAGACGCAGTAAAAGAGTGGAAGCTAAACAGTGGCGAGTCTAAGGTGTGTGTTGCTGTCTGATCAGAGGACCTTCTGTAAACTGCTGGTGAAACTAGAGGCACAAGAGGCCAGATAGTTGCTGAATGAACCACTAGTGCATGATGAAATCCAAATGGAAAACTACTCAAGTAAAGAAGACTAAGGACAAGTGGTTACAAACACTGACTGAACAACATCACTATAAATTACAGCCTCAGAATCTACTGAGTTGAACGGACACTTCTGACAGTGTAAAAAACAACCACATGAGTTTTATCAGAAATGCAGTTACTGCAGAACTATTGTACTGTATCATGTTTCTGATATAATATTCTGTCTACCCATTATACATAACAAAATAACTGATTTAACAATACAAAATTAAAGGGGATCTTCACCAATTTTGCACGCGTTTCCAGGTGAAAAAATAGTACAAAGCCATTTTTGTCTCTAGGGGGAGCTGTGTGAAATCTGACAAATTGCCTCAAGTGATGTCACCAGGCGCCATCTTTTCCATTTGGAACCAGGACCTTCCAGATAAGGAGTGCAGTGTGTTGCCTTTCAAACACTAGAAACACATCCTGCTACCTTGGCCAGCACTGCATACTTGAGCTAACATTAGCTACTTTAGCTAAATTGTGCTAACACAGCAGGTATCATAATCAAGTAACATTAAACTTAGTGAAATACTGTGACAATAATCTGACTCAGTGTGAGTCCTGGAGCCAGGGAGAGCAGCAGGTGAGCCAACTGTCAGTCACAGCTACTAATCAACTCCCACACGGCAGACATCGAACCTACTTTAAGTCTTCAAATCTTCTTAATGGAGCAATAATTTCCAATATGACCACCAGCACACTAATTAGAGGGACTGGATTTAGCGATTGAGACCATAATGACTCATTGAAAAAAATTATTGATTTAGTATTTCTAGAGAAGTTGTCGCTTTTTGAATGGGAGTCAATTGGAGCATCTAGTGACTGCTGGTGGCTTTTTAAGGATGGACAGTTTTTTAAACTGTTGGACAGTCTTGCTATTGTGCATGCTGACTCACTGGAACACCATTGTTAGTGTTATTAGTAACACCTGTGTTTCATACTGTAAGTCAGAATGTGTGCTGTGAAACAGGTCTACAGCCTAAATCAACTAAAATAGCCACTGATATTCAGTACATTACAGCATGCTTTTTAGACTTGCCATCAGATTTATAAATAACGATGCAGAAAGAATCCTTTGCCTTATGTCTAATACATGTTGCAATGCGTATTTCTAAGACAAACACTTAAATATTATAGTTACCTAGGACAAGTGAATCCTCCACCAGCAGGGGACAGTAGTGTTCCACGGGAGCGAGGTCTCCAGGAGGTGAAGTCTGCATTTGGACTTTCTAACATCTACCCAACCACACCCAAACCATGCCCTCATATCACATCTTGATATCCCTTATCTCACTTTAGGAATGTTGAGGCAGAGAAGAAAGCAGAGGAAAAGTTTGCTCCAGTTTGTGGTTTAGACCTTGCAACTTAGTTTAGAGCAGTAGAGGAATAAACAGTTAATCAGCAACCTGCTGCTAGGTCGTTTTGCTTGGATTCAGATTGGCTGGTTGGAACATTTGGAGAGACCCAGTGCTGTTGATAAATGCATACAAAATGTTATCTCAGTCAGTGTGCTGAATGACCCATAATGATAATTCTACCAGTGACACATTTTACCAGCATTTCTTTCTACAGTTAGTATGTAGAACTGATCTCAATCTGCATGCTGATATGCTATATAATGTATACTATCACACATACTATTGATAAAATTAAGTCCAAGCAGTAAACATTGTGACAGCAGGTAGATGCTGATATCTCTGACTGCAGTAAGATCTCATGCAAACATTTGAAAAATAAGACTTCAATTGTATTTCTGATCCCACGAGAAACCAGATTTTTTTCAACAGGTGGACGTGTTACTATACTGTTTCTACTAAAGTAGCAATGTCTTTATGATATCAGCTTCTATTAGGCAATTATAAATCACTGAGCAGGACTTCTTTATGGTAATATTGCTATTTAATGATATAAAATTATATATCTCAAGGCAGACAATTTGATCCATATCAGCCACCCCTACTGACCATCAGGCAAAAATCCTAAAGTTACCCATCTATAATGATATGAAACAGAAAAAAACAAGCAACTCTTTGTATTTGTTGAGTCTTCACTTGCTATATAATAAAATCAATCAACAATCAGAGTTACAATAACCAAATACTAATAGATCGGCTGAATGTCCAAAGAAAAATACTTAGTGATGACAAAATGAACACACCATCATACTGTTGAGTTTACATAAAGTTCAAACAATGTGACAGAATAAATAGGAAACAAATGTTTACTCCATGCAGGATTGATTGATTCCCCACAGCAGAGAACATGTCTCAGATGTAGAGGACAGATTTGTCCATGGAAAATGAAAATGCAGGTAAGCCAGTCTGTTGGTGCCGTGCTCTCAAGCAGAATCTTCCAGCTGTTGGCTGAGGTCAGGACTGTATGTCGGTTATCTTCCTCTTGCGGTAGTTAAGTACCAGACTAGAGGCGGTGAGCTGTGAGGCCTGACCTTTCTCCCAGCTCTGGAAGCCATTGAGGCCGCTCTGCCCTGACTTGAACAGCGCCTTCTCCAGACAGTCCATCCGCTCCACCAGGGCCGACGTGTCCTCGTTGTAGGCATTCTGGGAAGAGTCCATGGTCCGTCTGAATCGACCAATGAACGTCTAGATGAAGGATGATATCCAGAGTTTGTGACCCGTTAGATTAAAAGGAAAATGGAGAACGACCAGATAGAGTATTGTAGTGAAGGTTTTTTACATTAAGGCCTGCTGGTTTTTAATCAGACTGACCTAGTTCTGCCACCTTTGATATAAAACCTAATGTTAAACCTCAGATATGTATAATTTTTTACATTTTGAACTTCCAAGAAATTGAAAAAAAAAAAAAAAAAAAAAAAAGATCTTCAAAAATATTGGAAACCACTTCAAACAGAGTCCAGAACTGGCCCACGCTATAATTCACTGAGCTCTAACATGGCTGGTATGTAGTCCACAGTCATTCAAGTCATCATCTAGAAACCTGCAGGCAGAATTCTTCATTTCCATCTGAATATTTTTTGTTAGCACAGTGCTAAGGGCACATTTTTAAGACCCTCCACAGTGATGCAATTATGCATCATTTATATAAATGTATGGAGCACATGATAACTACAGGCAGCAAACAGGTCTTCATAACAAGATTTCACCACGTTTATTCCTGGTAGACTAAACTAAATAAATAAATAAATAAGACTTAAACACAGCGGCTGAGGAAATGTTGATGAGATCAGTCACAGATTTTCTTCCGAAGCTCATGTGGTTAAAAACAACCAAGATACCACTTAAATGATGAAGGAGGAACCATCAACCACCATAGTTATTCACTTTTCTTTTATGGTGAAGAACCATGTAGTGTGTCAGGTCTTTAGAGAAAATCTTATAGTATGCAACTACCTTGTTTGTGTTTCTGTCTGTCAGACAATGACATTAGAGTTAATCTGCCTGGTAACAGCTGCAGCAGACAGTCAGTAGCCTGCCATGTTTTCTGATCTGATTGCACCACCTAGTTGTAAAGTTTTAAACAACACTGGCTGGATTTGTTACATATTGATCTGAGGGCATTTTGTAGCAAAGTATCTGACTGTACAATGATGTGTATTAAACATTCACAAGTGTGTCAACACTTCAAAGAACCTGGCATGTCTGTCCGTCCTGGAAGAGGTGATCATGTTAAAGGGTCTTTCAAGGGTCTAAGGACAGAGGTGCTGTGTGCTGCACAGAAGGCAAATTTATGATTTGTTATACTAGGCTATACAAATAAAATTGACTTGACTACTCCCAATATATACATATTCCAAATAAGTTAAATGAAGCACAACAAGCTGTATACTGTCCATAGACAGCACATAATATTTCACTGGATTTAAGGTGGATTGAAAGAAGGCATTTGAACAGAGTTACGCTGCTTCTTTTGGATATGGCCTTCTATCTGTTTTGGATTCTGCACTTTTAAAGAAAATCATGTTTTTATAAAACACAATAATTAGGGTATTTTTCTAATACAATGAACAGAGAATTATTCCTTTTAGATAAATGACAAAGAAAAACAGCAAAGCGTTGCATTTGAGCAGCTGGACTAATTTTCTGTCAAACGACTAATCGTTGCAGTTCTAATATAAATGTATAAAATGAGTCTGAGTGTGTTGACCTTTCAAATCAGATATATGCATATATGTAACTTTCAAGTCTTATGCTGTGTTCTTCCATATCTTTTTATAGTGTCTCAAGTCATGTCCTGAACATTATAAATACATCTTTTAGAACAGGCATCTTCCCAGATGCCTTCAAAACAGCTGTTGTAAAACCTTTATTAAAGAAACCAAAGCTAGATAGTAATATAGTGACTAACTATAGACTGATGTCCAACCTTCCATTCATTAGTAAGATACTTGAGAAGATAGTTTCAGTCCAAAGAAATTCATTTCTCAAAGAAAACAGTATCCTGGAGGAGTTTCAGTCAGGCTTTAGAACAAAGCACAGCAGTGAAACTGCTCTCACCAAGATAATCAGCGACCTCAGAATGAACTGTGATGACAATAAGGTTTCAGTTCTTATCCTTTTAGAGCTAAGTGCAGCGTTTGACACGATTGACCATGATATCCTGATCAATCGTCTTGAAAAGTGGGTTGGTCCTTCCGGCTGTTCGTTAAACTGATTCAAAGCATAAATCAAAGGGAGAAAGTTTTTCATCAGTGTTGGAGATTATGTGTCTGAGAAATATGACAACTGCTATGAGGTTGAACAAGGGAGCTGCCTTGGTCCATTATTATTCTCACTGTACATGCTGCCACTTGGTGACATCATCAGAGAACACAATGTATGTTTCCATAGTTACACTGATGATACATAACTGTACATCTCTGCTGAACCAAAATCATGTTGCAGCTATTAACTCCATCACCAACTGTCTATTAGCAATAAATAAATGGATGAGCAATAACATCTTAAAATGAAATGAGGATAAAACTGAATCCTACTGGTCGGCCTCAAAACAAAAAAGAGAAATGCTGTTTAATAATCTGGGAAAATTATCACCCTGGATTAAATCTGAGGTCACAAATCTTGGTGTTATCTTAGATTCAGACCTAAGCTTCAGTTCACACATCAACACGGTGACAAAAACATAATTTTTTCACCTTAGTAAAATAGCAAAAGTGCGACCATTTATAAATCCAAAAAATGCTGAGAATCAAACTCGTGCCTTCATCTCAAACCGGCTAGATTACCGCAATGTACTTTTTACTGGCCTCCAAAAAAAAGCCACTGAGAGACTTCAGCTCATCCAAAACTCTGCAGCTCTGCTATTAAACAGAACCAAAAAGACAGAATACATTAGTCCAGTTTGAACTGCTCTGCACTGGCTTCCTGTAACATTTAGAATTGACTTTAAGGTCCTCCTCCTTATATACAAAGCCCTAAATGGGCAAGGACCAAACTACATCACCAAATCCTTGTTAGCTACTTGTCCTCAAGAACACTGCAATCATCTGCTGCTGGTTTATTTAGATTTATTTAGAAGATCGGTGATGCAGCCTTTGTCAATTACGCCTCCAAACTATGGAACACACTGCCCATAGATATCAGAGCAGCCAGCTCGCTGGATACTTTTAAAAGAAAGTTTAAAACCTCTCTCTTTAGCCGAGCATTTAAATAGCTTTGCACTTGCCCTCTGCTGCACTGTTTAATGCTCAGTCAGCTTCGCATTATGCTCTACTGCACCTCTTTTAAAATGTTATATTTTATTTTAATTTATACATTCTACGCTTTAACTTGTTTTTTTTATCACATTTTATTCTTTGATTTTCATTCAGTATGCATTCTATGTATTTTAGTTTCACTTTATCCGGTGAGTTTTATTTTAATTTTATTTTCCATCTTATGTTACACCAATGTTTTTTACATGCTTTTATGTCCTTTTCATGTCATTTATTTTGTTGTAAAGCACTTTGAACTGCATTTCTTGTATAAAAGGTGATATACAAATATAGCTATTATTATTATTATTATTATTATTATTATCTTTTCAACATTAAACAGCACAGAATGGTGTTTAGTAAGACTCAAGCACAGATCTTGCACAAAGTTAGAGAGAGGGGCAATCTCCGTTAATGGTGACAAATTCAAATTACACTTATATGGTCATTTTAAGAATGTATTGCCTTCAATGAAGAGTCTAAGCCCACTTAATATCTTCAACAATCAGAAGAAACTATTCATCTCCTGCAGGTTTGCCTTACCTCCCAGAGGTCACTGGCACATACTGTTACAAAGATCTATTAAAGAGTTTGAAGAGACATGCTGTGTCCCTGATGAAGGTAATACATCATCGTAAATGACAAAGAAGCCCTGTCCAGTTTAAGTTATTATTATTTGTTAATGGTTGCTCAGTGTAGATTATGTCATTGTTATTATAATACCAGCACTTTTGTTGGTAGCTCCCTATGTTGAATGAACTCTTGCATGTTGTGTTTGTGCATGCTGTTCACCTGCAGCAACGTCTGGGCGATATCTGGGTTCTCCGGGCTGTCAAAGTGCAGCATCTGGGATCCCAGGCCGTAGTAGTAGGGCCCCATCTTATGCAGGTCCACCACATTGGAGTCAGCATTGAACACGGTCCTCCAGCCCTCTTTGTATACTTTAGGAAGCTCGACTGACAACACCCTCCTCTTCTTCTCATACAGACCCTTGGACAGCCACAGAGGAAGCTCCATCTTTGTGCCCTGAGATGAAGGAGACAAACTTCAGAGTTGGAGGAATTTTCAAGGCTCCTGCTCTCTGGTAGGGTCCATAATGCAGGTATAACAGTGTTTCCCCTATAACTGTACAGGCGTGGCCGGCCGTCAAAATATTTTTTTAATGCCAAAAATAATGCCAAATATCCATTCATTTAGAAATCAATAGTGTTTGGGAGCCTCTGTGCAGAGCTGCTCTGAAATGTGAGTTAACCTCTGTGTCGTTGCCTGGGAAACTCTCGGTAGCATAGCTCCTTTAAAGGAATAGGGCAGTGTATAATGTGTGTGTGTGTGTGTGTGTGTGTGTGTAGAGTGAGCCAAGAAGTGCTTCTATACTCTTTGAGTGAAAGAGCAAGCAGCAGAAAGGTGATGGTGAACGAGCGGAGCAGAGGAAAAGGTTAGCAGTAAGTTGTCAGTCTGGCAGTAAATGTACAGTACAGACTACAGTGTGTCAGTTAATAAATGCTGCAGCTTGTCAAGACCAAGAAAAGTCATGTCTGTTGTTTCCCCAACTGCTGGAAAAGTGAAGGAGGTTTGCTCCAAAGTTAGCAACAATGAGTTAGCCTAACCTGATGATGCTAATGAAATGCTCTCAACGGAGTTCAATAACTGAACTGTCAGACTTAAAGTAGGAAAAGCGCAGGTCTTGCTAATAACATTCATTCATTTAACAATCATTCATTTTTATCATTAACACCTGTGCTTTTCCCACTAAGACGTGAAAAGGCTCATTTCCTTTCCTTCTCAGGTTCCCTCAGAGGTGAAGAAGGGTTTCCACGATGTGTTTGAGTGTGTGTAACATGAATTAAATTACTCTTTTAACTCTCTGGTGAATTTAAAGTGTAGGTTTACTGATAAAGTGTTTCGTTTTATTAAGTAAAATATATCTTATAAAGTCAAAAGTAAATCACGTATACATCTCGATGAAGTGTGACTAAAACATTGTACTGTATGGTTAGAAGTCAGGGCTCATTGTGGCCAAATGGTATCAGACCAAACAACATTTAAAAAATGTTTAACTTGCACAGTTGGATTCTAACTATTTACAATGTTACAAAGAGTTAAAGTTAAATTATACTAATATGACTGCTGTCTTGGAGGTTGCGGAATTGAAAAGTGGGTCGCGTTTATGCTTTAACAGTCGAATTATTTTTCTACCTCATGTCTGCCCTTTCCAGTAAAGGAAGTAAAGAATATACTGCAAAATATTTTGAAAAATAATGTTACTTATTTAAGGACTACTTTTGAGTGAAGCTCTAGCAGAAACAATTGTCTTACGATGAAATAACTTACAGAATTTTAAACTATCACCGCTTTTCACGTATTTTTCTTCAGTAATATGAATAACTCCACCAACCTCCGGTATGTCCTGTGTGTCACTCGACTTCTCCAAAAATCCAAGCCGAGGAAAACTGCACTCTGTCCGGACGGGAAGCCTCTCATGAGACAGCAAAATATCATCGAGAGACAGGAAATTTTCCTCCATCCCCACTCCAGGTTGTGCGGGAAGATACGACTGTGTGTCCATCTTTGTGCCTAAATGAGGCCAAAATCGGCTGTAAAGTAGATAAATACTGAAATGTTACGCAGAAACCTCCCCCTTCGTTGTTTACAACTCTTCCTTCTTGGTGTTTTGGCGCCAGGACCTGACAACCAATCAGAGCGCTGCTGTGAAGTCTAGACCAGAGCAATCGATTCAATCTGAGTCGAACCAAGTCGAAAACATGTCATTTATCCTTTTACTGATATGTTTGAAACTTTATGTTTTAGATTATTCTCTTTTGTTCATTCTTTTTTTTTGTCAAAGCTTTTTGGAGTTCTGTGGCCATTTTACAGCCAAGTTATATTTAAAACTGTCAATGACATTTATATGAATTTGAAATGCAATATGTTTCATAAGGGGAACGTAAAACCATAACCAAAAGTTATTATATTATTAAGTTTGTGAAATGCATTACAAAATTAAATGTACCTCTTTTCCATTAGTCACTTGCAATTATGTATTTAGCCATCAGAGGTCAGAATATTACCATTACAAATTTGAAGTCCCGTTTGTGTCCTGTTCTGAGAATGTTTTGCAGTCATCACCCTGGAATCTATAATACTACTACTACTAATAATAATAATAAAAATAATAATAATGATAATCACCAGTATTTCAAACAGGCACTGGAAAGTTAAACTTGAATTGCAATATGCTTCTCTCTTCCTCTCTCTGTCTATCCTGATCCACATCACACACAGCTGTCATCACATTTACCAGTTGACAAATGAAAAACGACAGCTGGTCTATACTGTGATCATGTATTTTCCCATCTATCAGGACACCATCCGTTTGCAAATCTAGATAACAGGAAGAAAAGGTCAGTCATCTTTCTTATTTTGACATTTTTTTAATATTATAGATTATTATATATGTCATTATTATTACTCATCCCACAGATTGCACATCAAAGTCATCAGACATGTTAGTCGGCGCCCCCAAAAAGCAGGCTGCCATTCACATCCTCGGAAAGTAAAATAAGTCATGAACTAAAAGAGTCAAATGAAATAAAGCAAAATGAAGGTACTGTATTCTTTTAGCTGTGTGTCTGAGCTGAGTGGGCAGGCAGGCAGTACAGTGGGCCAACTGTCGACTGTGGCAGCAGTCTCAGACACTCGTTGGATATTTTCACTCTGCAAACCAGAATGAGGCAGACGCCATTTCCCAAAGAGATCATCCCCCCCCCCCCCCCCCCCCCCCCATTAGCTGCAGGCCAGGATACACAGGGGACATTGTGTGTCACACAAATAGACAATGAGGTTAGCAGTTATCATTATTATTTGGCTTCTTATGGCCCACTGTTATGCACGCTGATGTTGTTCCCCGTCCCCGCAGGAGTGAACACTGCCCTCTGTTTCAAACCCTCCATTGTGTCATGGCCTTAACAAGGAACAGGGACGATCTCAGCACTAACAGGCTTCTAACACTTTATTTGAAGTGGTGCTCACGAGGCATCATAACCACATTATGATTACATGTGCTTTGATGTTAGGTGTGATATAATAAGGAAAAAAAAATCTCTAGTGGGATTTGAGTCTCTCTGCTGAAAAACAATTTTATACCAGATTCAAAATCAGCCACAGCTTAAACATTGTCACACCATAGTAGCTCCAAATGGCAGTGAGAGACAACTGTGTAACACAATTTGAAATTGATTCCTCTAAAGTTCCCAACTTTACCAACCCAGCCAATGTGGGATGCTTTAAAACATAAGACAGCATTGTGATTATGTAGGGAAAAGATTTAAAATCTAAACTTTGAAGTCTTAAGATTTAATTAGTCACTAGCTGGATGAAGATGTGATCATGCCCTGCACAGACATTTCTTTGTTCACAGTGTTAATGTGATGTGTCTCATACACTGTACACTGTAGAGCTGAAGGGAACTGTGATAATTCTTTATAGGTCCATCACAACGAGCAACAACCTTCACATTACTCATTGTAATTTCATCCATTATTGATATAAAAATATTTATTAGTATAGCTTTCTGGCTGTTCTTTATCTGTCTGTGGTTTGTTGCTGGGCAGGTAGTGAACAGTGGGTTTATCGAAACCTTCTTTACTGAAAACACCTGCCTGAAGTGATTCAGAAATGCTGCCAAAACAAAAAAAAACAAAAAGCAATGAGCTAAAAGTGGCTAAAATGCTCCATCCAGAGCTGAAGCAATACTTCCTTGTGGGTTCGTAACTAAGAGCAGCCCCTTTCACGTTATACATAGTAATTTGATCAACTCTTTATATATAAATATCCACTAATGCAACTTTAAGCTAACATATGGTGGTGCATACACATATGTTTACAGTCCTTATAATGCCTCGTAAAGAACTTCAAGTAAAGTTCCATAAAAACGCTGTCATGATAAATACCCCCAATATGGACTCTGCTGACTTCGACATCCGTCTTGGATGGATGGATGTTAATTGGCAGTATGACAAGCACAGTTTAAGTACAGATCAGCCCTGTTGTGTAAATGGTTAACTCCCACCTTATCAGATCAGAGGCAGTTTTCCTGTAAGCTTCAGAGCACTACAGAGGCCCCTTTGGGACTTGACTGCATTAAATTGTGTTAAATCCCATCCTTGCTGGTATTAATGACAATAAAGGTGACTATAGAGCAATAAAGCAAAGGGATAAAAGCAAGGGGTGAAAACTTCAACACCCAGGAAAATAGGCTTTTTTTTAGGTTAGTGCAAAGTTATACCTCAAGAATTAGAATGATAAATTAAAAGATTAAAATACAGTGTATAAGACTGCCTGATACCCTTTGTTTTCACACACACGAACAAATACACTTCCAAGGGTATTGGCTGGATTCCTCAAGTTTTGCCCCAAACAAAAGCTGACAGATGATGTAGCATCTGTTGTTGGTAAAAATGAAAGATAGTCGTAGTGCTCTGAAGCTGTTAGGACGCTCCCAGTTCTGATCAGTGTTTTCCTGCCAACATTCAAGATTTGGTTTGAAAATTCTCCCGGACGCTGAGTTTCCCCAAAAGCATCTTAGCTGTAAGTCCGTCTCTTACACACTTACTTACAACATTAGAACAGGAGTCGAGAGTGTAAGAGTGAGAGCAACACGCCATTCTTTTATTGTTTAATATTATTTTGGTTCAAGAACGAAATATTCAAGGAAAAATCCACACTTGAATGTTTCAACAAAAAAGAGTAACGTCAACTACAACTCCCAAGGTGTATTTCTGTAACATCCAAACACCTAGCTTAAAAGTTACATGCACTGCTCGATTACTGTTTATTTGTTTTTCTTTATCTTTTATTATTAGTCAATTACTGCTTTTAATATTTTATTTTATTATTTTTTATAACTCTTTCTTCTGTCTGGTGTTGTTCAAGGATTGTACTGTTATTGGCTTCTCTACGATATAGTTTTGTACTACTGAAAATGTAAAATTCAAAAAACTTTAAGTCATGACAAAAAGTTACATGCACTGCTAACAGTTTAAGTCCGCTTGTTAACATTCAGCCGTTGAAAGTTCACCTTCAGATTCTGGATCTATATTGGAATTTTGAATTTGCTAGAACGCTAATTTACATCTCTGACTTGCTTCTTCTCCATAGCAACATCTGAGGCTCATGGGAAGTGAAGTATTTAAAGCCATCCACCATGACAGAAAAAAAATGTGTCCATACTACATACTGTATATGTATTACATACTAATCTTCATAGTATAATGTTTTTTGCAATTACTATACAAGAAGTCATCACTGTCTGTTGCTGTTACTAACAGCAAATGATGCAATACTTCACTGTTAAGGCCAGTTCAGATCAATGATTTGCAATGAGACTGGATGCAGCTTGCAAAAGAATCCCTGACGTCTGATTGTAAACATTCAATCAAACTGCAACTACAAAATGCATTGCAAAAAAACTAATTGTAATTTTTTTGTTTGGTTTCTGATGCGTTCCTGGAGCTGTTTCATCACCAACCACGATTAGTTTTAACGTTTTACAGCTTTGAGCAGCTCCCCCAAGTGCATTGCATTGTGGCAGATTACATCATAACACGCTCATATATTATATACATGCATGTATGTGTATATATATATATATATATATATATATATATATACATACATACATACATACACACATACATGAATTATGTGTGCCAAAACATAAACTGTTAAAGTTTTTTTAAGTATTGTTTAATTTTCTTTCTGGATTCTTTGTGGGTGGAGGGGCCTTGAAGCAATCATTAAAAAAAACCCTAAAATGTATTTTTACATTAACATTCCCAGTTGTACCCTTATAATAACTGAATGAAGTAGACACACACAACCTATTTGGAGAAAGTGGATACATCACATTCAATCCTAAAATAACTCCCGGGGTGTGCTGAACATTTCTGACCTATGTAAGGGTGGAAGATGATTCAAGGGTGGATTTTTCCTTTGAAGCCATGTTACATGATAATTCTGCAGCAACAACAAAAAAAAGACCAACTGTTGCTCCATGTCTCATTACTATGCAGGTATATTACATACTGTGCGTCTATAGGATTAAGATGTTTCATGGGAAACCCAGTGCTGGTCTGTTGTATTAGTTGTATCTGGGCCACTGAATGAAAGTTGATCATAGAGTCTGTCATCTAGCACAATTTATTCCACCATTTGTTTACAGTAGCTTTGTAAATGCAGTTGTTTGTATGTTGATTTGTAGTAGTCGTCATACATCAGCTCTTGGCATTCTGAAGAGTGAGTAACACCTCACATGATTGGAATATTAAACAAATATTGTTAAATATGAACAAATGAATAAATAAGCCCCGTTCAGTGGATCCACAGTGGGACTACAGAGTCCTTTTTCCGGGTCGGAGCGGGTCACATCTCCAGTCGGCCACACACGCAGTCAGCCAGACCTATTCTAGCAGAAACACAATGTGGGGAACCGACAGTAGCATAGACCAAGAGGCGCCTTTTGAATCACACACACACACACACACCCCCACAAACAGTCGTACACACGGAGACACACACACGCACACACACACACACTCTTGAGGCTCTCACGAGAAAATGACTAATCCATGATCACATGAAAAATCTGGCAGGTCTAAAAAGAAAGAGGAGATGAACTGAGAGAGGTTACATGTGTAATTTACAATATGTCATGTCGCTTCTCTGTAGCTGTAAACATCAGCAAAGTAAAGGGAGGACTGCCAGTCGCACACAGGGAACATGGACATCTAGACTGTAAACATTTCAATACACAGACCCACACACACACACACACACGCACACACACACACGCACACACACATACACACATGAGGCTTCAGCAAAAGCTATGTTGTCACCGTTCTAAGCTCACACACCCATACGCACACATACAAACACACATACACACACACACACATACAGTGTACGTACACATACCAGGTGAAGCCTGACACACACGTTACACAGTCGTAGTGTAAACTACATTGCTGGCCCGTCTTATTCTCCCTCCCCCCCTCCCGATCATAACTGAGCATGCTCAGACAGTTCCTCTCCAGCCCCAGTCCATCTTTAGATTCCCCCCCTCCATCCTGTACATACAAGACAAGCTGACATCCCAGTTTTTTTTTTTCTTTTTTACCTCTATCCCTCCCTGCCTGCCCAGGTGTGCACTCTGGTGTGGAGGATGTCTTGGAACCAAATCTAAGAAGCATTTTGGGGACTTTTTAATTGGATTATTATTAGTCAAATTGGCGAGGAACAGCACAGAACTGAGGCAGGGACTATAAGAAAGAAAGCACACCGGGCTGTTATGAGAGGACGTCACCGAGTTGGAGTCCTGTTGTGAGATGAGAGGCCCACCGAATAATGTACAAGTTAGTCCGGTCTGTTTCACGTAGCTTCTGCAACTCGACAATCCTCCATTTGATGGTTTCCTCCTCATTCTCATCCCCTTCTTCTTCTGTCTTCCTTGTGTGGTTTCCTTCCTCCTCCCTCCTGCCCTATTGCTGCTCTGCTTCCTCACCTCTCTCCAGTTAAGGCCATGGGAGGGCTGGACACAAATGACTGACGGGCCTCGATCCAGATACGAGAAGGAAGGCCGGCAGCTGGAGGCCTGTGAGGACCTGAGCACGTCAGGGAGGCAGCTGGCCTCGGTTGAGTTAGGGGGGAGGAGTTGAGACCGGTGAAGCCCTTTGAGGGACTCTGTTAGCCTGGAGGAGTGGGAGGGAAGGAAGGGAGGGAGGGGTTGTAAGCAGCCTCTTCAGCAGACATAAAATGGAGGGCTCGGGAGGGGCCCTTTAATGTACGATGGCGTTGGTTTGACAGTCACGTTTTTTTGGTTCAGTTCACGAGGAATAATTATCTTGGTTAGGATGATGGATTCTGTCAGGATAAGTATGTGTTGATCGCTTTGATTGTTTCTTCAGATTTGGTTGCGCCTGTGTCCAGATATCCATGGCAGGACCATGAGATGTCCTGGAGACAGAGGGGAGGGGTGGGGCAGAGACACAGAACAAGAGATGGTGAGAAAAAGAGAGAAAGAGGATGCATTATGTGTGACTGTAATGACATCAAAGATGTTAAAATGATTCAAAGTCTTGTAGTTTTATGGTCTATTAAGCAACATATTAAAGGATGAAAAACGGTGGCTTAAATGACAATAATGTGCGTCATCTTACACAGTGTGTCAGTGTGAGAGGGAGTGTCTAGATATGTCTTTTTTGACTAATATGGACTAATGCAGATCACGCCATCCAAAATCTTTGGAACAACCTATAAAAAGCCCATTTACTGTAGATTGAAGCCCAGGACACTACTAATCCTAGTGCTAATGCTAAGGCCATGTTCAGACCAACATTAGCGGCCCTATCATTCATTTGCATGGAGCCAGTCGGTCAATACATCAGGGGGAAAAAATAAGGGTAGTCTGGCAAAAAAGTTTAATCTGACACAACTTTTGCATCAACACCTTTTGACATCATCCAGCAAGCCACTGTGTTGGCCAATCACATACATGCAAGTGCACATTCCTGGTGGATTACTTTATAACATGAACAGAGTATTTCTATTGTTTAACTAATTTTCAGCAGACATCAGCATTCATTTAAACTAGTGTTTCTGTCAGCTTAATGAATTGCCAGTATTTACTCTTCTTCTAGTTCTGTATTGGCCTCCACCAACCCCTGAGAAAAATATCTCTTTAACTGCTAAATGCTCCACAACTTTCACCAGCTAGTCACTAATTTTGCCTGTCTGCTGTTTGGTGCTGGGCAGGTAATATACTGTGGGTTTATAAGAGCTTTTTTGCTACCACCTGCACGTTTCGGCTTGAAACAGAGTCAATGAAATTTGTGAGACTGAACAAAAACAGTTAAGTTGTTAAGTTAAGACCAAAACAATCAGCTGAAAGATGCTAAAACGCTCTCTAGGACTGAAGGAAACTGCACATTCAGATGACAAATCTATGTAGGTTTGGTTTTATACGCAACCCACTTCATTTTACACACAGTCATTTGATCCACTGTTAATATGAAAATATTGATTAGAGCAGCTTTACATGCAATAAAGGTATTTATCCTTTCTATAATGAATTAGAATTCAATTAAAATGCATCAGATCCATCATATCAGTGATAGAAAACACTGATTGGACCACATATGAATTTTAATACAAAGTCAATATCTGCTTTTGTATATTGCTTACATATACAGTTTTACTTTGCCATAACTAGCATTCAAAGTGCATATGTGCTGTGTGTCTTACCTTGAGCAGTATTCTTAGTGGGCCTAGTGGTCAGTCAGTCAGAGGGGTGTTCAGGGCAAGACCGATTGATCTCGAACCATGAGTCTATACAGCTGCAGACACACATACACACACAGGTATTCAGTTATTTTGTGAAATGACAAGTCCATACAATACAGCTGCAATACAGTGGACACTTTCTTAGAACAAATAATAAAAACATTCATAGTTCATTAAGGAAAGGTCAGACAAAATAATTATAGAAGGAGGAGAAATAATATAACAAGAAATTTGATAAAGCAAGACAGCTCAACAACTGAATTCTGGTCTTAAATGCATTCAGTACAACAGAAGATTGTTGCTAAAGTAACATGTAGGCGTGTTGGACGGCCTCCATGCACGCCCACATTAGCAGAACATACACAATATACTGTATATAAATGAGGCCCTGGGGGAAAAAGCAGTGTTACAGTTCACTCAACATGTACTGTACATTATTTTAAACTTTTACTTTCACATTCTTATTGTGCTTTACTGAACTGTTTTTTGAGTATGGTATATAAGCAGAAAATAGCTTTATCAG
Organism: Thunnus thynnus; assembly: GCF_963924715.1. NCBI lineage: Eukaryota > Metazoa > Chordata > Actinopteri > Scombriformes > Scombridae > Thunnus > Thunnus thynnus. The sequence continues at coordinate 7,535,418 of NC_089521.1, read as the reverse complement.
AGTGTTATATTTTTATATATAAAATACTTTATATACCAAATATAAGCCTTTTTCATGGAAGACATGCCGACAAGTCACAAAATAATGCTTTAGTCCTGCTATTGTTCATGCTGGCTCACTGTCACACTGTCATGTTTTATGGGGACACTTGAATAAAATGGAGTCATTATTTATGCTATTAGCAACACCTTTTCTTTTCCTGCTGTGGATAAAAGGCCCATTGGAATATACTTTTTATACATTTAAGTAGTATTTTAAATGTTAATGTTAATGTTGTAACCTGTTGAGGAGGAGCTAATTTTAAAATATGATGATATATTTAGTGTGTAAAACCTTTATCAGTAACTTACTTATCAGATAATTGTAGTGGAGTAAAAAATGAGATATTTTTACACTGAATTATAGGTTTCCAAGGCAGATAAAGGCAAAATATTTTGGGCGAAACCTTCAAAAAGGATTATTTACATTAAAAATCAAAAATACTAATGCTAATGCTAATATTAATGTTGTTCTAATAACAACATATCCACTCATACATGTGTGAAATCCCATCAGTCTTAATGTGAAAAGTAACTATATCTGTCAGATAAATGTAGTTCAGTAAAAATCATAGTATTTTTCAATGAAATGTAGTGGAGTAAAACATTAAGTATTATAAAAGTACCATAAAATTGTACTATGAATGTGACTTCCAACCACTATGGGTTTTCGAGGCAGATAAAACATTCAAAATGTTTTGGATGAACTTAATTTACGTTGAAAGTCGGGATACTATACCAATACTAATTCAAATGAAATACTAAGACTAAAAGTCATTTCCACAGTCAGATCAATGTAAAGTGAAAAGTACCATATTTCCCTGTGAAATGTAGTGCAGTAGAAATATATAGTATTGTAAAATGAAAATACTGAAGTATAGTATTTTCAAATTAAGTACTGTGGATGTGTCTTTTTTCAACCCATACAGGTTTTCAAGGCAGACAAAAGCTTCCAAAAAGTTTTGGACAAAACTCTTAAAACCAAATTTATTTTTCAGTATTGGATCATACTGGATTACTGTATGGTACAAAACAAGAAGAAGGCGGTGTTCATCCAGGGTCTCAGATGATGGCAGATTGCAGGAGTGTATGGCTAAAGGAAAAATAATTTTCTGTTTGTTTATGCTTTTTGTTATGGGAAAACCAAAGAAGCAATACCTGTTTGGGACAGGAAACATAGGGCCGACAAGAAATACCAACCCAGCTGTAGGACTTCTGAGAAACACTAGCAGCTATCAGTCGTCTCCAGCCTGCTCATGTTTGTTCATGGTAATTATCCTTCGCTTTCACAATTAATCTGACAGTGATATATCGATGTTTAGAAATGCTACACGCAGCACCTTTATTATCCAATGATATAATATGAATAACCTCTAAATCAAATGGAACGAGTACTGTCCATCTTTAAGGAATGTCTTTATTGGAGTGCAGTGGATTTAATTAGAGGAAGTGCAAAATTATATAACGGGCAGTGATTCAAATCTGTGTGTGTGTGTGTGTGGGTGTGTGTGTGTGTCACCTTTTGTGGTAGATGCAGAGGCACGGCAGTCTGGCTATGGTGTCCCCTTGCTGCAGTTCCTCTAGACAGATCACACACTCACCGGCATCCCTCGCCAACACATCATCTAAGGTGGCAGGCATACACACACACACACAAAGCAAGACACGTCAACAGTATGCACCAAAAACAGTGACAATTCCAGACTCCGTCAACATATCAAACACAGCAGAGAGCAGTGGGGCGAGCAGGTGGGTGCATTACACACAGTAGATAGAGTGCTTAGTTTCTGCTTGTATCATGAATTAAGAGCCTCAAGTCTGTTTCCTGAGTAGAAGTGTAACAGCGTCCATCAGATGGACATTCACCAAAGAATATTTTTAATTCCACCCATCTACTTACTGTGATGAATGCAGGCTCTTAAAGTCTTGAATGGCATATATATACAGCATTGAAAAGTAAATAGGCCTATATTAATCAATCTAAAGAGATTTTACATTCAGTCAAATGTAGTCAAGGCTGTGCTGAGAAGAAAGGAAAAGGCAATATAGCAAATGTTGTGTTAGGTTAATGTCATGTCACTAATGGCTGTTTTTAGTTGCAAATACACCACCTGACAATTAAAATGTATATCTTAGTGGTTAAATTGCATTTATATGAAAATTCCAAGCTGCATTTAAACAGTATATTTTAAGTAAAACAGTAAAGTAGTTATCTTGTTTATTATAAAGTGAGGCTAATAAGGATCAGGGCCACACAGCAGCGTTTCACAAAGTAGGTGCTGTGGCACTCTGGGGTGCCTTAAGGACAAGCCAAGGATGCCACAACATTACCCAGTACCACAATCAAGTTAGTGAACATTTTTAATAACAATTTGCAACAACCGTATTTTTATGTTGTGTTCTCGAACATATCAAGAAATAACCAATAATCATTGAAATCACCACATTAAAATGCTGTTAAACATGCAAGACTGCTAAGCTAACAGTTGACGGATGTCATATTAACTCAAGCACATGGCAGATAGAAAAAAAGCGTCTGTCAGAGCAACCAATGGAAGTATTCAACACTGTAAAGACAGCTCAAAGAAAGGCTCAAACATCTCTCAGGGCAGTCTGAGATGACTAAAACAACTAAAATTTGCCTGTAGCCTGCAGTGGGAAGCTAGCTGGCCCACAAGTTTTGCGGTATGTAGGTGGTACTGTATGTAGAATCAGGAGACATGTCAGGAGACAGACACTGAATATTTCAGGTGACTATTAGAGGTGAATACAACAGAATCAATGCAAGATGCCATTTAAGTGCATATTTTTGTCCTTGAAAACCTAAAACATAGGCTAATTTGATTTTTATGCTAAACAAAAGAAATTGTAACCAATTAGCATATTCATTTTTTTTATTAATTTTTTACTATTTATTTATTATATTATTTATTTATTCAAGTTATTTATTTATTTAAGTTATTTATATAAGTTATTATCTATTTATTTAAGTTCAAAACCTATTGGCAGAGCAACATAAAACTACTGGATTCTTTATATTAGCCATGCTAGCGGCAAGGCCCTTGGGATGGCAGTGTCAGCCTGTTTTTCGGTTGGTCCGTCCACCACTCTGGTCCAAACTGAAATATCTTAACAACTACTGGATCAATGACTGTTAAATTTTGTACAGAAATTCATGTTCTCCAGAGAATGAAACCCACTGACTTTAGTGATTCACTGACCTTTCCTCTAGCACCACCATAAGGCTGACATTTTTGTTTTTAGGGAATTATCTTGATAACTTTTGGATGGATTGCTGTGAAATGTGGTACACATATTCATTTCTCCCTCAAGATAATTTGTTATAACTTTGGTGACCCCCTGACTTCTCATCAAGTGCCATCATTAGGCCAAAATTTCAATTGGTCTAATGCTTTGATTTATAACCAAAGCTGCTTCCATGCTAACACACTAAACTAAGATGGTGGACATGGACCTGCCAAACATCAGTATATTAACATTGTGAGCATTTATGCATATGATATGATCCATAACACACTGTGCATAAATAGTGCATGTGACAAATAAAGTTTTGAACTCTGAACTTGAAATATATTAGATAATATAGTTTGACATCTCACTGTAACATCAGGGATTCCTTACACTCAAACTAAAAAATATTGATCCTCAAAATCTTTAAGTCCCTCTGTGGGCTTACAGGTCCCGAAAAATTCATAACGCTTCATTTCACATCTGCCACTGTGGGGCACAACTACAAAGGCTCTGCAGCCTGGCTGCTGCTCCAGTTTGAGAGTGGCTGGTTGGTAAAGCAGAAACCCAGCTTCTAATCCACAGTGAGTCAATTAAGAGCCAAGCCGGTCGCAGCTTGTCACCAATTATCTGCTTGTTTTGTTTTGGGTTTATTTTGCATGTCATCTTTGGTACTAAGCTGACTGGGTGTATTTACTGCATTTGTTCCTGCTTTGACTGCTTATTATTACTCTTCTCTTTGTCTGTTCATTCATGGTAGGAATTCAGTTCAAATTACTTTATTCCTCCCTCAAGGGGCAATTTGAGGCAAGCTGGTTTGCAAACATAAAAACACACACATTCACAAAAAAAATCATTCAGATGCATAAAAACAATCAAAACAGATAACAGAATAGAGAAAAATAGACACATGAGCTGATGACAGTGGCCAATATACACCATTATGTCAAAAGTGCATTTACATGTATCAGTCAAACTGAACATCACTTATTGTAGTTGACATGTCTTAGCTTTTGGAGTAAACCAAACTTCCTTCTATAGGTTTTATATACAGGCTAAAATATGCCAATAATTTCTTCCAGTCAAAAAACAGATGTAAACCAGCAAATTAATAAAAAGTTATAAAACTTCCACTAAAACAAATATAAAATTAATATTTTTGAGTGGTAAAATTGCTGCTGCTATTGTACACTACGTATGTGCTGTGCAAAAATGATAAGCCTGACAGGCGTAGCAACTTTAACTAGCAGTGTTTAGTGAGCAGTCAATTACTGTAAGTCCTTTACTCAAGTAAAAGCACAATAATGTAGCCTAATAATACTGTAATACAGGTGTAATATAGGTGTTAATTGTATGAAATAAATGGTTCAGATGTAGGAACTGTATTGGCAAAATTATCAGTCGCTAAAGCTGTCAGGTACGTGTAGTGGGGTAAAAGTAAAGTCTCATAAAATGATGATACTTGGGTTAAGTGCTGGAATTCAAGTACAGTACTGAGTAAATTTACCAACATCTCTGTTGGATAAAGGTTCAGTCACTAGCGCTACATCTATCTGCCACAGAGCGAACCAACATTAATGTGAAAATGTCACAGATTATTGGATTGATACAAAAAAATCCAGTATTGAGGATGTGACTGAATCATAATCACAATTTTTCCTATCTGTCAAAGGAAATATGAATCTTCAAGCAAAAGAAACTGCAGTTACAGTTACAGAGAAATGATTAGTGAATAAGAATCTTATAATAAAACATATCACACTGATTACTGACTCACAGAGCATAGACAGAAGGTGTGTTGCAGTGTTACAGGCAGAATATGGGGCAGATAAGGAGAAGGGGGGTAGACTGTGAGATGGAATAAGAGACAGGAGACATATGCTCTGACTGCAAATCAGCTTAGTTCCTCAAACAAACTCCCATAACCCTGCTCTCCTCCTCCTCCTCCCTCTCTCTATCTCTCTCCTCTCCTGACCCCTCTCCCTTCTTCTATTGTTTACTGTAGCACCTCCCTCCGTCCCTCATCCTCTGTCACACCCGTGAAAACACCCAGCATCTCTCCGACTGAGCGCTCCGGATTAAAACACAGGAACATGTCTAAATACCCTGCCTAATAATGATACAGCAGCTCTGCCATCCTCCTCCTCATCCTCCTCTTCCTCAAGTTTCCTTAGCATACGAATCCAAACGGGAAACATTCAACTCCCAAAAACGGACGCGATTTTGCCAGTTTGACAGCGAGCGCAGAGTGTATTAAATCTAAAGTCAACATCTGACCTGAGCTTTAATAATCAAGTGAAGAGGGTGGTTCAATCTTGTTTCCCCTTCACCTGCGAAATATTTCAAAAATGAGGTCATTTCTCTCCGATGATAGTGCCCTAACTCATCATAGTCCTGCCTCAGCCAAAATTTCTCTACATCGATTGCAGCTGGTACAAAATGCAGCTGCGAGGCTTTTAACTGGATCAGATAGGAGTGTATCACCTCTGTTCTAGCTAACGTCCACTGACTGAAGATTTTTTTATTAATTTATAAAGCCTTTCATGATCTTGCAGCTACATTTGTGAGCTCTTAACCCCTTATGTACCAGTGCATAACCTGAAATTAAGTTTCCCAGATCTGGAACTAGGTCATTGCAGTAAAGCAGGGAGTAACACACTGTAGTACAATAAAGAAGAGTACAGGTTTAAAGACCTGCTAGAGGTCTTTAACTTCATTGTAACACCTCAAAATATCAATGTGTGGAGGGAATGAACAAGATCCTGGTTTGAAGAATGAATCTATATTTGGTATTCTTAAGAACATTATGAGTGGCAGGCCTAAAAATCTTAAGTTTGTCCTTATGTTGGTGCTGGAGGACATTGGATATGACAAAGGTCTTTGGATATTGAAAATGGGAGAGGTTCATCCTCTAGAAAGCATGATTGTGGTCAGAGGGTTTCATGATAATCTGTCCTTTAGATTGTGTTATTTGTTGTGTACGAAGGGAAATTGTGGCCTGATAAAAGTGCTTGAGGAAAGGTTAGCCTGTCATGAAAACCATAATGATTCAGCCTCAGGGGACCATGAATAAAGCCTAGTCCCAACTTTAATTGAAATCTGGCTTATAGTTGTTGAGATTTCTTGACCAACTGACATCACCATCTTTATACCGAATTAATACTGCACAATATCAATCCACTAATAGCCTGATCCAGCTGATGTTGGGGTGTCTGGAATGAAAATGAACATTAGGCATTACAATTGCTCTTTTTATTTGGCAAAGTGTTTCATAGTGGAAGACAAATTACCATGTAGACACCATGTTTGTTGTTGGTGCTGTCAGATGAAGTTGGTCACTGGCAGCGTGCTGATCACCTAGCAAGAGCTATATTTGTTTGTTGTGATCACATCTGTCACAGTAACTACCTCAAAAAGACAAAAATATTCTGATCTCAACATTTGGTAAGGCACTAACAGGGGTTGTAAATGTAAGTGCAAAACACATATCAACCCTTCGGCCAGACAAAAGTTCTGCAGCCTGGCTAATTGATACTGCAGTATCAATTAGTGTCCTAATACTGAATAGTGTGAACATGTTCACACTATTCAGAGTGACACTTGAGGCTGAGGAGGCTGGGTAGACTTTTTATTTGCCATGTGCTTTTTATGTTTTTTCTTATCTATAGATATTTTTCATATAAATAGTCAACATAATTATTACTAACCTAAACTAACTATAACAGCCCATATGAGTCTCATGTTTTACACGTAAGACACATTTTAATGCTTTTATTCATTATATATGATGTGAAAACATCAGATTTCCACACAGTCAGAGAAATGAAACGTGAGAGTCCTGGTATAAGTTCAGTTTTAAAAACCTAGCACACCACGGAGCGTCGCTCCAGTAGGCTGCTGACAGTGCTGTCAGTTGAGAAGTCAGTCCCACAGGACGGCAGTAGCATGCGGTTAAAAGCAGTTTAGTCGACATTGCTTCCGTTCAGCACTGGAGCACTGGAACAGAAACGAGTCATGCATTGCTCTGCATCGCGGTGTCCTCAGTTTCACTGTTGCCATCAGTTATGTATTATGTAATTCTGAGACAAGACTATTTGTAAAGTTAACAGCCTGTCATGCTGTTATCCTGTACTACTCTGTGTACAATGATGCAGCTAAAAAAAAAAAGCCAGTGATTCGACTGACAAAACGTGAGTCAACTCAGGGGACTTCTCGACTGATGATTCAAATAATTGATGTTTAGAGGGCAGCTCTACAGTCCTGTACAGTACCACTGGACTCCAGGAACATGTTTCAGCTTTTTAGAGAGACAGATGAACCAAAAACTCTACAAAAAACTTTATGACAAAATACAATGAGCAACAAAAGTCAGTGGATCACAATCAGTGCCCTTTATAACATAGTGGAACATACAAATACCTACTAATATAGAACAAGTAAAAATCATTTATGATATAAAAATCAACTATAACAAATGTGAACACGAGGAGACAGTACAGATCATGGATGTGTGCTCTCAGGTTGAACAGACTTCCCCAGGTCTCTCAATCATCAGCTCTCTCCTCACCTGCCCCTCTCTCCCTCTTGACTTTCAGCTGTCTCTCCCGTTTGCTGGCTTGCCAACAGACATTTGGCATCCAGCACCTTCCCATCAATTATGAGTTAGGCAGAGTTGCTGCCTTGCTTCTCTGAATCACAGCACTAAATTCCCTCTTTCTTGTTTTTTCTGTGTCCTCCATTGACCTGAGCTGCGAGAGGCATCTTTTCTTTCATCTCTTAACCTCTCTTTCTCTCTCTCTCTCTCTCTCTCTCTCTCTCTCACACACACACACACACACACACACACACACTTTCTGTGTCTCCATACCACCCCTGACTTCTATGTCTGTATCCGGCCCCCTCTCACTCTCAGTGCGACAGGCTATATTTAGTGGGAGGCATTAAAATATCATCATGCAAAGTCGAAGCCCAGAAAAGATCCAGTGGTCAGCTCACGTGGACTTGGTGTGCTACCTATAACCCTCACCTGCTCCACACAAACTCACGCACAGTACACCTACACTAACACATACACACACAGTACAGTTTGTGCAGTACAGTATGTATCTGACCTCACTAAATGTGCTGCCTGTAGTCTTTAACCACTACTGTATCTGCTATACAGATAGATATGATGGTGATATATTAAAAACAAAAACATTATAGATATCAGATTTGAAAAAGAAACTACATATACAAATTGCAATGATGTAATATGTATATCATTACATCATCATCTGTCATCATCATCATCAACATCTGTGTTCACATTATCAAGGAAAAATAGCTTTTGTGCATTTCTGGTAAAGTAACTAAGAATATTCAAGTACTTCTTTAATTATATTAAAGAATTTAATAATTCTAAGTATATTACTCAAGTACTTTACTTAAGTACAATTTTGAGGTACTTGTACTTTACTTGAGTATTTCTGCTACTTTATACTTCCACTCCACTACATTTCAGAGTGAAATATTGTACTTTCTACTCCACTACATTTATTTGACAACTTTAGTTACTTTTCAGATGAAGATTTGACACAATGGATAATATAACAAGCTTTTAAGATACAACGCACTGTTAAAGATGACACCAGTGGTGTCCAACCTTTTTGGCTTTTGACGTCTTATAAAAACCAGTGTGTAGTCGGGGTCACATTTCAGATGTCTATGAGTTGTTAACAGCTCCACCAAATAGTGATTTTTCCCTCTAAACTTCTCACATGGTTTCATTTCAATAAATGTTCAAATGATCCAATATTTCACCAAAAATCAAAGATTAGAGAAAAAGTCTAAAAACTGAAAACAGATTTGTGTATCAGAACTTTTTTTTTTCTTCTTCCCTCTCCCATTAATCATCTCATGACCCCTCAGATTTATCTAGTGACTCTTTGGAGGGGCTTGACCCCTAGGTTGGGAACCACTGGACTAAACTAGCTAACTGTACATAAAGTAGTTTAAACTAGCTCCACCTCCAGCAGCTCCAACAGTAACATGCTGCTCTAACACTGATGCCTCAGTATTAATAATCTAATGCTGTCAGTCAGGGGGACCAAACCACTACTTTTACTGCAATACTCTAACTACATCAAGCTGTTAATACTTATGGTGTTTTACTAAAGTAGGAATTTTCATGCAGGATGTTTACTTGCAACGGAGTATTTTTACATTGTTGTACTGGTACTTTTACTTAAGGATATGAATACTTCTTCCACCACAGTGTGTTTCTCCTCCATTACTGTTTATGTGGTGTGTTTTTCCTGCCAAATGTGCTTCACTGATGTACAGTGGGCTGCTTGTAGTCAGCCTGTGCCAAAAGTTGAAACTTTGAACCCAAGCTGTGTTTCCCTTTGTGAGTGCAACCAATGGCTGAAGGCTACTGCTGTTGCAATTAAAGAAAAATCAATGATGTGTCTTTTCGAATGTATTGATACTAGAGCTGTAAGTATTGACTGTTTTACTTATTAATTTATCTTCCAATTATTTTCTCAATTAACAGATTGATCGTTTTGTGAAAAATGCACATCACAGTTTCCCAAAAGCCTTAAATAACATATTCAAAAGTGTCGTTTTATTCCAGCAGTTCCCAAGCTTTTTTTCCCCGATGTACCCCATACACAATCACTGTAGTTACACACAAACAGCTTAAGAAAATTGACTTGAAGCCTAAAAATGCACTTCCAGTAGTGGTTACATGCGTAAAGTGTGAGTGAAATATGAACAGATCTGAAGCCTGATTAAAGACAGCTGTATTGATTAAAATACGACTGAAACACTGTCTGTGTAGACACCATGTTAAGAGTCACATATTGATCAAAAAGTTAGGGAAGAGAAAGAAAAACACACAAAATTAACTTTGGGTTTTCCAATTTTTCTCCAATTCTAGCTTTCTTGAAAAACAATGGATATCTTTACCTCTTTAGGCCTCTAAAAAGAATAAATAATAAACTTATAAATAATCTGAGATGAGAGAATCTTCACTTTAAAGTCTTTGTTTTAGCTCCTATACAACCTGTAACAGCTAGCCTTTAGTTTAAAGATTCACAAGCCAAAAGAGTTGGGAACCACTGCACTGTATCACAAAAGCAAAGGTACTATATGTACGCAGATGACTGGCTGCTAATAATGACACACTGACGAAAGTGACTACTCCCAGAAAGTCGGTGTAGTCTGTTAAGTGTCTGATTATATTCCTGTATGTATTGTGCAGAAATTGTGTGTATGCGTAAAGGCCTTGCTCAGAGATGTGCTGATGTGCGACAGTCAGCGGGCCCAGGTGATTGACAATAGACCCCTGAGCATGCTGGGAAACGAGATAAGCTGCAGCTTGGCCCGTTTTTGTGGGTCTCAAAAACCCAGGAGAACAGAGAGAGAGAGAGAGAAATTACAGAGAGATTACACAGCAGGACAGACAGACGGACTCACAGAGGAGAGAGGGACAGAGGGGGAATAGGAGAGAGTAATTTGCTGGAAATAAAGAGTGACAGGACAGACAGAGCTGGAGAAAAAAAGGGGGAATTATGGGAGTCTTTCTCCTTTTACCCTCTCTCCTCTCATCAGTTATCAGCCATCAGGATACTCCATCACTCTGGATCCCATCTTCCTTAAGACAGTTTCACTCTCCTCTCTCTGTCTCTGTCACTCAATCTTCTTCTCCCCCCCACAGTCTGAATTCAGCTGCAGGGTTGAAACTTACATTATTTTTACTGTACTGGCCTTGTGGGCCTAGTTGACAGCTATTTGTGGAGCTGTAAGATTACCTCCCTTCTCTCCCTCCCCCTACCAAGTTTACATGATATAATCTGTGTGGTTACATTATTGTAATCATCAGAAACACAACAACAGTGTCCCCGCTCTGCATACAGTATGAAACACAGACTCCTACAAGGTGACCTTCCGGCTCCAGATCAGACGTACATGTGCACAGTCTTGAGTCAAAGAAGTAACTGTCAATCAAGGAGTTGCTAAGGGCAATGAACAGACATGGCTGCTGTCAATCACATGTCTCCACGGAAGCAACCAGGAGAAGCAGCCCAGGCCATAATTAAAACAGCAGCCGGCTCAAGGAAATAAACAGCTGACTGGAAGGTAGACAGTGTGTCTGCATGCAGTATTACTGACTCATTTCCTTGCTCCTTATGTACATCTCTATTTCATTCATTAACCTCCCTGAGTATTACTATGGACACAGAGTAACAATAAATGTGATGAATGATGCACAGGTGTCATTCCTCCTTCCATTCTTCCAAGTCTTAAGAGTGGTGAGGCCATTTGGTTTTTTAAAAAGTTGAAACTTTGACCTTTATTTTTATGAACAGGTGGTTTAAACATCAGAACTCAGGCTGAAAATGTGCACCATAGTCTGTTACAATAAGACCAGAAAGGAGAAATGATAAATAATAAATCATAAATAATATGTGTATATCACTGGTATTTTATATATTTTCATATACAGGATAAGAGGGATATTTGTTTGCTTTAACCCACAATAATGTGTCCATGCCGTCATGATCATGCTTGGCAATTATAGCCCAACTACTATTAAAAGAATTAACACTAAAGTAATTGAACTTTATTTATTTAACACTATGGGACGTATTTTCCCGGAGGCGCATCGACCAGCGCAAGCAGCACTCCAACTGTTTGGTATTTTCCTGACCTTGAGACTCACTTCGTACGTCTGTGTGATATTCTGGTGACCAGTGCAGAGCGTGCAGCGTACGGGTGAGAGGAGAGGCGCAGACAATTGGGAGGTTCATTCAAATAAAGCAGCGCAAAGACAGTTGTTGTATTTTGGTTGAAATTTGGTCCTAGATGTCGCTCTAAAAACATCTCAGGACCACGTCTATTTGTGGCATAACATCAATCTGTGCTGATTTGGTAATTTTATCAACAGGATCAAACTAAATACTTGCTTCAGACAAGCTGCAACAATGGATTAATGTTTAAAATACAAATAATTTATTTCAATTAAACACTCTCCAACCAAAATCAGCACAGAAAATAATGTTTAACGTGATTAAAGCAGGAAAGTCAGTAAATCTGTCTGCATTGATCTGTAAATGAATGTGGGTGATTCTTACAGTATTTCCTCTTTTATCTGCTGCTTTATCCTGTTCATTAAATCCCTGCAGTATCTGAAGGCAGCAGGACTGATATGTTGATAAAACTGCAGCCTCTGAGAAGTGAAGCGCCAGAGTGCAGTGCCATTACACACGGCCATTCACTGTGTTTACCTTCATTAAATCACCTGGTGACACCAGGCTGCTACAGAATAACCACACACACCTCTACACATGAAGGAGACGTCGGGTTAGCAGGGCTCAACAGCCTCTTTTCCAACTTTCTTTCTAGCAAAAGTAACGTCTCATGTTTTATCCTTGATCGCAATGCAAACTCTATTGTGTAACATTAATTATTTAACTATGTGACTGTGTACAAGGTGAGATACATTATAATTATTGCTTAAATAGTGTTGATCCGATATAATCGTATAAACAGCTTTACCAAATCAATTTCTTTATTTTTTATTTCTATCGTTATTACAGTAACTAACTGATGAAAAAAAACTACTCTATCTGTCTTTGGGTGCAGATTTGTGGTGATGTGTATTCATGTCCTGACACCCAGACATTTCCTGAAGAAAAGCTTTCCATTTGTTGCATCATCACATTTAACTGTGATTGGCTCAACTGTTTCAGAGCTATGACAGCAGTGATGTGACTGGCTGAGACAGTATTTAATAATCACCACACCCACTGATCTATATTCACCTTCACCCAGCCCATTTGCACGTGGCACTGCTGCACATACATGACCCAAAATAGCAGGTGTGCATGGAGATGCCCACACAGCCCATGCACCTAAAAGACCTACCACCTTGCGCTTGTCATTGCACTTGCATGGTTAAGATAGGACCCTAAAGTCTTTAGCTAGAGCCTTTGGTTACAGCCTATGTATCCCAAACTCGACTAAGTTGTAATATTTATTTTAATTTCTGAATCAATTGTTTGGTTTATGAAATGTCAAAAAACAGTGTAAAGTTGGTCATCACAATTTCTCAGAACCCAATGTGTTTAGATAGCTTGTTTTGTCTGACCAACAGTCAAAAATCCAAATGTATTCAATTTACAATTATATACAACAAAGAAAAGCAGCAAATCCTCACATTTAAACAGCTGGAACCAGAGACTGTAGTTGGATTTAGGCACAAAAAGAATACACCACACATTTGATTGTCCCATAAGTTGTTAGTCTTTAGAGCTAAATGCTAACATCTTAGCATACATTATGTTGAGTAGTAGCTCTAGTATGTTAGTGACTATAGTATTTAAAGTATTTATGCTTGTACCACTAGTTTAAAGAGAAGAAAATGAGACATTGCAAAGTTGCAAGTAATCAAAACTCTTTGATACATATAAAATATACATCTACATTAGCTACACTTTACAAGCTACAATTAGTGATATTATTACCTTACATGTGTTCATGTACATGACAAAACACTCTTTGTATAATGGTAGTGGAAACGTTACGTGAAGCATAATAGCCAGTGATCCAATGATGTACCCAGGACACTCGGATGATTTTGTTATCTCATTACTCATTGGTTGGTGGACCAATCTGACATATTCCCAACAGTTTGCTGTACTCCTTTAGGATCTACTACAACTAATAGTAAGTATCATTCCCCAAAAACATGAAATGCACTGAGGAGTAATAGATTCATGCAGTCATGAAACTGAATCAGTCAGCTGGTGGTTGAGGGGGAAAGAGAGTGGGGCCGGATGGAGAGACAGTGAGGGATGAGCTAAAAAAGCAACACAGCAGCGCTACACAGACGATCAATAAAGCAAAATAAAAGACCTTGACATGTGTGGCTTCCACAGCCCTACACTGTTACACCATGGCTTTTTATATATCACATGGAAACCTCGTGAGACCAAGCTTAGCATTGAACATCAAGGTTATTGATGGTAAACTTCATTACATGTGTATAGTGACACACTAAACGCAATTTTAAAATGCTACTTCACTTCTTTTACTTCACATTCTAAAATTATACCTCCAGCTTCTGAATGCAAACGTTTGGCAGGTAAGATGTATTAAAAGCAGAAGGGTCAGCATATTAACGTTATTTTACTTTTTTCAGAAGCGATCAAATCTGATTAATTTGACAAATTATATTGAATAAAACTACAAAGCTTAGAGCATTGAATGTGTCATAAATGTCTATCTGGAATATGCAATGATTTGCTCAATAAAGTTAACTGTGAAGCAGTGTTGAGAAGACAACAGCAATTCCTGGAAACCCTCCTTGCATTCAGATCTACTGTTGTGTATTTCTTCTGATTGTCCACCTCATACTCCTGGCCAAAAATGTAGCAGAGGTACCAGAGCTTCTTGTGTGGATTTGGTCTTTGTATTTTGACTCATTGCTGTGCTTTTTCTGAATTATTCTTCCTGCTTAAGACAAAGTTTTGGTAGGTGGCATCCAGCCATAATGTCTGTCACTTTTAATGTAAATAAACCAGTCCCTTTATTTGTTCCAACAAATCATTTCTTGTATGTTAAAGCATTTTTTAATCAGTCGTATTGTACGAAGAAATCTTGCCCTTTTTCCAAGCTAGCTCATGGCCCAACAATGTATTTCTTATAAAAGGTTTCTTGCATGTTCGTAAGGATACAACATCATGTGTTTTTTTTGTCCACCTTATTCTAAGCTAATGGAGTATCTACTACTGTGTAGGGAAGTTGATTGTGAGCCCATTGTCATTTTAACCAGGGTAATACAAGAATTACTCTGTTAGCATTAAATAACAACAGATAAGATTAGGTTTTGATATCGTACTTATAGTTACACTCATGGGAGCTGTAGTTGGTAATTGCTACCTGACAAATTATTGTTTTATCTGATAAATATGACAACATGCTCAAATTTCGAAGTCCTGTATAGTAGTCGATACCAATTTATCTTTTAACAGCAGCAGTATATCTCTACTCAAACTACTCTACCTGAAAGCTAATTTTAGAGACACAGAAGCTACCTCCATTAGCTCAGGGAGAAGCCACCTATAACATTCACATTCACTTTGGCTCTCTATTAAGTGCCACAATGGATATTCAGTGATAAGAAAATGTAACAAAATTGTCACTTTCATTGTCAAAAGGTCACTTTGACACCAGTAGTTCAGTTTATTTGATTTGGAAAAAAATAATATATTGTTGCCTTTTAGTTCTGGTCCATTTCACGCTCACACTGATTTACTAGATTACAAACAAACAAGGAGCTGTACACTAAAAGTCACAGTGAAACAGAAGTTTGCGTGTCTTTAGCTTCGGTAATGTGACACATGACCAAGTGAAATGGTTTATGAGGGTGGAATTTAATTTGAGACACTGAAATCAAATCGTACAAATGGGGCTTTAGCTAAACCACGGCTCAAAAGTGGCTGTGGTTCAGCTAAAACAGTGCGATACGAAGCTATAGAGAGATATGGAGCTGAAGAGGACTGTTGGCCTCCACACACATTTCTCTCACCCGTGTTGTTAGACCAGGAGGAGGGGTGTAAGGATGAAATTAATAAATTTGATCTAAACAAGTCTTTGGAAATGTAATTGAAGTTTTTGCCAGCTGAAATCCAAACACACACCTCCTACCAAGATATTGCTCTGCTAGCATTTATATGGTGAGAGGGGTTAGTTAGTCACCCAAAATTACATTTGATTTAGATGCATTTATGTAACTGCCCCCAAGTTTAATATGAATCATTAAGAATATTTTTACATTTTGTAGGAAAAGAAGAGAGGGAGTTTGATGTAGAAATACTCAAAAAAGATTTTTTGGACACATATTTGGCATGTAGCAAGAGATAAATGAATGATGAACACAGGGACACCAGATTAGAATCTGAAAAATGTATTTCACTGTGTCTTTAAGTCATATGATTGCATAGATACACTGAGAACAATCAAATTCTGGTGACTGACAGCAAGTCATGCAGCACTTAACTGTACCTTATGTGTTTGTTTATCTTTGCTAATGTCATAAAGCACAGCAGCAGAAGTAAGAATTGATTATGAACATTAACAGTCCAAACTGCAAAAAGACTCACTTTTCAGGCACTCTCAGTTTGGTTGTGTAATCCGCACCAGAATTTGATTGACAGCTTTCACACCAGAATAGTGGTTAATACTGTCTCTGTCACTATTTGTCAGACACTGTACTTTATACTGTAATGTTGGCTTCTTGCACAGTTAGACCTGTAGTTCACTGCTCCAGTGAGGAGAAATCAAATATTAAGAAAAAAAAAATACAGACATAACGGCCTCAAGGGACCAGTAACATCTTTTTTTCCAAAAGTGCTTGACTGAATATGTCAGGTTGTGTTAACTCATTGAATCTTTGAATGAATTTTTATGACTTTCCTCATTTCCCCTTATTCATATTTATCATGTTTTAGAGGGACTATCTTGACGACACACGTCAGTCTGTAGACCCACCCACCTTGTCATGAATATTTATTAGCCCAGCAGCAGAAACAGGAACCTTGGCACCATATTGGGAAGACCAATGAGTATGAAAAAAAGTACATAATCTTGAAAAACCAGGGCCAAAATCAGTTCATTATTTACTGGCAGACAACTGACGCCCGCAAGCCTGGCTTTTACCTCCAATTAACAACAAGCTTCCTGTCATGGCAAAGCAGAGGTAAACTACAGAAATAGACAGAGGTGATGCTCACCGTTGTAGGAGAGGCGGGGCTTGCTTAGACACATGATGAAGTGAACTTCCATTTCATTGGACGCCACAGACTTGGAGCAGACAGGACACTTGAATCCTAAGAAGAACAGCAGAAAAGAAGGTCAAAATTCAACAAACTTATGAAATAAACATCATCATGAAAACTTTTTAAGTTGCAGTAAATAGGATTTAGTGGCATCTATTGTTGAGGTTGCAGATTGCAACCAATTGAATACCCCTCCTCCCCTCCCCTTCCAAACATGTAGGAGAACCTACAGTGGCCGCGAAATTCGCGAAAAATGCGAAAAACATGAAAGGCCCTCTCTAGAGCCTGTGTTTGGTTTGTCCATTCCGGGCTACTGTAGAAAAATGGCATTGCAACATGGCAGGCTCCGTGGAAGAGGACCTGCTCCCTATGTACATACAAAGGGCTCATTATAAGGTAACAAAAACACAATGATTCTTATTTCAGGTGATTATACATTAATTAAAATATACTTATGAATATTATATTCCATTTCTGCCAATTCTGTTCTGCTAAAAGCCACTAAATTCTACACACTGCACCTCTAACCCAGATGCGTGTATAAGATCATTACAAAGCAAATTCCAATAAAGGGTGTAAATCTATGTGAAAGGTACGTGAAGGAAAAGCTCAAAAATGAGTTTCAGATTTGAATGATGATACACATTTATCCTCTTAGGTGATGATCTGAAGTCCAGGAGCCCTGATGATAAATTACCCATCAATAGACTTAAGTGTTGCTGTTTTTCCTCAGGGCTCCTGGATCCCATCTGATGTTAAACTGTGACAAACTAGGCGTGGATGCTGTTCCACATCTTTCTGTGATAAAAAGCACAGAGCAACCCGGACCAAACAGTCTCCTTGGAGTGTCAAGCATGGTGAAGTTCATGTCAAATGCTGAAATGCAAAGTTATTCAGTGTTAGTAATATTTAATACTTTTTGATTGCACTTTAAAAATAGGTCCACCTTAGCCATAACAGATTTTAAAAATCTATTGTGAACCAAAAATCTAAAGAAAAAAAGTCAGTGTCAGAGGTACTTTGAGGCATTAAATCATGTTATGGTACTCCTTTTCCCATTATTCTGGAAAAGTTATTGAACCAGAAGGAATTTGAGCTGCTGCATTTCATACAAGCAAGTGTTAAGTGAAGCAGGAGAAAGGAGTTACATTCATCTAAAGGTCAGCACAATGATTGGAGATAAATACAATGTCAACACAGTAAAATGAAACAAGCCAGTGTGACAAGGAACTACTTGTGAATGGAAATCACTGTCCTTCAGCAAGGTGTGTACATGCTTGTAGATCTGAGTGTCTGCGTTATCCTTTTTACAGCTAGTTTGTTGTTCATTTATGCAATAGCTTTTCTTGGCACATCCAAACTTTAAATAGATTTGGGTTTTCAAGATGGTATCTCTCAAAGGGTGTCTTTTTAGTTTGTAATTCCCTCTTTGTGTTTCCACAGACAGCAATACGTCCCAGTAGTCACATGTAGATTTGTTGTCAGGACAATAAATTAACAGGATGTAGATATCCACTCTATTTGGCTAACTCAGACTGCTGAAACCTCATAATAGCTGGGCTGAATATTAAGGTTTGTTCAGAATACAAATAGACGCAACTTGATCAAACATTTAGAACTCATACCAAACCTGAGGCTGAGACAAGAGGAAATTGGACAAAAACTGGAGGAAAATAACAGAAAGAACCCATGCACAGCCACACTACACACAAACAGTCACTGCATGCATTGCTAGCTGCAACTAGTGTCTGTAGAGTTGGTGTACTGGCTGTTTGGGGTGGATAAGCAAAGACTGCAAAAACGTTCAAGCAGTCAAACTTCCTCAAATAATACCAGGTGAAAATTGGCGCACTAGGAAGGGAAAGTTTCAAGGCCAGTATGTAAAGGAAAAATGACATCAAATAGCCCAATCAGAGAGCTATACAGTAAATATTGTTAGAAATGGCTAACACTGGGCTCGTCCAATGGTGCCGAGAAGGAACGTGGCCCCTCGGTCTTCCCTCTATGTTCTGGTAGGTGCAAGTGTAAAATGAGTGCAAGAAGAAACATGAAGCATCTTTGCTCTTTTGTATCATTAGTATAGATTTAGGCAAAAACCAAAACCATGGTTATAGTACTGAAAAATGATCACCACGTCTTAGATAACAAACATATTAAATGTAAAAAGTATTCACTTACATGAGCAGATGTGAGCTGTAAGCTGCACAGTTGTGCTTTGAACTTAATGCTAATGGCGGCATAGTAACACTCACAATGACAAACCTGGCATGTCTATGTTTAACAGGTATAATGTTTACCATCATCATGTTAGCATGCTGGTTTTGCTCATTTGCACTGATCACAAAATATAGCTGAGCGTGATGGAAAGTGTCATTAGTTTTGCATTTATTTGGACCAAAGTACTGGACTGATGATGATTTTGATGAAAGGTCAAGAGTCAAAGCCGCTTTTCAGGGGAAATGACTTTTCATTTCTTTGGGGACAATAGTTTTTGCGATATTTCAATAAAAACCATGAACCATGGATATTTATACAAATTTTGTGCCAATCCATCAATATTGCCATATTTCACTGAATAAGTGAAAACTTTGACCTGCTGGTGGACCTCAAGGAAAAGTCATTAGAATTTATCCTCTATGGAACTTGAATGTCTGCGCCAAATTTTAGGACAATACAACCAATAGTTATTGATATATTTCAATGAAAACCAAAGAAGTCAATTAACTTCATGGTGACAACAGAAGAAAACTCAGGAAACACAAAAGTCAGTAAGATTAATTATCCAGGGAACTTCTGTAGCAAATTTCGAGACAATCCATTCAGTGGTTGTGGAAATATTTCTATCTGGACTAGAGTGTTGGACCAGCCAACCGACAAACCGACTGACAAACCGACTGACATTGCCATCTCCAGATTGCCATTGTATTAAAATAAACTCTGGACCTATCTTTTCTCTGTTCCCCTAACCGAACATCTGTCGTCTTCAATATGACAAATACTTTTCTTTGATAAATGTTTGAACATTAAATGAGTTCCTGTACCTGTTTTTCAGAGCATTTGTCTGCACTTGTTTGCCCACTTTTATCCTCTCTCACACATTTTCACACACTCTCTCTCCTGGTTGTTTTATAATGCGTTCTCAGTCGTCCCCCTCCTGTGCTGTTTGGATGGGACCCATTAGGCCTAACTATATTAGTTTAACACATAACAGATAATTAGATCAGCTACTGGGCCACATGAGCCGAGTTTGCACGTAGCTGAAAACAGACACGACCGTACTGTGATAAAGGAGACTTCTAATCAAAACAGGAGCAATCCTTCACTCTAAACAGAGGTGGAGGATCAGATAGACTGTGATGTGTTTTAGCTGTTTTCAGTTGTGGTTTTTGTGACCCTATTACTTAAGCTCACCAAGCTTACTGTATGTTTAGTCACTATGCAAATCAAGTTTTGGTACAAGCAAGCCCCCAAAATAGTGTGCAAGCAAGCTTCATCATGCAAATTCTTTTTTAAAACCTTAATCCACTGATGCCCTCATATACATAAGTGTGTTTTATCACAACCTCTTTGTTTTCACTGATTTGATTAAAGATTTGAAGGTAGGTAATGCTCTCTGGTGACAGTGCTACAGTCTTGTTGTGATTATAGCATCCATTCTGAAAATGTGCTCCAATCATGTGGTGGTGTTATTTACATTTATATGACCAGTGGCTTTGCCAGGGTGTTTTCTATGTGAGCAGTTTTTGCTCTTTGAGCATTTTACTTTTTGAAGTTTTATCTCTTTGGGGATTTTTCATTTTTATTTTTTTCTCTTGGGATGTTTTCGGGAGTTTTTCTTTGCACACTTTGCAGTTGTCAGACTGGTGGTGTTGGGCACTCCTGTCAGTATTAGATAGGTCTGTTAGTTTGTTTTGTCCTCTTTTTGCCTTTACTCTCTGCTGCAGTTTCCTTTTTCTTTTCTCTTTTTTCTTTGTCCTTTGAGTTCTTTGCACATCAAGGGGTTGTATGAAGAAATTAATTTGAACTTAAAGGGGCACTGCAGGGATTTAGTATTGCACTTCAATAAAGTTAAAAGACTTGCGAGGAACAGATTGTCAAAACTGAAGAAACAGGGGCCATGATATCCTGACTTCAAGTCCTTATACTATATGGTAAGCTAAAAAAAACTGTGAAAATCAAATTAACCACCACACACTGAATGACTTTACTGAGATTTTATTAGGAGCAAACAACATGCTTCGCCTGCAGCTCAGAAAAAAAACTTTTGCTTCTGAAGAAGCTACAGCTACCTAAGATGTTCCTGCGACCAACCAGCACCTGATTGAAATTACTGGCTGTGCATGGGGAGTACTGCTCACTAAAAAAATGTATCATACATTTCCCATAATGCACTGTGTCTTTTATTAGACCAGTTTTTCCAAACTGGTCTAATAAAAGACAATAAAAAAATAAAATTACGTAATATCTACTTGTGTTTCTGCTTCACAAATTACATCCTTACATTGTGGACAGAGTTTTGAGCATTTCAATTGAGGAGTGAATGTTCTTCATGTCAGATGGTTTCATTTCATTTTTACAGGCTGGGAGAAGTAAGTTCCAATAAAGGCCTTGAAAGCCTTTTTTCGATGGGGTCCTAAATGAACACACAAGTTTTAGCTGAAGTTAGAACAGGTCAAGGGCTCTCAAGGGCAATGAGCAACATTGTCCTTGAAAGATTCCTGTATTTGTATTTGTTTTGTCTGTGCTCTTGTCACTGGTTTGAGGGGGATCAGTGATGTCACATATTTCCATGCACCAGTCAGGATTTAGCAAAATTTGAATCAAATATGTTGACAGCTGTGGGTTTGTTTGCTTATGTTGTCAGGCCGATGTCAATCAAATCTGATCAAACCACACCCACACAGTCCTGATGAAGGAAATTAGCTGGAGGATGTTTTTTTTTCCATAACTATAAATTGATTTGTTGCTTATTTAGTTTTTAAGTTTTATTTATCTTCTTTAAATGTTTGAGGTTATAGAAAAATACTTGTCCTTACATTTTAAAGCAATGTCATGTCATCAAATTAACCAGAGGCCGTTTCCAGAAGAAGTTTTTTTCAATGTCATAACTCCTTAGGAGGAAAAATATATCATTTAGTTGAAAAGTGCTGCAAACCTGTAGAGTGTCACATGTGTGGTGCCAACGCCATGATTCAAGCACTGAAAGGTCGTAACCACAATCAGGTGTTTGTCAAGTTTTGCACAACACATAAATAAAATAGGTTGAAAATCTAACATATAATACTGTGACAATTTGTTAGATTATACACACTCAGACAAATTCGCTATACACAGAACCCCCCTCCACATGGCAGCTGACCCACTTTTCCCTTGGCTGCTATTTTCAGATGCTCCATAGGGACGACCAGAGAGATAGAGATAGAGGAAATGAGTGAAAAAGAGGTGCAGAAGGAAGGTGAGAGAGTTCAGGCATTTGAGGAGAAATGAAGGGTTATGATACATGGTCCAGCAGGACTCTAGCTGTGCAGGCAGGGAGGTGTGGATGTGAGAGTGTGTGCGTGTGTGTGTGCAGGTTTGCCTTCAACTCAGCCAAGCACCACAAATCCTTGAAGACATTTCATATTCAAGGAGCGCATAAGGTCAGATAGGGACAAAAATAAATCATAGGACTGGATCATAAATTAATTATAGTGGTGCCTGTGTGAGAGTGTGTTGTGAGAGCGTACAAGGCATGTGTGTTTGAGCAACCTGTGCCAGTAATCCTGCACTGTACACTCTGAGGATTTGGTTTATGTCAAATTGGCACATTTCTCTCAAATGTTTTTCTCGACTGTCATCGCTGTGAACTGCAGGTGATGTCAGTAAACTGCACGCAGCACATTCCTGCTCACTCACTGTGGTACACTTTAAACCAAACGACAGTGAAGAGACCGAGTCCAGCTTTCCCTGGACTGAGCACTGCTGAGAAGACAGATTAGATTTTGATATTTGTATCCAGTGTTGGGAAAAGTCCAAAATCCAGTTTGGGCATCTACAGTTTGGTAATAAGAGTGGGTGTATTAATAATAAGGAGGCTGGATATACTGTATGTTTTTTGTGCTGCTCTGTTATTTAGGCAACTAAATGAGAGTATTTTTTACATAAAAATATTGACTCATACAGTTGCAGTAAATTAAATTTAAATGAAAAAATATATGAATGGCACATACAAACAAATAAGACTAATTACTATGTTTTTATCTTACTAAACTATTGTACGCTAAAATTAAATAACACTGAAACACTAAAATTAATGTCAGCTGAATTCCATTTAGCTGCTTCAGTTTCAGGGTCCTGATATTGCACATGTTGGCTTACTGTCACACTGTCATGGTTTACAGGGACACTTGAATAGAATAGAGGCATCATTAATGTTATTAGTAACAATTGTGCTTTTCCTACTGTGAAAATTCAGGTGCTTGAGTCTGGATGTGTTTAGCATAAAGACTGGAGGCAGCAGTAAACAGCTAGACTAGCTCTATCCATAGCACTAAAATACAGCTGCCAACACCTTTAAAGCTCACCAGTTACATGTTGCAGCTCATTTTTTTAACCGATACATGAACAGAAATGTAAAAACAACATTTTGTGGTTTCAGGGGGAGTTATGTGTTGGAACTGTTTCTAACTATGAACAGATAGACACAGTGTCCAGCCTGCCGGATGGATAAACTGTTGTTCATTAAGAAATAGCTACAGTCTTAGCTCCATTAACATTTACATGAGACTGACATTGCTCTTATCACACTGTTGAAAAGAGAGTGAATAAGGTTATTCTTTTCTTTCCTATCTTAAAAAAAGCCTCATCTCATGTCACTTGTGTAATTCTGGATCCACAACATTCATCTACTTCAATTAGGGAAGACACAACATGTGAACAATTAAGATGTTTAAGAGAATCAAGAAATTTTTTAAAGAGCACAAAATATCCCAATTAGCCAAATCTGTCCTGTGTAGCATCTGTATTAAAGGTTGTGGAAGAGACAAGGACAAATGTGATGAATGTGATAACCTGACAATATTAATATAAAGGAAGAAAGTCAGAGTTTGAAGTTACTTCAATACCAAAACAGCTCCTGACTGAAGCAAGCTGTTGTAAATGTGTCCTGTCATTCACTTGCATGAGCATGTAACCTTCATAAAGACGATCTGAAAAGGCACACAGGGAATTTCACCCCAGGCTGCTGAGCCTAAACACAGTGCTGATGACTGTTACACAACAAAACTTAACTCAACTTTTTAGCCTTTTAACTGGTCCAGTTTCACCACATATTATATAATTTCCATCAGACTTTTATTCTTGTCACAGTGTTAAAGCATCTGAAACAGATTTCAGACCATCATGGGACAGTCAAACTCTGCACTGAAACCCAGACTAATGGATTTATGGTTAGCAGCTATTCAAAGCCGAGCTCTGTAGCTTTGTGAATGTTGTCAGCCTCTCCAGCAGTGAGGAGTTCTTCAATTTCCTTCTTGTTTCCCTGCCACTTCTTAGCTGCTACCTATCCTTTTTTTTCTTGTTTTCTTGTTTCTCAGTTTATTCTTTCTCATTATCTCCAACAATGTCTAAATAAGTTGCACAATTGTACTGCCTTTCTCTTGCAATATGTACAGTATCTGTATAAAGAGGGTGTATAGTTTGACTCTATGCTCATTATGTGATTTTGTGTGTGTGTGTGTGTGTGTGTGGCCCATCCTGCCTATCATGTGTAGTGTGTGACTGAGACTTTTCATAAAACAAAAACACTCCAGCCAACATTTTCTGCAGTAGCGGGAATAAAAAAAATGCAACCTGCATCTTTGATTTTATTCCCCTTAGACTCCATTTTAAGCTCGTGCAATCATGGGAACTTTTTGTGCTATACAAAACTCCAGTGTTCCCAAGCTCATTGCTATAGTCAAACTTAGCTAAGTTACAAACATAAGAATAAATGAATATTTACAAATCACTAAATTAAAACAGGATGCACTACAGAAGGAAGTACTTATATAGAGATTAGTATTTACTAGAGATTTACACCTACTAACTGCCAGGACTTACTGTTACACAGCTAATTGAACAAAGACAAAACTAACGTTAGCATGCTAATACATGAATATGTAATATGGTCAACATGTCTGACCTGACACTTAATAAAATGCTGTTTAATGATTGTGTAAACTGGGGAGATTTTTAAAGCACTTTTCACAAAAATAAGAGAACATTAAAGAAAATGTTATGCTAATACTGTTTTGCTAAATTAGCTAGGTTAGCATAATCTGATATTTCCCACTCATGCTAAACTACATGAATACAACGCACTTATGTAATTTTAAACAATAAAGTTTATTGTTGAACTGTGAAATATCATGCCTCCATTACATATCTTTGTCACAAGTGTTTGATAACCACATTAGAGGGATCACTGCAAAAAATGTGTGTTTATGTATATATTCTGTATATATAAGATTATCAGCCAATATATCAATATCAGAATTTTTTTACTCCCTAATATTGGTATCGGCATCTGCCCCAAAAATCCAGTGTGGGTCAGGTCCTAGCAGTAAGTTTGATAAATCATTTGGACTCCCAAAACTGCTATTTTCGGGAAGTTGTGTTGTAACTTCCAGCTGTACGATGCTACACACATTTTCTAGTAACTGATTTAGCAGATCTGGCAGACTTAGTGATGGATTTACAAATAGCTGGTGTTGGTGACCATATACTAATTCTAGAAAAGAATTAGCCACCATACACAACTCTAACTGGTACGTCATTTAGATAAGGAATTAATTTACAAATAATAATAATCTTAATATTATAGTTAAAAGCAGAGAGATGCTTATACTTAAAAGCGTCTCATTCATTTTCATTTGTTTTTTGTAGGCTGCAGGTGTTGCATAAATTTCCTTTTCTGCATTGAGAGCACACACTTGAACTAGACTGAATGTTGTGTTATCCTGTTTTCGGTCAGCCCTCTGTGATGTTTTAATGATGAAAAACATCAGTGAATCAAAATTGCACAGAAAAGCAGCACTATGCTGTGATACAATAATTAACATACAGCGAGCGGTGGGGATCAAAGCTGGATAATGACTCAAAATGCAAAATCAGTTGTTAGGCTTCCAGTCTGGATTCTCCTGCAGCGGGCTCATCACTAGGACAATCGCTTCTTACTAAATTATGATTTTTGTCAGGAGGACCACCACATGATCAGCAGCCATGCTTGATTGGTCACATTTAACCACAGATGACTTTTCATACACTGTAGCCAAACAAATAAAACATGTATGAAGTGTGAAGACTAGACTGGAATGCCACCAAGGAGATGCATGATATTGATGTTTTACCAACATTTAATCATTTCCATGATATCTTTGGCCAAATAATATCTACACATGCATTTTTTTTATAGATTAATGAAATACTGTTTATTGGTATTTGCCAATTCATTACAGAACACAACACTGTTTCCAAGTGTCATTGAATGAGATGGTCACAAATTATAGTACTTGAAGTGGGAAAAAATGTAATATTTATTTTGGCAGAACATTGTCATCTATCTTTGTTCTTGGATTTTTTTGCTACAGCAGATGGATCCTTGAAAACTGTCAGATGGGGACTGTCACACTCTTGCCTCAAGTGGAAAAAGCTTTAGTGAATATCAAAAGGGGGATATCTGCTCCCTTCAATCACAAAAGAGTTGAGAAATGTTTGAAGAGAAAGTTAGATATGAACTATATTCATTCAAATATTTCACAGTGGAAACAGTCAATTATGTTAAAGTAATTACAAACAAACATATGCACTTGTAACTCTTAGGATTAGGATGTTATTCATAACCTCTAGGATGTTATTCATTAACTTAAACTCTGCATTTAATACAGTCATCCCCTCCAATCTGATCACTAAACTTAGTGACCTTGGCATCACCTCCCTCTACAACTGGACACTGGTCTGTTAAGTTAAACAACCTCTACTCCCTTTCCACCCATGACTGCGTTCCTGTGCATGGCTCCAATACTATCATCATGCTCACAGACAACACCACGGTGGTAGGCCTGATCAGTGACAATGACAAAACAGCCTTCAGGGAGGAGGTCCAGCACCTGGCAGCATGGTATGCTGACAACAACCTTGCCCTCATTACCAAGAAGACCAAAGAGTTCTTTGTGGATTACCGGAACACCAAGGGCAGCAGAAACACCCCCATTCATATAAACTGAGGTGGGACTGAGATGGAGTGTGTCTCCAGCTTCAAATTCCCCAGCAATCACATCTCTGAGGATCTCTCTTGGTCCCTCAACAACTCCAGACTTGGTAAAAAGGTGCGACAGTGCCTTTACTTTCTGAGGAGGCTAAAGAAAGCCCTACTGCCTCTTCAGATCCTGGCAAACTTCTACCACTGCACCATAGAGAGCATCCTGACCAACTGCATCATGGTGTGGTATGGCAGCTGCTCCGAAGCTGACAGGAAGGCCCTGCAACAGGTGGTGAAAACCGCCCAACACATCATCGGTGTCCCACTACCTGCCATCGCTGACCTCCAGTATACTCACAGCATTACCAGGGACCCCCTCACACCCCAACCATGGACTGTTTGCCCTCCTCCCATGAGCCTTAATGCTTGATCCCACTGGAAAATAAATTTATCAGGAATAGATTTTTGTTTGCTCAAAAAATTATTCCTTGCATGGTAATAATATATCTTCAAATATCATTTATGTGGTTGCAAAAAATCTTTTTCTATACTCAAATTTCAGAACTGAGGAACAAATATGATTCCATACAGGTAGAGAGAAAGGAGACACTGCACAGAAACTCCAATTCAAACCTGCAGTCAATCTGTTTTCCAATCCACCTGTCTGTGGGAGGAATACCCTGAGAGCACATGAGCAAAACACACACACTCACACGTGCGTGTGCATGCACACACCCACGCACACCTTGCATGACTATGCAATAACAACAGTGAGAGAGGCTGAATAGCTAGAGCCGTCACACACTCTGAGCTGAAGTGCTATTAAATGGTCCCATGGAGACTTATTCTTGTCAACCCCTTCACAGACAACACACACACACTCACACAACACTTCTCAGGCGAGGTCACTCAACTCAATCTCTGGCCAATGCATATTTCATCAACCCTTGGCAGCCCGGCCCAGCCTGAGACTCTGACGCAGCTCCCAAATAACTAGTATCCTCTGACTGATGAAGACCTCAAGACTAACAAAGACACTTGTGCCTGGCCAGCGCCATGAAGTGTCTGTCAGCAGGAAGCGGAGCTACAGATTAACAGTACAGCTAGAAGAGGTTGGAAATGTTTGCACAGATTGGTACTTTTTGTGCCTGCGCTGGTGAGAGTTATTTGTTACTCTTAGCTGAGATGAGAAGATTGATATCAATTTAATCTCCAGGACAAACATACATTCAGGATGTCTATAATTTAGCACAAAGACGAGAGAAGAAGAAAATACACTTTCCTAGTGCCTTCCTAGTTTCAATGTAACTGCTGTTGCTGGTTGGAGTAGGTAGTTCGCGGCTCATATCAGACCTGTATCCTACACCTGATCCTAACAAAGATGGATCATGTGTAGCTTGTAAGCTAAATTTTAAAAATAATACAAAAGTAAATGCATAAGCTTCAATTAAGACAACAAGAGTACACAGAAATAGTGAGAAAGAAAGCTGAGACATGTCCTTTATTCATACTTAATTCAGTTTCAGTTAAGGAGAATATAGCTTTATCTCTCCCTTGGGCCACAGTTAGTACGGGGAACAGAGAGGCCACACTTACAATTAATGGTATCTTATTCCACTATTACCACTGAGCGCAATAAGGTCATTGTCTTGAGTGCATAACAAGTGAACTCAACTGCTAATACACACTAAATGGCTAATAACACTGTGGTAGCATTAGCTTAAATGGGCTAGACGTTGGCAAACTTTTTTTCTGTCAATCCTCTTCAGACCTTAAATATCACTTTAGCATGCTGGGTGACAGCGGCTCTGCATGCCAACGATGCTAATAGAATAACACTCTGGGAGAGAAGACAATGGATCATAATACTGACTACAGCTTTAGCAGGACTTTGAAAGTTAAGTTCAAACTGTTGTTTTCAGTTTGACATTGTTTTCAACAATGTACCTTATAGCAGAAAAGGCTATTTATTAAACATGTGGTGTCACTGCATTTTCTGAAAGAAATGTTTGATTCTGTTTGACTGAGAATATGTCTGCTAGCTTATTCCTAAATGCTTCCTAGTGCTAGCTACTTTGAAACATTTATCTGACAACACTAACTCATACTTTAAGCCTACTTTTGAACTTACAGCAGCTCTATGTATTTTTAAAGAACGTATTGGTTTGTGTGAGAAATTTAAATGTAGGGATTTGTAGATAAAATGACACAAAACTGTAATGCTTTCAAGCACTATTGTCCCTGCTGCCGAAAGACAGAATGATTTTGTTGAAGGGAGATTATGTGTTATTTTAAAGTAACTGCACAGCTGAAATACTTCCAAAAATACACCATCAGCTACTGTATTTAGGCACAATCATATCTAAACTGATTTAAACATAAAAATAATAGTGGACCTTTGTTATTTCACTTGCCCAGGGACGTGTCACTCTTTGGTTGTGGGAACCTTTAAAATTTTTTTGGTCAAGGGGTTTTGTAGCATCCTGTCATGTCTTGTTCTGCGATAATCACTGACTCACTGTACTTCATCTCCTACTTAATCACTTGTATTTACCAAGAGGTCAGAGTTGTAAAGCTAGTGGCTATTATCACTATTATTTGTGTGTTTTCAATTGCTGTTAAGTACTTGTGTTTAATTATTTGCTGTTTTAAAGAAGCCAGCTTGTGACATTAGGGTTGACTATAGTCTCATTCTCAGACCAAATAAAAAATATCTGAGCTGAGAAAACAAACTGGAGATGCTTGCAGTAGCTTCTGTGACAGACCACATCTAAGGACTAATGTTACCTTTGAGCAGCTAGACACATTCACTAACAGCCACATGCTGTAGTACAGCTGCTCCAGCCCAAAATTCCCAGTTTTGTAGCTCTAATTTTACAGTTTCACAGTTTCAGCTTGAATGCTACAATCTTTCTATAAAGTGTCTTGTTGATACCCATTGTAATCTAGATGAGAGAACCTCAATTGATAGAAATGGTTAAAACCTCATATAGGTTGGTTTCAACTGTTATCATGTGCTAACAACAACATTAAGCTTAGTGTGCAGCGGCAACCCATTTGCAGACTCTTTTGCCCTGGTTTTCCCCTCTCAGGTAGGCTGCCCCAAACCTGTAATGTGGAGTGGAGCTTTGCAGACACTACTCCAGACAAAACATGACTATTTTAAGTTTCTCTGCATGCATTTGGGGAAAAATCATTTCCCTCTTTTTATTTGCAGGTCAAAATGTGTAATTCCATTATTCTAGTGGAAAGACACGACATGAGTCAAACCTAAAGGCAGCAAAGTTCTCTTAGGACAAAAATTGATTTTCTGTGACTAAAGCTGTATTTTGTAAGTGTTTATTTACTCAATTTTATTTTTATAATTTTTTATAGTTCTCTATCCATAAAATGAAATGTAATTTTTAATATGGTTGTGTATTGATAATACAGGAATTTAGGCAGCATTTACAATTCTTTAGTTAGACTTTTGAAAGTACAGTGACCAATTTCATTTATCAGTTTTTTTGCATATAAATATATTATTTTAAATAATATAAATATATTCTAATAATTTATTTGCATGTAAGTACATGTAAATAAATAGTATTCACTTTTTTTCACTGTCACCCCCATTTCTGAGCCAAACCTTGTGTCACTTCACAGACCTGCAATTCATTTTCTTTTTTAAACTATAACCACTATCTTTTCTTAACCTTAACCAAGTGGTTTTTTTGCCTAATCTTAACCTTATCCATAGTTTGTTTGGCATAACCACAATCTTTCCCTAATCTTTACGAGAAAGCAAGAGTTTTGAAAGATGTTGGCATTGAAACTTGGTCGAATGTAATCTAGAATTTTGCAGAATTGCTAGCGTCCTTGTCTGACAATAGGGTTAGCTGGCTGTGTGTCCAACAATGCGTAATGTTTAAATGTCAAGTATGGTCTTACTGAAAAAGAGAAGGTGTGGTTAATAGACCTTAACAGCTCAAGTGGAAGCTGATCCCTGCAGCAACATTTCACTTTGGTTGGTTTAAAACTCAAATGTTGTTGCAGGGTTCAGGTTCTGGTGTACGTTTAAACGAGGTGGAAAAATGTCAGTCAGCAAACATTGACTCATTCTCTGACTGATTCTATCACCAGTCGCACGGAACAACAACCAGTCTTTAGTGAAGATGCTCGTAAGCAATGAATGACTTTGAGGCATAGCAATACTGCAGCAGGCAATATGATTAAAACACAGATGATGTATAATGTCCAGAGGATGATGGCTGGACTGTAGATAGCCACAGTCATCGAGAGGAGCCAGTCTAAATCAAACCAGTGCCTGGGAGCATATCGGCTGCACAAACAACTCTCCCAGATCAAATCAATAGCACTGTGAAATCCTGACTGTATTCAAACCTCACATAAAATATCTGCAGAACAATAATTACTAAGCCAATGAAGGCTCAGTTATTGTTTCCAGTCCAGGCAGTTATCTGTGTTAACAGTAGACGCTTTGGTTGATAAGTGTCAATAGCTGCAGAGGACAGACAGACTTCGGAGGAGGAAGGGGGAGTCTGTTTTAGCTGTGCAGTAAAATAAGGATCACAACAGTCCGGGGGCAGAGGGAAAGATGAATCATCCAGCCGTCTACTTTATGGTGCAGAAGTGAGGAGGAGGAGGAGGAGAGGACAGAGCGAGAGAAATAGAGGGGACAGTAAAAAAGAGAAAAGAGGAAGGTGAGACAGAAAGTTGAAGGGGGAATTGATGAAAACGAGAGTGCACGAGGGAGCAATAGAGCGAAAAAAAAAGTGAGCATACTAAGACTAAATAGAGGGAGTGAGGCTGAATCATGGGACTGAGTAGGGAGGGAGCAGCGGAGGAGAGAGTGAGAGGTGGAGAGACACTGAGTGGTGAGATAAGGAGGAGGGGAGTCAGGAGGACAGGAGAAGGGCGGATCGAAACAGAGAAACAAGAGAAAAGAAGCAGAAAGCGAAGAAAATGAGACAGATAAAATTCAGAAAGAAAAACAGCAAGTGTGGTTTTGTTTAGAAATTTATTTCTGATTTGCATCTGAATCCAACTTCATATGAAGCTGCCAGTTGACCATCAGTTCAAGCAGCTCTAAATAAGGCTATTTTCTCAAATCCATCACAGCGCAGTATTGACAGCTGTGCCATTCTTACATTTTACAATAGTAAGTCTCACCCACTTGAATGTAAATATCAAGCACTTTCCTTCAGTTGCTGGACGTGTTAACAATCAATATTCAGTTAGTCATTAAAAATTAACAAAACAAAATGCATGTCGGTTTGTGCGTTGGTCCACCACTTTGGTCCAGACTGAAATATCTCAAGAACAGTTGAATGAATGCCACTTAAATCTTGTCCAGACATTCATGATTCTCAGAGGATGACTCCTAATGACTTTGGTGATCCTCTGACCTTTCCTCAAGTGCCACCATGAGGTTGACATTTATGGTTTTAAGTGAAATGTCTCAACAACTATTGGATGGATTGCCATGAAATTTGGTTCACACATTCATTTTCCCCACCGGATGAACTGTCATAAGTTTGGTGATCCACTGGCTTCTCATCTGGCACCATCATCAAATCAGACTTTTATACTTTTGGTATATTACATTCATCTAGCAGACACTTTTGTTCAAAGTGACTTGTGATGAATGCATTCAAACCATGAAGCAGCAAGAAGTAGATAGAGAGATGAGCTACCACATGGTCCTTTTGACTGATGGGAGGCCTAAACATCCAGAGACAGAGGAGCACAATAGTCGTGCCTGGTTGTAGAGTTTGACCATGGCTGGGGGGTAGGAAGGAGCAGTGCCCTTCACTGCCCTGTAGGCCAGCACCAGAGTTTTGAACTGGATGTGAGCAGCAACAGGGAGCCTGTGTAGTGCACAGAGAAGAAGAACGGTGCAGGAAAACTTGGCAAAGTTGAAAACCAGGCAGGTAGAGCAGAGGCAGAGGCTCCAGCAAGGAGGGACTTGCGGTAGTCCAGGTGGGAGATGACAAGCGCCTGAATGAGCACCTGGGCCATGTCCCTGGTGAGAAAGGGGTGAATCTTCCTGATGTTGTAATGCAAGAATTGACAGGAGCGGGTTACTGCTGTGATGTTTGCCAAGAAAATGTTCGTCATCCACGTTCACTCACAGGTTTCTCACCGTGCAAGTTGGCACCACCATGGTGTTGTCAGTGGTGATGGACATGTCTCAGTGAGGGGAACCTTTCCTTCACAACCAAATATCTGCAAAACTAATGACAAGTCTGATGGGTAGCTACCACACTAATCTCAGATGGTGAACATAGTAAATATATGTAATACCAGCAGCTAAACATCAGTATGTTAGCATGTTAATGTCAGTATTTAGCTCCAAACACTGCTGTGCCTAAGTACAGTCTAAGTACACAGACAATCCGACATTCACACCCACTTCACATAGTGATTGGCCAGGTGTGTGGAGGGGAGAAAGTAAGCTCAAGCTGTTTTTTTTATGTGTTACACAACTACTGGCTATTTTTCATGTGAATGACAGAGTGCAACACTATGAATGCCTTCCAGGAGAGAGTCTAAAAACTTGCACTGTTATCCCCATATTAGTGTTTGTGTAAGAATTAGTTGTTTTCTAGCATAATCCGGCCCTTATTCTTGGTAAACTGTTGGCGTGGTGCATAATAACTGCAAAATCCAAGTGCATAAATGATTTGAGCTATAAATAAAATACAATTTGAATTAGAATAAGAAAATAGATAATGCTTTCACTTAAAATTGCAGTGCTTCTACTCTACATATGACCTGGCAAGTTTAAAATATTAAATAGAGCAAATAATGCTGTGCAACTTTCAGGCTTCACTGGAGGACCTAAAGTAGATGAGAAATAATAATGTGAGTACAACATAAAGTAATACTGTGAAAATCTGATACAGGGGAATTAGCAAGCTATGTATGGAGAGCGGTGGAAGAGCAGCACTTGTTTATTCTTTGTGTGGCCTTTATACAGGCAGTCAGCACACACAACCCAGTGCTAAACTGAATAGTTAATTTTCTGACAGGTTCCATTGTCAGTTAATGGATTTTTTAATTAATTAAATTATTAACTACCTTGCACAATAATTGATTTATTGGCATCCCTATGTTGCATAAAGAATATTTAAACCATCTGGAAAGTTTTGGAAGAGCAATAACAGCCACATTACTGCCAGTGTGTTTAATTATTCAGATGAAACTATTCCTAATTTTGCAGAGGACCTTCCTGAAGGCCCTCAAGGACCCAAAGAGGTCCCTGGATGCCACTCTGAGAACAACTGCTGCGACAGATGTTATAGCACTGCTAGAGATGGGTACTTTAAGATAACAAAACAGATGATAAGAAATGCTCAGTATTGGGTAGCAGCCTTAAACGCAGTGACACAGCAAAATCAGCGACAGAGCAAAACAGCAAAAGCCACCATCCACAAGCAAGACATAGAACTAGTTTAATCAATGTCACCTTGAGTGGAGATGGGGACAAATGAAACCAAATCAATACAGGTAAAGGAAAAGGAAAACATTTGGCAGGAAAAATGTTGATACATATCATAGTTGACAAGTTTTTAATTTCTTGAATCAAGGATGCTGCTTCAAAGACATTTTGTCTTTTTCAGACTGATTTGACCTCTTTTACTAATACCACTAATACCATGGAGGCAGAAATCATTTTTCACTTCCACTTTCATACACTGTTTCCCTTCAACAGGTAGAAGAAGGCAGGCTGATGGATAGAGAATCCGACCTGTTACTGGAAGTTGATTGGAGTATTAATTATCTAAATGGTGTTTGATCACCCTTAAGCAAGGCAGTTAACCTTAAACACAACACACTATTGGTGGACTTCTGGTCAGAAATTAATATAATAGCTTTTCCTAGCAAAGCTGACAGGAAGTAGTAGTAGTAGAAGTCTTATCCAAAATGGGACAGAGGCTGAAACTGCAACAATGATCCTTTTTTTGTTTTAAATATAATCGCCCAGTTTAAGTGGTAACATACTGTAAGAGTGACTACATCTAAGGTAGTGTTATGCTAGATAGAGATAGCAGCTACACCCCATGCTACAGTATCTTACTGTATCTTTATATGGATGACATCCCAACAGTGTATGAAAATTAATTTTAATTTAAATATTCACCTTGTTTTAGCCAGCTTACTTGGTCTTAATTATCTTGGCTTTAAAAAGTTTGGCTAAAGTTCTGCTTCAGCTTTAAATAACGTTTTCTTTTTAGCCAAGATAGCAGCAAGCTAACAGTGTTGACACAGACATTCATAGTCATCATTTTACATTTACGTTATTTTCAACTGGTATGGTGGTAATGTGAACTTGCCAAGCACGAGGCTAACGTTAGTTGGCCAGCTACCACCTGTAGAAAACCATAATCTATCTGTCTATCATTTATGTTAACTCATTTTCACTGACTGAACATTCAACAACAGTAATACGAATTGTACCATTGTTATTCCGTCATGTGGAATTCCAATTTCTCATCTGTCACTCAGACCTACAAGCTAAAGTTGAGTGATGCTTTGTGTTTAGATATGCCACGCTAGTCTCAGTCACACACACATACACATGGATTGTGAGTGTGACAATTTGCAAAGAACAACATCTGGTTGATGCAGCTCTCACTATTAGAGAATAAAATGGAAGTTATCTCTCACAACAAATAAACTTGAACTTCATTTCAACCCAATTAAAAATGTAAGAAGACTAAATATGTCTTTATAAGTGCAAGAACAAGAACACATGCACAGAGCCAAGTCACTCAACTCAAGGTAAGCTAAGGGCACGCTCAGCTCCACAAGCTCAAGAAGCTCTAATTCAGGAAAAGCCAGGACTGAGGACACTGGAGGTTTTTAGCTCTGTAGCAGGGAAGTTGGAAAGTGATTCGGCTGCAGATGCACACACATACACAGCCATGCCGAGATTTAGCTCTACAGCAGACAGGCTGAAGGCAGAGATTCCACCGCAGAAGCACAACAAAGCCACTCTGGGGGTTTAGCTCTGTGGTATGGCAGACTGAAGGCAGAGATTTAACACACAGAGGCACTCTAGGCAGGCGGTGTCAGGCAGACAGATCAGAGAGGAGAGAGAAGACACCATTAATACTACAGATGGAAAGTCTGAGAGCAACTCTAGTCACACTGCTTGTCACGCTGCAGAGCCAAGCAGGCAGAGGGATGGATGGGAGGACAGAGAAGCAAGAGTTGGACACTTCGTGTTTCGTAATGACACATATTTTGTGAAAATGACCAAATTCTAAATGTGGGGATGAAAGAAAAATGTGAGGAAGGATACCAAGACAAGTTATAGGGGTGTCAGAGAAATATATATAGTGTATGATAAAAGAACAAAGACTGTATACATTAAAATATCATACATTAAGTGTTCTTGTTGCAAGCTAGATGAAAGGAAACTTTAATTCGTATCAGTGTAACCTTTCACACATCTTAACTGATTGCCTGAATTCATGGTTTCTTGTTAATGAGCTTGAAAATTTAATCATTTTGTGTGTTTCTCAGAGAACTTTGTTCTCTTCAGCATTCCTCAACATTCAATTTTGGGTCCCATTCATATGTGAATATCCATAGACACAAAATATCCCTCCAGGAAATTCAGTGTGTGTTGAATTTGACTGAAATAAAACCAGAAACAGTATTATTTGGCCTTCTTTGTGCCAGAAATATTACTAGACGTGTATTAAAGCTAGACCAGCTGAATATTTTATATGGTAGCCTGCCATCTTTGAAGTTGACATTACCATTAACACTCAGGTAGAGATTTGTAGTCTTGTTTTGTTCAGTTACAAACCTTATCTCAAATTGAGCAGTTTTCATTGTTCATCTGTCTAGAGAAAGCCAGTCTCACTTTTATTTCCTCTCACCCAGACTACTCATCAAGCATCATGAAGTGCTTGGCTGGCTTGGCTTAGGTTTGGCCCACAGATGCTTGACTTTTAACACTTTTTTAAGTGTGAGTGCAACTAGGGCTGGGCAATATATTGATATTATATCAATATTGTGATATGAGACTAGATATCGTCTGGGATTTTGGATACTGTAATATAGTGATATGATATACCATATCATAATATATGGCATAAGTGTTGTCTTTTCCAGGAAAACCATAACTTTTACTAGTTTTAAAGGCTGCATTACAGTTAAGTGATGCAATTTTCTGAACTTATCAGACATTTCTAGCTCTTCCATTATTTGCCTTTATCCACTTAGTCATTATATCCACATTACTGATGATTAATTATCAAAAATCTAATTTTGTAAATATTTTGTGAAAGCACCAATTGTCATCCCCACAATATCAATATCAAGGTATTTGGTCAAAAATATTGTGATATTTGATTCTGTCTATATCACCCAGTGCAAAACACAAGCTTTCTTATCATGGGTAAGCAAGGTCACTTATAAATCTTGGGTCTAATTTTTTGTAGCTTTGGCCATTGTTTCTATCATCATAACACTGTACTAACCAAAGTAATAGCTGGGATGTGGGAACACTGTAGCACTGCAAAACAAGATTAGGAGTCTACAGCCATGCTGAGAGGCTGTAATAAAGCACAGCAGAGCTTTGAGATAAATGCTGATGTCAGTATGCCAACATGCTGATATTTAGCAGGTATACTGTTTACCACCATCTCAGTTTATTGTGTTAGCATGCTAACATTTGCTGATTAGCAACAAACACAAATTAAAGCTGAGGTTGATGGGAATGTTATTAGTTTTGCAGGTATTTGGTCATGAGACTAAAGTACTGGACAAATTAAAAATTTGACCTGACAATGGCACTAGATAAAGTTAATAGAAAAGTCAATTCATCCTTAGGGGAACATGATGGCTAAAAAGACTGACAAGGCAAGAAACATGAGCAATCAGATGACCCAACAAGCTGTAAATGAAACATTGGAGGTAATACTCAAAGTGAGCCCAACTAAAATTATGCTAATATTCATTCTTAGTGGGTCAAAGTTTACAATGGACAGTCAGGGTAATTATTTTAGTATTCACCTTTGTTTTCTCTTATAAATAAGTTCAGCTAACCTGAAGGTTTATTTACAATCTGAGTGATGGTCTAACTGTTCATGTTTTTAGTCCCGTTAAATTTCTTTTTAGTGATGTCACCAGTTCCCCAGAACACAACAACTATGAAAATAAGATCCAAACTGTAATAAACCACAACTATCCTCTAAAGGAGCAACAGAGACAAAGCCTAATGCCTAATCAATGTAAAGTGGCTAGCCCTTTGTCCTCACAACATCTGCTCTCAATGACTGCAAGGTCAGTGTTTTGTTTTTTTGTACTGATGTAGGTCTTTCTGCTGTTGTTGCACTATATTGATTTATTCCTTCTTGCCCCCTGACATAATCTGCTTTTTTATTGTGAAGTGCTAATAAACATTGGTATCAAATAACACTACATTGGTTATTTTAGTGTAATTTTACTCCTTCCCCCACTTTTTGTTATAAAAGGGTCACCTTGTCACTTCTGTTTCATTTTTGCCACCTTGAATGTGTAACAGCTTTACAGCTGCGTTCAGAGCTCTACAAATAAAGCTATAAATATACAGCCAATGTAGATAATAACTCAGTGAGACAGCAGTATTTGTAGTATACCTTTCTGTCTCATAAACAGTCAACACACACACAGCCTCCACCTCAGAAAGCTCTTGTGCGCCACAGTCAGACTGGAGGAAGCCTGATCGTCAGCAGCCTACCACTGTCATGACCATAAACGGCAACCCTGGAAACTGTTGGTTTGATTACATCACAACTTACAACTAACGCAACTCTCGCCAACAAACTCTCCTTACCTTACCGGAAAGACCAGCAGTTTCCATGGGAACAGGACAGAACAAGAGAAAGAGAAAAATAGACAGGAGAGAAAAAGGAGAGGATGGATGTTGGGGGTGTGGAGAGAAGAGAGCTTACAGAAACAGGAAAGTGAGACACATTTCTATTGTTTTGTTTGTCACACAGGGGGATAATGTGACCTTAGATGGAAGTGAGGTGGAGGGAGGAGAGAGGTGGCAGCACACTGGAGAGGTGGAGTGGGAGGGAGAGAGAAATGTATAATTAGAGGGAAAAGAAAAAGAAAGGACAGGGCCACAGCTTGAAGGCGGTGTGGCCTGTGCTTTGGGTCTGTGCGATCCAGCAACACCAGGGGTTAAATTAGGTTGTTTGCGACGAGAGAGTCCCTGAATGCTCAATCAACACCTCAGAGCCCGTCGCTCCAGAGAACACAGTGGAACAAGGATCGGAAAACAACACGGTGAATATAACTCAGTCTGAACAACAACCACACACATGCCGTTCCCTCACCAGCCATCGGGTAAAGATGAGGTGTTACATGAGCAATATTGCAACTAGACCTGCAAAAGAACTGTTATTTTCAGTATCAGTTAGAATGTGGATTATTTTGGTAATCAATCGATCATCTAAACAAAATTCCAAAGCCCCAGTTGATTTCTACAAAATCAAAGCTTCATTTTATCTGGTTGTCTGGGTTGCTAACCGGGCTGCAGTCAAGACCACCTAAAGGAATAGCTTGGGACCTTTTATTTGCTTTCTCACTAAGAATTTATCTTTGGACAAAGCCAGACTAGCTATTTCCCCCTTCTTCCAGACTTTATGTTAAAGGACAGGTTCACAATTTTCAAGTCTGACTTAAAACAGTCAAGAGCCTTAATGAAATTTGAAAAAGGTTTTTCTTGCTGTAATCATTCCTCCTGTTCATATTGACCATTAGAAGATCACAGACACACTGTGGGTTTTGGCCCCATCACTTATATTGAAAGTGCATTTGAAGGGGATCTTTTAATAGCCAGTATGAACAGGAGAAATGATTACAGGAGGGAACACATCTTTCAATCAATCAATCAATCAATCAAATTTGTCAAATGCAATCATTCAGGTACAATCACAGTGAAATGCAATCCTGTCAGTTCCTCCAAATTGTGCAATGAAAATAGATTAAATAAGTAATGATTAGTAATATTTAAAAACAAATAGTAATAATATATGTGTATGTGTATAATTTTGGGGGAGATCGTAGTGGCCTGAGAGTAGAAGCTCATCCTGAACCTCTCAGTGCTGGCTTGGTGTATCCGCTACCTTCTTCCCGACCACAGCAGGGAGAAAAGGCCGTAATCCAGGTGGTTGGGATCTTTAATGATTCTCCTAGCTTTATTCTTGCAGCGCCTGGTGTAAATATCCTAGACAGGGTAGAGCACTACCTATTGCATGTCAAGTTGAACAAACTACTCTTTGCAGGTCCTGTTTGGTGCTGTTTCCGTACCAGGCAGTGATGTTCCCTGTCAGGACGCTTTTGATGGTGCAGGAGAAGAAACTCCTCGGTATTTGAGAGGATACCCGGAATTTCCTGAGGCGTCTGAGGTGAAACAGTCTCTGCCTTGCCTTTCTCACCACCGAGTCAGTATGCAGCCCCCAGGTCACAACCTCGGGGAGGTGGACCTGTTGATATTAAGGGGGGCGTAGTTTCTTCCCTGCTCCTTAGTCTTGCTGACATTCAGGAGTATGTTGTGGTCCTGACACCAGCGATGGTGTTGAATCACTCAGTCCTTTGAATTTACAAGAATGTGAAACATGATAAGACTCAAGACCAAGACTGGACTCAAGCTCTGCAACACTAGTTGTTTGCATTAGTTTATTAATGACATTGTGTGTTTTAAACATGATTGAAGCTGCTCTAATTCAAAAAATGATTGCTCTATACTGAAGTTGTCCTTTGAATGTCAAGGGGAAGAAGAGAATGTTACATCAAATGTCTTGTGGAAAATGATGTTCTACTTTATTTACGTGTCAATTTGTGGTTGAATTACCTTTAAATTATAGAAGTAGGAACATTTCACCAAAGAGTGTAAAGTCTCTGAGAACTAGAGCAACAAATGACAGTACCAACTGCAACACATCATGTAACATCCCACAAACCTCTACCAATGTGTTGTCATGCAGACTGTGTCAGATATGTCATGTCATGTCATGTCATGTCATGTCATGTCATGTATGCCACACGATTCAATGATGGTGTTATGGTTGCTTTTGCACTTAAAGTATATCCCATATAAATTGGAATTAGGCTTAATTACACACGAATAACACAAATAACATGTACAATATACTGCTTGATTTGTTTTGAGATGTCTGTCAACCTTGGCAGGATTGATGGTGAACCACACCTAATATCACAGCGCTTATCAGATTTGTGGTTTAATAATGTAACTTGACAAACATCTGACAGGGATTAAAACTTTGTCTATTTAAATACATTTGTGGTTTGGAGTCAGTTTTCTGGCATTACTTCCAAAATATGTCATTGTGTAACACACTATATAAAAGTGTTGTGTATACACAAACACATACAGACAGGTGACAAATTAAAGGAAAAAACAGTACAGGTCTGAATGCTTGACCCCTACAGTGAGGGGATCTGGTGGTTCTGTTATGCTGTAGGGGGCATTTTGCTGGCATGGTTTGGGTCCACTTGTCCCCTTAGAGGGAAGAGTCACTGCAAATCAATACAAAGTTGTTCTGAGTCATCACCTTTATCCTATGATGAATCATTTCTATCCTGATGGGAGTGGTCTCTTCCAGGATGACAATGCCCCAATTCACAGGGCACGAGGGGTCACTGAATGGTTTGATGAGTATGAAAATGATGTGAATCATATTCTATGGCCTTCACAGTCACTAGATCTCAACCCAGTTGAACAGCTATGGGAGATTTTAGACTGATGTGTTAGACAGCGCTCTCCACCACCATCATCAAAACACCAAATGAGAGAATATTCTTTTGAAGAATGGTGTTCATCCCTCTAGAAGAGTTAAGAAACTTGAAGATTCAATGCCAAGGCGCATATGGTGGCCCAACACCTTACTAAGACACTTCATGTTGGTTTTTCCTTTAATTTGTCACCTGTCTGTATATAAGTATATATATACTCTTCTTACACCCTAAAAATTACGGACCTAAATTTGCATGTATTTAATATATGTGACTATTGTTTAAGCCACCATCTGCTTACTTAATTTTCCCCTGTTACAATGACATTAAAAAGAA
The DNA here is from genome assembly GCF_963924715.1 of Thunnus thynnus. Lineage (NCBI taxonomy): Eukaryota > Metazoa > Chordata > Actinopteri > Scombriformes > Scombridae > Thunnus > Thunnus thynnus. Next base: position 7,492,984 of record NC_089521.1, on the reverse strand, counting down.
AGAACTAGCATGCTGAAACCAGCAAATGTTTAGCAATTTAGCTTGATAAACAAATTGTGGTTCTAATAAATTATTCAACTAATTGTTTCAGCACTAATTTCAGCCACATAAAGCTTATGAATAATGGATTATTTCATGCAACAAGTTTGACCTTCTCCCCCGTTGGGTCATCACAAGGGAATTCTGGCAAATGCAGGAAATCTCCTTAAGTCCCCAGTTAAGTAGAAATACACAAATTTAAGAAAATGGGTTCACCAAGAAAAACAATGTCAACGATTCCTCAGAATATGACTTGAATTGACGGAACTGAACAGATATGTGACACTGTATGAGGCTTCATTTTTCTGTAAATATCACTGTGAGAAAGACATTCAGATCAGTCAGATGCAGTACAGAAGTCTGGCCTGTAAATTTTACTGCTCTGCACAAGTCAGAGGTATATCTTTAGAAAGTCTCTTTGCTCTGCCGTGACGACATTTAGTCCCTGTCCATAGCAACAGTCGCTGTGCCCACCAACTGCCGTGGTGACCACCAGGGCCCTTGCTGCTTGTAATTGGCCAGCCCGTTGCAATTACAGTACATATGGTGCTGACATGCAGCCACACGTCTGATGCAACCTTTTATACCTGTTGAAATGAATGTTTCAATTGCTTTGAATGGGACAGTCAGTGAGACAAACACGAAGAAAATCCAGACAGGAAGTGAGACTAGAAAGAAGACGTACAGCATTTAAATAAGGTGCAAAAGTGAACATGTCAATAATCTACTCTCTTCCAGACTGTCTGCTCTGCCTCTTTTTCTGCTAATTCATGTGTAAATAGCATTTGTGTGTATGTTTGTTTGTGTGCATGCGCCAAAAGTCAGCCAGAGAGGGAATAGTGGGGTCGTGGCGACATTTGCAAAGGTGAGGCATGTTTGTGTGGGAGCGTGCACGCGCGGTGCTCATATGTGTGTTCCTAGAAAAACAGCAGTGATAGGCAGCTATGTGGTTGTCACAGCAACAAAAACCCATCTTCAAACCTCGCCTCGCAGCCTCTCCTCCATTCAACCCTCCCTCGTTGCTCCTCATCTCATTCTGCCCTTGCATGTATGCAGAATGTGTATATGTCTGTGTGTGTGTGTGTGTGTGTGTGTGTGTGTGTGTGTGTGTGTGTGTGTCCTCGTATGCCTCCTCTGTGGATGCACTGCGCTGAGTTAACAGGGAGGAAAGAGACAAGGAAATATGGGGAGAGTGTGTAAATGTGTATGTGTGTGTGTGTGTGTGTGTGTGTGAAAGAGAGAGACAGGCAGAGGAAACAGAAATAAATTGCAGTGCTGACCTATATTCTCGTATCCCGCAACCAGACAGTTCAGCGGCACAGATGTTCCTCCAATCCCCGTGTTCCTGAAACCCTCGGCCGTGAAATCCAGCAACACCACCCGACCCTATGGACGGGACCCGCTCAAATTGTGCCTGTACGTTATGCATCAGTGGTGTTTTTATCTGTTTGCATGTGAGGATATGTGCCGATTTATTTCTGTGCTGATTTCAGCCTCGTCCCCATGTATATGTTATAAGAGTACGCCTATGGACGCCGTTATACACTTGTCAATAATCTGCATCTGGTAGGAAGGCTCTTTTCATCCCTCCAAATCCTAAACCTGATGATGCAAGCACAGGACAAGCAGCAGCAATGAAGACTTATTTCAGGCCTTTCTTACTCCTGCTCACACCATGACTCAGAGTCAGACATACATAAATTGGACACAAGAATTTACATTTTCTGTCCATTTGTTTTCCAGACCATACCAAATAACTGTGATTTCTGCAGCTTTACAGTTGTGTGGTGTTTTTGAATTGCAAGCAAAACGCTCATTTCTGAATGGCTGGTTAATTCAAATCATATCGCATGATACCTGAATCATAATTCTATTTAACCAATGTGCTAAATCAGTGCACAAGACTTATGAAATGGTTGGTTCACCCAAATGATTAAGTTATATTTTCTAACTTGCCACTAATGATATCCAGCCATGCTGATAGTTTTGGTTTCTTTGCCCAGGTTTTAAGAAACTGTGTCTAGATCTATCAATCTAGGGATCATTTGCAATGAAAACTGTTCACAGTGGAACTGTGGGTTAGCCAGAGTAATATGGACATGGTTTCCAGAAAAAGATGTTACTGGTAAAATTGTTTTCAATGTTTTGAGCACCAAAACAGAAAACTCAAGTTTCCTCCACTGAATTGGTGTTGGTGCAGGAATCAAAGAGACGGATATATGAAAATCTGTGCAAATAAAACTTAATGTCTAGATACCACTACAGGTAACAGAAAAAAATTCTCCATAGACAATGTGAGGTGAGTCCCAGTTGGAGCACTTCTATGGCTTCAATGGTCTTGAAATTCTCCCAGTTGAATTACAGCAATAGATGAGCAACTGTGTTAGAAAATATCTGGTTCTTTGAGGGAAAAATCTAAGGCACAAGCCTATGTACATAAAAACGTAAGATGATGAGTTAACTATGACTCTCAAGGGGATTTTCAGTAAAAAAAAATCCAATCCTAGAGCTTAAAATGCTGTTACATGAGCTGCTAATGGTGGGCGGAAGCTAAAGATTACCATGTTGAGAAAATCTTTTCAAATGATGATGATATGATTATGATTATAAATTAAAACTATGTAGCCTATTTCATAACCTAAAGATCTACACAATTTGGTTTTCCTAGTGAAATTACAACTGGCTCCACAAATTGTCATCTGTAGCTGATAAACATTAATTCAATGAGTTGCTGCATACCAGTGTATGTAATGTTTACACCAGAGATAAAGAGAGACAACTCTAAAAGAAAAAATCGACTGTTGAAGTTGTTCTAGACCAACATGGTGGTGATGAGCTACCTAACACATAGCTTGCTAGTTAGCAGCTAGCTAGATAGCTGTTAGTTGTTGAGTCTATGTATGGTGACCAGACGTCATATGTAAATCTGTAAAACGCTAAAATTGTCCCATTTTTCACCACAATTAAAATAATAATTATAATATTATACTTGTTTTCAGCGCTTACATAGACATTTATCATGTTCTGTCCCACTCATTTTTACCTAACCCGAAATAAAAACATAAACAATACATCACGCATCTGAATTCAACCCGGCAACGAAAATGCTGCGTTCTGCGCACACTGCAAGGGTATTTTCGGTTGCGCACAGTGGAAATGCCCATATAATAGATCTTATTAAACACACAATATGTAATTTCAGCCGCTAGGGGTCTCTCAATCAAATCAATAACAAAAGACGAAGTGTGATGACGATGTGAAGTAGCAAGGGATCATGGGAGTTGTCGTCTTCATTGTTAAATAACCAGCCTCACCGGGATAGGTTACTCCAGTGTTAATCATTTGGGATGTTTTTATCGGGAGCTGAATTACCCGCAGAGGCCTCCTCCTCTCCAGAACAAACGGACCCGGTGATTACAGGTAAAAACACTGAATAAAGCTGTTTCACCTAAAAAATCGGTGTTTCTCCGACGATGTACGGCAACGACCGGACGTCTGGTACAGGCTGTTAGCCGAGCTGCTGCTAACACTTGTTTGGTTTATTTCTCTTATAACGTAAGATCCAGACGTTCGGCAGAAAATTGTTGGAAACATTTGGGATAATGTAAGTACACAGCTCAACAAAATATATAACATAGGTCTAGTTGTTTTTAGACATGTTAATGTGGAATGATTACATATTATACCTTTAAGACGGCCAAAGTGGTGGTTTCCCTGAGAGCTAAGAGCTCCAGAAAAGAAACTCTAACTAAGAAGAAAGACACGGCAGTCTTCTTAAAGGTAACTTTCTTTAAAGGCTCTTTTTGGTTTTTGTTCAATTGACTTAATGTTTTGACATTTTAATTTTAATTTTATTTAAGTTTGTAAACTTGTGACAAGCTCATGGCATAGCATTGTGAAGATGTAAGTTAAAGTTTTTTTATGTTATACCTTATAAAGTTATTTGTAGGCCACATAGAGATTTGTACCTTGTTTTGTTAAAAAAAAAAAAAAAAAAAAAAAAGCTGGCAGAGAATATGTCACAGTCGGCCATTTAGCCGGCAGCCTGTGCTCATGCACACTGACAAATACCTTGGTGGATTCTGGGAGACAAAACATCATTTTTCGTCTGCTGAGGTGCTGCCCATGATGTTGAAAGGTGAGCTCAGTAAGTGTGCCAAGCGCTGAAACAATTCTCCCCCATCCTGATGAAAATGCCTGTGGCACCCCGGGACCCTTAAGTACACTTAAGGGTCTGTGTGACAGCTACAGTACTGGATAGAAAACAGTAACTGTGAACTATTAAGTATTTAAGCATGTCATATCATTGTTTTAAGATTACTGTGTTGATATTTCTGAATTGGAACCTCTGGGATTCAGGGCTGTGATGTATCTCATCCTGTCTGTCAAGCTAACGTTAACACTAACTCAGTCAGACATCAACAACTTTTAAACTGTAACTATGAATCATAGCTCAATAAATAATGCCACTAGTGAAAAATATTCTATGAGATTAACTATGCTTCAGCTGACAAGTTTGTGAAAAGGGAATCTTTCAGGACATAAAAACAAGCAGCTGCATCATTTTATCTCATTGCTTTAATGTACAAATAAATTTGTGATTATACTTGGTTATAAACTTAAGTTTAAATTAAAAACACTGACAAATTTTCTTATACTCTTAATATTAATTTTAGTCTAAAGCTTTTATTGAAATTAACATTATCAGGGGCAGGTTCTACAGCATAATACATACATGTGTGTTTGAGTGTCCATGTGTGATTTATTTTCATTACTATTTAGATTTAAATTAAAAGGTGCCGGTGTATAGAGATGGAAGATTTGCTCATGTGTCTGTAATCTGAGAACAATAGCATGAACAATGGCAGACCTCTGCTCAGTGAGAGACAGAGGGAGAGAGAGGGAGGAAGTGATGGGGTTGCTGAGTAATTGTTTTGCACCTCAGCTGGGTGACTGAACTCTCAGGCAGGAGATTACGTGAAGCTTCGTGACCAAGACCAACCAAGAGTCATTGGTTCACCCTCTGACCTGGTTTAGGCCTGTGTGCATGTGTGTGTTTGAGAGGCTTAAACATGTTTCTATGTGTCTGTAATGTGCGTGAATAAGAATGCAATTGCTTAAATGTTTAAAATTATGTTGTTGTTTTTTCCTCAATGGGTTTGGGCACTTTTACTTCTCCATGCTTCTCAATAAAAACAAATCTTTAAAATGAACAGAATTTGAGAAAAATAGTAGCTATACTTAAATGGAAATTGTTCACTGTATACATTATGCAGACCAGTATTTAGACAAAAAGGACATTTTGATTGTCATGGCAGGAAAAGCACAGGTGTTTCTAATAACATCAACAATGCCTCTGTCTGTTGTTAACTTTTTAATGAACCATAGAGTTTGCTTAGGTAACTATGATCTATGACAAGGCAATAAATGCATAGTCACCAGGGCTTGAAAGTTAACTTTTTGGATCATCAGCAAAAATAGCTACTAGATTTTAAAATTTTGAATCTCAAGAAGCTGAAGGGATTTTCTTGAATACATTTAATAATATTTGGCCTACTTGTAGAAATAAAAGATCTTCCATATCACTGGTGTCCACACACTGCAGTGCAAACTGCACTGGTATCAGTAAATCTATGTATGAACACAATATATATGCAATGTTTGTAAAAACACAATCTCACTGTCACATGACAATACCCAGCACTTTTAATTCCCCATTATGTTGCATCAACATGACTTCTTTACACTGCCTGATGTAATGCACAGATAAACTGATAGAAATGAAAACAAAATATAATGTGTGTGTGTGTGTGTGTGTGTGTCAGAAAGACTAACATTGTAAAAGAAAAATCATCTGCGAGGACAAAAATTTGAAGAAAGTTGCAGAATGGAATCCCACCAGTGATGATGACAAAGAAGAAAATAATTTACTCAATGCCAGTTCTGATCAAAATGTTGCACTCATACCGAGCTCACATGTGTGGAACTTGTATAAAAAGACAGTCAAAAGCACATTCTTAGCCAGCAATGTTTGCTTTTGTTGCAGCAGAATGAGCAAGGTAACACAAATCTGTATTACCACTTGAAAACATCTTCATAAAATATAATATGATGATTCCACAAACACCATGAAAACAACCCAACCCTTCTGACTGATCTTACACACATTTATAAGAGTAAACTTGGTATATTCATATACCAGATACACTTGCAATATTTATTAAAAATGACCTTTCCAAGAATTTCAAAAATCCCAACCTGAGAACATCAAGATTTTACAGCTAAAGAGCCACTGACTATTACACTAACAACTGAACTGCTGAACCAAACTTATGAAATTAATCATTCTTGTCTATACTGCAATACAAACAAATTAAGCAGTATGTTTGTTTGTATAAACAGGAAGTTTGCAGCTGTGGTTGACTGCACCATTTAAGTGTCAACTGTCCTTGTCCTGAGTTTATGTTTTCAAATGTGTTCAGTCACAGGCTTAACTGATCTGAAAATCTGATTCCGTTCCAGTGGTGAACTGATTCAACTCAGCCGCTTAAAAGTATTGTTCAAATGAACAATTGATTTGTGAGTTGACCCATCACTACAGCTCCACCATGTCACAGACAGGCCTCGATAATGGCACCAGTTGTGGCTGCTGGGTTGATTTGTAAAGCAAAGGCCTCTATTGAATTGTACTGTATTGTATATTCATTTCTGCTCTATTCTGTTCAAACAGCCAATGTAATTAAGTGTTAAAAATGCTTTTCCACTTGCAAGGTATAGCTGGGGAATTTGCAGCCAAGGTCGGCGGGGATTAAACTTGTTGGTCAGAAAAAGAGTGCAAATGCTGTATTGATTAAACACTGATGCTGTATTGACAGGCTGTGTCAATAAAGAGGCAGGAGGGTGGAGGGGAGGCCCATTGGTCTGAAGGATGACTGATGGATATAATGATCAAAGTACTAAAGCACTGGGCTGTACTGTAAAGTCAGTTATTTGTGTTTGGGTTGAGGGTAGGATCTAACCTGTCTGTCTCAGTTGGGTCTGATGTAGAAAATGAGCAAAAAAGTGTATCTTTCCCTTTAAAAGCCCTATCTTCATACATCTGTCTGATACCTATTTGTATGATCTAATTACTAAACTGTAAAACATTTTAAGCTGGTTCAAGTTAGGTTAAAGTTTCTCTGCCTCCTCAAAAACAACAGCTGCATTAAGTTTGAGAAAACAAGTCAAACAAATCAAATTCGAGATACGCTGAATCAACAACTGTTTAGTCACTCTGACAAATGTCAAAGTGTTGCTAGATTTGCTTTGCAGTTACATTTAAATTTCAACATGTGAGGCTGCTCTTAGTAGAATTGTAACCCTTATCATGATTTGCATTGTTTTTATTATCATGAAAAGAAAAAAAAAAGTGACTTATCTTGACTTATCTGTGTTAAAGACACAGCAAATTCCCATCATGTCTGTTTTCTTCACACTACAAAAGAAGGGTCCTTGGAGAAAAATGTAAGTTGGCTCAACTTGAAATAAATAAAACTACATTTAAGTTACGTTAATGACAAAAGATAGCTGATTCCAAAGAATGACCATATGATGTTTTAAAGTGTGTGAGTTCTGGTTATAAAGCTTGATATGAGTGTGAAAAGATAACTGAAAAGAGCTCACTTGGCTTTATTCTTCACTACCTCCTCGCTCTGTTTGTCTCCCAGCCTCGTCCTTCAGTTACATCACAGTGATGTCCAACCACAGTGAGTAGATTTATTCTTTTCTGTCTGTTTCCTTTAATTCATTCTGTCTCTCTCCCTCTCTCTCTTTCTCTTCCAGCCTATTCATTTTTGTCACATCTGTCTGTTTTTCGACATATTAATTACAGGGATCTGCCTTTAGTGGCAGTTCTCCAGGTTCATACCCTTTTCAAACTGCCCAGCCTTTCATACTTTTCACTGATGGCAGGTGTGGAACATTAGGACTAATCAAAGCAATCACAAACCTTTTTACATATGAGACTAAAGAAATCAAGAAAATTAATTTTATAATACAAGGTTTAGTTTCAGTCACTAAACATCAGTGAATTGTTTTAAATCTACATATTTTATATATTTTTTAATAAAAAATAAATTCAACCAGGTGTAGTTGTAGTTGTTAACGCAACATACAATACAGTAGATTTGGCCAGTGGAAACATGTTGCTTTGCTAATACTGCTAAGGGTACTGGTCTCCTCATTTTCAGACAGGAAAAGCAGGGCGGCTGTTAAATTTCTTCTAAATCAACCACCAATATAATGTTTGGAACAGTTCCCCTCAGCTTTACAGACCATTTTATCCCTATTTAGCTAATTGTTTCAGTTTTCTGGCCTGGAATCCCTACTTTCATCTTAACCTCAACCTCTCTGACAAACCCAATGTACGCTAGCTGATCAGCGTCAAACAGCAGACAGACAAAGTTAGCAAGCTAGCTTGCAAACATTGTGGAGCATTTAGCTGCTAATAACGCCATAACACTAATGTTGCTCTGTGTCTGCTGGATGTTTACATAAGCAACTGTTTGCTAACACATTAGTCATAACAACTTTATGAGGTGATAATATATCAGTATTTTGTTCTTGTTCCACAGCCCTGAAGTGGCAAAATATGAATTCATGCAGGTTTAAATCTCAAAACAAAAACTGAGCTTGCAAAATTTAGGCTGGCTTTGCAAGGCTAATAAATCAGGACTTCTCTAACATTTTTATGTCCATCACCCTGAAACATACATATTTTCTTGATTGGGATGATTTCTAGTGAACTAAATTACTGTAAAATGTATCTACAGTGCCAGTGACCAACTACAACAAGCTTTAGGTACCCCTAGAAGTCCCCTGAACACACTTTGAGAAACACAACTATTAAAAGCATGACTAGCCATATGCTATCAAATATTAAATTGCCTGCCACACTGATTGCTGCGCTAACCAGGAATCTGCTTAGCAATCTTTCTCACATTCCTGTTTTTATAACTTGTATACTGTACATCCTACACATTTTATTATTTTGTGAAACACATCCAGAAAACTGTCTCACATTATCCGCACTATGTTAGTAGCTAAAGCTAAAGTGGCTAATGTTTTGCTGCTCCTATGGCACGAGTCTTGATGCCAACCTGATCTCACAGAAAAGCATGAAATGACTACGACCTCTTAACACCGCATTACATGGTGGTGGCACGTAATGTGTTAAAATTATGTGCATTAAGAGGTTGTGGCCATTTGACATATTTCTGTGAAATCAGGCTTGTCTGTGCTTTCCAAAACCATTATAAATAACTATTAAAAAATAATTATATTTTATGGTGTGACAATGCTGTGGTTAAGGTCTGGTTAGGTTTCATCATAAATATGGGCTGCTCAAGCAGCACACTCACTCTTTTGGTTTTGTATAATGGGCTGCTCAAGCTGCCCACATAGCAACCAGGGATTTCCCCCAGCACCTCCAATGGCCAGTCCAACTCTGATTTAGGGAAGGCTTAGCCTTCTCTAACCTACATTACCCGCCACCCCAGGGGCTGATATGTAGCTATGGCTAGGCCTGTTAGCTTAGCTACCACAAAAAGTGTAGCTTACTTTAATGGCAGGTGCCTAAAATTAGTTATTTTATTCCAGTATTGCGTTATGGTATAAGCTACCAGTTTTACATGGTATCTTTTAGTGAAATGTGGCTGAAAAGAGTTGACATCCTATTTTTAGGTAGTAACTAGCAACCACACACAGTTTACCATTAATAATCAAAATATGTTGGGAGGGATGCAAGTGGAACAATAGTGACATACCATTTACAAGCTGCATATGCCAACAGATCAGCAGCAGCATATCAATAATTTTTAAGCTGTTTACATATTGCTAGGAAAATTTAATAGGCCTCTTAACACAGAAGACATTTGACATGTCATGGTAGGAAATAAGTAAATAGGTGGTAAATAATAACATCAATGATGGCTTACTGAGACACTTGAATGGAGTCAAGCCATCATTAATGTTATTAACGATGTGTTTTCCCTACAATGACAAGTCAAAGTGCCTGCTGTGAAAAAAGCCTATTGACAAGTCAGGTAAAATTAAAATTCTATTATTGTTGCCAGATGACCCTATTCTTAATTAAAAACAGAAAAAAAAAGTTTGAATCCGTTCATGACACCCAACTATGGGGCTTATTACTGAATACTAAATATCAACCTCAGACACAATACTGTCCCTGTGTGGTCTAATTCACACAGATGTGAGCAGCCATATGTTCTGTCAGCAGAGGTATAGTGAAATGGAGACGGGATCCAAAATAAAGCTGTTAAATTAAATACATGAATGAATCTAAATCCTCCAACCCATTCATGTTCTTGAATCAAGCAGCAGCCATTTAATCCGCCCCAGCACAGCTTGTTTGACCTCTACCTGCACCGTACCAAAGATGGATGGGAGGAAGCGGAAACTTGACTGCTGCTGCTCTGTGTGTGTGTGTGTGTGTGTGTGTGTGTGTGTGTGTGTGTGTGTGTGGTGCGTGCGTGTGGACAGTATGCGTGGTACATTACGATTGCAATTGCACGGCTCTTACTAGTCTGTGTTGTGATTAACATTAGCCTAGTAAATGCATCTTTTAACATGTGAATAGATGCTCATCAACACACACTAAGAAACACACTCTTCTGCATTACCACCACCCTTTGTCTTGAATTTTAAGGAGACAATCTGTTCTTCCTTGTGACGATGATTTGGATTCTTTCTTTGCCCCCCCTCTTTGTCTCTCGTTCACAAACACACACATACACCAACCTCCCAAGGGCAAACAGGGGGAGAGGCACCTGTGGCCTGCCTGATTAACAGCCATTTTACAAAGAAGCAGCAAGCACTTTCAGTACAGCAGTGATGTGTGTCTTCTGAGAATCCATCTAACAATAAAACGTGTGTGTGACTGTGTGTACGTGTGTGTAGTGCTGCGTAACTATGTCAACAACAGTCCTTCCCTACGTGAATATAAAGGTCAAGGTCTGAATGTGTCTTGTTCTCTTTGTCTAACACACACTAGTACATATGAGAACATAATGTTACTGCAAGTACACTAAAGGTTTCTTACAAAAAATCAAATCCCGTTTCTGAGCATCACGCAAAAAATGATAAATTATAGTTGTTGTGTATAGCTGCAGAAAGAACGGCCTGTATTGGATCATTTATTATTTCATTGCATAGATCATTCTTTGTCAGAGAGTTATGCACACTGGTTTTGGAGGTCTGTGCCAACAGTTTTTGACATTCATCTTAACATGGATTGTCCTCTACATGGCTAGACAAACATACTAGGGAACCCTGGAGCGAAACCCCTCTCTCACTGTAAAGTGTACAGTTGATGATGAGGGTCTTAAAAACAGGGACCCTCTTCATGCCAGGGCCTCAAGAGCATGGAAATGCACTCTGAACATATTGTGATCGGAATGGGACCAGATTGGCTAAACCAGCCATTCTCAACCAGTGGGCCTCATTGCGCCATCTAGTGTGCGCGGAGGCAGTGGTACTGCCAAATGGTCAAATGGTTATTTTTTCTGGTAATTTACAAAGTTTAAAAAGCTAGTTATTTTTATATTGAAATGTGCTCAATAATTCACATAAATAAAAAACATCAAATTAAAATGCATAATTTCAATGACCAGTTACATTTTAATATCACCACGCCAATCATGACACTTCATTAGGTAGAGATTAGGTGTTTTGCCACTGTTAGCTAGCTAGCTTTCTCTGTGGATCCTGCTTCAGAAGACATGTCTCTGTCTACTGTGTTGGAAAATGAACTGATGGAACTATCAGCAGACAGCAGCCTGAAGGTTCAGCTCACACAAGTTGACCTTGCTTCATTCTGGATACTGGCTGCCACTCAATATCCCTCTCTGTCAAAATGGGCAATCAAATTTCTGTTGCCTTTCATCGCCACCTATTTATGTGTGTTAGGGGTTTCACTTGTGACTGTCACAAAATCAAAGGCAAGGAACAAACTAAAAGCAACTTGGAATGCTACTCTGCACATCAGCCTCTCACTCATCCCACCATGACTTTTTTTGTCATGTTTTTTTTTTTTCCCTTTTATTTGGGAAGGTGGTCCTCAGAAATTGGTTAACAATCAGAAGTGGGCCTTAAGTTAGGCTATAAAAGGTTGAGAATCCCTGGACTAAACCAAATCTGGAAGTGGTCTGGTTCACACTGTGATTGGATCTCAGCCAGGTGTAACTGTAATCTGTACAGGGTGACTGCATTCATAAGAAGAACATTGACCCAGCAAGTTGAAAGATCACCTTCTTGCTTGCTTAAGCAACCCTGGCAAAACCTACTAGCAGGAGCAGTAGCTATAAGTCTTCCCTAGCAAAAAATTAATGACGCTCATCCACAACATTGCTTCCCTTGACCTGGGATGCACCATCCCCGCTGACAAGTCCACCTAGCTAATTTGCATATTGGGATCTGATGACAGTGTGGGTAGAATCAAGATAACAAGAGTGATTATTAACACCAAGTGTAACAGCAAAGGCTCATGGATTGGATGTCATTATCCAGATAATGTATCCAGATACAGATCACATATACCAGGCATATATGTAGCCTAGTAAGTGTTGCATATTCCCAAACAAAATTGTAATTAATTTGGCACACAAACCAGTGGCCACACAGTAAGATTGGACCTTTTGGAGTCCCTGGAGTTCTGGGGCCCTGGGGCAAATGCCTGCTTTGGCCAGTTGGTAAACCAGCCTTGGTCCTGTATGACATTAAATCTGCCTTTCTGAGGGAGTACATCACACTGTGCAAATCTCCAAATCTCAAGGATTCAGTGAATGCAGAATTAATCTCCCAAATTCAATTAAACAAATGTGTGACTTTTTGTGATTATTAAATCTTGAGCTGTGGATGATTTAGCTCCCCAAAGAGACATTGAATGGCTTTACGAAGTGCTTCAATCAATCACAACTTGTATACACCCACTGGATTTCACCAGCAATTCCTAGTCCACAAGCTAGCTATCTCATATGTCTTCAAGCACAGTCAGCGTTGGAATATTTACTAGAACAATTAAAACTATAATTGCATCTGTAGGCTCACTTAATGTCATTTATAGGTCATCAATTTAATGTTAACAGGCAATTACCACTCTCACCTTTTCTCTGCAACATCCATGCCTGTGACTAACTTTAAACCTTAGGCTGAACTATTATAAAATCCCTGAGGGAAGTCTGACATGGTGCTGCTTATGGATACTCCAACCTTTCCTACAAAAATCACTGCATCATTCTGTTCTGTAGAGTAATTCATGAGGTCTACAACCCAAATGGGGAGCCATACTCACATGTAAAGTAGCATTTTCCATGCTTTTCTTTTTATATTCCTGAATATACCTGCTGGTAGAAATCCCTGTCTAGATCAGTGCAATCTGAATCAACAGAAGTGCAACTTTTGGATGGTAGGTCAATTCCCCCCCAGATCCTTTGGCTATACCCACAATTTGTATCTTGCATCTTATCCAACTGCATTCTATGACCCACTGTCATCACAAGGTAAATTAATGCAAATCAACATAGACTCCAAAGACATACTGTACAAAAACTAACTTAATAGTTTGAAGTTATCCTGAACACCACATCAACAAACTTCAACTCAATCTCTACTTTCTGCATTACAACAAACCACAAAAATTCAACTGAACATGATGTCGCCTTCGCTGAATTACAAAAGCAACTTTCACAGCTGTGAAGTTAACTTGCATAGCTTTCTGAAATGGGTGTGTAAAAGGTTGGCAAATGCTTTATAAGATCTACAAACCAATGGTATTTATATTCATTGGGTTGAACCATGAAAAAACGTTGGTAAGGTCCATTACAGCAGTTTGTGGAGGGAGATTCTCAATAATTGACACCTTTTTATTTCATTTTTCATTATACAATTCAGTTATTACTCACATCAAAATTCATAATCACAAACAGCATGTTCCTTGTGTTAAACACAAACCGCACTGCGCTTCCTATAGCTGAGTGGGATCACAGCTGCATCAGTCCCAACAGATTTGGTTTGGAAGTATACTGCGAAACCTCCCTGTAAGCCAGGTCTCAGTCTAACTGCTTTGCTCTCAAATGGACATGCTGAGCTTGGAATAACGGCCAGGAAATAGGAAAAGACCTAACCAGGCTGGTGAAAGCAGCTAACAGCCTAACAGGCGTTGTCTTGGACTTGATCTTCAGAGTGTGGGTCTTTTACTTTAAACATTTAACACCTAGCCCCAGAGCCACCATATTTGTAAGGTTTGAGCACTCTGCTGTGTGTTGTTCTTGAATTCTTTTCAAAAATGACCACAATGATGAAAAGACAAAAGCCGTGACAATGGTTTAGTGTGTTTGATTGTTAGTGCTTCCATAGACATACACAACTTCTGTTCAACAATGTTAGCTCACAGTTTTTCTCTGTTCCACTATTTGTCTAGTGTCGCTGTGACTGATGTTTTAAACAAATGAAACAATATATGTAAATGACACTGGAGTAGGCATGTCAGTTTTGGCTAATTTTGCTTTCAACAGACCAACACCCATTAACTGGTGACTAACTGCTTAATTCTTAAGAAATGTTGTGATGTAGCTTTCGTTTGTGAGAGTTGTCCATCAGTCGGTGGTCAGAGCTAGCTTGTCTGCCCTGGTTAGTTTGACTTTTAGCACATCCTTCTTTTCCTCAGTGTTTTCAATGTGTTTAGTCACAGTAGCTCTCGTTGGCATAACGTTCTCAGGCTTGAGGTACGAATTTAAATAATGATACGAATATAAGGTGACCCTGATTATAAGACGACCCCCCCTTTTCCAGCAGCTGTTTTTTGAAAAATATCATTACTTTTTGAATATAACTTACATCATAGTATAGTTACGTATTCACACGCTCTACCAGGCTCTGGGAAGCGGTCAAGAATTATTTTCTCTGGCAGTTAGCATTTATAAGACTGTCTTTTTGAGCTCCTTATCATCTGTGACCATGGTATTTGGCAGCTTAACATATTCTTTTTCTGCAGTAGAGACGTCGGAAGACACTTTGGACTCATTTTCACTTGTCATGAATTTATTTCCTCCATGTCAGAAAACCGATTACACAAGCCTTCAGAAACTCCTGCAGGTTAAACTGGACTAACAAAACACTTTTAGGGCTGACTGACTCTAACATACTGTCTATAAACAGACATTAAGATACTCACTAGCCTAGCAACATTAAGGCTACAAAACGACCTATAATGCAAGACTCTATGTAGAAGTCAGTTTTACACCTGTACTTTATCTATTCAAAAAGAATATCTGATGATGTGGACATGTAGTTGTCTAGCCGTTAGCGGAATATGTATACAAATTAACCTATAGACCAACATGCATAACTGGTCAAAAATATTCTCTATGGTTAACCAATTAACCATTGACATCTCTACACTGGAGGCTTATTTCATATTTGTATTCACCATACTGACAGCACTTGCTATATGAGCTATGTTAAGGAGCATACCTGGCAAGTATGTTTTAGCCAACAGAACTGCCAAAGCTTTCTGGGTGGAGCACTTTAGAATTTATGTTTCCCTATGGTGTTTTAGGCTACTTCAACATTAATTTGGTTCAAAGGGTATACGCAACCAAAGAAAGTTGTGGACAGAACCGAACATCCTGTACTGAATGGTTCAGGACAAGTACATACACTGTTACACCCCTACTGCACAATGTTACCAGTAGTTCTTCTTTGTGGCAGGATTGCAGTTCTGGAAAATAGTCCAGCAACAATAATTTTCAGTTTCATTCCTATGCTTGCAAGGTAAAAAGTATAATTGGCACAATGCTACTGGCTACATGCTACAAGCTATTATACATATATGGATACTCACTTATTTGATTTCCTGAAGCATGCTCTGTGCAACTTCTTACAAACTACAGACCAATTCATGCTTGCCACATCCGCTAGGATACAAGGTACCGCATAGGTCCTTGTAACGTAAATTTTGTTGTATGCGCTAGAACAGCAAAATAGATGCTTGTTTGGAAGAGAGCTGTGCAAAGAGATCAGTCACTATCCACATCTGTACAATTTGTCAGATAAACACCCAACTGTAGTGTGCATAGAAGCGCAGCCTCTGTCCGTGCGCAATTCTGCAGCTTGTTGCGTCTAAATTGAAGTCACCCTCACCCTACATTTTCTTGCCCTTTGTAGTGGCACTATACTGTGCCAATGTATTGGTCTTACTGAAATAAATGAGGACCCTGGATTATTTGACACAGTGCTATTGTCGTTCTGAACGCAGCCTAAGGCAGCCAATCACTTTCCAGAAAAATCTCTTTCATCAACAGAAAACCCCTCTGAGAGAAACATTTCTGCTGGAGTTACAAGTGAAATGAAAGGTCATGCTAAGCAATTGGAGCAGAGGTCGAGATGGATGAAAAGGGGCAAAACTCCCTACAGTAGCAACCAATCTTTTGTTATAGCATTAAAGATTTGACATTTTGGTCACAGTGACCTTCATCAGATACTTTAGACTGTATCTTCTAAGCTCATCTGTCTCCAACCTTGGCTGCACAACGGTTCCAATCCTAAGAAAAGGACTAACAGATTAACGCTGCAATATGCAACTTTTCTCACAGAGACAGGAGGAGTATTGTCAGTCTTGCCCTTTTCTCCATCAGATGGTCAAGTTCTCACCCCAACACTTGTCACTTATCTTGATGGGCTGTCTGTCTTTTTTTATGTCATCTTGCCTGAGGCTGAGGTGTGCAGCATCTATCACCAGCATCACTTGTTGTTCTTCCTTTTTCTCCTGCTTACCTCTCCTGTTGTTGTTGCTGTGACCTCCGGCAATGTGGCCGCAACTAGCCTCACCTTTTTAGCCACAACATGCTAGCTGCTGACCACGCCCTTATGTCCACCCCACAGTAATAGTGGGGCCCAAAATGTCATGGCCTTCACTTCAATACTAATTTGAGCCATAAAGGGTGACTTTGTAATTAACACTCAGGTGTTTCCTGTACATCGACTATTTCCTGAAGGCCTTAGAGCTCAACCTCTCTTTCTGACATGTGTACCTTCCTCAATTTTTTCGATCTTCCACTGACTCCCCCTCCTCCAACAGTGTTATCTCCTCTCACTGGTATGAAAGCACATCAGGGTCGCTAGGCAATGTCGGCAAGGAGAAACAGCCGAGATATTGACGTTCAACTTGCTATTCTCCTGCTGTTAGCCGGTCAGGGCTTTGGTAATGAGAGCCTGGGGACCTGGCTGTGCCTGCTGTATGTGTGTGTGTGTGTGTGTGTGTGCGTGTGCGTGTGTGCGTGTATGTGAAGGAAGAGTGTGTCTATAATCTTCCTCGAGGACTTTATTGCTGCGTGTTTGCATGTGTTTCTTTACATGCAGTTGGGATGGAAACAGCTGTGGCCATGTGTTTGTGCGTGTGTGTACGTATATATATTGTGTGTGCAAGTGTAGGTGTGTGCACTTGAGGCTGATGGCCTGACAGGTTCTGTCACACACAGAAACATATTGTGGAGTGAGAGGTAAGCCGATGATAAGCATGAATAACCCCCCTCAACCCTTCTCTTATCCTCTCCCTCCCCTTTTTTCTTCCTTCCCTCCCTGCCTCACCTTCCTCCATCTCTCCTCTTCCCTCTCCCGTTTCTCCCCCCTCCCTCCCTCACTCCTCACTAATCGCCAGGCTAATTGACTCAGCCAGATTTGGCAACAGGCTTATTAGTGTCATTTCACACAACAAGGAATGACCTATGCAGACAGTGCAGCGGTGACAGTCAACACGAGCACACCCTGCAACGTTATGCTCACCAATTCCCATTACACACACAGCAAAATAAAATGACCTATTAACAGCGCTCATTATTGTTTCATATGACCAAAATGACTGTTTGAGCATACTTTGATTCATTATCTTAAGCTGTAAAATTCAATATCTTAAATTTCATACAATTTTCTGCACAAAAATGTCTGGTGGCCCTCTGTTTTCTGCTATTACTGTGCATGTTACCCACATCAGCCCACACAGAATAAGACCCTGAGGGGAACATGCTGTTTCACAGACAGGTCAGTTTATTTTTAAGGATAAGCTGCACCCCAAATTGGGCTGAACCTCCCCCCATAGAAACTGAATGGCAGCGCCTAAGTGTCATTCAGCAGCCTACCTGCAGGTAAACAAGGTGTGCGTGATTGTATGTGTCTGTATGAGCTGATTTCTGATGCGTTCATGTGTGATGATTAATCCGTCAGCGTCACCCAAATTTCTGCCTGATGGGTGTCAGTGAGTGTGTGTGTGTGTGTGTGTGTGTGTGTGTGTGTGTGTGTGTGTGTGTGTGTGTGTGTGTGTGTGTGTGCTGGCCGCCCTTACCGCTGTGCGCGCTGAACCAGCGGGGTGCGATGTGCAGGGGCAAGGTGTCAGCCAGCGACCCCCGGGACCCCAGATAGAGCACCCCGTCCGTGTGGTGCCCTCCGCCCCCAGTGTCCTGGTAGCCGGTACCGTGAGGGGCGGCGGTAGTGCCCCCTGACCCCCCTCCGGCTCGATCCGAGTCCGTCCCTCTGGGGGTGTAGAAGCCGAAGGGCACGGCGGGACTGTGCTCGATGCCCATCCCGGCCACGGAGCTCACCGAGCGGCTCCGCAGGCCCATGGTGCCGCTCGGCCGGTAGTGGCCGAAGTGGGCCGAGGGTGGCACCGCGCTGTCATCCGTAGAGACACCGGGGAAAGCACCCCGGGGCCGCCCCGCCGTGCTCTGCTTTCCCCCCATCCAAAGCGGGAGACAAATGGGTGGGGGTTCTGGGTGGAAACAGGAGGGGGCTCGGCTCGATCCGCAAAGGGTCGAGAGAGCCGAAACAGGCTGTCGCCCCCTCCCCTCGCTCCTGTCTGTCTCTCGGCCTGCCTGCCTGTCTGTCCGTGTGTCTCAGCAGGCTCGTCAGCTCTGACTCTCTGCAGACGCAACAGCCCGTTTCCCTGCTGAGCGGAGCATGAGCCAGCCCTGACGTCTGGATTCACCTCACCCGCAGACAAAACCTCGACACAACCAGGGGGGATGGCTGACACGCTGAATGACGCCGAAAGCCCAGAATGACAAACTGACGCGCACCACGCTCCCCTCTCTGTCCCAGGTGATTAAGACGGCTGTATCATTCCCGCCCGGCCCGGATCACAGCAGCGCCGCAATGTTCACTCCGCTGTTCTCGTCTCATCTGATCTCAGACATCGTGACAACTGTTGCTGTCTGTCTGACCGCCAAAAAAAACGACGGTCTGTCTCTGACAAAAATGACGTTGCCGTCCGCGCTGTCTCTCCGGTCCGGTGGTCTCCCCAGCCTTTTTCCCGGAGATCGGGGTCACAGTAAAGCCGCTCCCCTGCGCTCAGATGGGCGCTCCGCTCCTCTTCGCGCCGCCGCCGCCGCTGCTGCTGCTGCTGCCGCTGCCGGCCAGACAATGGAGGCGCTCAGTGCGCAAGCTCCGATCATAAATACAGACAGGACGGGAGACAGTGCTGGCAGATACAAACACACTTTGTTTTTATTCCTATTGAGGGGGAATGGGCTTGAAAATGATATACTTTGAGGGCTTTTGGATCATGGGGGATTTTGGGGCTGTGGCCATCTGGTAGCCTATTTTTACAGCCCTAACTGAGCCTAAATTGGATTTTTTTTTAGTTTTTACCATAATATTGTGTTTAAGAGCAAAGAAAAAAACGTGCGCTTTTGTGTTACTTTTAATCAATATGTATCAATATCTTAAAGCTTGCACAGACATTCAGTTTCTCATATAAGCAGGTTTGGAAAATGCGCATATTTAGAGGTTACAGGGAATCTCCTTTCTTAAATTAAGTTCTTCATTAATATGTTAAGTGAGGAATAGACCTGCGTGGTCTTTTTCATTTCCCATGATCCTGTTCTGCTCTCCTACATTACAAAGTTATGCACAGATTTTTCCACCATATGCTAAATTATTGGGATTACTGGCTCACATGTTTTGTTGGGGATTACTTGGTCTAATCCTGTGTGTGTGTGTGTGTGTGTGTGTGTGTGTGTGTGTGTGTGTGTGTGTGTGTGTGTGTGTGTGTGTAATTAGGCTGGTTTCATTCTGTTTGGTTCTTTGTTTCTTCACAATAACACGCAGACAGCCTTGTACAGTCTTGTTGGCCTCACTACCCAATAAGGTAAACTATGGTACTGTAGTTACTGTGATAGGTGTTAATCTATCCTGCTATAATGACAGCAAGCCTATAAATGGTCCCCTCTTGGTTCCTCAGGCATGTAAACACACACACACACACACACACACACACACACACACACACACATAGTCACACACATAAACCATATGGTTCTAATATAAATATAAGACCACAGGGAGAAAATACAGAAGCTGACAGGGCTGTGGGGCAACTTGTTGTCTAGTGGTTTAATTTGAGAGCTTCCCAATATTATCATAAGATGTACGGTAATACTCTGAAGGCTTAGCGCACATTGAAAATAGGGGATGACACAGACAGAATCCTGCAATCACTAACAGTAGGTACACAGGTGTTGCCAGACTGTCTTCTCATACAGTACATGATAAAATACCTAAATAAATTGTGTTATTAAATAAATGGTGTTATGTAAGCATTTTGATAAATCTGTAAAGAAGCAGGGCTGTACCCAGGACTTTCATGAGTCCAAATTCACCAAGCAGAATCCCACCCAACTAAGACATGCTGGTACTACTTTCTGATAAGTTGCCTTTAATAATGGGTTTGTAAGTTGTAACTAATGGCTTTAAATTCCACTTCCTGCCTCAGTGCTCTTTAATTAATCATTAACACACTCTAATAAAGCACTTCTGGATAAATCTGTGGGGTATCTGGAATCAATTTAACAACATGTATAATTACAGAATTGCTGTGGTTTATAAGGTGCTGAGAAACACCCAAATGAAAAAAAAGAATAAACACTAGCAAGAGTTTTTTCACAATGTGGCAAACCCCAAAGTCATTGTTATTAATCCTAATAACTGATTTATCAATCCTAAGTAAGTGATCTACTAACTATTAATAAAGCCATTACTTAGAACTTTTCAAAAGTTTCAAAAGTGACTTATCAGAGAGTGATCATAAAATTATTGCATTAGCCACTAACCAAACCCCGTATAATTTATTGAGTATTTAAAAAAGAAAAACACACAATTCACACATTTTATTTAATGATTGTACTGTTAATTATATTTCCACATTATGGTCTAAATTTTGCTTGAAAGCCTTCTTCACATTACCAGGTATGTAATTTTGGTAGATAATACAAAATTACTTTAATTGTAATTTAGTTTTTTCGCCAAAGAAGTCAAATTTTAAGATATTTAGTCTAAAGATGTAATTATGAGAATCAGCTTTACCCAATATGCATTATGTGTGCATTTACATATAATTGTGTAACTTTTCATTATGTCAGTAAACCCCCCACATTTGATGAAATATTACAGAGAACATGAGCTCAGTATCTACAGTAGTATCTTGAGTGGAAACAGCCAAACAACTGAGAGACATTTCACTGTCTTCCTTAAAACATTCATACATGTGACAGATATTACCACTTAAAGAGACAGCTGAAGCACCAAGAAGAAGCTTTTCTTACTTTTATTTTTTCACATTATGTCAACAATTTAGAATGTGCACACTAATGGCAAATTTACTGTAGATGACAGATTTGATTCAAACCAGACGAGTCCCACAGTGTAATGTTATTGAATTAAAATACTATAGCAGGTATATACTCAACTAAAAAAAAAGTCTATTTAGTGGTATGTAACGGTATGAAAAGACAGATCATTAAAAATTGAAAGAAATCAAGCCTTTATTGCACCTCAGTGGCAGAACGTGCTCTATTTATTCCATAATGTTCAGTTAATGGCTGCAAGCTGTGACAACAGTATTTACAGGCCTATCAGGGCAGAAATCTGTTAACACCATTTTATTTAGTCCATCTTCTAATGTGATCCACATGACTGAGATGCTGCATGCTTGTCCCCAGGGGATACACTGCTGACACTCTGTGGTGGAGCAGAGTATTGCTTCCTCTCTGTGACTGTGATACGTGCGGTGACAGCAGGGAGATCTTTAAACAGTCTGCATGACTTGTCTCCTTTTCTGACCAGTTTAATGGCTTTGTCACCATGATGCTTGGTGCAAACTGACAGCATGTTGATGTGTCCCCATCAAACAGTCAAATCATTCTGAAGTAGTTTGTCCTGCAAAGGAAAAAGCAATAATGTCTCACAACCATCCAGCAATATTCTTTATTTTCCCATGTGTTTCACTGATACAGAGAGGTGAAGTGGAACATCCTATAATGTAGCTATATTTTGAATCCAAGATGCTTTTCAATTTTCTGTTCTCTGGGGCAAAAAAAGAGCATACAAACATCATAGGTTTGTGTAAATTATTGCAGGACACAATTTTGCAGGTTCTGTGTGAATATCTGACATGGGACAATCTACCTCACTTTTTATTTGGGTTGCTGACATAAGGTATATGCTATAGGTACAGTAAGATATATTTAAATTATAAAATTATAAAATTATATAAAATTATAAAAATGGAACTAAAAGCTGTTTTAAGTATAAAGGATAGTTAAATTCAGAATTAATTAAGTATTTAAATTTATTGACTTTAATAAGTGGAGACCCATCAGTAAAATTAATAGCCAAATGACTAGGTGAATGATTGAGATTATAACTAGTACCATTATGAGATTTTTATTTAAAAAACATTTTTGAACAAAAGAAAATTCTGATTGCAGAGAGTTTTGAATTTCAGTTACATCGGTGACAGATGTGTATATAACCATGTCCTCTGCATATAACAGAACAGAACAATTAGAACACATTTCTGGAAGATCATTAATAAGAATAGAGAAAAGTAAAGGTCCTAAAATAGATCCTTGTGGTGCACCCTTTTAAACAGTTAAATGATCTGATTGATTGTAATGAAAAGAAACACACTGATGACAGTTATGGAAGTAAGAATTAAACCAAAATAATGCCTGTTGAGAGACACCAATAACATGAAGATTATCAAGAAGAAGATAATGGTCAACTACATCGAAAGCCTTGGTTAAATCAATAAAAATTTCACCTGTGAACTGACCTTTGTCTAAAGATGAGAATATATCATCAGAAATTGTACCAGGGCAGTAGTAGTATAAAAATCAGAATGAAAACCAGACTGAAAAGGGGAAATTCATAGAGATCATTAATATATTGTGATAACTGATTAAAAATTAACTTCTCAAATATTTTAGCTTTAGTGCACATAATAGAAATTGGTCTATAATTATTAAGATCAAAATACTCCGGGTCAACTTGAGGAATAACAAGTTGTGACCTCAATCTAGAAGTGACGTATGTTGCCACATCTCCCCCTCTACTGCCTCCATCTGTTCTAAACAAAACATAGTCCTCAATTTGGATTTCATTGTCAGAAATAGCCTAATGTTGTTGTGTTTATGCTGCTTTGTTTTACTGTGCAAGCAAATAAATAAATAAATACTACTGTTTAGCCAAGTTTCAGAAAGTGTGATAACATTAGGTCTATAGTAAAAAACCCAGGCTCTCAGGTCAATTTTTGGGGGGAAGGCAGCTAATGTTAAGATGGATAACTCATTTACCTCTTACAGTTTTAATGATATAAAAAAAATAAAAAAAATGGTAAGACAAATGAATACATACATAGTAGGTCAGATGATGAAAAAGGAGAGAGCCACAGCAGAGCACAAGACACACAGAGACATAAACAAAGCAGAGAAAGCAAAAAAAAAAAAAAAAAGATTTACCCTCAAAAAATAACAAATAGAAAAGAACATCATCCCTGGCATCCCAAAAAAAAAGCTGTCAACGCAAAAAAAAAACAAAAAAAAAAACAAAAAAGTTATATTTTGTCACCACTTTACATCTTTGTTAGTAGGTAAACATGTCAGATACATTGATGAAGAAGTCATCTACTCGGGTAGAAAAAATGAAATGAAAACATTAAGCCGCTTTGGGTCGGCTATCAGTAAAGTTACCAGTTAAAGGGCCCACACAGTCAGTACATGCAGCTATTTCACTTGGGAGCTAATTTAGCAGAAGGCTAGTGTGTCTAGATGTGAGGCCGGCCAGATAGCAATAGTCAAATTGGAGATAGCAAAAGAGCGGCTATCTGGCTAGCATAGCTAGTCCGAGGAAACAGTCAGTGGGGCTAATTGTTAAGTGCCCATACTAGTCAGCATCAGGACAGATGGACGCTAAATAGCTCTGAGAGGAAAGCAGTGGGATGAGGCCCCTCAATGGATTCAGGTAGGCCAATGACTCTAATGTTGTTACGGCAGCTGGTTGGAGTGAAATTACTTGGTTTTCGAAAATTTAGACGAAAAAGGTTGAAGGAGCGAAACTCAACATGTGCCTACTCCATCACACACAACCGTAAATATATTCAATTTAGAATAAAATAAAACAGTGCAAAGCAAAAAATCTTACATTTGAGAGGCTGGGACCAGCCAAAGATTTGCATTTTAGCTTGATGTCAAATGATCAATTATCAATATATGCAGAAACAAAATTAGGAGACAGAAACTAGATATAAAATATTAAATTTTCAAAACCAAACTTCATGAAAAAGTACAAAAGAAGTCAAATTCAGTTATTGATAATTTATTTACTCATAGTTAACAGTTAACAGGAATAGCATATACAGTTTTTGCATGATAAATCCCACATAGTGAGGAATTCCACCGCTATCCATTCATCATCTTGATTCTCTTACATTTTTAGATTAAAGGCCTATTGTTTTCTTACCTTGGAAAAGAGTACACTGTTAATTAATGGTGATATGGACAATTCCCAGTGATTCCACTTTTAAAATAATAGCATCTTCCGTACAATATCCTGTTGATTTATACATTGGATTAATCCCTGCCTGGATCCAAAGTCCTGTTTCAACAAGAAATACTTCTAATGAGCAAGGTGCTTTTAAAATGCCATATCATTAATTCATACAATCATTCTCTGTACTCAGCGACGTTCCACAACACCCCTCAGATTGGCAGTATCTTCAAGGTTCTCTTGGGAGCAGAATTTTCCCAGGATTCATCAGATTGTTTGGATCGAGGGCATCCTTGAGACAGTGCATGACCTGGATGGCCATAGGTCCCATCTCCTCACACAGCAGCGCTCTCTTGCCTAAACCCACTCCATGCTCCCCCGTACATGTACCATCCATGGCTAGGGCTCGCCTGGAGGGGAAACAAAGCACCATGGAATTTTCCCTCATCAAAGTGAACACTGACTTTCAACAAAGGTATGTTTTTAAGGATATTATCCCAGTGACAAGCTTTTGGACTCCAGCTACAATTCTGCTCTACGTTTTGTGAGTGTGTCCTATCATGCTTTCTTCATCTACTCTTTGCCTTTGGGATCTACTGCTGCCCCTACTGAGCCACTGGAGTTTACAGCTCATGTAGGCATTTTTCAAAAAATCACTGTTTATGGATAGATCCCACAATATCCAACATCCTTTTCAAAACCTTATACTGAAAGTTTTGTGCTCTGAAATCAATACCAGTTAAGCGATATGGGTGAGCGATGCCAAAAGGGAGGTGAATCTGTTTGAAGATAGGTGAGTTGAGTGAAAAGGATTAGGAAAAGTGTGGGGAGGATTAAGGGGAAGAGAAAGGTGTTGAAGAGTGAAGGGGAAGTTGCTAAAAAGGGAGTAGTGAGGCCTGTCTACCTGAGTAAATGTGCAGAAGCTTGAGGCATACGCACTTGAACGACCCTCAAAAATCAGTTTATAAGGGAGCCCTGCAGAGTAAAGCCGTGTCTGGTGGGGGGTTTATTAGACAGTGAGGAGCATCGAAGGAAGGAGAGGTGACACATTACCTGGCCAGTCTCTCAGTGAACAGGTGGACCCTATGGAGCTCCTCTGGGTCATTGGGGTCCACCACCATCAGACAGTGAAAGTTACCATCACCCACATGACCTGCTATGGGACCTGAGGGCAAACAGAAGTCATAGTCATTACACTGGAGAACTTAACACATGAATCGATATGAGGTATTTCTTTGGTGTGTCCCCTCTTCTTCTGTGTGCTACATTTTTGGTGATAATATTGCACATACTTTTTAAAGTTTTTTATTGAGACCTGTTAGTTCCCATCCAGACACTTGTTTGTCATTCTGATGACCTGCCCGCTATGAATGGGTACGAGATCAGTTGATTAATAATCTAATGCAATGGTCCTACATGAATGTTTTGGGGGATTAATTATCAGCAATGTACAGCTATGTACAAAACAAACTGTGGTCAGAAGTACACATGCTGATTCTTAAAAGCAACTTTAGAATTATTTTGGGGGGAAAAATGAATGAAAATGAAAAACTAGGTAGCACTGTCTCTAGAAGATGTAGATGCTAGTTTTTGACTACATATCATTACAAATAGCAATGCATGGATAGTTTTGCTGCTATTATGAGGCTGCTATGCTACAAGCTGCATATAGGGTTCAGTGTAATTCTGTCCAACTTGCCTGTTATGGTTTTTATACCCTTTTTTCTGATGTATCTCATTCATCACATTGGTGACATGGGATGCATCATATCTGGCACACTGACTCTTGTTTATTTTATTTATTGACAATATGACTGAAAAATTTGGGTATTGATTACTCAATCTGTAAAAAAAACAAACAAAAAAAACAAAAAGGAAAATCAAAGTAAAAAGGTTTTCCTGATGAAGACCTTGTAGGTCCAAATGTTGCATTAGTAAAAATTATTGTGAGAACTTACAAAACCTCACTTTTTTCTTTGTATGCTGTTTTTTTTTCTCCTGCATCTGTACCCAACATGAGTTGGATCTGCACACTGTCCACCTTCTTTGCAGAAAATCAGTCTGCCTCACATCAGCCTATAATACAATACAATATAACACATTCCTCCTCTTACAAGTGAAAAGCTAAATACATAAGCAATAAAATGCACGCTTGCTCAATTCGACACACTCAGTGGTTTTGCTCTTACAGCTTTACATGATGTGGTGTGGTCAGTGGTGGCTGGCGTTAGAAAACACACACTGAAAACAGTGTAAATGACATTACTGAGTCTGTTTGCTAACTGCATGAGTCTTCCCTATTTATGGAACTGCTACACAGTGTTTTATCTTTTACCATTATCCTAACTAAATCAGTGCTTTTCAGCCAAAGTTACATGGTGACATTTTAATCCTGCTTTCTTGTTTGTTGTTGTTGCTGGGACTTCCTGCTCTGTGGCCACCAGTCACAGTTTAATAGTCAGAACTAAGGGTGTGCTCCAAAACCTGAATGGCAACACCGGTTTGTGCCGGAAAACCAGTGCTTCCTTTGATCTTCCTTTCATTTTAATTCGGCACACAAAACAGCACATGCTGCTTGTGCCGACTTCAATTGATGACTCATGTATCAACAGTGTGATTAACAATACAGACTAATACAAAACACTAGATCCACTAGAAAAAGGTTCTGTAATTTCTATGCCAACAATTAAAAGCTGTTAAAAGACGAAATTAAAGTTTACCACAGCACCTCCTCCACTACCTGCAGCTGTTTAATCGTCAGCTGACAGACAGCAACTTTTCATTTATGCAGGTTTGGTGCCCTTGCTGCTACATAACAAGCAGCTTGGCCATTTAAATGGTATACAAACAAAAAATGTCCAAACAGCTGAATATTGAATTTTAAATATACTGCTTATTTGTGAGGAAATAATTACATCACTGGAAACAGAGGAAAATGAATCTTGCATTGTGCTCTTTGATTAAGACTTGATCTGAAGGTTATTTTAATGACTGTAGTTAGTCTGTTACATAGACCATTCACACAATACTCAATTCAAGAAACTAATCCTTTTTTAATAATTAGTAGAAATCTTATGACTTTTACTCAACTAACATTCTTAAGATTGGACTGTAGCACTATAAGTTGTCCTGTCAGTCATAATCAGTGTTTACACTTTGTTTAAATGCTCTGATTGCAATAATTACGATGGATTCACAGGTTTTGTATTATGCAGCTTTATACTCACCATATCAAGCATTATTAACATCATTAATATTGTTCTCTGCAGAGCTAACCTGTAAGTCTGTTCTTAATCAGGTCCTCCTTTGTCTCCACTATGATTTGAGGCAGTCGAGACAATGGGACACACACATCTGTAGAGTAGGCCTGCACGCACACACACACACGCACACAAGGAAGATAAGGTCACAGAATTGGAGCTACATCAAGTGGTTGTCTTTTGCAACCGCTAAGATTTAAAACGTTAATAAAATGAGACATAAAAGTGCCTCAGGATGGTTATGGTGTTAGTTTAGCACAGGGCTATCAAGCAAAGCCTTTCAACCACTGTGGTCATTAACTGCCCTGTTGATCATTGTTAAAAGGCAACACATTTATCCAGCAACTCTACCTTGAGCTCTGACAGTATGGAGTTTTCCACACGGCAGTCACAGAGGAGAGTAATGTAGCAGTGAGCGATGATAATATGATACAGCCAACATGGTTTTATCCCTTTGGAATATTACATTTACCTGACCTAAGGATCCTCTTGCGCTGTTACTTATCATCAATCTGTGCTGCTCAGTGCATTAAAGAACTTAGTTGGTGGTTAAATGAAGTATCTTACTTTTCTGGTCTTCTCTTTTGAACATGCTTTGTAAACTTAGTAGATTTCAACTCGGGTAGTCATTTTAAGATTCCTATGTTTTTGGTCATTATGTTTCATTAAGTATTTCAGTATTAAAACCAGCTTGTTAAACCCCAGTGCTTTCACCACGGGTAAAGTGGAAGGTTACTGTCTTTACCTTGCAACCAGGTCTCAGAGCCAGAGCAGCATACCAGGCATCATGACGAGCTTTCCACAACTGGCTTCGTGTTTCTGCATCTCGAGCCCACTGGAAATCTGAGCCTCCATTACTCTGTGTGATGTCCTCTGTAGAAACAAATGGAAAAAGTGTTTTTGTTGTGACACTGCACTGGTATAATTTTCATACCTGTAGGATTGTTAGTTGAACTGCCATGTCTACGTTTCCTGTAGTTTTAATGTTTATAGCTTACAGCCTGAAAGTTACTGCTCCAGCTCATTCTAACTTTCACTGCATCTACTTTAGGTTTTGCTAATTGTTAAAAATTTAAAGGTGCAGTATGTTAGCCACAATATTAATTTCTTAGTTGGAATAGAGAGGTACTGTATTATCAGTGAGGTACATTTTCAGCAGTGTTTCAATAACACTAAAAGGATTAGTGCTATTGCAGCCCTGTGAGGCTACATTACTCATTACACACCAGTTAAGAGCCTAGCATACTAATGTGCTAGCTTAAGTATGCGCTTACTTGCCAAGGTTATGCTATTAGCATGAAACATATGTTAAAAACTGGATAACATGTTAACATTCAGCATGTCACATTAAGAATTTAACATGATATGGTTACTCTGTTAACATGCTAACGATTAGTTTGTCAAATTTAGCTTGTTGGACAAGTTAACATTCTAGTTGTTTTACTAATGATTTGTTTAAACGTTGGACATACAGTAACATTCAAAAGTTTGGGCACACTTTCTCATTCGGTGTGTCCAAACTTTTGTTACGATATGCTAAATGTTATACTATAGCACATGATAATGATGAACTCTTGTTTCCTTTAGGTTATGGAATATTTGACTTGTTGGTGGCTTTAAATGAAGTTAGGAGATAACTGGAGTCATTAAGATTCATCCTCTGGAGATGATAAGTCTGCACCAAAAATTCCTTCCAATAGTCCATCTTATAGTTATCAAAGTATTTCACTTTGGACTAACATATTGGACCAACACTGACACTTCTAGAGCATAGCTAAAAATCAACATTGTCAACTCTCAGATGTTGCTAAAAATTTGAGGTATGGACTGTATTCAATACTGTCACAGAAAGTCACACTTACATGTTACATTATTTGCCTGTAACATTCCTCAGAAAGACTTTAAATTTTTCTTAAAGAAGCTTAAAGAAGAATATTTCATGATTCCATGATAAAACAATCTAAAACAGTATGAAAAGCAATAGTATGTGGCTTTAATGCTAGCTAGAAATGTATGACTATTGTTTGTGATTTGCACACTCACACACCAGTTGTGTTGACTTGTTCCTCCAGGCTCCGCTCAGAGCCGTGGAACTCCAGGAAGAGAGTCGGGGTCACAGGATAGGATAGAGAGCTGAACCTGTTGCAAGCATCTATCATCACATCATCTAGAAACTCTGGATGACACACACGCACGCGCGCACACACACACACACACACACACACACACACACACACACACACACACACACACACACACAGAGTTAGAGCACACAGAGAAGGAAGACAAATGTCAGTCTGATGTGTCTAAAGAGGTAATTTTTCTGACTTTTGTCAATGTTTGCTTAATGGTCAGATACATATTTTCCATCTGCCAAAAATTGATATTGATCCTATTATCAAATTTCATGATGTATTTTCCCTTCTGTATCCGATCGTCCTCCTACTGCAGGAATCTATTTTCTCTAAGGGATCAATAAAGTCTCATCTCTTCCTTGTTTTGTCCTTAAAGTCAATTCTCCTGAACCCTGTTCATCTTCTCTCCTCCTTCCATCTCTCGGTTCATTTGTTTTTAATTGCATCTTCGGTCTTGACCACAAACTGTGACAAAAGAAGCAGATCATTAAAGATACAATCTGAGGGGATGTCTTCGTCTGTGAGCTTCTACAAGAAAATAAATGTGATTTCATTGTTAAAAATTCCCTTTGTACATCTCAGAAATAGAAAATGTTCTTCAAATAAACTGCAGTAGCTCCATTCTCAATGTGTAGGCAGCAACCTGCACTGGTTCTAGCACATCCAGGCCAATCTTCAAAAGGTGGATGAATAAATCCAACCTGCCCAGTAAGAGTTTTTAAAACACAGCATTATGGCCTTTATATGTATGGCATGTTGGTGATCTTATTTTGAAATCAGTTAACAAGACTTTCAAAGTAGATTTTAACATCATCTATTTGTGACATGTGTCTTAAATATGCTTAAGGAGGAAGCCGTCCAATCAGATCTCATCATCGACCCATCATTTATTAACAGTCAGAAAGTCCTCCCAGGTTTTGAATACTTGGGTTTTGACTCAAGATGTCAGTCAAAGTAAATTAATCGAAACAGACAGCTTGAGCCTTGTTTAGACCAGAGCCAGATGTAGCCAATAAACAGATCATGGGTTTGGGGGGTTTCATGATTGATTACTTATCCCCCATTGCCCCAGTGCAGCACACTTTAGTGGGCGTTTACAGTCAAAACAGCCCTGTGTTGAAAAATTGCAAGGGGCTGTGTTTGTGTGGGCCTGCTGAATCAGATACCAGTGAGATGATGAAATCTTATCCAAGAAGTCCAGTTTGATAAACAGATTTGTGAGTGTGAAGGCTTATCGTATACCAAAATACAACACAGCAGTTTATAATATAGAGAGGAAGGATTTTACTGCTTTTTTAAGTAATCACAGTGACAAATATTTCATCTGTTGTCACAATGATTACGAGCTCCACAGTAGAAATATGCTGTTCATGTTACAAAGTCATCCACCAGGAATTGCATATATTTGATATGTTAACACAGCCCTTTGCTGGATGACAACAGTTGAATCAGGTTTAATTTTTTTGCCAGGGTTGAGTTTTTGCACACAGTGGTGCTGTCAGAGCGCAGCCTTAAGCCTTAAGCTTAAGTGTAGATATAAGAGTAGATATAAAGTTATATCTAATTTTGCTTCAAAACAGTAGGGCTGGGCATTATAGCCAAAAAATCAAATCTAATTTTGTTTTTCAAAAAATGGCATCATTTCATAATTTCTGATCAATTTTTGTTTTTCTGCTCAATGCAGAATTGAAATGTCATGTTTTTTTAGACAGTTGAACTCGAATTATACCTGGACCACCTGCAAGGTTGTCATCATTATACATAAAAGAGCAGAAAAGTCAGCTCACTAATTCATCTTCTCTGTTTGTGTTTCTTGACAAGACATCAGCCTGATATCTGCAGACCCCTGGCTAGCTAGCGTTAGCTACTCAGCAGGAAGAGATAAACTGAACAATGTAGAATTTGGAAAATATCATATATTCTTTTATCAATGAGTTTGAGAGCTAAGGTCATTCTTTAAACTTTTAAGAGACAGATACCATTCAAAATCATGTGCATTAGACCTTCGTGTTTCCAGATAACTCAGTGTAAGTGCCTTACTGGTGTTACTCCTTCAAGTCCCTTAATGTGCTTTTATCAGTGTCATTTGATCTGTAACTCTAATGCAGTCTAGTTGGTCCTACTTATTTGTTCTAAGTATGAAAATAAAATATAAGCAACAAAGCTGTTATGACCCTGAGGTTGTATACTGACAGTGCCTGTATATTTGTGTATTGTGTGTTTGAACCCCCCCACGCCCCCTTTGTGTGTCTGTGGATTTGTCTCTCCCTCCGTCTGGTAACCTGCTGTTGTAGCTCTGCGTGTAACAGGCTGCAGGTGATTCTCTCTGATTGCCTGTGTGAGTGATTTTGTGATTGAGTGTGTGTAGGTTGTTCCAATGAGCTGATTGGTTCCAGCCTGAAAGCTAGAGGTTTACAGGCTGACAAAATATATTGAAATTTATTGACTGTCTTAGAGAAAACTACTTGTGGTGCAGTCATCCTAACTCGGGCATTATTTTGCTTCTTTCCTCACCGATGCGAGCAATGGGAACTCCAGCCTGTAGAATCTGCACAGTGCTGTCAACAGCAGCCTGGACGGAAGGAAAAGAGCAAACGGCCGACACCATGGCCTCTGGGATTCCGTAAAGACGCAGTGTTGTCTTGGTGATGATCCCCAAGGTGCCCTCTGACCCCACAAACAGGTTTGTCAGGTTGTATCCTGCTGAAGTCTTCCTAAAGATTGATAATAATGGATATTAGGAAGGAAGACACATATAAGAATGCATTGTAGCATATTTGTGGCTCCAAAAGGCAAATGTTTACATGTACACTAACAGAAATCCTGAAAGACAAACATTCATCAGAAAGTGTGTAATATTTCCATTTCTGTCCTTTTTGCTTGTCGTTGACTTACCTGGGACGTCGACCCTTCCCAGCAGTGTGTATGATCGTCCCATCAGCAAGCACCACCTCCAGGTTTATGACATTTTCTCTCATGGTTCCATAACACACTGCATTGGTACCAGACGCACTGGTGGCGGCCATACCACACAGAGACGCATCAGCTCCAGGATCTAAGTAGAAAACAGCACATCAATAGTGCTTCTTAAACCATTTTAAAGATGAATAGAAATTAAACATATAAAACAGGCAGAAAATACAAATCTGCTTGTCACACTGACATCACTGTGTGTCTCAACAGCACATGGCTTAAATTGAAGAAGAAATGTAATTCAGCCTGTACTGTTTTCATGTTTCTTCTTCATTTAATCCTCCCTTTGCTTTTTTATAAAAATGAAAATCCTTTTGGTGTTGATAAGATTTTTTTATCCAACATCACCACCTGCTGGATAAATGAATTCAACAGTTTTCATGACAGTTGAAAAATTAAAATAAGTCCTATAGAATTGCCTTACATGTTTGTTACATGACATCACATTTTAAAAGGAATAAAGATGTGTATTATCACCTGCCTGGCTTCAGTTTTGTGATATAACCTATACTCCGCCAGGCCAACCAGTGGAAAACAAATCTGACATCACAGACTTTTGCTCCCTAAGAAGATGAAAAAGTCCTCACAGGGGAAAAAGATTTAAATTGTTTCATATATGTCCCTGATAGATGCCAGAATGGAAAAGATTTATCTTGTAAAATGCTTTTTATGTGGCTGACCAACAGGGAAATAGAAACGTGAGTGTATCCACATGCTGGATTGATGCTGCTGGCATCCATGACTGAACAGGCTGAGCTGAAACACACTGCCAAACAGACAACAGTGCAGACGGATGCTGCATGTCACACCCAGGATGTGAGGGATTGCCTGGGCTGGAGGAAATTCTATGCCAAACAAAACACAAATTATCCGATAATCAGATTGAAATGCCATTTCGTTTCACTTCATTCATTCAGTCTAACATCATTAGCATGTCAGCTAATTATGGGGGGGGGTGGGGGGGGGCGTATTTTCTTTTGATTTGCTCTAACCAATCAATAGTGAGTGTTTTATCTGTCCCATTGATGTCATTTTCAGTTTACATGGAAGCTGCAGTAGAGGTCACTGGGAGCAGTTAATATTAATCACATACAATTTATGTATGTTACTTTATAATAATTTGTACCACTGCATCCACACTTATCCACACTTGTCACCATTTTTCTGTCTCTATTTTTGAGTGTAGCTAGGTAGCTAGCTAGTTATGTCGGAAGATGGTGACCCCATTCTTCATCCCACCTTCTAAACTGATTGTTTCTCCAACTGGGGAAATAGCCATCAGTGGGTAAATTTATTAATCTGTTAAAATACACTTTTAAAAAGCTTCTTGTGCATTTAAATAACAATCTTTAATCACCTACCTCTTATCTAGCATCACCATCTGGTCAAAATTTCTGATTGTTCTGATTCTGATCTGATTAGTTCTGTGTGTTAGCATGCTAACACACTAAACTAAGGCAGTAAAAAATGATAACTGCTAAATATCAACATGCTAGCATTCTTCCAGATGGTTAGGTTGACAGGTATGCAGTGTTTCCCCTATATTCATTCAGTAGTGGCGCACCGCCGCTTCTAAAATTTCAGACAATCATTAATATCAACAGGCTGCTAATGATTTTCACTCGCACACTGTGTGAGCACAATAACACCCTACGTTATTGTGGATTTTTTTTGGTCATCTTCCCTCTCCTCATTCCTCAAAGGACATCTACGTGAAAGGTACAGGAGTAGCGTAGCTCCGTTAAGGAATAAGGCAGTGCGTGTGTATGTATGTGTGTGTAAGTGTGCGTGTGTAGTTGCGCGAGCGGCAGAAACATGATGTGAACGCGAGCGGAGCAGAGGAAAAGTTTAGCAGTAAGTTGTCAATCTGGCAGTAAATGTACAGTACAGGCTGTGTGTCAGTTAATAAATGCTGCAGCTCCTCAAGACAAAGAAAATACTCATCTATTGAAGGGTGTTAGCCCTGAAGTTACCAACAACGCGTTAGCTTAACTTGACCAGTTTTTTCATATGCCCCCACATATGACCCCCCTCCTGTATGCAATAACTCTGTTGCCTCCTGTTAGATAGGATGCTGTAGCCATTCTCTACAATGCATACAACTGAAGAAGTTAAGATTCTCTCTGAAAGGATCCCTGAAATCCTTCCACAAGACCTGGAGTCCCCTACCAGTCATTATCAATGACCTTACTGTCATTCCTGATGCTGATGGTATCTGCTTGGTAGAGCCATGGATGTATAAAGAGAACTGGATAAAGCATCAGAGGTGGGAGCCCATTCATTCCTATAAAAGTTGCTCAGTGGCGCATGAAGCCAAAATAGTTCAACTTCTTCCGCATTGCTTCCACATCTATGGGGCCCATAAAGCAAGCACACTAGTGACTTCCACTGGCCAAGCCAGCTACTTCTGGTTTAGCCCTCTGGCTAAGTTGAATGGGGATAAAACAATTCAATTGTGCGGCTCTTCTAGACTTTCCAAATGTCACCGGTCCAAATGGATCAAATTCTAGTAGAGAAATGAATCATTTCACAGGGGTTGTGATGCTCAAAAAATGTATCCACTAACGTCTCTTTCACATTGTGAAAAAAAAAAAGAAAAAAAAAGAAAAGCCATTCTGCCATTACTCCAACACACTGTGATATGTAATGAAGAGGCCTCCACTCTTCCCTGTCATGATCTTGCTTATTTAATGGCATTTACCAATGTCTCAAAATGAATGTGGCAATCTTTGATTAATATTGAAAGACCACATATGGCACATTTACTCCTGAGATGAACTCTAATTATTAATTTACTAGTCTTCTTACTGTGCTCTACCTCTGAGCTACTGGAAACTAGAGTGAAAACTGGGAAACAGTGCAACTGACCAACAGGAAACCAGAGGCCAGTGTCTCGAAGGTAGGCATTGAGGGCCTTCCGGGTCACTCCAGGCTCCACTGTCACATCAAAGTCCTCCTGGTGGAGATCCAGAACCTGGTCCATGTTCCTCAGACTGAAGCACACACCACCCTGAGGGCAGGAGGAACAAACATGTAGACATACAGTAGACACATCCAGAACCACATTTTGTTGTCTGTTTTTCATATTTATAGTGTGTTTTTATATGGCAGATATTCAATTTCCTGTTGTAAATTCCCATGTTCCACTTGTTATTTTGCAATCTCCATACATATGTATTTTTATACTTTCCATTCATTAATTTCTACTCAAAGCTGTTGTAGGAGTATTTTACATGTTGAAATTTTATTTGAATTCAGCAAAAGTAATCCCACCATCACTCATATATTTGCTTACTGTATTAATGTATATCACTATTATTATTGCCATCACATCTAAGTGGGAGAAAAGCATCACTGAACACATCCAGTCACAGATATAGTACCACTGGTACTGTGCATCCACAGACATGCAGGGGGCTCCTCTCTCACCTTCACTGCACTGACCCCTCCCTCCAGGCCAGTTCCAGTGCCAAAGGGGATGATAGGAAGGTGGTGGTTGTGGCAGACCTTGGTGAGGGCGCCGACTTCCTCCACACAACGAGGAAACACCACCACATCTGGCGGACGACATCTGGACAGTGGGAAAGCAACACTGTCACTCACTGTTCTCCATACTTCTCCACAAAGCGGCATCTTTTTGTTATTACCCCGTGTAGAATTCAGGTGGAAAACATCCTATTTATAATCATGTGCTTTCACAAAGGCATCTATAATCCCCAGGAAACCAACACTGGTGCCTTTACAGAGGTCTATGGAGAAACTGTCTGTGTGCAAATAACCTCTGCTACAAGCAGACTAGAGGAAGATGTGATGAAGTAATCAGTTTCAAATTAAAAACAAATCAGAGATTTAACCTTTTAGTTCTGTTAAATGGCAATGACAAACTTACCATTTTAAAGCTGCACCAATAAACATTTTTCTACAAATGGATCAAATGACTATGTGTAATTTGAAAGGTGTTGCTTGTAATGACAAACCCACAAAGATTTATCACCTTACTGATTTTCCATTTAGCTCTTCAGAGTTTTTTTTTTTGCCTCTTTTAGTTCAATGTTTTGGTTTTATGACCAGCAACTCTTCTCTCATCAACTTCTATTCCAGCAACAACAGGAAACTTTTTTTGACAAAAAAAACTGTGCACTATCTGCCCAGCACCAAACAGGAGATATACTAAGTTAGCAACTAGCTGGTGAATAAAGTGGGGCATTTAGTAGATATTTTTCTTCCTAAGGTGTTGGTGGAAACCAAAACGGAGCTAGAAACACAATTCCAAATGAATGCTAATGTTGAATGCTAACTTGTTCACTGTAACAACTTTTTAAGGTTATATTGGCAATATTGGCCACTTTAAAAACATAATAGGTAGAAATACAGTTACTGGCACACTGCACTGCGGAGCTGCTGCTGATCTTTTGCCTTCATGTCAGGTATCCCATGAAATCTTTGTTTCTCTTCGTGTCTGTCCTATCATTTCCTTTTAATGTAATGCCACTCAACTTGTCACGGTATTGTATATTGTATTTTGTATATAATGCTGCTTTTTAGCCACACTGGTGCCACAAAATTTCCATCAGCCTCAGCTGTCCTTTGTGTTTAACACTGAATAGCATATTCTGTAGTTAGCATTTCGCTAACGGAGCAACTAGCATTACTGTAGACTCAATCTCAGACTCAAAAAACTCAATTTTTGTATAGAATTGAATACACTATTAACATGCGGTATTAGTCTGTATGTATGTAACAGAGTGAGAGAGACTAACCTGTGTACAGACTCATCTTTGCCATGTTGTTGTCTGACAGCATCACCCAATGAGACACCATCCTCACCACATACAGACCTGAATGCAGAGAGTATGCTGTCCAGAGTCGCACTCTGTGTGAACACACACACACACACACACACACACACACACACACACAAACACACAAATGATTACATTCACTGGAGGAGAGTGATTCATCACTACTGCACACTTGAATTGAATAGTTCATTGTACAATAGTACATCCCAATTAATTAATTAACCTTTTAGTCTATGCATTGTCAGAAAACAGTGAAAAATACCTATTATAATTTCCCTCAGCTAAGGGACATGTATGCAAATGTCTTGTTTTGTCCTAAACCCTCAAAGGTATTAACTTTACTGTCATACAGTGGATATAGAAAGTATTCAGACCTCCTCACTTTCTTCATTGTGTTGTAGGTTTCATTTTAAATGGATAAAACTTCCATTTTTGCTTCTCAAGCTACACTCTCAATAACCCATAATGACAAAACATGTTTTTGCAAATTCATTAAAAATAAAAAAACTTAAATCTCTCATTTGCCTGACACCTCAAATTGTGGTCAGCCTGTTTGCTTTAATTGTCCTTGACATGCGTCTAGAGCTTGATTGGAGTCCACCTGTTGCAAATTAAATTGATTGGACATAGTTTAGAGAGGCACACACCTGTGTGTGTATATAAGGTTCCACAATTCACACTGCAGGTGAGGGCAAAAACCAAGCTATGAAGTCCAAGAACTCTCTGTAGATAAAACTGTGGTGAACAATAGTCATTAATTAGGACTTCAACAGCAAAATAAGTTTTAAATTCCATTAGTGATTGTGAAAGAACAAAAAACAGTCTTTATCCTACTGATGTGTCCTGAGGCCAATCCTTAGAAGTGTTAACAGGGGATTATTTTAATGGATAGAAATGTAAACATTAATGAATGAAGAATGAAATGTTGTTTATTAAAACACTCTTAACAACAGTGACAGTTAAATATTTTTAACACACAGAGCCCATGGTGCGAAGTCACACATGCAATAAAAAAATAAAATTCAGAATATATTGTAATATTAAAAAGGTAAAAAGTAAAATGTTTTGCTGATCCTTTGATAATGTCAATTGTGGTTCTGCCACTCAGGTGCCAATCAGGCACCTGAGTGGCAGCACCTGGGGGTACCAGGAGCTCAAAACAAGAGTCAATAGCAACAGCAAAATAAGCTGTTTGGCATTGGCAGAGAAGATTTGACAAATTTTTCATGGGCGCAAACCACATACTCAGCTCTGCTGCTCATCCCACAAATGCATGTTCCCTACAAATGAGGCACCATTTAAAAGGGAAATAAACAGGCTTTCCAGCAGTATAAGTTTTATTGCCAAGAAGCATTGTTACAACAAAGAAATAATCCACCAAACACTAATTTCCTTATTTTTTGTGCTAAGTTAAGTTTTATTATTGATTGCATATGATGACATGGCCCCAGATGAAAAGGTGACCTTCTTCACAACTTTACGGATGTGGTCTAAGCAAAACGCCTGTCCAAAGGTGCAGAAACTTTTGATGGCACCCTCCTGGTGGTGGTATTCGTACAGTAGGCAGTAAGTCAGGTAGAGTGCAGACACAGAGATCCCATTCCAGCCATCTGAATCACCATACTCTCTGAAAGGAGCTGGCCTGGCTTCCTGTCTTATGAACTGAGTGATGGTTCTTTGACCATACTTTCCTACATCACCATCCATGATGTTTTGGCAGCTAGGGAGGTAGGCCAGGTTAGCACATTCATATTTCAGGTGCATTATCTCCATGATCTGGTTTGCTATGCCCATGGGTGAATTGCCTGTGCACCTGAGCTCATCCATGACCAATTTACAGATGGGATTCTTCTAGGTCAGGTTTGTGAACCTCTTTGGAAGATTTTCCAGGCAAAGTTGGTTGTCAGCATGCCACCTCTTCCAGCAAACTGTGCAACACAGCCTGGATGACAACAGGTAGTACTGTCCAGTCGTGCCAACAATCACACGAGGTCTACCAATGTTTGCAGAGACAACTTGGGGCTGAACACAACCTTCAACACATGGCAGAGTGTCATTGTTTCTCAGCCTTCGCATTAAGTTGTCGTTCTCTGGCTTCCATATGAAAAAGGGATGGAGCTGAAAGTACTTTGGGGATGGAAGATCAGAGATGTGTCAATTAATTCTGGCTGGGGAGGGAAGCGCCACAATGACACCATTTTTATAGAGTTGCTCACAGGGATGGAGCCTGGCCAGATACCCATGGGTTCCAGCTCTGTCTTCATCCAGATCCTCTGCTGCTGTGACTGACATGGTCATGGCCAGGAAGTTGTGGAAGAGGACAGTTGGGAACAGCTGATGGCCAGGGTGATGGCTGACCTAGTCCGACAATAAAAAATTATTAAATTATTTAAATTATTAAGATTTAGTGTGACTTGATTCTGTCATTCTGGCACACACACACACACACACACACACACACACACACACAAAATTTAAACACTTATTTTGAGCTGTCTGTGCAACTGGCAGTTGTAGTGGAGGTTGACGGGGCATTGCAGACCTCACAGGAGAACATAAAAGTGTTTCTGACACTACACAGAATATTAAACATTTAACTGTTATTCAAAGTAAGATAAAGAAAGAATATAATAAGACACTCTGCAACTACTCTACAGTCTGTGAAATTCAGAAAGCCGTACACTGAAGAGCTTGCTATTTTTTGTTTAATTTAATTTTTTGTTCAATTGTTTTGTTGTTTTTTTTTAAAAACTGCACACCAGTCTTTGCTTAGCAAATGTTTTTAAAAGAAGGTTAACATGATCTTGCATCTGATTTACAACAACTGAACAGACTTTAAAGGTTTTACAACAACAGTTATGATGCACACTACATAGATATTTATGTGATGCAAATGCAGTTAAAATGATGCACACCTCGTACTGTGACAGTTGTCTCTTTGGGCAGGAAACCTGCTGTTTCTGGCATGAGAAACATAATTTCCCAGGGAGGGGGCACAGGTCTCTTAAAAGACAGCACAGCTGGGGCTGGGGCTGGGGCTGGGATGGAAGCAGATCAAAAAGTAATCAATTAATTGTTTAAGTATAACGTAAATAACCAGAGTGATTATGACGGAAAAAGATAGTGGATGAACAGAAATATGATGCATTTGTATCTGCCTCTGAACCCTTCAGTCCAATTGGTGTGGATAGTGTAGCATATGATACCACAACAGAAAGTCTTGTCAGTTATTTGTATTTTGGCAATATACAAGAACTGGCATTAGAAAAGGCAAAAAAGAATCCATTTGTTACTTCACCTACTTATTTTAGTCTTATACAGTGAAACAATACCTAACCAAATGTTTAAACAGTGTGTAATATACTGTTTATCACATTAATATATGAA
This sequence comes from Thunnus thynnus, assembly GCF_963924715.1. NCBI lineage: Eukaryota > Metazoa > Chordata > Actinopteri > Scombriformes > Scombridae > Thunnus > Thunnus thynnus. The sequence continues at coordinate 7,451,518 of NC_089521.1, read as the reverse complement.
AATTATATTCCATTCATACACATACATTTATTTCTGAATATTCAGTTGTCACAGTCAGACACAGATTAAAGGTTACATTAGCATAGGGTTAGCGTTAATTTTCTCGAAACTTACGGTGACATTACCCTGTTTGACACAGTAAACTCAAGAATGACTACCGTTATAGCGGAAACAACAGAAAAACCTTAGACGTATACTATACGTATATAACTATCTGTTGATTCTTTGTTTATTTTTCACACAGCAAAATATAACTTACCTGTGCATGTGTAGTTAGCAAAGTCCAGACAGTGCAGTACCATGGGGAAGGACTGGAAATTGTTTTAGGGATGTTTAGATAAAGAATCCACGATACGGGGGTGGGAAACCCAGGCTCGATTCCCGGCCAATGCAAAAATATGTTTTACTTTCTTGTGCAACACCAGACAATTTTTAAATATAGAGTCATCACAGAGCTGTGAATGATACTCTTATAAGCTGGCTAACTGTCAGTTAGCAAACTTGTTAGCTTCACTCGAACACTGACGGCAAGATTAGTTCATACACTTTATTGGAAAGGTGCGTTTGTACCATAGCTTTAGTGAGGCACTTCAGGTGCTTGGGAGGAGGCTTGTCTTGCCCCAGGAATTTTGGGTTGGTGAGTAAATTCCCCTGCCCAGAAATGAATCAGTACATGAAGGAGCATGAGGCAGGAGCAGACTCCTCAAGCATTGGTGGTTCAGTGATAGAATTCTCGCTTGCCACGCGGGAGGCCCGGGTTTGATTCTTGGCCAGTGCGGCAGGGTTTCACTGTCCATTGCATGAAAGCAGAACCTTTCCAGGAATAAAATTACCTCAGCTATAGAGGATAACTACAAATACTGCAACAATTCACTGAACTGGTCACACCACAAATCAGATGGGGAGATGCTGTTGGTGCTGAGCTACCATCTAAGTTGCTATCTGGTCTGGCTGGCTGGCGCTAGAAAGTCACCGTGACTCCTGGACCTTCTCCCTACTGTGCCTATTACTGTCCCCTGGCATTTTTTCACCATTGCACACCATTCTGTCCACTAGAAAGCTATTGAAGAGGGGAAATGAAGTTCTCCGAGCTTACAAGCTTGTCAACTATCAGTTAACAGACTTGTTAGCTTCGCTCAAAAACCAACGGCGAGATTAGCTCATACACTTTATTGAAAGGATGCATTTGTACTGTAGCTTTAGTGAGGTACTTCAGGTGCCTGGGAGGAGGCCCTGTCTAAGAAGCTGAAGTCAGGGAACAAAAGTCTCTGTCCATAGTAAACACAAAAGATTATGTCACAGGCTGCACCTCTTCTTTAAGCTTTGAAGTATATAGACTAGACACTGTCCAACTACCATATGTGTCTTCATCCTGGCAGCGTGTCATTGCATATTTCGCCTTGTCATCGAGCATTGGTGGTTCAGTGGTAGAATTCTCGCCTGCCACGCGGGGGCCAGTCGCGTATAGGTGGAACACAGTGACAGCCAATGAAATTGCAGCATTTTTCACGCTGTCCAAGGTGCTGAAGTGCTCGCTCAGGCAGCCGTCCAAGGTGCTGAACTGTTTTCTCATGCAGCAGTTTTCAGACTGGACGCGGGTTCGAATCCCGGTCATGGCAATGCCTGTCATACATTGTAAAAGATAAATAGCTATTTAGAAACAATAAACATGAATGCTACTTTCTTGTGCACTTTTTCTTCAGTTTATCATTAGATTGTAGTGGCAGAAAGCTAAGTGGCAATGAGCCCTGAAGCCAAAGCTAGCACATAAAGACAAAAATAGTAAAGCAAAACAAAACTTGGCCTAGTGTGGCCTCATGGCCCAGTTATATCAAATACCTGAGTTACATGTGGCTATTAAGTAATATTAGAGTTTTCTTACTCAGTGTAACACGTTTAAATTATTATTCATTTATTCATTGACATTAATGAATTAAATATTGTTTATTAGACACTCTTGACAATTATAACAGTCATAATATTGATCAAACACATAGAACCAGTGGTGTTGAGTCATAAACAGACACACACACACACACACACAATTCAAATAAAAAATAAAATATATTATAGAGCTGCAACTAAAAATTATTTTCATTATCGATTTCTGTGTTGATTATATTCTTGATGTTGATCAATGTTTCCCAAAGCCCAAGATGATGTCTTCAAATGTCTTGTTTTGTCCCAAACTAACTGTCCACACAGATATTCCGTTTACTTTCCTAGAGGAGTAAGGAAAACCAGAAAATATTCACATTTGAGTAGCTGAAATCAGAGAATTTAGATTTTTTTTTAAATGACAAAACGATGAATCAATTATCAAAATAATTGGCTATTAATTTAATAGTTGGCAACTAATTGATGAATCTGCTAATCATTGCAACTCTACTTGAATGGTTTGTTGAACTTATTGCCTTGTGTTAATGTATTTAGACACACTGCTGCCCTGATTTTGGCTCTATTTTCTCACCCTCGTTCTCCTCTCTCTCCAAGACAGTCCTCCTGACTGTGTTCCTGTTCCAGCTGCTGAGGACTGTTGGACTGAGGGTGTTCTCCAGAAAATATTCACATTGGAGAAGCTGGACTAAGAAAATTTGGTCTTTTTTTTCTTAAAAAAGAAAGACTCCAAATGATTAATCAATCATCAAACTAGTTTAATATAAACTATTAATAGATGAATTTAATAATCTACAACTAATCGATTAATCAAATAACTGTTGCAGCACTAATATATTAGAATATTAAACAGTTGCAGTTAACTTCTGAGGCACACAAATAATTGAAATGAGTGAGCCACCAGAGGGTCCAGCAAAGGTAACCAGATTAATTCTATATACAGAAAGATTTGAAATTGCAAGAAAATATTTTGAAAATAGAACACTTCCTCAATTTGACACATAAAAATAGCAGTCTTATAAAACACTAAATAGAAAAATGAGTACTTTTAAATAAGGATAAAATGAGCAAAAGATATTTACACACATGAAAAAACACTCTCCCTCTCCCTGTCTCATTTTCCCTTTTCAACTTCCCATCTCTGTCTTTCCATCTCATAAAATTGAGACTCCTGGAACTCTTTCCAGGTCATCTCCTTGCCCATGCCCTGATCTTTGTATATTGAAAAGACTTTTGCTGGGCAGTAAATGTATTTCCCCACCACTCCAGGGAAGCCTGTATGAATATGAGGACTGTTTGGGCCCTGCTTCAGTTCCATTTTACAGAATCGACACTTTCGACCTGTGTGCTGCGATTCTGCCCTTTTTCTTTTCTGTTGTCCTCTCTCCTCCACATTCTTCTTTGTGGCATCCAGTTCCCGCTGAAAGAATTCTGTCCCTGCAAAGTCTTTGAAGGGCATTTTAGGGTTTGTCAAACCTTCAGCACCATAAGTTTTAAAAACCTTGTTGGAGCAGTAGAAGTATCTGACAGGACCTTGTTGAAAGAAGAAGTGGATGGAGGAACCATCGTTCTCATATCTGGACTTTGGCTGGCCACAGGAAAGACACGTTTTTGTCTGTGGCTTCTTTTTTCCTGGTTGTTGTTGTGGCTGTTGCTGCTGCTGCCTCTCCATGATGTTTTTAACAATCTTCTCGATGGAGTCTTGGGTTAGAGGTGTGGCCAGGGTCTGAGCAGGTGGAGGTGGGTTTACTGTTGCGACAGGCATGGTAACAACTGGCACGCTTGTTGTTTCACTCCCTACTGTCAGAGAGTGCCAGAGTTGCTGCCTGTCTTGGAGTTTTTCTGGGCTTGTGTTTAAAGAGGAGCTGGTGTTCATCAACTTGGCCAGGTGCTTTAAATATTGTGAAATGTGTAATTTTGTTGTTGGGTGGAGCATGCTATTTGGGTCATTACACGAGTTGTGAACGAGAGCAGCATAGTCCTGGTCCACATGCTTGAGCATGTCCTTCTGCCCACGGTGTTTGTTGAGCAGGTCGTCGATGGCCTTCTTCATGGGGGCTGGCCAGCGCTTGTGGTCTAACACAAAGACTCTCCCACCAGTTTTCACAGGTCCAGTGCGAGCAGCAGTTGGTGAGGACAGCTGGGGCAGAGGTGGTGGGTATGTAGTTTCTATAACAACAAAAGACAGAGTATAATAAGTCATTCTGGCCTGCATAAGTAAGAAAACTCAATTTACACACTTGTATGTGGGAAAACCCACTTTGAAGCAGTGAAGCTAATGTTGGTCAGATAATTTTAGCTGAATTTATTGTCGCTGTCTGGTATGTTTATGTAAAAGTCTATCAAGTAATACAATTTATAAGGTCCCCACATTGTCACATCTCTACGAAAAGAAATTTACACACTGAGATTAGGCTATTTATAAAAATAACTATGATTGAAATCCAGGCAATGATGGCAGTGATGCTTAGGTTTTGTCCACCACTTTGTCAGTCAAATGTTTACCTGGTTCTGTCTGAGGATCAGGAGCTGAACTTGGATCCACATCTGGTTTCACAGCAACATCAGCAGGAGGGCACACAGGGAACTGAAACAGCTTGGTTGGAGCCGTGGATGATGACTGAGGAAGCTCAGATGGCACAGGGGGCGGGCTGATTTGAGGAGGTGGACTTAGGGCATCTGTAGAGTCTGTCTTGCTCCTGTGCTTATCCCAGTCTAGAGGAACTGGGCGGCAATCAGGCTCAACATACTCTAGGCCAAACTTTTCTCCAGTGTCTCTGCTAGAGAGACGAAAAGCAGGATACTTCTCTTCTCCAAACACCCGTTCAGAGACTGCATTGAGATCTGCAATCAAAGCTGGATCAAAGACAGCTGGAAGACGAACATCTGGCTGCTTCAAGTCCACCAGCCGCTGGTAATTCCACCGTGCCACACCCGTCATCCCTTGAGCTTGAAACAGCTCTGAGGAAATGCGTGTTCCAGTGACCCATTGAGCCTGATGGAAGTGGTAACCCTCTTGCTGAGATGTGCCTCTAATGGGGATCCAAACAGGAACTTTAGCTCCTTCACCCTGCACATGGTTCAGCTGCACTGTTCCTCCATGTCTGTACAAGATCCCACCTTCCACCTGGGGATCACTAAGGCAACCTCGCAGGATGTGCACACGCTGAATCCGCCATGCCTTCAGCATGGACGGCTTAAAGAGAGGGACATCATTCGGATCTTTGGCCAGGTAGAAGTGTTGGAATACTCCCTCAACTCTCTGAACAAGCTCCTCGGGTTGTGGAATCTTAGTCCTGCAGTGCCCGCGAATGTGTTTCTTTGTCGGGTTGGCGGGTTGAATTCCACAAAAGGTATAGGCGTCTTTGAGCTTCTGCAGGTCTTCCTGATCCACCACAGAAAAGGCTGCAGACAGGAACTGGGCAAAAGAGCTGTACAGGGGATGATGCTCTGAAACACACTCACGGAGGAACCGCCTCATACAATGGAACAAGTCCAGCTTAATGGTTATGTTCGTATTGTAATGGCATCTTGATGCACACGTGTTCAGCAGGTTACCAGAAGTGGCCTCAGCAACAATGGCATCAGTTGTTCTCCAAGCGTCCCAGTTCAGATGCTCTCCTGTGCAAGATTCTGCCACCTTAAATGCTGCACAGCAATCCCTGAAACAAAAAATAAAAAGCAGAGTACACCCATGAATGTTAAAGCAGTCATATCAATCACTATGTGTACTCCAGTATATTCAGTTATGTAATGAAATTATATTTATTTATAAAAAGTATGCATTAATGAATACAAAAGGGATTTTCTTCCATCAAACTGAAAATATAAAATATGAAAAGCAATGTATGTTGTAATTACTAGCTTAATAATGATTCATTCTTACCTGTCAACCCACTGGTACTGGGCCTTCTCTATGCCTGCAGAGCTGTAGCGGTTCGCTAGTCCCTCATACATCGGCTTCAGTGACTTCTCTGTCTCAGACTGCACCATCACCCATGAAAGAATCATCCAGTTTTCGTTCATGATTGCATATGACGACATGGTCCCAGATGAAAAGGTTACCTTCCTCGCAACTTTACGGGTGTGGTCTGAGCGAAAAGCCTGTCCAAAGTTGCCCTGCAGAAGTGTTTTGATGGCAACCTCCTGGTGCTGGTACTCATGCAGTAGGCAGTCAGTCAGGTAGTGTGCAGACACAGAGATCCCATTCCAGCCATCTGAATCACCATACTCTCCAAAAGGAGCTGGCTTGGTTTCCTGTCTTAGGAACTGCGTGATGGTTCTCTGGTCATACTTTCCTGCCTCACCATCCATGATGTTTTGGCAGCTAAGGAGGTAGGCCAGGTTAGCACGTTCATATTTAAGGTGCATCATCTCCATTATCTGGTTTGCCATGTCGGTGGGAGAGTTGCCCGTGCGCCTGAGCTCATCCATGACTGATTTACAGATGGCCTTCTTGTAGGTCAGTATTGCTGGCAACAAGTTTGTGTACCTCTTTGGAAGATTTTCCAGCCAAAGTGGGTTGTCAGCATACCACCTCTTCCGGCAAACTTTGCAGCACAGCCTAGATGACAACAGGTAGTACTGTCCTGTGACGCCTACAATCACACGAGGTCTACCGATGCCTGCAGAGACAACTTGGGGCCGAACACAACCGTCAATACATGGCAGAGTGTCGTTGTTTCTCAGCCTTCCCATTAAGCTGTCATTCTCTGGTTTCCATATGAAAAAGGGATGGAGCTGAAAGTACTTTGGGGATGGAAGATCAGAGATGCTGTCAATTAATTCTGGCTGGGGAGGGAAACGCCACAATGATACCATCTTCATGGGGTTGCTCACAGGGATGGAGCCTGGCCAGAGACCCATGGATTCCAGCTCCGTCTTCATCCAGATCCTCTGCTGCTGTGAACAGTTCCACTGACTGACATCATGATCATAGCCAGGAAGTTGTAGAGGAGGACAGGTGGGAACAGTTGATGGCTGACCTAGTCAGGCAAGAAAAGAAACACATGGTAAATTATTGAGAATGTGTATGTGACCTGATTCTATCGTTTTTGCACACACACAACCGACTAAAAAACACTAAAACACTTACTTTGAGCTCTCTGCGCAGCTGGCAATGGCAGCGGAGGTTGAGGGGGCACTGCAGACCTCTCAGGAGAACATAAAAGTGTCTCTGACAATACATAGAAAGAAAGAATGTAATAAGGCACTCTGTATCTAGTCTGCAGTCCATGAAATTCAGAAAGCTGTACACTGAAGTACTGGCTATTTTTTGTCTTAAAACTGCACACCAGTCTTCAGTTAGCAATTGTCTTTAAAAGGAGGTTAACATAATCCTGTATCTGATTTACAACAACTGAACAGACTTTAAAGGATTTACAACAACAGGTATGATGCACACTAAATAGATATTTTCGTGATGCAAATACAGTTAAAATGATACATACCCGGTACCGTGACAGTTGTCTCTGTGGGTAGGGAACCTGCTGTTTCTGGCATGAGAAACATCAGTTGCTGGGGAAGGGGCACAGGTCTTTTAATAGACGGCAGCGCTGGGGCTGCAAGGAGGGAAGCGGATAAAAAAAGTTATCAGTTAAATGTTTTACAAAAATAACCAGAGTGAATACAACAGAAAGGTTTAAGTGGATTAACAGAAATATGATGCATTTACCATCTACTTCTGAACTCTTCAGTTCAGTTGGTGTGGACAGTGTAGCAGATGGTACTACAACAGAAAAAGTCTTGTCAGTTATTTATATTTTGGGAATATACAAAAACTGTTGTTAGTAAAGGCAAAACAGAATCCATTTGTTACTTCACCTGCTCATCTCAGTCTTATAGTGAAACAATACCTATACAAATTTTTAGAACTGTGCGTTGTACTGTGTCTAATATATGAAAATTGTATTTCATTCATACACATGCATTTATTTTTTAAGGGATTAGTAGTCAGTTGTCACATACAGTCATTACAATTTAGCCTAGGCAGGGGAAGCAACATGGCACACTGTAAACACATGCAAGTGTTAGTAACCAAAGCAGTTTGAAGTTGTCACCCCCACCCCAATTTCATCCATATAAGAAAATAAAGACTGATACTTACCCTCATCAAGATGGGTATCAATTCATAGTCACTAGGACAATAAGTAGAACACCAAACACAAACATGACGAGAACACGACCAGAACGTGGTCAACATGAGAAGGAACGGTTTAAATCATGCTTCAGTTTGGGATAACAATTCATGGTCCCAGAGTTGTCCGTTGATGCAGGACGTTTTTGGTTAAGAACCTCTTTCTGGTCCTGAAGTCTGTCGTCGCCTGGCAGTTGATGATGTGGGTGCAGCAGCAACAGCTGTAAGACATAAAAGAATAATAATAAAGTAGAGACTGAGTATAAAGTACATTTAATAGCATGCAAGCTGAACTGTAAATTTTTTTTTGGAATGACAATAAGGAAAACCAATGTTTACTCACAGCTCTGAGGTTGTTTGGAAGGTGAGATACTCAGCATCGCTCTCTCCAGCTCTTCATCTTCATCCATCACTGTGATGCAAACAGACAAGAATTATAATGTTCTAAAATATGTCTTCACTGTACATAAGCTAGTATGAATAAAATCACCACTGAAATGATTTAACTTTTTCCCCATTGGTGTACTTAAAAAACTTTGGCTACCATGACAACATGTATACCTTTTTGACTAAAAAAAAGGAAAACAAGACCCACCCATGGCTTCAGCAGGAGCACGTGAGGTTGGTGTCGTCAGAGGAGGGTCAGAGGCAGGATGCTGCTTCTTTTGCAGGTATCGCTGCAACTTGTGCATCTTAGTCCCTGGAGCACAGCCTTTCTTCAGTATAAAGGCTGCATAGCCATCATCCCTGCTGTCCCAAATCTCTCGCCAGGTGTTGCTGGCACGAGAGCCAAAACCAACCAGCTGGTCATCCTCTGATGCTGCTGCTGCTGTCGCAACCGGCTTTTTGGAGTCATAGCTGAGGAGAGACTGGATTTCTTTAAAGCTGAGGGCATAGCTCACAAATGACAGTAGGCTGTCCTTGCTGTGTCCCTCTGCCATGAAGACTCCCGCAGCTTCTTCCTTTTCATGACTCTTGAGTAGGTAGATGGTATACCCGATGTCATTCTCAAGGAGCCAGCGGAAAGACTTCCCCTTGTACTTCCCAAACTGCAGGATGTACTCTCCATACACCTCCGTTTTGTCTGAGGCATCCCCTCCTCTCTGACGGACCACTGTGAGAGCATTTGTTTTCACCAGCTCTTCTTTCACAGGTGCAGACTTGTCCTGTAGAGACGGGTTGTCTTTTAACAGTTTGGCTGCATCAGTAGGATCCTGGCGCAGGTATCCAAGTGGTCCTTTGCGAAACGTGACACTTATTTTCCCAGGGAAGAAAAGTAGTTTGCGCATTTTTATCTGTAATGAAGAAAACAATTTAGTCTTTTTATACATTACAGACAGGCGTTTTTATAAGAGGTGTTGATATATAGGGGCTCAATGGGGAGCAGGGATTAGGAAGTTTCTATTTCGGCCTGTCTGCATTTTCTCCCTCTATTTGTCTGGGTTTCCCCTTACAGATTCCACATTCCCTACAATGTTAACATAAACGTGTGACACCATGAAGCATGCATGATATGTACTAAGCTGTGCACAACATGGCATAGTATGAGAAACCCTCAGAGACATGTGTGGTATGCAAATAAACAATACTGTGGTTTTACAAAAAAACAGTAAAGTAAACCTGTAAACTCTGATTCTGGTTTTAACTTTAAAACACTAAAACAGCGACTATATAACGTTAAATGTAAACACGACGAATTTACAAGATTTAAATGAGGCAGGTTCATTCATAGTTTATTAACGTGTAATTCTTGCATTGTGCGTAAAATAGTATCGGAGCGTATCTAACGTTAACAAGCTACTGGTATGCTTCGCCATATTTAAATGGACGTTAACGTTACGTCACACAGTAATGCTTTCGACTTAACGTTAAGTTGTCAGTTTCCAGACACCGTTAAAACAACGACACATCCAGCTAACGTGTGAATAAACCTTCTTTAACCGTCTGTTTAAGGTTACGTTAGCATAAGGTTATATTTAATTCTTCCGAAAGTGACGGTGACATTAACCTGTTCGACACAATAAACTCAAGAACTAGGACTAACTTTATAGCGGTAACGTAAACAGAGAAACCTTGGACAGAACCAAGGCAAAATACAACTACTTGTTCGTTCACTGTTTAATTTTTCATTCAACTAAAGATAACTTACCGGTTAGCAATTTCCACACAGCGTAGCACTAGTTAATGTCAGCCGTCCATCCACCGTTCAAACTGGCGCTGAAAGGTGAAGTGACGTCGAAATCTCACAAAATGGCTAAACGGCGCATACTAGCGGACAAAAATATATTACATCCGTAGTGGTTTAGCACTACCATAGAGAATGAATGGGAAACGGTTTAGGGCGGTTTAGCTAAACAATTCTCGGCCCCCGCGCGGGAGGCCCGGGTTCGATTCCCGGCCAATGCAAAAATAGCTTTTACTTTCTTATGCAACAGCAGACACTTTTTAAATATGGAGTCATCACAGAGTTGGGAATGACACACTAGCACGTGCTCTGCTGAGCTTATATTCTGTAGAACAGGACACATAATAATTCACCAACTAATAACAAATTACTGGCATATAAGTGCATGCGTAGTTACAATTAGAGGGTCCAGCGTCAATTTAAAACATCATTGTCAGAAGTGGGATTCGAACCCATGCCTCCAGGGGAGACTGCGACCTGAACGCAGCGCCTTAGACCGCTCGGCCATCCTGACTTATTTCAGAGCAGTGCATTTTCTGAGCCAGTACTCCAATTTTGCCCAAAACAAGAAGTTGAGGGCAAAGTTACACTTACTGAAAACAAATCAAGTAGTCTGTCCAAAAACAACCATGACACTGTCGACCAGATGCACGTGGTATACTGCACTTGCAGGCGATATACTGGGAGGCAGTGATTCTGACTTGCTGGCCTGTCTGTGCACACTAGCTCAGCCTTTACTCAAACTGTGACGTATAAGGACTTAAATTGGCCAGATACCAACAAATTATCGACTTGTCAAGAATTGGTGGCTCAGTGGTACACAACAGATTATGTCACAGGCTGCACCTCTTCTTTAAGCTTTGAAGTATATAGACTAGAAACTGTCCAACTACCATATGTGTCTTCATCCTTGCATATTTCTCCTCGTCATTGAGCATTGGTGGTTCAGTGGTAGAATTCTCGGCTCCCGCGCAGGGGCCAGTCGCGTATAGGTGGAACACAGTGACAGCCAATGAAATTGCAGCATTTTTCTCACTGTCCAAGGTGCTGAACTGCTTTCTCATGCAGCAGGTTTAACGTGAAAATTTCAGACTGGACGCGGGTTCGAATCCTGGTCATGGCAATGCTTGTCATACATTATAAAAGATAAATAGCTATTTTGAATCAATAAAAATGAATGCTACTTTATTGTGCACTTTTTCTTCAGTTTATCATTAGATTGTAGTGGCAGAAAGCTAAGTGGCAATGTTTATGGCTTTTTTAAGTAATCTAGTAATTTAAAAGAAAAACAAACATATAATTCCTCATGCAAATGAAGTCAAAGCTAGCACATAAAGACAAAAATAGTAAAGTAAGACAAAACTTGGCCTAGTGTGGCCTAGTGGCCCAGTAATATCAAGTACCTGACTTACATGTGGCTATTAAACAATATTACAGAGTTTTCTTACTCAGTGTAACATGTTTAAATTATCATTCATTTATCAATGAGACATGTAGACATTGATGAATTAAATATTGTTTATTAGACACTCTTGACAACTATAACAGTCATAATATTGATCAAACACATAGAACCAGTGGTGTTGGGTCATAAACACACAGACACAATTCAAATAAAAAATGAAATATATTATAGAGCTGCAACTAAAAATTATTTTGATCATCGATTTCTGTGTTGATTATTTTCTTGATGTTGATCACTATTTCCCAAAGCCCAAGATGATGTCTTCATATGTCTTGTTTTGTCCCAAACTAACTGTCCACACATACTATAGAACTAAAGAAACCAGAAAATATTCACATTTGAGTAGCTGAAATCAGAGAATTTAGATTTTTTTTTTTAAATGACAAAACGATTAATCGATTATCAAAATAATTGGCTATTAATTTAATAGTTGGCAACTAATTGATGAATATTCTAATCATTGCAACTCTACTTGAAATGGTTTGTTGAACTTATTGCCTTGTTTTGATGTGTTTAGACACACTGCTGCCCTGATTTTGACTCTATTTTCTCACCCTCATTCTCCTCTCTCTCCAAGACAGTCCTCCTGACTGTGTTTATGTTCCAGCTGCTGAGGACTGTTGGACTGAGGGTGTTCTCCAGAAAATATTCACATTGGAGAAGCTGGACTAAGAAAATTTGGTCTTTTTTTTCTTAAATAAGAAAGACTCCAAATGATTAATCAATCATCAAAATAGTTTAATATAAACTATTAATAGATTAATTTAATAGTCTACACCTAATCGATTAATCGAATAACTGTTGCAGCACTAATATATTAGAATATTAAACAGTTGCAGGTTCTGCTAGTCCTTTGACAGAGCAAAACTAACTTCTGAGGCACACAAATAATTGAAATGAGTGAGCCACCAGAGGGTCCAGCAAAGGTAACCAGATTAATTCTATATACAGAAAAATTGCAGAACTCGTGTTTTGAAAATAGAACACTTTCTCAATTTGACACATAAAAATAGCAGTCTCATAAAATACTAAATAGAAAAATGAGCATTTTAAAATAAGGATAAAATGAGCAAAAGATATTTACACACATGACAAAACACTCTCCCTCTCCCTGTCTCATTTTCCCTTTTCAACTTCCCATCTCTGTCTTTCCATCTCATAAAAGTGAGACTCTTGGAACTCTTTCCAGGTCATCTCCTGCCCATGCCCTGATCTTTGCATAGTGAAAAGACTTTTGCTGGACAGTAAATGTATTTCCCCACCACTCCAGGGAAGCCTGCATGAATATGAGGACTGTTTGGGCCCTGCTTCAGTTCCATTTTACAGAATTGACACTTTCGACCTGTGTGCTACGATTCTGCCCTTTTTCTTTTCTGTTGTCCTCTCTCCTCCACATTCTTCTTTGTGGCATCCAGTTCCCGCTGAAAGAATCTGCAAAGTCTTTGAAGGGCATTTTAGGGTTTGTCAAACCTTCAGCACCATAAGTTTTAAAAACCTTATTGGAGCAGTAAAAGTATCAGACAGGACCTTGTTGGAAGAAGAAGTGGATGGAGGAACCATCGTTCTCATATCTGGACTTTGGCTGGCCCAGGAAAGACACGTTTTTGTCTGTGGCCTCTTTTATCTTGGTTGTTGTTGTGGCTGTTGCTGCTGCTGCCTCTTCATGATGTTTTTAACGATCTTCTCGATGGAGTTTTAGGTTAGAGGTGTGGCCAGGGTCTGAGCAGGTGGAGGTGGGTTTACTATTGCCACAGGCATAGTAACAACTGGGACACTAGTAGTTTCACTCCCCACTGTCAGAGAGTGCCAGAGTTGCTGCCTGTCTTGGAGTTTTTCTGGGCTTGTGTTTAAAGAGGAGCTGGTGTTCATCAACTTGGCCAGGTGCTTTACATATTGTGCAATGTGTAATTTGGTTGTTGGGTGGAGCATGCTGTTTGGGTCTCTACAGGAGCTGTTAACAAGGGTAGCATAGTCCTGGTCCACATGCTTGAGCATGTTCTTCTGCCCACAGTGTTTGTTGAGCAAGTCGTCGATGGCCTTCTTCATGGGAGCTGCATTGGCCAGGCAATTCCCGGCCAATGTAAAAATAGATTTTACTTTCTTATGCAACAGCAGACACTTTTTAAATATAGAGTGATCACTGAGTTGGGAATGACACACTAGCACGTGCTCTGCTGAGCTTATATTCTGTAGAACAGGACACATAATAATTCACCAACTAATAACAAATTACTGGCATATAAGTACATGCGTAGTTACAATTAGAGGGTCCAGCGTCAATTTAAAACACCATTGTCAGAAGTGGGATTCGAACCCACGCCTCCAGGGGAGACTGCAACCTGAACGCGTACCTGAGCTAGTACTCCAATTTTGCCCAAAACAAGAAGTTGAGGGCAAAATTTTGCCTACTGAAAACAAGTCAAGTAGTCTGTCCAAAGACAACCATGATACTGTTGACCAGTTGCAGGTGGTATACACACATTCTTTGTGGTGGGGATTGTGAAGACTCCTAACACTGGTGTTATAAAATAAATGTGTCACTTTAAAATATATATATTTCTTATCATCTTCACATTTTTTGGCCGTAGTAATAATGTTATTGGTTATCGTAGTGGTATCACTCACAACAAACATCAACCCTGAGATTCCATATTGGTGTATCTATAGTCTTCATGCCATTAATTGCAGAAATGGGAATGCCTGTGTGTTTAAGGACAGTGTCCTCTCGAAGTTATTCATTGTTGTGCTCAGTAGTGCATTGTTTATTAGCTCCTCACTTTCACTGTTTGAACTGTTGAAATTAGACGTGGACTAATTGCAAACACATGTGAGCACTGTTTGCTTGCTTGAAATTATACGTGTGAACAGGTTTGTAGCCTGAAAGTCAAGACTGAGGATTCACCATTTTTAGACACATCTGGCGTTAGGTGGTTGGTGGTAGAATTCTCGCTTTCCACGCGGGAAGCACCGGTTCGATTCCCGGCCAATGCGATGTTGTTGTTGTTTTTTTTTTACCCATCCAAGCTAAACAGACATTCATTCCTGTCAGCTAAGTAATGAATAGAAGGAAAGCATCAGTGTAACTAACAATTATTTGACCCCTAACAGCAACCAAGAATAAGAGAAGATGTCATCATAAACAGTTCAGTAGATAGCACAACTTACATTGGCATTAAGTTCATACTTTGCCAGAGCAAAATGTTCCTCATATAGGCTATAGAAGCTACACAAATCAAGCAAAGTACCACACACATACATAAATGTAAAAGCATGCCGCGAATTCTACCACTGCCAGCCACACAAAGTGTGTCGAAAGAAGTTGGCTAGCTATCACACAATATAAAACAAGGTTGCTTAATGTTAACATTATCCCAAAACTCTTCAAATAGGGCAACTATTAAACGCACTAACATTACCATAGTTAACGTCAACCTTTCGGCTAGTTTATAGCTCAGTTCAATTAGTAATATTTTCTAGTTCATAGTCTGTAATGCTAGAAAAGGTTGGTACTACAACAAGTACAGGTACTAGCTAGTAGGTATATCCAAAATGCTATTAGGTTGCGTACTATTAGTTATTTTGCAGGATTGTTAAAATGTTAACAACTCCATAAGATATACGCAGAAATAGTAAGCACAGTGTCCTCAGTCTCTACACCAAACACACTAAACCTTCGACCTGCTGCCGCAGCACGTGACCTCCTAATACGATACACTGAAATAAAACTCTTTATTTTAAAAAGCACTTACTCTGGCGCTGATTCCCGATTTTATGTTGTGACATTGCAGGAAGCAATGCCTAAGAGACTGCAGCTGTCGGCTCGGTTTCAAACTAAGCAACATAATTTACTATTGTCTTATGTTTTGCAAAGATAAATTGTAAAACATTAGGCAACACACGACTTCCTTTCAATTCTTTTCAGAATACAATACAGCATATACAACCAAGTTCATGAAAAACTGTTTTATTGTAAAATGTAACAATAACCTCACCAAATTTAAATGATAAAAGTTACATTTATACTCAGGATAAAAGCTGTGTTGGTCAACTTTCAGTTTTATCTGTCATTGCTGTTGTTTAGTACAGACATTAAACATAAGTAAAGAAGTACATAAAATGATTGTCTTTCTTTTTGGTGCTTATTATGCAAAAAAGGCTGGAGACCACACGCCTGTGCCATGATGAAAGGGGGTAGAACCAGCATAGTATGATTTTTTCATAATGACTATAGAACACAAGTGAGCAAATAGCAGAAAATATAAGCTTATTTACTGTATATTCCCTGATTTTGAAACTCGATAAGTAGTTTGTAAACCTCTGTGTTGTTATACTGTATATGCTGACCTCAGCTTGCCACATAATTAATCACACCAACAGTTCCATTACATGAAGAATATTTCTAAAGTTTGAATTTGCTTGTTATGGTGCGAGAAACTGGTGCACATTTTTTCCTGCATTTTAGAGTACTGCCATATTCAATTGTCAAAAAGACTTCAGGCTTTTCACGCAGACTATGTGGCACCTATGCGGCTTGTCTACAATTCAGTTCAGACTGAGACATGAAAACTATTACACCAGTTCACTGAGCCAACCAGGTGTCTTAGTGTCATTTGGCCCTTTTGGCTATGCTTTCGTGTGTTCACTCGTGTGTTTATATAGGGAGTAACCAAACATTTATTATGATGCACAACTCACATCGGGAACAATTTAGGACCACAGCCCCTTGTAAGATGATATTTATGTGATCCACCACAAACATTCTAATTTATTGATGCCAGTCATTATATTGCATTGTCCTACAAAATGCAGTTAAGGTGAGTTTAAAAGTCCGTGTAGGAATTGATGTGACAGTAACTTTATCATACCATAAGGTTCGGATGTCTGTTATTTTGATGTCCATCTTCTGGTTTTCCGGTCTTGTTGTGGCTCGTGCTTGCAGAATTGACGGAGATTGCAGCGGGACAGACGTAATGTGTCTCTCCTGTCAGATGGTGGCGATGCAGGTCAAAGAAAAAAGAAGCCAAGGTGGTTTAAAGTGGCATTTAGGGAAGTTACAGGTGTAGCCGAAAGCCAGCTCTGTCAACTTGTGTGAGACTCTACTATTCACGTTGTTACTGAACGTATTAAGTCTTAAAGTAAGTATCAATTGAAGCTGTTGAGGTTTAATGCGTACGTGTTGACTTGTTTGTGTTAGCAGTTCAATGTGCATAAGTTGGAGTAGCACATACTGTCAGTCTTGTATACAGCGTAACATCTTAATATATTAGCACTTCAAACCTTTTCTGAACCACCAAAAGTAACGTGAAACTAAAATATCTTGCTAATGTACTCAAGCGGCTTTAAAATTACTTTGAATTGAAACACTCTCCTCCACATGCAACCAAACACTGACGTACACCGAGAATGGACTTCGTTAACTGTGTGACCTGAAAGTTAATGTTTAATTTAAAAAGGTTCAGCTAATTACGGTAATTAATGTGCCGAATTTACCAGAAGGAGCTGACAGCTTGCCAAAGATGATAAGTCACCTGCTTCTTAGTTTCCGGGTTTACAGAAGTAAGGCAAAGTTAAACTGCCAGAAATTTGAACGTAGTCTGGTGGAAAGACTGGACAAAGAGAAGCTGGACAAAATACAGTCAGAGGTGACTGTAGATTAGTGCACCCCAGTCACTACTGATATCATTACATCCATGAAGTTAAGAGACACTTTTGCTGTTTGTTGATGTTTTTAAACCATTGTAAATGTGTAACTATGCCTCAAACAGCTGTACTCCCTTTGAGAGGGCCATGTACCCTGTAGACCTCCCAGCTGTAATTTCAGTTCTGTCAACTTGTGTGAGACTCTACTATTCACGTTGTTACTGAACGTATTAAGTCTTAAAGTAGCCTAAGTATCAATGGAAGCTGTTGAGGTTTAATGCGTACGTGTTGACTTGTTTGTGTTAGCAGTTCAATGTGCATAAGTTGGAGTAGCACATACTGTCAGTCTTGTATACAGCGTAACATCTTAATATATTAGCACTTCAAACCTTTTCTGAACCACCAAAAGTAACGTGAAACTAAAATATCTTGCTAATGTACTCAAGCGGCTTTAAAATTACTTTGAATTGAAACACTCTCCTCCACGTGCAACCAAACACTGACGTACACCGAGAATGGACTTCGTTAACTGTGTGACCTGAAAGTTAATGTTTAATTTAAAAAGGTTCAGCTAATTACGGTAATTAATGTGCCGAATTTACCAGAAGGAGCTGACAGCTTGCCAAAGATGATAAGTCATCTGCTTCTTAGTTTCCGGGTTTACAGAAGTAAGGCAAAGTTAAACTGCCAGAAATTTGAACGTAGTCTGGTGGAAAGACTGGACAAAGAGAAGCTGGACAAAATACAGTCAGAGGTGACTGTTGATTAGTGCACCCCAGTCACTACTGATATCATTACATCCATGAAGTTAAGAGACACTTTTGCTGTTTGTTGATGTTTTTAAACCATTGTAAATGTGTAACTATGCCTCAAACAGCTGTACTCCCTTTGAGAGGGCCATGTACCCTGTAGACCTCCCAGCTGTGGATAACAATGACGTGAGATCGGCATCTGAACAGTACGTCTCTTCTTTGGAGTCCAGACATTGTGAGAATGAGTGGTTTCAGTCACAGACCTTGAAGGTACTATAATAAATTTGATGTCCCTAATTTTTATGTTTATGACTATGGTTTTTACTTTCTTGATTCATATAGGAGCAAATTTATCCACAATATTCAAATACTTTTGACATTGTTTTTAGGGGGGAGGTTAATATTTTGGCACTTCAGATGTCTCCTGTAAAATATTATCATTTTGTGAGGAAGTATTTATTAGAAAAAGTACAGTGTTTGTTGCTGCCTTGGTGTTCACATCAGAGAGTGCAGAGGTTCATGAAGTGGTTTTCCTGTCATCCCACTCAGGTGGCAATAACAGCAAATAACATAAGCCAGTTGCAGGTGTTTGAAGATGACCAACCTGGATGTACAGTGCTGGCACTTCACCCCCCTGATCATCCAACACAAGGTCTGGAACCACACACACACGCAAAGACACACTAAATGTACAGACTCCTTCTGACTCCTTCTCCTCTACCTTCCAGTGGTGGCTTTATACCTGCATGGGAAGTGGTGGTGTGTGGACGACGTCTTACGAACATCCAGCAAATCTAGAAGTGGCTTGGTGTCGGTAACTTGGCTTTCCTACTGTACATCTGTTTTTACATCAGCATCACTACAACACAGTGATAAACAAATTAAGGTTCCTCAGTGTGGAAAGAATTAGAATTTACTTAGTTCCAGGTGTTGAAAACTTACAGAGGAGATACAGAAAGAAAGGTCTCCAACTACTGATTTCTTTCATTGCTGATAAATCTGTCAGTTATCTTTCTCAGTTAATCATTTAGCCTATAAATGTCAGAAAATAGGGACAAGGAAAAATGTTACTTAAGACTCAATTCCAGGTACATTTCACCCAAGTTTGTCCATTTCCTTTGACAAGCTACATTGAGTCTGTGCCCTCATGAAAGGGGAAGTTTTTTTCTCTGTGATCTTTGGATTGGATTCTGCTCACATAAGACTGATGCCCAATTATGGAACATGTACAGTATCTTCATCACTAAATTGTAGAATTTCCTGGAGTGGCAAGCAAATAATTATTCTTTCGCTGGGCTCGTTGGTCTAGGGGTATGATTCTCGCTTCGGGTGTGAGAGGTCCCGGGTTCAAATCCCGGACGAGCCCTACAAGCAAATGTGTGACAAAGAGGGTAGCTTTTAAGCCTAGACTCAAATACTGTATGTCATGCTGATGCTGTCAATTTGTGAATCACTGTGCACATCTCAAGATTTTAGCAATGTATCCTAAAGTTTCTTCTTCATGGGTCATGTTGCATGGAGCTATGTAGAAAACACATGTATTGATCCTGATTTGTATAAAGATGAGTCAGAGTTCAGACATGAGGTGGAAGTGAGTTTATGGATGAATACTGATGTCAACAAGTCAAATACTTTGACATGACAGTTGGACTGACAGTGCAAGAAAGTGTATGTCTTTGGAGTGACAGTGTTGGATGGCTTTGCATACAAGTTTTAAGGCCCATTGTACAGAAGCCAAGAGTTGCCATGGTTGCAGTGATTTTTTTCTATCCCATCATCTTAAAATTACAAGTGAAATGTCTTGTTATCTTTGGATAACAAACTTGTTCTTTCATGATAACAAGTCAAATAGTCGAATAGTGTTATCCCACGATAACAAGGTATTTTTTATTTTCTTCTTCTTTATTTAAGGAGAAGACTGAAGCTGCAACTTTACAAAGGGATGTAAAGTATTTGAGTGACCCTACTTGATATTGTTAATTTCAGAATACTGTTTGAGAGGTTCAGATTAGCTGAATTAAATGTTACTTCTAATATATGCGCTTTGTTTTCTTGTGAAAATTAGATATTTGTTCTGTTGTCTCAAGAAAATAAATATTTGTTTTCCTGAGATAACAACATAATTAACTTATGATCTTGAGAAAAAGAGATTTTACAATATGACATCTATCTAACTGCAGTTTTTCTGACCAATATTGTGATCATGATTTGAATGTGATTATCTTTTATACATTGAACTACAAGCCTGTATTTGTGGTCTACACTGTATTAAACAAGATATGATTGTACCAAGCATTAATACAAATTGCTCTTTTTTTACTAAAATGTAATCAGATAAAATATGAAGTCCTCTCAGGGTCCTTTTTGAAAAACCATCATTCAGAGAAATTCAAAGTAAACTTGGCCAGTTTTCTACCAGTTTAGCTTACATTTCTGTAGATATTACATGTTGTTGTTGACATTACTTAATGAACTTGTATTCAGATATAATCATTACATTAAAGTGGAGTGGGGTGAAATTTAATGATAACAGCTTCATCATTACATAATTTTTACCAGAGCTGTGTGTGTGTTCACTTGTTTGTTTACTATTTGTTTTCATCCACGTTGGTGAGCTTCCTAATTCGGAGTATTTTCCCCAGGTGCAGACAATTATGGAGAGGGTGATTGTGTTCCTGCTCAGTCAGGTAGTAGAGCGGTCTTCACAGGAGGAAGTGTTGTTCTCCCCACATCCCCGCACAGAGAGCTGCAAACTGTTGTGGAGAGACGGCCAGGCAGTCGGCTTCTACACAGTCAAACACAAAGGTACGATGGAGGAGGAGAATGAGAGATTTCTTTTTTTACATGTAAATCTTGCCTAGTACAGTTTTAACATAAGTATTTGTTCCTCCAGAAGGACAAAATCTATTTACCACATGTTACTTCCACTTCACAGTAAAGTAAATTTATCTCAACCAACAAAAAGTCACAACCACACAGTAAAACAATGTCCATAAACCTGTCTTCAGATGATTTACATCCGTATACAGCATTTATATTTATCACCTATCTCTGCAGCTCTTTTATGACATCAACGACCTTATGTCCAACAGCAGACAACTGTTTCCAGCAAAAAGCTCAGATAACCCCCATTGCACACTACCTGCCCAGCACCGAACAATAGATAGACAGTGACAGAAAGTCGAACATTATGCTGCTGAAGAGCCAAATGTTTTTCTCAGGAGACCAAACCAGATTCAAAAGGAGATTGAATATTAGACTCACATCCAACAACCACATTCTAAAGTGGTCCCAGTCCCAAGTGGTGAGAAAAAGAGTATTGACACCTGTTACATTACAAGATATTCCATATGCATGGGTTAATGGGTGGCACTATAAGGAAAATGCAACACCATATACAATAGCAATCACTCTCCGGGTAAATAGAACATGTGGCCAGTACAGTAGCTGTTCTGTGTCATCCTAAAGTCTTGTTGGTAGCAGGTAAAAAATAATTGCAACTACATCCTGATTTCATGCTGCGCATAAGATGCAAGTATCTTTCCACACAGAAGCAGGACATTGTACAGTTGGTTAGCTTGCTGAGGAGTTGATCTGTTTATGTGCTGTCAAAAAATGCTCAAAATGACAGTTGTTTTGTTTGGTAGATGCATTTTGATGAACGATTGCAATTGGTGCTAACCATGGGAACAAATACATTGTGTTTGCTGTAGCTTCTTCACAATAAAAGCCACTTCATGTTTCGCCAATTGAACGCTTTAAATGTAAAGCAGTTGCAGTAGGATGCTGGGTTTCCATTACAGCTGTGATACAATGTAAAGAGAGTAAACAGTAGACACATAAAACTACACTAGGTTACACGCAACTTGAATCCAGTGCAGTGATGGCAGACTCCACCACTAACAATGAAAACTACTATATGGAGGTATTTTCTGTATATAAATACATTAAATGGTTATTGCAGAAAAATGCTGGACATTAATAGTATCAAAAACTGACTGTGATTTTATGAAAATCATACAGGTTATAACTTTAAATGTTATGTTTTCATGTAAAAAAAAATTGAGCAGTACTTATTTTTTTAAGGCTCAAATGTTGGCTCAATAATTGGCTGGTTTTGGCCTTAAAAATCCAGTATCGGTCAGACTGTGTACCACAGTAGACCAAATACTTACTGTGGTTTGCTACATTTTTTCAAACAGTAACTCTTCCACTCAATGTTTCAGGCAGTCTGTGTGACAGCTGGAGCGGTCGATGCTACATGCTGCCTGTTCTAGACACAGTGCTGGTGAGGAAGAGCTGGAGACGGAGAGGCTTCGGCCTTCAGATGCTGGATGATTTCTGCTCCTCTTTCTCCAGAGAGGAGGTGCTGGGAGTCAGCGCTCCTCTATCACCCAGCATGGTGGCAGGTCAGCTAAGTTCCTCCTTTACCTCCCTCCCAAAAAAACTTTTTGTCTACATTCTAGATTTCCCTTCCTTCATTCTTATCTAAGGGACATGTTTGTCAGATGATTTGTAATATTTGGCAGAAGATTGCATATTTCCAGTCAGTGGTTGTTGCAGTGTTGCATTGGCTGCGCTCATGCCACATGGGAATAACTAAGAAAAGTAATTACTAAGAAATGTTCATACGCACACGTGCTTGGTGATGGTGTATCTACGTTTCATAACAGATCAATCATTTAACTGTCAAGACACACTAAAACTGAAGTAGTTTTGCCCTTCTCTTAATTTAATTTTGGGGTTTTTCCTCAAATGAAACTACTAATGAAACTAATTCCCACACTTCCCCACAAACCCCACAGAGATCCCAAGTAGTATTTGAACATTATTTAAATTTTAGGAAGGAGGCATGTGATATGAATGCAACACAGGTGTGTGTGTTATGCTCAAACTCTTGTTTTTTGTAAAGTGATCTTTCTATCTAGCAACCCATCAACAGGTTATGTGATTGTGTCTCCTGTGTGTTCAGTGTGCAGTCAGTTCCTGCAGATACACGAGGAACATGGAGAGCGTCTGTATGAGGTGGAGGCTCCAGGGGGATGGGCTCAACGACGAAACATCTGGCTGAACATCCAGCTGGGCCGCTACTCCTCCAGTAGAGATTATATCATCTTTTACACTGAGCATGAAAACTCATTCTTGACCTTAGAAACAACATTTTAAATCTTAAAAAAATCTGAAATCAAGGTCCACTTACCACAGGCAACCAACAGCTGTTGTCTTTCCAGATACCAATGAGGAAAGCAAGCCAGCTGCAGGAAGAACCATGAGGAATGACGGAGATGACTCGTCTCAGAAGGTGAAAATCTAAATTTAAAAGACAAATCCCTGAAAAAAAACCCCAAAAAACAAAAACCAGTTACTGCTGATGTGCTCTGAATTTCTGCAGGCTTCAGCACCCCTTGATAGAATAAGCAAATATGAAAACATTGGTGGATGGATGGAAGTTCTCATGAGTTTTACTAAAAGGCATTCTGGGAAATGTAGGGCATAACTGATTGAGTAGATAAGGGTATTTGGTGTACAAATCCATCACAGACTAATACCTAATATACATTCACCAGCCACTTCATTAGGTAAACCTGTGCAAAGCTTTACGAAGCTTACACATTTTCAGTTTTTGTTGAAATTGTCAGAAAGGTGATAATTCTACTTTATGTTTATTATTGAGATCATAGTGGGTGGTGGTGATGTACTGGGGTGCATTGTATATATATATATATATATATACACATACATACATACATATATGATGAATTAAGAGAATTTACAGTGCATACAGTGAATTACAGACTATCCTCTGAACAGAGTAGTCTTTGTCAACATGAGTCGTTTTTAAGTATCATTATTCAAGGTCACAGGAGAACTCCCTGTTCAGAACACATCTATTATGCACGATCACATTCTGTGCTTCACTGAGTCGTAACAATAATTAAGATTTATTTCTCAGAACAGTACACCCAGAATACATGAGTGTAATCAGTCATATTGCACAAGAGTCTCAGAGTCTTCTGTTTTTTTAGTCGCAGACATGTCATTCCAAACCGGACCTGGCCTCACTGCATACCTGTAATGTGACCGTTCCACTGATAATAGACTCTGCTGAACAACCAGTTAAACCTTGTGATCCAAGCCAAGAAGTAACCTCCCGAAGCAGCAAGACCTCTGGAACAGGATGTAGCCCTGCAGCCCATGCTCACGATCTGGACCCTGGACCTCCCACCAGACCACTAAAGTCTCTAAACACAAAACAAGCTCTGAAATCCAAGCCCTCTGTATCTGCAAACCCTCACAGAGAGAAGCCAGAGGCACAGGGAACACTTGGAGGTTCCAAACGAGTCAGAAGGA
Source organism: Thunnus thynnus (assembly GCF_963924715.1). NCBI lineage: Eukaryota > Metazoa > Chordata > Actinopteri > Scombriformes > Scombridae > Thunnus > Thunnus thynnus. Next base: position 7,427,093 of record NC_089521.1, on the reverse strand, counting down.
CATGAGTTAAACACGCATACGTACATACAGAGGTCTTGTGTGTGAAACCAGCCCTCAGAAGACAGTCTTATTACAGATTAAGTAGATGCTATACCAAAGTAAATTTTGTTGTCCTTTATACTGTATTTATGGACTTTTTAGACTGATATATGAATGAATAAATAAATAGTATAATACATTGCAAGTACTACCACAAAACATAAACTATTTTGGTATAATATGCAAGTATTTTGATATGGATGCTGTTTTACCCTTGTCAGGACATTAACGTGGTGTAACTGTTTTGTTTTAATATTAAGGCCCTGCACACCCATACTGCAGTAAACCAACTTGAGTGACTTCATTCTGGCTGATAAGAGGTCTTCTCAGGACTGTGGAAATGTACAGGCTGCACTTTATTGACCTCTCCCTGACTTTCCTGTTAATTTGGCAAGCGGGACAAATTGCACCTTTCATGATTCTTATTAGCACATGGAGTTTGGTGACCTCACATAATGCCGAGCATAGTTCAAATGACTCATCAGGGTAACTGAAAACGCCTGTGACGTTGCACAGGGCTTTTAAAACTTCTTCACTGTACAGACAAATATCATATATGAAGCCATAGGCAGCAGCCAGTTAGCTTAGTTTAGTATAAAAGGGAAAACAGTAAATCGACAAAGGGAATCAGCTGGCATGTTCTTGTCCAACTTTTGGCAAGAAAGTGAATCAGCGTATTTCTTAAAATGTCAAACAATTTCTTTAGTCACTATATGTATATAATGAGCTATATAAAGACTGAAGAAGTACTATGAAAGTTAATTAACTGACTGCAACAAATCAATCAGCTAGCAAAATAGGGACACCTGCATATAAAGGGATGTGAAAAGACTAGTGTTAAAGATGCAAATACAGTATGTTCATTAACACATTATGGCAAACAGACATTTAAGATCACACTTTGTGGAAGTAAAAAGTACTTATTTCGAAATTTTAGCTACTAAATTAAAGCTGCAAGCAGCGTTGAATGGGCCTTCGCGCCCTTGCGCATGTCGGGCCGTGGTGCAATCGAAGGGCTTCTGTGACGGGCACTTAGATGTCTTTAGACCCGGGCTGTTTTCAGACAGTGCAAGAAGGAGATAAACATCACTTCCTTTGTCCACTGTTTTGCCCACTGTTGGGGCTGCTTTACTGAAATTTCGTAGGGGGCGCTATTCAGCCAGTTTGCATCACTGATGGAATATTGTCATGTACACGTGTTCAGGCCGGGAGTCTTATCAAACATGTAAAGTTTGGTGCAGACTGGAGCATTTACAATAAAGTTATAGCAACTTCCTCTGTCATGGCGAAACATCAAATCTCAACAGTGTGAGGATGAGAATTTTCTGCAGGGTGAGACATGGCTGCCTTGCTCACACCTGTGTCATAAAAATCATGCAAGTTTTGTGCCCATTCACTTGAATTTCAATTAGTAAATTGAAAAACCCTTGATGAGTTTGTGTGTAAAACAAATTAATTTTCTAATTTTCATCAAGTCTATTTTTAGGAATGTAAAGACTTTTAACTAGGGATGCACGACATTGGATTTTTGCCGATATCCAATATGCTGATATTTCCAACTCATGTGGCCGATTGCCGATGCCGATATATGCACATATTTTTACCAGCTGGCTGAGGAGGCCATTATGCATGTAAGCATAGATTATACTATGATCAAGAAAGACAATATATGAAGGAAGAACTTAGGAAGACTGGAGTTCAGTAGCTCAGCATTCAAGTTCTTCCCTCATATTGGCTATAGTCTTTCTTGATCATTAGTACAATATATGATTGCATGTGTAATAGTCTCCTCAGCCAAGTGGAAAAAATATGTGCATATATCAACATCGGCAACTGGCAAAAATGACAGTCAAAAAGTAATCGTGTTAAATAATTGTCATTCAATATTGAACAAGATAATCGTGATTATGATTTTTGCCATAATCGAGCACCCCTAAAAACAACATAAATTGTGATTTACATACACACACACACACACACACACACAGAGTTTAAATATGTATATGATAAATTGTGAATATGTATGTAATGAATTGTTTTCTTTAAGAAACTGTTACTTGAACATTTTTCAGTGTGCTCCTAAAGTTATATGTGTGCTCCTAATTTTTTTTCATTTAGGAGCACATGTACTCCTTGAAAAAAAAGTAATATCCTCATAAATCCCATAACTTTGGCCAAATCGTACATTAAAAATCACATTTTTTTTGTAAGAATTTTCGTCGCGAATCCACTGATACAGGTCTGAAAGTGGTCGGACTTTTAGTTTAGACAGTTTGCCACTTTGCCAGTTTGGCACAAAGTCCATGCCCAGAGATTGCCTCCTCATTGGTTTACATTGTAAGGTGTGATGTCGCACTACAACTTTCAGGGCTTCCTAGATCTAAACCGTTCGAGTTATTGCAAAGTTTTTTATAACTTTTGCTCAACACAGTGTGATAAGTCATGTATTAAAGTTTGAAGCCGATACCATTAACACCCTAGGAGGAGATAGCGTTTATTCAAGGTCCAAAATTGGCACAAAGTTGTTGGACCATGGCTACAAGTTTGGCTATCAGCAATAATTGACGATTATCAAAGATAATCGTTAATTATTAAAATCAATACAATTATTAATAAGAATTAATAATAACGGGGCACCACCCTGGACTCAGGGAAAAAGATAGCCAATTCAGTCTCAAAGTGTACTAATCTATGAATTTGGGACTTTGATTAATAATTAATTTAATAACTATAAACAAAATCACCATATCAATAGCTAGTTCAGGTTGAAGGATTTGGAGTTCTTTACAGAGCAGAGGTTGGCAAAACTCATTCTTGTGCAACATTAAAACAGACAACAGGTATATCCAAAAGCATTTATTTAACAAAAGGGTAAAATTAACACACAATACTAATCTAGCTAAGTGTACCTATATACACGTGTGAGTGTGAGTGTGTGTGTGTGTGTGTGTAGGGAAGACAATAGCAAGATGGCTGCAGTTACCTGGTGACTGAGCACATGGCATGCCGACAATTTGGCTAGTGCTCCCCTGTCTGTCTCTCTCTCTCTCTCTATGTTTTATTTGTGTGGGTCTGTGTGTTGGCCTGGGTGTGGCTTTCCTGGCTCCCAGCCCTACACTCCTGTCTGCAATCAGCTCATCACCCCTCCCAGTCTGCTCACCTGCCTAGCTCATGCTTCAGGCCTCCCAATTGTTTATAGTGATAATACCAAGTTTGGTATTATTGCTAACTGCTGTTTCTCTGTCCAGTGCTCCTGGACCACAACTCAGCTACTGACACATCTACCACCTGCTCCCTTCTGCCAGCCCTTGCCATTCTCCCTCAATCATCTCAGCTCTCCAGTCCTCTGCCTGAGCCTGCTTCATCCCCACTCCATCTACCTCCATTCATTACTTCACTGGCAATAAAGCCCTTATTCATTCATCTCCACTCTAGTCTGTGTCTGCGTTTGGGTCCACATTGCAAACCACAACACATAATGCACTTGCAAGGTAAGTGATGGGGGCCAAAATCCACAGCCCTCCTTCTATGCAAAATGTATTTAAAAGTTTATCTGAAGCTGATATGAAATTTCAGAGTCCAAATAAGTCAAATCAAGTTGATATCTTTCAATGTTAGTCTTTTTAGTGCCAAACTCCCTCTTTTTGTCATTATACTTCCACCACAGCTCAACAGGAAACACTGTTCAAGGAAACTCAAAGAGGGAATTTGATCCCAAGAAAATGTAAATGTGGCAGATATCCACTTGATATGACTAACTCACTAACTTTGCACAAAACAACTGTGAATTTTGGCCCCCATCGCTTACATTGAAAGCACATTTGAAAGGGATCTGTTAATAGCCAGTGTGAACAGGAGGAATGATTACAGCGAGGAAAACCTCTTTCACTATTCATATGGTCACCTGACTGTTTTAAGATACACTTGAAAAATAGAGAACCTGTCCTTTGACACATCGCACCGCATGCAACATACATTTTTCCTCATCTCTTGCACAACTGTATCACCGTCGGCACGCGCCGTCTGGAAAGCGAGCGCACCTCTCTCAGGCGGCTACAGTAGGAACAGGAAGTCAGGAACAGGAAAAATCTCGCAAACGGGAAAAGTTACAATATATTTTATGAAAGATGAGCCGAATCTATCACAACACTTCTTTACTAAACAAACCAGTACACAATGACAGATTTGACCGTGTGTGGTCTCCCTCTGCGTATGAAAGGTAGGGGCTCAAATGCCTTTATTAGAATACATAAAGAGTAAAAGTATTCTGGTGAATTCACTTACAGTAGCTATCTCCGACACAATACTAAACTCCACTGAAAAATAGGACAGTTTACTCTTCCCGAGATTTAACGCAGGTATATCTGACCTAGACAGCTCAAAACATTATTTGTAAGAATTAATTATTGCTTGTATATTCGGCATTTAATTGAATCCCCAATCTGCACTTAACTCTCAATAAAATGGCAAATAGCCTACCGTTCTTGTGTTTATAGTTCAGTGTGTTTCAGACTATCAGCCGAAATAAAGAATGGAGCTTAATGTTGCTCAATTTGCCAAATTTGTTTTTTTTGAAAGGAGTTTATTTGGCAGGTCTCCACTGTCAAGTCTATGGTCTCCACACAAGGAAGAAAAAAACATTGAAGTTGTTGCACACTGGTTTTCTATAAGCAACAGAATGAACTGCTACAAATGGAAACTGAATCATTTTATTAATTGATATTTTCCTCACAGTGGCCAAGGAGTTCTTCTAGAAGGGAAGCTTCTGGATCTTTCCAGACATGCAATCACTGATGTCAACAATCAGAAGGTAGGCTACTGTAGTTCAGTCTACCACAATGCAAATCCAGCAGGGGTCCTATGAGTACGACACTTTCTCCTCTCTCATCAGGAGACTGTGTGATTCATCAGTGTGCAAACAATTTGATAGAATTTGAGTTTTCACTACACAGTCACAATAAAGAAATAGGGTGGGTTGGTGTTTCAGTTCAACATACAGTTAACATGTAGGCCTAATGGTGTCTATTTAAATAAATAATAGGGGAGAACAGGGTAAATAGAGCCAGTGGGTACAATGAGCCAGCTCCTTTATCTAGGTAACCATAAGCAAAAGTAATCATGTGATCACAAATTAATAAAGTATAGTTCACATTACTCAATCCATCTTGGACTCAAGCACATGGAGAGAGTGGTCAGCAAAACAGAGCAAAAAAAAAAGATTTTTATCATGCCAAGAGAATTCATCATGTTGCTAAAGTTACCGGTCTTGTATCTTAATTAACAAAGATATGTTTTGGACATTATTACATGTTTATTTAAGTCAATGTAAGCTGCAAAACAAGGTAATAAACTCAGCATGACTGTGGATCTGAGCCACTGTGTGAAACAGTTTTGTCAAAATGGAGGTTGTGGGGTAAAACGTGCCAGTGATGTGGGGGCAAGATGAGTCAATGGTTCAATTTACCCCCAAAATTATTTTCTGATATTCTAGAGACTAGAGACCCTGTTCATGTTAATGTTTGATCACTGTTACAAGTATTACAATGTTGATGAATAAGTACCTAATTGTTGACTGATGTTAAGTTTAAGCCACACACAAACATGCTATACACACAGACGGGTGGCAAATTAAAGGAAAAGCCAACATAAAGTGTCTTAGTAAGGTGTTGGTCCTCCAGAACAGCATCAATACACCTGAAAACTGTAATTTAAAACACATTTCCTGCATTTCTACTCCACCAACCTCTTGGATTAAGTCAAGAAACAGCCACCTGCACTTGTCTAGATTAGTTAGATTGAGGGTGCTATGAAAACCAAGAATGCATCAAGAACAGTATATAATTTGGTGGATGAGGACAGGAAATGATTATTAGAAAAATGGCTATTTCATATTTGAAATTATATTCATTATATAGCCTAAAATGGTAGTAGATTGCAGGCTACTAGGCCATCTTCAAGGTTAAACAAGGACAAACAATTTATATAAAGAAATAGTCTCACATCACCATATAATTTGTATAAACAATGTTAAACCTGAGGGTTGCTATTCTCAATACTCACAAGGCCATCTTCAACGTCTGACAGTTGCAACAAAGTAAAAACAGTTTGGATGAATGAAATGGCCTTACAACAACTATCTAATTCCAATCCCACACACAGGTTCTAGTGGGAGCTATTAGCACTACTAGCTGATATAGTTGTAATGTTATACAGGAATGAATAATCATAACTTCAAAAGCATATTATTTTTACCTACATTGTCTCAAATCAAGGACTGTTTTAATGCACAACTCAGAAGGTGATTTTTACCCCTCAAGACTTAAAAGGGCCATTTTAGTTGAGGACTAGAGTTTACTTCCCCTTAGAGTAAACTTGTATGAGAAAAGAAGACAATAGTGATAACAATGAAAGCACAGCGCAGAGCAGCTGGATGAAAGATCATTACACAGAGTGATGCATCATCATATTTTTTTTTATAATTACTAATACATAATTCCATCCAAAGTCAGCCAAAGACTGAAACTGAAACTAAAGCAGAGTATTTTGCAGAAGTCTAAGTCTACTTTCTACTGCTGAATATTTGACTGTGAATTCAGACACTTTGGCACTGTGAGGAAAGGCTCCGCTCTGTCTGTCTGTCTGTCTCTCAAGATGGGTTGGACTTAACCAACTCAAAGGGTGGTCTGAAGACGTCAGATTTTTTTATTACTGTTTTTGTCAGTTGCTGAAAATAGAAAAAATATCATTGATATAGGTTGCTTAAATAAAATCGCCTGATTGAGGAGACTGTATGATGATAAGTTTATTTTTAAAAAGACAAAAAGTGGGGAGCAAAACCATAACTTTGCTCCCCCTAATTGAATAATGAGGATGCATTTGCTTCACTTGCTCCAATGTTGAGGTGCCTATACTTGACAGTATAAACACACCGTACTATACCATCTGCAAACAGAAACTCTGAAAGATTCAGCTCTGCTTTGGTTTTAAAACAAACTCCTTTTTCCTGTGTTGTGTCATGAAGAACTTCAGCTTTCCCAGTGAAAATCAATATCACTGTTTGCATTTTAAACAGATGAAACCTAAACACACACAGACAAAACAGAAACCACAAACTACACTTTGTTGTTGTTTATTTTCTCCCTGTTCGCAGGTCCGTTTCTATGTGCTGTACATCAAACCCAGCCGCATCCATAAGAGGAAGTTTGATGCCAGCGGGAAGGAGATTGAGCCAAACTTCAGTAACACCGGAAAGGTCAACACTGGCTTCCTCATGTCCTCCTACAGTGAGTAGAGCACAACAAACAATTTAGTTTATGTTTGAATATTTCTTTTTCACCTTCAAACTCTATTCCATCTGGAGTTTGTTGCCAGGATGTCAGAATGGCTGAGTATGTGTATTTTAATGTTTTTATATAAATATAGGTATAATGATCAGGCCATAGTCTCCCTTGATGATATGATCATGTCCCACTTCTGATGTAAGACGTTTTTGAACTGCAATTAGACCCTAAATTTTCTAATAGTTGGACAAAGAGTTCGTGAGAGGCTGTTGAAGAATGAGGGCATTGCAAGTGATGTTTTGTAGAAACCCATGTTTGTCTGTGACTGTGTAGAAGCCTTATTTATTTGGAAAAGCAAAAACATGAAAATAAACAAAAAATGTATGTATTTATTCATTATTCAAAGACAGAATGATTGACATATGAAATGGCCATTTCATCAAATTTGCACCAATGCTTTTTGATTTGCATCAATTAAATGCAAAATTAGTATTAGTAATTAATGAATTAGAAGACCTTAGAGTCTCAAAAACGGGTTTCACACATCACTGACCTTTCTGAACTTACCGAACTCTATGACAATACAATCCAAACTCAATGTCCTCTTACTAGCTTTTTCCAGAACTTCCAACCATATCACAGTCTTCTGTAACAGAATTTGCTTGATTGTCATAGAGATTAATCAACTGCAAGCTTGGTAGGTGTTGTGATTTCTTCCACAGCACTTTTTGGATGAAGAGATAAGAGTTGAAAAGCTAGTAAGTTTACATTAAGTTGTGGTTCTTTTTTCAGGCTAATAGTTCCAAGATAAAACATTAGCTCTCATGGTTAACTGTCCAGGAGGACCATGTCCAGGAAATGTGAAAATGGCCCAATTCTGTCCTCCAGCAATAAGTATGAAATCAGGATGGCCAAGCAGTCTAAGGTGCTGCGTTCAAGTCGCAGTCTCCCTTAGAGATGTGGGCTCGTTCACAGCTTAGTGATGTCACTATTTTTGAACAGTGTCTGCTATTACATAATACAGTAAAAGCTACTTCTGCATTGGCTGGGAATCCATTCCGGACCTTTACTGTTATCAAAATGATATTAACATTGAACACAGTGATTATGTTAAACTGAAATAAATCAATGACTACATGAGTAAATATTTACATATTTACTATAGGATGGTGCATGGTAGCTATATAAAAAAGCATAAAAACACCATCAGAGCTTTGTTCCAGACAAGATTCAATCTTGCACTCATATGAGGAGACAGGAAGAGGTTACTTTCAGTCATGGAAGCCCTTTACAGCTATCTGTGGCCGGCCGCTGCGTGGCAGGTGAGAATTCCACTGAACCACCATTGCTTGAGGAATTTGCTAAACATGGACTGATATGCTGGCAGGATGAAGGCATGATTGATATTTGGCCAGTGTCAAGTCAACATACTTGTGTAAACCTTGGGTAAGTTTGTCCAGAACGGGCATTTCTACTCACCTGCCCGTTGATATCACCCCAGCATTCCTCCTGCCACCTGCAACTAGTCAACCACCTGCAAGTGCAGTATACCACCTGCAACTGGTCAACAGTGTCATGGTTGGTTTTGGACAGAGTACTTGACTTGTTTTCAGTAAGCGCAATTTTGCTGTAAACTTTTGTTTTGGGCAAAATTGGAGTACTGGCTCAGAAAATGCACTCATCTGAAATAAGTCAGGATGGCCGAGCGGTCTAAGGCGCTGCGTTCAGGTCGCAGTCTCCCCTGGAGGCGTGGGTTCGAATCCCACTTCTGACAATGGTCTTTTAAATTGACGCTGGACCCTCTAATTGTAACTACGCATGCACTTATGTGCCAGTAATTTGTTATTAATTGGTGAATTATTATGTGTCCTGTTCTACAGAATATAAGTTCAGCAGAACACATACTAGTGTATCATTCATAGCTTGGTGATGACTCCATATTTAGAAAGTGTCTGCTGTTGCATAAGAAAGTAGAAGCTATTTATGCATTGGCTGGGAATCGAGCCCGGGCCTCCCAGGTGGCAGGCGAGAATTCTACCATTGAACAACCAATGCTTGATGACAAGGAGAAATATCCAATGTCACACTGCCAGTATGAAGACACATATGGTAGTTGGACAATTTCTGGTCTATATACTTCAAAGCTTAAAGCATAGGTGCAGTGGTGCTTCTACACAGTTATACTGTGTATAGCCTACTAATTTCTGGGCGGGGGAATTTACCACCCACCTAAAAATGCCCAGAGTTAAGTATCAGTGTCAACTTTGAAGAGCAAGGCTTCAGCCAATCATGTTGCAGACAGAGACTTTTGTTCCTTGACTTCAGCCTCTTAGAAAGGACCTCCTCTCAAGTACCTGAAGTACCTCACTAAATTGCAGTACAAATGCATCCTTTGAATACTCTGTGTTGAATAAGCGCAGTGTTCTAGTGGGGTAATAGGGTACTATGAACTCTTTAAGATATGGTGGTGCCTGATCATTAAGGGCTTTGTAGGTGAGAAAATCTGTTCTGGATTTTACAGGGAGCCAATGCAGAGAAGCTAAAATGGGATAAATATGATCTCTTTTTGTAGTTTTTGTCAGTAGACATGCAGCAGCATTCTGGATCAGCTGGACAGTCTTTAGAGACTTGTGGGGCAGCCTGATAATAAGGAATTGCAGTAATCAAGCCTAGAAGTAACAAATGTGTGGAGTAGTTTTTCTGAAGTGAAAAAAGGCAGTCCTGGAAATTTGTTTATGTGGGAGTTAAATGACATATCCCGACCAGAGATAACTCCCATATCCCTTACAGTGGTGCTGTAGGCCAGGGTAATGCCATCCAGAGTCGCTGTATCATTAGATAATATATTTCTAAGGTGTTTAGGGTCAAGCACAATAACTTCAGTTTTGTTCGAGTTTAGTGGCAGAAAATTGCAGGTCATCCAGGTCTTTATGTCCTCAAGGCATTCTTGGAGTTAAATTAACTGATTGGTTTCATCTGGCTTCATTGATAAATATAATTGGGTATCATCTGCATAACAATGCAAATTTATGGAGTGTCTCCTAATAATATTACCTAGAGGAAGCATATATAAGGTGAATAGTATTGGTCCAAACACAGAACCTTATGGAACTCTGTGTCTAACTTTTGCCTACTTCGAGGATTAATCATTAACTTGAACAAACTGGAATTGATCTGATAAATAGGATTTAAACCAGCTTAGTGCAGTGCCTTTAATGCTAACTACAGCACTAAGATCTAACAAGACAAGTATTGAAGGAAGTAAAATGCAAGTGCTTCTCAGTCTGCAAGTCAGCCTTTGTGAGTGCAGATGTGTAAGAGCAGAATTAGATTTATGCATGTGTGAGCAGCTTTGATAAATACAAACATGAGAATACCTATTGCTGACTCAAATGTTGTTGCACAGTTCCTCTTGACTGCTCAAACCCTCTGTAACACTCATCATTCTTTCCTTCCTCTCCAATATACTTCCATACTGTAACACTAGTCAAGTTGAGTGAGCACAACTGAAAGTACACAGAGAGGAGATGTTGAAAGAGCAAGAGAGACACTGTGAGAGTGTCAAAGGATTTGAGAGCAAACAGCAGGGACATTGAAAGAGCAAATGAGCAAAACCGAGTGAAAGAGGTTGTCCTTGTGTGCTTATGTGGATATTAGCAAGCATGCAAATCCATTTATTTAGGATAAAATAGATTTTAGTTTGCTCAAATAAACATTTTCTTTGCTTGATAATAATTTCTCTGCAAAATATAATCCATGTGCTTGCAAAAAAATCTTTTCTATGCTCAATGAAAAAATAATTCTCCATAGTTATAGGCAACATACAATTTGTGATGATTTATAGAAGTACACTTTATATTTCATATGTTAGTCTATCTGTGTATTTGTAGTCGCAGTGTGTATCCTCCACAGTTAAAAGAAACTTGTATTTGGACAGTCGCTGCTGTGATACGATGACTTTAATTCTACTACTGACCCACCAATGCAATATGATATCAACAACAACCTGTCAAGCATACTATTACAGTGTGCTGACCCATGTACAGTTAGTGTTTGCTACTCAACAAGATTCATCACATGATGCTCGGTAGATAGTGAAGCTAAAAATCTTCAGATGTTAATGAGACATACTTACAAGTGTGTGTGTACATGTGTGCGGCGTGTGTGTGTGTGTGTGTGTGTGTGTGTGTGTGTGTGTGTGGTTGAAGACGTCCTTGTTCCTACTAATGTCATGGTACATGTATTTTCTGTCCATGCAGAGGTGGAAGCTAAAGGGGAGTCAGACAGTCTGTCTGAGGAGCAGCTGTCAGCAATGGTGAACAAAGCCGAGCTGGTGAAGATAACTGACAAGCACAGACCCAGCGGGACCTGGGCCTTCTGGTACCCAGAGTCAGAAATGGACAAAATAGAACTGGAGACTGAACAGGATGTACGGCTGAAGACCAGAGGAAACAGTCCTTTCATATGTGAGTCTGTGTCATAATGTTGTTAAGCTGCTTCCATATATCTAGTATTGAATATTGAATTAGAACTAGTGCAGAATACTCTGAACTCTGCTTTCTGCTTCAGGCTACCCATTAAAAACAAGTAGCCTGAAGTGTATCTTGGTCAGGGGATATAAATACAGTACAAGATTTGGTCAGAGCTCTTTAGTCCATTTTCCAACTACAAAAGACAAGCTTGTTTTTCAAAGCCAGAGGGTCCTTTTGATTTTCATGGTCTTCACATTGATCAAGTGTGTCCTAGAGCTGAGCTCCATGCCAGTGAAGAATGAATGAAATTAAACTTGAATTTTGTTTTTCCAGTTTGCTTTCACGGTTTCATAAGTAAGGGGAATGAACATAGTTTGAACCCCCTAATATTTAGAAGATTCATTCAGCCCTTTGATATTCAATAGTCAGTTTTGAGTTTAGTGAAGTGCTTTGGTCTATTCACAGTCTCTACATTTTTACCCAGTATTGACTATGATGTGATGGGAATTTTGAAGTTTCACAATCCTGAGGAGAGGAAGAACAAGATTAATTACCTACAGCCACACTAGCAGCTCTGTGAGACTGTACTTATGCACATCACAATGCTACCTTGGTTATTATGATAATGCTAGTATGCTGATGTTAGCAGATAGGCAGGTAGCAGATAATGTATACTGTGTGTTCACTGTCTTAATTTAGCATTTTAGCATGCTAATATGAGCTAGCTAGTACTAAACACAAAGTACAGCAGAGGCTGATGGGAATGTCACTAGTTTTGCAGGTATTATAACAAATTAATGGACAAAATTTAAGTTTAAACCTGGAAAAATAAGATGATCACCAAAAGTATTGGAACACATCATCTGAGAACCTTGAATTTCTCTGCCATGCAAATGCATGAAGTATATGTTGTAGATATATTTGACTGAAAAAATGAAAAATATGACCTGGTGGTGGCACTAGAAGAACAGTCAGAACAGTCAACAAAGTCATATCTTCTAGAATATATCCTCTGGGGACCTTGAATATCTGCAGCAAATGTCTTGGCAATCCATCCTATAGTTGTCAAGATATTTCACTCATGGTGGCGCTAGAGGGAAAGTCAGAGGATAAACAGATCATTAGGATTCATCCTCTGGGAACCATGAATGTCTGTACAAAATTTCTTGGCAATCCAGCTTATATTTATCAAGATATTTCAGCCATGCTGCGAGCCTGGCTAAAAAATGCAAAAAGTATTTGTGAGTTTCTCATATTTCTGTATGACATCTCTTGACATCTCTTCAAATGTGTGAAAAACTAATGATTTATTATCAAGTTGAGCTGCTATTTTCAACAACTTTAATCTAATTAGAGTTTTATTGAAATATAGCAAATAGAGACAATATTCTGCATTTAAAAAAAAAAAATGTTTTCAGGTACATTTGCCTTGCATCCCATGCTTCTGTAGACAGACAGCCATGGTGTTTGTATACACTATATGTAGTTTATTGACTGCAACATTCAGAACCACCAGTATGGTCCTTGAAGAATTTAAATGTCACTGTTAACTGTGTTTTGCATTTCTAACAAGACAATAAACACAGTAACATTCATTTATTGTCACATTTTAACATTGATATGGCAAATGTGTAAGCAGACAGTTGCCTATTTATACATAAAGCAGTGACTATAAAACAGTGATGGTGAGAGTGGTGAGAATGAACCTAAACATTAAAGGTGTGGGCAAGAAAACCAAAACAATGAGCTGAAAATGGCTAAAACTGAGAACTGCAGAGTATAGTGATCATTTTCTGTGGCTTCATCACTACAAGTGAACCCTCTCACACTATACATACTAATTTGATCTATTGTTATTATTGAAATATTAATTATAGCAGCTTTGAAGAGCTTAAGGAAGTGATGTACATTTTGAATGAATTGTTGTAGTGTGCCTCATTGTTCTGTTCTGGGTCCTATTCTGTCATACCTTTGGCAGACAAAAAGTAGTTTTAAAGGTATCTCATATCACTGCTAATGATGATATTCAACTTAACATCTGGTTTGAGCCTCAAAATGTCACGAAATTGTCAATATTACACAACTACCTAAACTCTAAAAATGGGATGGCATATAATTTCCCAGAGCTTATTGCTGATGCAGCTGGCCTTGCCCCTAAGGTAATGTAATCATTCACTCTTTTATTTCATCCTGTTTAGACTACTGTAGCAAGACATTCATGGATGACTTATAAGTGGTCTAAAATGCTGCTGAAAAGTTTTTGACCAAGTCCTCTAAAAGGTTTCATTTGACATTTGTTTTTATTCCCAGTGGCTTTCCGTTAAATTGAGAGTCCAATTCAGGACTCTTGTGATCACTTTTAGTGTGCTTTTTTCCAGGCTCTCCCTAACTAAAGGAAAATGTGGTTTTGCGGTTGTGGCCTTTTCTTTGAAACTGTCTGTGAACACCTCATTGCGTCTTCTTCTTGTGTCTTGTTATGTCTATATGTCATGTCTTTTTTTTTTGTTTGTTTTGTTTTTTTGCGATGCACTTTGTAATGTCTGCTGCTGAGAGGTGCCATATAAATAAACTTACTTTCTTCCTTAATTTTGTGCTTGTAGTCTCCTTAGCTAAAGTGGACGGTGGCACAGTGACCAAATGTAACTTTGCTGGAGATGAAAAGGCTGGAGCATCGTGGACGGACAAGATTATGGCCAACAAAGCAGAAGCAGACAGCACACAGAAACCTGGGGTGGAAGGAGAGGGGGCAGAGGAGGATGAATGGGTGAGGTCAACTTCCATATCCAAACCAAGTTTATACACAGGGCCTAAATAAAACCTACTTCATTAACGCCCCTAATGTTGTCTAAGTTGTAGGAAGGTATGGTGAGTAATGATATATGTGCAGAGTTTGTTTTCATGATCATCTTCTGAAGCAGGAAAGTTTCTCTGCTCACCTTAAATTCTAGTTTAACTCATGTACATACCAACATGATTTGTGACATCAAAACTACTTTGGAGCCAATCATGGTCCAGTAACTTACACAAGCGTGATGTGGAAACTTGAACTTGTAGTAGATGTCATTTTAAAAATTTTAACAGGTAACAGCTAATTATTATGCAAAGCAAAAATTGTGAGGGGATCTTTATTTTGCTACAACTTCAGTGAGATCAGAAAGTACAGGAAATATGGTCACTTTTCATGTTTGCAATTAGGGTGTACCTCCTGTTAACCTCTTTGTGCATCTGATACTTGAATGGATATGGAAAACAAGCTAGAAGCTATGATTTGACCTAACTTTGGAAGTGATCAGAATCCCTCTGTGGATGAAACTGTTGTTCAGAATACATAAAAAGCAGATGATGCCTTGGACAGAAACTAGAGAAGGCTCACTTTCCACTTTGTTTCTCTCTCAGGATGATTGAGGAAACCGTCTTTACTATCAGCCTTGCATCATTCCAGTTGCCAGGTTGGAACGCTTCAACTTGGTTTACATCCTGTCTCTCTGAACCTCTCACATAACGGTCTTGGGGCTAGAAACATTGTATCACTTCTACAGTACAAGACTGGACTCTTCAACCTCCTCAAGTGAATCTGGCTCTGAGCTTTGAAACTGCAGTGGGACACTAGCTCTGTACCTTCATTCTTACTTTGCTTTTGTCTGTTTTTGTCCCCATGTGCTGTACTGCAATAAAAAGAAAAAGTTACATAAGCCCCATTCAGACAGGATTTAATCCACTATGGAAGGTTGGCTGATTTTGATATATCATCCACTGATCAGTGATTTAAATTTCATCTGGATTGCATATGTGTGATATTTCTTCCCGTACCCTGGTACTAATTACAGTCCAAATATCCACTGCTTTTTATCATACTCATTGGCCCTCCTATACTGTTATATATATATATTTCAAAGTGTATCTCTAAGGGTATGCACTCAAAGAGCTGTGTTTCCTGTTAAGTTTAATTAGCTCAGTACACTGTCTGAGTTCTGTGTAACACTCGAAGGAAAAGATAAAAGGATGATAATACTGATGTTCCCATATGTATATGGAAATAGAAATGATGACTTAAGTGCAGAGAAACGTGACAAATCAACCTCCTCCTGGCATATCAATCCAGCCTGAATAGGGCTTTTTAATAGGCTTTTTTTTTTTTTTTTTAATTATTTTTGTCATTTTTGCATTTATTTGATAGTGCTGAGAGAGAGCGGAATTATGGGTAGAGAGAGAGACATGACGTGCAACAAGGATCCAGTGCCGGAATCGAACCATGAGTGTTACAGTTATGTGCTATGTGTCTTAACCAGCCCTGTGGCTTTAAAAGGTTTAATGTTTCAACTTCTGATTCGATGTCACTATCTAGAATCCCCAGTCTCCCTCCGTAATATTCCCTGACACAACAGACACAAATAAAGGTTGAAGCATGAGAACCTGAGCAAAACTAACCTCTGATATCAAACAGTGAATCAAAATGCCAAAGAAGCCCTCATCCTACTCACTAATCCTCAAAACACCCAAAAAAAAATGACAGTCAGTTGATTCAATTTATTGAGCAATTTTAATTATAAAAATAATCATATTTAGTGATACACTCCCTGATTTTTTTTACAGCATCCAATAGTGCTACAACAAATTCGTTATAAATAGGCAGCGTAACAAAATCATTGAGTGTAATTTTTAAATAATACTTGAAGCAATATTTTCATTAACTCACTAACACAAAGAACTGCAGAGACACTCATAAAATTCTTCTTCTTCTTCATACAGTACTGTATTTTTCTCCACAATATGGCAACGTTGAAGGAATGAAGTCAAACTATCAAGCATGGTTCTCTTAAATATGCAGTTGTGCCAGTAGACATTGTCAAGTGTTGGTGCCCTTTTAGATGTACACATACAGTAATACTTCAACACGTTTACATTTACATACTCTCTAAAGAAGATACAATGGTAAGCAAAAATTGCCAAACAGTCTATAGAAAGGCTGAAACAAACAAGAAAGTAAATTGAACTATTTTAAGTCTTTGTACTACAAAAGGCAATATCTGCCTTGCTTATATTGAGAATGACAATACGTACAGATGACAACTCGGTACATTTATTCACATAGACCCCCCCCCTAGCTGTCCTTTTATGTTTATGGACAATAAACATGAACTGTAAATACTGTCCAGTGGCCATGTTTGACAAATACAGAAAGCAAAAGTTTGCTTCTCATTGTATCTGAATGTTCCAGTATTGACTTCGAAAACATTGTATTACCTATTGTCATCATTGTAGTTGTCTTGTTATTATAAATACAACATGTACAATTTTCACAATTAAAACATAAGCAAGTTGACTGGATTAAAGGACTCATGTCTTACACAATGTTGATGTTTTATTATTAAAATAATTTCAGCATCACACAAGAATAATTTGGTTTCTTGATTACAACATATATACTGTCAGACACATATAGACATGTTTCCTATAACAAACAGAGGAGGGTCTGTTCTTCAGGTTTGATTTGTGCAAATGTCAAGCTGGTCTGGAAAGTGGCAGCAGGTAGATGATAGTAAATCAGTAATTCAGTCTCTTAATTCAAGCAACAATTCAATTTGTTATAGAAGGTTAACACAGAGTTTTGATTATGAAATGATTTTGAAAACGAGCAACAGCAACAACGGAAATACATGATTTTGAAGTAAATACGTCATAAAAATTTAAAGTTGGCCGATGCTGTCACTGTCATCATGTGCAAAAATCACAAGCAGCTATGTAAATCTTCTTAGTTTGATAGTTTTTTTTTAATGCGCTTTACATATTGTATATAATGTATAAATAATGATTATTGAGTATATTCATAAACACTGTTGTGTCTTCATTATTGTTGATTAAATTGCCACATTTCTCTCATATACTGTCAGTACAACACTATGTGTCAGTTTTACATGCTGCACAGTCAGGGTTCAGTTAGGTAAATTGTTTGGTGGAAAAAGTGAATCTCTCATTTCATGATTATTTTTCTTGTCCATTTTCCTGGCAAAGTGGGATTCAGTCTTCATTCGCTCTTGTTTTTGAAGTGGATTTGGTGGAAGAGGAATGCCTCAAAAAGAGTTTTCAACCGCAGAATTGAAAACTGCCAGCACCACTGATCTTTGAAGGACTGAAAAAATCAAAGATGGTGGGTTTTCACTCTACGAGGCAGTTTCGCTTTCAAACCACTTCAGTATAGTCTCTTTGTTCTTGCTGACCCACTGGATGTTGACTTGGGTTTGCTCTATGGCCTGGTACACCGCCGTGGTAGCAGGACCCATTTCATAGGTTGTCGCAAAACGCTCCAACTGTACACACAACACAGAAACAGGTGATACAGTGATGTAAGAGCATTGCAGGTTAGCAGAAGTGGCATATTAAAGTACAAGGCTGGGCATTGCTTTATCTTTTTCTCATCATTAGCGAATCCTATGAAAAGACCAAAACCAATCAGTATGTGAAATCCTGGGACCCTTTAAGTGACTGTTCGCTAAACCCATGCCATGAACAGCAATTGTTCAGTCATAACTTAGGTAACATAACTATACACAGAAGGAAGCATTTCATACTACATTATTTTGAGAGGCTACAGGTTTTAAAAATAAAAATTCTTCACAATGTCTTTCACATGGATCATTAGCTGGTGAGAATACTAAATGTTTGCCTGGGACATGTAGGATATACCTCCAGTCATTTAGCATGATGTCATGTATAGCCCTCAAGTGCATATTTAAGACCCTTGTGCTGGGTTCCCATTTTAAAAAGAGTCAGCTGGAAACATGAAAAAGTCTTGTGTGTTTTGTTTTTTTAAAAATGTTTTTTGTATTCAACATTCTGGGTTCATGTTGCAAATAAGTGTTTAACATGTTATCTCTTGGATTTAGTTTTGTTTTTTTTGGCCGGTTTATATTCCTGCAATATCATTTCTTATTCCTCTGTGCTGTAGAGCTCCATTGTTGTCCAAAAACTATTAAAAACACATCAGTGAGTCACACCGTTGCTGGGTGATATGTTCCTTCATTACTGTGAACACACACACTGTAGTTTATTTTGACTCAGTCCCACAGACACTGTCCTGTTGCCAGAAATACTCAGTAGAGCAACAAATATGTGTTAGTTCATGGCTGAATATAGTCCCCCCAAAACAGACTATTTACTCCTTTTACTATTTACTCCTTTTGAGACATTTGCTAAAAACTACAGTTTGTGGGATTGATTCATATAAAGTACAGTGTGTGTGTTCATGGTCAACAATGTCTTTGGAAAGCAATGGTGCTCTAAGGCACAGAGGAATAAGATATATCAGGTTTTGGATACAAACACAATACTTGTTAGTAGAATCAATTTATTGTTTATTTCGGTTGTCATGGGATATGTTGACAGCCTTATCCTACATTTGAGTCATGGCTCGGAGGCACGACTGTCTCAACATCCATACATACAACTCATGATGACAGAGATTTCTGATAGGATATCAGGGTGAGTCTAGTGACTCATTAGATATAAATCAATTATCGGTACGTGACTACAAAGATACGAGTGTCTCTCTGACGTCATTGCATATTGGTAATATGACTGGAAGATAATACAACATCAATAAATTACCTCCTCCAGTTCAAATTGTGTGGAGAACCTTCTGGTCACGGCCTCAATCAGCATGGCTCCATCCCTGACGGTGGAGAAAGACAGGGTGGACAAAATATTAGAAACAGTATATTGTGAAAGACATATTTAAGTCTTAGTGGTCAAAATGTCTGTTACATAAAAGAAATTAAATATTTGCTAATTACGTGATTTAGATAAGCCTCAGGTGTGTATGCTCATGAAATTAAATGTCTCTTGTGTATATTTAAACTGTGATACAGATCAATTCATCTTCCTGGTAACAGCATAAACAACGGGGACTTTATGAAGGAGAGCAATCACTGATAAAATTATAAGGCCATTGTACTTGATGACACTGTGCAAGATTTTTATGAGCCACTGTTTATTATAGTCCCTTCTTTTATGGCAGTGTCTGTTTATTCAAGTAACTTGACTGCAGGTCATTTCAGGCCTCTGTAAACAACAGCCCACAGGCAAGACAAGGCTCTCAGATCTCTGTGATGAGGCAGCAAGGCGCAGTACGTTCATAAAGAAAACATTGACAACAGTGTTGTCCTCTTAACTGGCAGCTCATGGCCTCAAAGCAGATCATGAGACAGAGCGGTGAAGCATGAAAAACATGAACAAGCAAATATTGTGCTCAGAGTTAGACTGATAGATCAATTTGCTGGGATACAGTGTGGGGATTATACTGGCCTTTAACTTCACAGCAGATATGGAGCTGAGTGGTGGTGGAGGTTTCTCCCTGACACAACCCTATATTCTTGCATATCACTGCTCTATGAATCAAATTTGGCCGCACATTTGCAGTGATCATTATACTTTATCATGTACAGTAGCTATGCAATTAATGCCACTAAAGTCTGTTTCCACAGCAGAGAGCAACCCTGAGCCAAGTCTTGCTAGACCACGTTAAAAGTGTCCTGGGCCAATCTCTGTATAGATGCAGTAGAAGAGATTTAAAGCTGCATCATTGATTTTTTTGGCTATCTGGTAGCAGCTGAACAAGCTGAAAGCATTAACATTGACATTGTTAAGACAAACAATGGCTTATTTGCACATTCAGCAGAGATGGTTTTGAGTTGTGTAGTGTATCTGGTCATCTAACAAATGCAAATCCAGTATTCATTCTCTTTTTAGCTGTTTTGTTCTCCACAAACAACAACAAAATATTTGTTTACCTTGCTAGAGGTCTAACCTGTATGACTTGCTGTATCAGCTAGTCGCTGTCTGCTGTTAGGTGCTGGGCAGGCAGTGTACAGCTGCCTGCTGTGGCTAGTAATGAGGTTGATTACAGTGCTGAGCAAAGTTGCAGTGCAGGCTAAGAGTCATTCGTAGTGATGAACCAGTAAATTACCACGCAACTTTGTAGTTCCCCTCAGCTCTACAGAGCTTTTTTAGCCTCTTTTAGTTCATTTAGGAATTATGACCCACACCTCTGCTCAGCAAAAAAATTCTGATAAATCCACTGCACACTACCTGCCCAGCACCAAACGCCAGACAAAGTTAGCAACTAGCTGGTGAACACAGTGGAGCATTTAGTAGCTAAAGTGACAGATATCTTTATCAGGGGTTGGTGGAGACCAAAACAGAGCTAAAGACAGTAAATACTGGCTTACGTTCATCAGTTGGCCAGAATCACGATTCCAGATTAATTGTGTTGTTCCATGTCCTCTGGATGTGTAGAGACAGTTGTGAACCATACCAATTTCACAAGGTCATGATATGACAAATGTGTGTACTTTTAGCTAGTTGTGGAGTTCTGCCTCCAAGTGCCCCCAAAAACAAACTGATTATGGAGCTTTAAAGAGCTGTACACCATAACAAGATTTTAACTTTTGTTTTATCAGAGAGTTTTAACTTCTCACAATCCAACTGCTGTGTAAAGGTGGCTTCTCCACCATGATGAGCATATGTTCTGGGGTAAACCATGAATACTTGTAATTTTCTCGTAAATATGTTGGAACAAAAAATGGCTAGAATTAAACATTTAGTACTGGTGCAAAACACTGCCTATCATGAACCTCAAACCAAAAATACTAGCATCATGATGCCTTTTTCTATATTGGTCAAACCCAAGTACACAATCTCATATACTTGTTCATGACTAAGAAAATGAGGTGTAATCTGTAAAACCAATATGAGAGACATTAGACGCAGTCCAAATAGCAACCTACCCCTGACTGACGTAGTCCCAGTTTGCTCTGATAAAGTTCCAAGTCAGCTCCTGCCCCACCACGTTCCTAGCTATGTAGTTAATAGTGGAAGCAACATCCATCAGCCGTATCTTCTCAGGGTTCAAAGTGTACTGCAGGTATCTGTAAGATAAGGAATTAGTCACCGCCTAGCTCTTCACTTACTAAAACTTGCATGTTTGGAACTCACCTTATCACGGGTGTGTCCACAGTGAAAGAAGTTATTATGTACACAGTCAAAATGACAGTATTATGATTCTGTATGACACAGCAGGACTTGATTTTTAATGTTTGTTGGCTTCACCTGTTGAGCAACCAGATCTTCCTTGTGCAGGACAGAGCTTCTCGGAGCTGGTCTTTCTCTGAGGTTTTGTTGGAGCTCTGAAATTTCTCCCAGGCAAACTCCCACTCTTTCATCCCACCCTCAGCCACAGCTTGGCAGTAGATTACAGACCGCAGGTTGGGGTGGATCCTGAATCACACACACACATACACAGTAATTTCCCTGCATCAGGGCTGTCTCATTTTCAAGTTTTCTTGGTTGTCATGAACTATTGACTTTGCCTTTTCCTGATTATCAGCAAATCTGCAGACATACTGAACATTTTCTCCATCTGGTCTACTTCCATGTGTTTTCTTCTACCACTACAAAACTTTAAAAGTGATTACATCTGGCTGATATTAAAGTATGGTCTTTATAGTGTTATGGACAGAATTTCTCCCTGGATTTTAACGCAGCTTGTTGAGTCTTGGTGTACATACAAACACAAAGTTCGTAACACATACACATCCACTTACAAATGTCGGCCAGTGTGAATGTATGGACACTTCAATGCATGTACAGCACACACATGCGTATGTGTTGAAGTAATGTATGGACACACAGTTTACACATTTAATGACGAGTCACGATGTCTCTGTTTTTTAAAGTTGCACCTGGACACTTTGCAGATTAATGTCTCCAAAAGCCTGAAAAGTAACTGTAAAGGCACCAGAGTTTTATTTTTGCAAACACCTTTTCTATTTGTAGGAATAGGATTGTGGTCTCCTCTTTGCGATTTTGGATTAAACTGCATGTCAGCATTAAGATCCTGCCAAGTGCAGCTTTAAAAATAAAACAAATACAGAGTGGTGACAGCCACGCACAACTGACACAAAAAAAGCAATTAAATACAATTTATATACAAGCAATTGACACATACCTTCAATAAATAATTGCTGGAAGGTAAAGCTACAGAACATGATGGCAATTTATTGTCAACCAGTCACTTAATTCACAGTAGAATAATGTGCAAGTTTAGGGTAAATGCAGAAGGTAGGGATTAGAAAGGGGAAAGAAGAAATATGTTAACACACTTGTCTAGTTCATTCAAATGCATGTAATGTTCAAAGTCCAAATTATGTATATATACTTATCCAGTAGTGTCCATACTTGTTGGTGTTGTTGCTTTCCATCCAGTCAGCATACATCTTTTTAGCCATCTCCTGACATTCTGGGAGACCATTGGAACAGGCCACCTCTATGGCAGTGATCTGGCTGTGCCTTAGGATGAAACCCAATGATATTTTATATAAGTGGACACGTATTAAATGACAGTAAACGTAATGTAATGTGTCATGATGAAAAATGTGGTTGAAAGCCCCCAGAAAAAGCTTATAAATGGACCTGGAGTTCAGATAATTTTGTCAAACTACTGTAATATAGCATTTGTGGAGACAAGTTAGCCATGGATTACTTAAAGCTTTTTTAATTCATCTTTTTTTGCCATGTGGGGGCAACAGAACACAGCATGTATGTGTTAGCAAATAGTTGCCTATTTACACATCCAGCAGACACAGAGCAACATTAGCATTAATTTGGAGATGTGTTTGTGTCCACCTGACATTGAATTTAAGGCAAATATTCACTGTCCGTTTAACTCTGTTTTGGTCTCCATTAACTCCTTAGGGAAATACCTGGCTCTTTAGCTGCTAAATGCTCCGTTATGTTGCCCAGCAAATTGCTAACTCTGTCTGTCTGCTGTCTGATGCAGGGCAGTTAGTGTACAGTGGACTCATCAGGGCTTTCTAGCTGAAAAAAGCTGACTGCTGTGATTGGAAATTAGTTGAATGAGATGCTGGCTGCTAAACCAAAATGATGAGCTACAAGTGGCTAAAAAGCTGTGTAGAGCTGAGGGGAATTTCAGAGTTGGGTGATAATTCTCTGTGGGTTTTGTCACTACAAGCGACACCTTTCTTTCACATTACACATGGTTATTTGAAACATTGCTTATATAAAATATAAAAAATGATTAGTGCAGTTTTAATATAGAATGCAGTAAGTTACATGATGAATTTGATTCATCACATAAATGAAGTGTTTTGTAACACTGATTTGGTAAGTGTTGGGTAAGTGTCACTTGAACAAAGATACTCTATAGAATAATTAACAAAGAATAATTTAAGAGAGTTTACAGTCATTGTATTTTTCAGCTAAACCAAACCCCCTGATTTCTTGAGAACTGGTTCCATATAAACAAGCAAAGTATTGGCAGTGCAAGTCCAAAGTACACAGCTGTCACTAGCATGTATATAGCTGATGATGTGTGAGCTAACAATGCAACTTCGCCCATCTGCTCTGCATTGACACTCTTGGACTGTACTGTGAATTTGTGAAACTGTGAACTTCAGCATTGTGTAAATCTGTCGATGACCAACTAATAACTAAGTAAAAATGATCTTTCCTTACTGTAAGGAGTGGTCAGAAGGGACTTCTGATTTGTCAGTGTCGTTCTTGAAGAAGTTGTACAGGCCTTTAACCTGCTGCTGGAGGTATGCCTGCAGGAAGAAACAGCTTTACAGCAGAGTTTCAAGAATACACATGGTAATATAACATTTTTTACTACACATCTGTTTATGTTCTGATGAGGGATGAACATTAATACCGGCAGGCAATCACATTTAGACTGCTGAATCCATCTTTTCCATCCAGCACAAGTCAATTCGGTTAATAATGTAATAAAGCCAGTGGACTATCTGATACAGTCTATAAAATCATTTTTTTATCACAAGTTAAAAAGGATATTTTAATGGCACGTGCCTGCATAGGTCCATACATCTCGGAGCGGTCAAACATGAGGATGAAGTACTTCAGGTTCCTAACTGCAGACTCCCAGGGAAGGTACGCAGTCTCATTACGAAGGAACCGGGTTGAATTAAGAGCCAGAGTCACATTGACTAGTTTGGCCCTGAGAGAAAAAAAGGGATTCGATTTTGGAAGATCACAGTGGCGAATGAGCCATCAGCATGACGTTATTTCAATCATGCTTTTAAAATTCAGGCAAAGATAATGTGGCATGTTGCAACAGAAGGATCACAACACACAGTTAATCTACAGAAAATGGAAATAACTAGATGTTGAAAGGGAAGATCAAAGCAGTCAAAGAAAAAGTCATTACCTTGCTAAGTTGAATGCATCATCAATAAGCTGCCCTCTGTTTATCAGTGGGATCGGCTGGAAAACAAGCAAGATGAGGAAAAGTTTATCTGAAATGCAAAGTTCTACCAGTAGCATAAGAAATCAATCAGCATGAGAGTAGGAAATAAAACATCAGGCCTGACATTGTGGCGCTGTAGAGAGATACAAATTGAGGTTTTGAACCAGAGAATCATGATTATTACATTCAATTTCTGTTTCCAAAGTCAGAAATCAACTCAGCTCAATTGAGTCACAATTTTTTTTCCAGTAGGGGTAAACTTTGTTTCTGTAATAGTACTTCTGAGAGGTCTGGAACCATTTCAAGCTGCAATGGATTCCGATGAAATGGAACGGCTTGGATGGTTGTCTACTACTTTTGTCCAGAGTGAACTATCTGGACAGCTATTGTATGAATTGGCACTAAATTTGGTAAAGACATATTGTTTCCCAGAGGATGAATCCAAATGATTTTGGTAATCTCCTGACTTTTCATCTAGTGCAACCAGTGAGTCTTTACTCCAACAACTGCATCAATTGAAAAAGACATTCACGTTCCCCACTAGATGAATTGTAAAAACTGTCGTGATGATATAACAACATCTCACAAGTAACTTAATGATATTGGAGCTGTGGCGGCGCTACATTGAAAGTCAGGGGAACACCAAACTCAGTAGGAGTCATCCTCTAGGGAGCATGAAGGCCTGTACAAAATTTCATGGCAATCCATTTTACAGTTGTTTAAACTTTTTAGTCAGGATCAAAATGGTGGACTGACCAAGTGACCTGACCATGGAAAGAGTCCAGTCCAAGAAATGCAGGTACATACTTTGGGATCAATACAATCCCTCGATTGCAGAACTATGCAAACTATGTTTCTGCTGGACTGATTCAACCCTTTCACCTATCAAGACATTTCTTTTTTCCCCAGTTTATTTGGGTCATGTCCAGTTCTGAGTGGTCTGGTCTTTTTCAACCACACCATTCAGCCGCCATTCAGAGTTTTGTCAAAAACATTTTTTTCTTTCTTTCCAACAAAGTCGATCCATTCTTCACCATATGAGAAAGGAAGCATATTTTGGATGCCTTTGTTGTTGCTCAAAATAAAGGCACTGAATTTTGACAATGCAAACCATCTGGTCATTACATGCAAATGAATTTGGCAGCAAAACCAAAAAACAAAGAGTGAGTATTTCTTCACATCATTTTCACTTTTCAGTTTTTCATATAGTCTTGTCTTTTTAATATAGTCTGGTCAATTTAAACCAATTTATTTGACTTAAATGTTGCATTAAACAGTGCACCCACAGCCCACATTATCCCTGGAGCCTGGTCTGGGAGAGGGAAATGTATCAAGCCACACAAGATTGTGTAAAATCTAAATGTAACAAGGACAAATGAGCTAGTGGGTAATGGAGGAAATAAAGCAAAAACTTGGAAAAGGCAAGCTTCTTAAAATTCCCAATGATTCAGGGAAGGCCACTGCATTGTTGAAGAATTACAACTATGTGGTGACAACAGATAAAAACCTCCAACATTCCTCCACAATTCTGACTCTTAAAGAGCATCCCGTATGAAGTTCTGTTCTGGATTATAATTGTTTGGACTGTTGACAAGTTCAGCTGTAAAAGATGTTTTGACTTTACCAGTTGCATTCATCTGGTTGATATTCAATGAAATTGAAGTTGATCTACTAACCAGTAAGGCAGATAATCTATTTTGAGATGCTGCAGTGTTACATGCTGGTAACTGACTGCAGTGTGTGTATTGCCATTAAACCTATAGCTAATCATCTAATAGAAGTTATATACAGTATGTTTTGTGCTAGAGGGCCACCGTGCCAAACTTTGTGTTGGTCTATTGCCGTTGTGTGTGAAAGCCTTTCCAAAGCAAGCATATAACTTTGTCTTTGAAGCAGAAATAACAAAAATGTAGCCTCGGCTCTCAGGTTAGGTTGGGGTCTCAAATTCTGCAGTACAAGGCAGGTTCAGCTGGTTCAGGTCTGGAAAGCACAGGAACAGACTGGTTTTGGGTTTCAGTTTTGGGCCCATGCAGAACTATACTCCACTGACTTTATGAGTACACAAAGTGGAACTATCCATGGTAGTTATTGGTCTCTTTTGCGCAAAGTGGTTGCACTCACTGTATGGACTGATTGTGTTACTGCCTAACCAGCTTAAAACACTACAAACTACAAGTTTGTTCACTGTCTTGTTAATAGTAACACAAGACTACATTAACAATGAGGGCAATGTGTTAACAACACATGATTTTCTATTTAACAGTCCAGATTTGGATAAATGGGAGGGGAGAACCCGTTGTAATTTTACATTCTAATAAACCACAGGTTGTAAAATTACTTTCCTTATCTGTCACATGAACTGTATGTTGATGGGAGTTGGTTTCTGCACAGTTCTGTGATTTGTTAACTCATAATTTGGCTCAGTACTCACATTTGTGTCTGTTTCCAGCTGAGTCAGGAGGCGTTCCCAGTTCTCAGGGTTGTAATTGACTCTGTAATATCCAGTGCAGTTGACGTTTACAAGGATCCACTTTCCTTTTTCAGATTCTAAGGCTGGTATCGCAACTGTTTAAAAGGCAAATTTTGGTTGAAGGTAAGTTATACTTTACTGACCATGAATTACAAAAATGAAAACATATGAACATATGAAAATAATATGAAAAATATGAAAAATATGAAAACAAAGTTATTACAAATTTAATTTTGAAAAGGCAAGGGGTTTATATTCAGTGTTGTATATTCTGTCACCTGTTTTGTTGTCTCTCAACCAGACTCTGACATGACTCTGATCAGACTGTGACATGACTCTGATCGGGACCTCCCACCAAAGACTAAACAGGTAGAAAAAATAGAAAAGAGTATAATCAGGATCCATGAAAAGCCTCTGTACAGTGAGCAGAGTAAGCTGAGAAGAGTCAGGGAGCAACTTTAAACTGAGTCACAGCACAGTAGGTTAAAATATTGTGCAACTCACCATGGCAGTGTTATGGAGTGCATAGTTATAAAACATTGTTTCAAAACACTCTACATGGCCCAAGGTATACTCTACTGTAATCAGCTGCAATGATTTCATGCAGGCCTGGGAGGGAAACACTTGGCTAACAAGGTAGCATTGATGTAATAACTTATTGTATTTTGCCAAACAAAACAGACAGAAGAAATTGACTATTTAATTATATGGCGACAACTGTACTCATAGGGAGTTGACCTTTTTAAGTTGGTGAAGGATTTATATACCAACCTTGGCCTTTGTAGAGACACTGAAAGTAAAGGATCTTCTCTAATCCTTGCCCAAGTAGGTCGTAGTCACATTCAAGATGTAAAATTCAAATGAATACAGAAGGAGGAAGGTGGAACCAGTTTCTCACCACACATTGTTTGTTCACATTTTCTATCAAGGATTTTCATTGGTCAAAAATTCAAGTATCCATGCCAGTGAGTGAAATTCCTATTCAGACCATCTACAAATGGAAGGTGAACTTTACCGCAGTCCTTCACACTAGTGTGTTGACCACAAACTGTTGTGAAATATTATTTTATTACAATATCAATAAACCTACTTTTTTGTTGTTATTTTTTTGGGCCAATTGGCATATTATTGAAATATTAGGACTATTCACACATTCATCAGATATGAAGGCACATAAACATTCATTTGGAGATGTGTTTCTATTCATCTGATTGTTGCAAGTCCAATATACTCTCCTTTAGCTCAACCCCTTTGAGAAATATCTGTCTCCTTACTCACAAAATTCTCTGCGAAATTTAAACCGTCTAGTTGCTAACTTTGTCTGTATGCTGACTGGCTTATCAGGGCTCTTGCTATCAGTTGCTTGCTATGCCTGGAAACAATTCTGATGAGAGCAGTGAGAGTCAACCAAAACATTAAAATTGTGGCCCATAAAACATTGAGCTGAAAGATGTTAAAAAGCTCTCTAAAGCTCAGGGGAACTGCAAAGTCAGGTGATATTTCCTAATGGGTTCATGAGTATGAGAACCTCCTTTCACATTACACAAACAAGCAATGTGATCCATTGTTCAAATATTGATCAGTGGTATAATATGTTAACAAATGAAACATATAGGGCCCAATACCAACCCTTGTGGGACACCACATATAACTTTCCTACATTCAGATTTACTACCAGAAAACTGTACATATTGTTGTCTCTTATCCAAACAACTACTGAAACATATATGAACTATCCCTCTAATACAATATGACAGTAGAATAGAGAGTAATATGTCATGTACTATATCAAAAATGCTTTTTCATCAATAAATCAATAAATACCCCAACCATGAAGTACTTCCTTTCCATTGTTGTTGTGATTTCTTCCGCTGTTTCCATTTATGCTAAAGATGTGGATCTATTTTTTCTAAATACATACTGATTCTCTCTCATTAGTTTGTTATTTTCAATAAAATTAACCAAATTAAACAACTCTCCAGGGGAAATAAAGACACTGGTCAAAGACATTGGATGTTTAGCACATACCTAGATACAGCAGAATCATTGAACAGGAAGCGCTTCTGGTAGATCTCTCCATTGGTAGTGTTGATGGTGATGACAGGATATCCAACTTGATTGGTCCAGGTGCCCATCATCTCGGCAACTTTAGTGTTACCATTAACAGCGCTTACAGCCTGCAAACATGGCACAAGTAAATTAACATTTTATGATGTTATAGTGGTTTGTAAAAAAGCCTGGCTAAATCTTTTATCCACCAAGACTTTACCTTTTGTATACAGTCCCAGAGGTCATTCTGGTCAGTGTTTTCATTTTTAAAGGCACTGAGGTACATCTAAAACACACAAAAATGGAGACAATGAGAGAGAGAGAGGTTATAGTGAACACAGTTTCAACCTGTCTTCTTTTTTTTCCAGGAAGAAACTTTGCTTTTGAAATTGGTGCTGAGACTTGAGAGCTAGATGAAAGTATGCAAACACAGCTGCAGAGATCCCAAGTGGATGTAATGTAAAAGCAAATGTTTGGCCAAAATCCACAGTCCTTCAGTCATTTTCTGACATGCTCAAACACAATGACGCACCAGGTGTTACAGATCTGTGGGACACTCGTCCTCAATTCTGCACCTTCCTGCTCTTTAAGAGATTCTGATCACTCCCCCCAGCAACAGTGTTTTCCTTTAGTAATCTGTCTGCGCCATCCCACAAGGAAAATACGGCCCCCTTATTGATTTTACTTGAGGCAGTGAGAAATAAGAGTGGATTGTCAAACTGGAATGTCAGACTTCGGAGCAGCAATAATTGTGTTATTATCAGCAGATCAGATTTGGATATACTGTATGACATAAATGTTGTTTATTGTTGTTTAAATAAATTTATGTAACTGACTACCTTTAAATTGAGAGAGACCTTGTGTTGGATTATCAACTGCACATTTGGTGCAACTGCTCTGAGGCTTCTATCCCTGATTTAACTGTCTCTAACTAATCTTGTGCCCCTAACTTCTAGAGGTGCCCTGTTTCCTTTTATTTGTATTTGTTTCCTACTACATCTGTGTATGTGTATTGATGTTGTATTGGATTGTATTTACTGGGACCATGTACAGTGTTAAACATAAATGTTTGATGTACTGCACGAGATGTAGCCTAAAGCTAATTTTCATCTGCAGTCCCTTACAATTAAAACACATAACAGCACAATAACAGTACAAAGCAAAAAAACACACAGGACACATGATACAAAATACAAAGCTACACACAATAGCACATAACATACACCCACAATATCAACTAGAAATTAATAATGTAAGCTTGTCAAATTGAAAGTAATTCACCTCATTGTAATGCAGTATTGTGACATTTACTCCTACCCGCCATTTGGTTTTCAGGATTGCATATTCATTTTATAAAGAGTTATTGATGGAGTGAAACGAAATTCGCTGAGCTAACTAGTTTCCTAAGTAGCAGTTATCAAGCTCACCAGCTTGGTCACTAACAGGACAATAAGTTCACACTGTTTATTCGAAAAACATATCTGTAGCATCAACTTCAGACTCATAACTGTCTGCAAACCATTCCTCTTTTGTGGAACAGTTTCTACTTCAAGACAGTGGATGTGGATGGGACAACATGGCTAATAAGATATGAGCGTACTCCATTTTGGGATGTGGCTCTCTGTTCCCTCAGTGGTCAACACTGTTTGACAGCTTGCTATTGGTCACCTAGGCTAAATTGCATGTTGAAGTCCACCCCAGTATAAGTTTAGATCTTCTCACAGAAATGAACCAATTTTGTCACAAAATTTTGCAGTTTTAAATACTAATTTGACCAGGCCTTTAAACTGTTTTAACAATAACTGAACATTATAACCTCCATGAAGGTAGGATTTTTTGTGGGGTTGTTGTATTAGACTCCATTAGTTTAAGGTAGGTCTACCTAATAAAATAATTGAGACAGTGAGCTAGAGAAAATATAAGAAAACGATCACAAATACCAAGTATTGCACCAAAGCTAATTGAAAATTGTTCTTTCCAGGGTGAATCATAAACCCAAAGTACTATTGCTTGGTCTGTGTAAAAAAATCCTTTTTCTCAGAACCAATCAATACATTGTCGTTGGCTCACCAAGGTCTCATAATACCGCATGTTCTGAGGAAGCTGTGACCACATGAGACTACATGTGCCAATATCTGGCACCGCTTATGGCCAACCGAATAAGCTCCTTTTCATCCATCTAAAAGAAGTCCATGAGGCACTGACAGTTTTGTAATGCTAAGGGTAAAGTGAAGTCCTTTACTTTTTGTTTGCATGTAGTTGGCTTCAACCAGACATACATTATATATTCCTAAAAGGGGTTTATGTGAATTTGAAGCAGGCTTCTTTTTTTTTCCTACCGCCACTGAAAGCATCAACTTAGAAAACTTTGGTGTGGTAGTTTCCCCACCCATGTTGTAAATCATGTTATATGGTGAGCCATGAAATTATCGAACGTCATCTTCTCACAAACAAAAAAACATTTCACCAGGTCACTGTTCTTGGTCTCTGCTAGCATGAAAGTAGGGCCCTTAGTCTAGAGCAGGGGTCGGCAACCTATGACATGTGTGTCCACACTGGCACACAAAGCCATTATCAGAGATACGCAGAGCAATTCAATAAAAAATATTCTATTAATATAGTTTTTTAATAAAAAACATTTTTTAATATAAAATATTGCGTAATGGTAAACTAAATGAACAATTTGAAAAATAGTACTGAAATAATTAATTAGTCTCAAAATACACCATTGTTTTGACAGCAAGTGAGCACACACAATTGACATGGTCTATCATACCCATCCTCCCCATTTATTGCAAAAAGCTGTGTGCAAACAGGGCACAGGAAAAACTTAAAAGATAAGGCTGATAAAGCTGAATCAATCAAGAAAGCAGTGGCCCAGTATGGGAAAGCAATGTGTTTACAACTGTATGTGCTGCCAAAAACCAAGCTACAGAGGGCAACTATAAAGTCACGCAGTACATTGCTAAACATGGCCTATTGTTTTCTTTTTTGATAAACCCAGAACACTTGAGGGGGAACAGCATGTCCATGTTTCAGTGGATGAGGATTGAGAAGTTTGAAATGCAGCAGATAGAACTCAACGCATCTTCACTGTGGGCATCTAAATTCATACAGCTGCACAAAACACTGGAAACTGCCAACATTGATCAAGGGGAATCTATTCTGGCCTGTTGGGAAAGCTTTCCAGAAACGTTCGACTGTCTGAAGAAGGTGGCCTTCACATTGATTTCAGCATTTGGATCCACATATGTATATGTGCAAACAGATATTCTCACATACGAAGTCAATTTTGAGTCCCATGCACAACCACGTGCACACATGTGCAGAGGCATGTGTCCAACTGAAAGTCTCCAAATACGGACCAGAGATCACACAGATCAGTAAAGAAAAGCAGGGAAACGAGTTGCACTAAATCGGTAAGATTTAATTAATTTTGGCATGTGGAATCTAGACGGGGAGACAAGCAGCAGCAGTAAATGAATAAAAAGATTATGGAAATGAATTGGCACTCGGGTCTCTGATTTTTTTATTTTTAAAGATTGTAAAGTGGCACCTGGTCTAGAGTCTAGATTAAAGGAATGATCAAGGAATGACCTTGTGTTTTAAGGTTAAATAGGTTGTCAGAAGTCACTTTTAGTCTTGAGTCTCAACTCGGGGACAGTCTGCAGGCCCTAATGGAGGCATTTATAAAGATCACAGCACATTACTTACTTTCACCCCATTGTTGAAAACCTCTTCACCCACTACGTCTGCCAGCATTCTCAGCACAATTGCCCCCTACAGAGTGAACACCAAATACATGTGTATGTCAATATTCACAGTACACTGATATGGGTGAAACAACAGAAACAACAAATATCAAGTATAAATTCTAAACACTTTAATATTGATTCCATGACTGTGTGTGATCGTGTGTTGCACCCTTACTGTGGTCGTGAGGTATGATGTGTATTTATTGACTCGCTACCTTACTGTAGGTTATAGCATCAAACATGTCAATGATATCATAAGTCGTCTGGACGTCTTCCTGTGGAGCACTGAGAGGATGGGATGAGGCCAAAGCATCCTCTTCAAACGCTGTATGGAGGTCACTCAAGATAAATGCGTCTTTCTGAGGAAAACAGAAACCACATGTTGCATAATTACATGAGGAAAATACAATGCACTGAATATCTTCTGAGAAGAAACAGAGCCACTGTTTATATCTTGCCTGACCTTTTGCTACACAGTGCCCCTGGACGGCAACACCTTTCCAAAACCAGCTAATGCCAACATGTTCACAATTACAATGCTAACATGCTGAGGCTAAGTAGATATAATGGTTTTTTAAAATTTTTTAAATTTAATTTAACACACATACAAACGCTCGGAAAGAATACATACATATAATACAAGACAATATAAACGTTGTCAAAATAAATTAAGAAAGAGAAAAAAAATGTAGGGGATTTATGTAAAAAATACATCGAGATATAGTACATAAATAAATTTTTTGCAATCATTTATTAACCAAACAAAGGAGGGCTTGCTATGTCTCCAATTGCTACAATGAATATGATATTTACCAGTGATTTTATCAGCTGTAGAGAATATTTAATAATATTTAAATTGTTGTGGTCAGGAATGAGAAGCATGCTTTTGTTTACTTCTGTGTGAAATCAATTACTCATTGTTTCAAAATTACCAAGAATATTGAGCGGTAAATCTGCCACTATCATTTTAAACTGCATATGTGCCATGTGAGAATGGAAAGCTTGACAGACATAGCGACAGTAACTCAGGTCAACTGCATCCAGCTTTCTCTTATATGTATTTTTCTACACAAGGACTATGGCAAATTGAAAAGTTTTGGAACTCAAAAGAAAACGTGTGAATATTTGACTGACAATGTGAAAAGATGTAAAACTGAACTTACTATTTTAAATGAGGGCTCAACATGGTCCACTGCAAAATATGACATGTAGGTGGCGAAACCCTCATTCAGCCAAATTTGGTTCCACCATTTCATCGTCACTAGATTTCCAAACCACTGGCAGGAAAAAGAGAGGGAATCATAACCACAGAGGTACCAGTCCATCAATGTGTAGATATTATATATAGATATGTGTATAGGTGAAGAAAAGTATCATGCAATGAAAAATGTTGCAGTGTTAGGCATAGTAGAACTGGTGTGCTGAGGTCCTTTTCTTATTTTACATCCTGTATAAACTATAAAGCCTCCTGAATCCACACCAAGAGGGATAAACTGAATGAATGTGTTTTTTGTTGCAAGACAAGGTCACATCACAGTGTTCTTATTCAAAACTACTAAAATTTGTGAGAAGGTTAGAGTCAGGTACTTAGATCCAAAAATAAAATTGATCCATATAATTTTTATGAGGGGTAATACACAAAATAGTTTTTCTTTCTCTAACCTGGTGTGCCACTTCATGTGCAATGAGAGTGGCGATCACTTCCTTGTGCAACAGTGAGGACACATTCTCTTCATAAAGCAGTCCTCCTTCCTGGTATGTGACCAATCCCCAGTTTTCCATTGCTGCAGGATTTAAGTCTGGCAGTGCAATTTGATCTGGAGGAATCACATATCAACATGGACAAATGATCAAATCTTGCTGCTACATTTACTTATCCAATAGTTTATAATACTGTTAAAGAGTATCCAGTTAGTATAGAAGCAACCAATTATATCTTGACAAAGTTTTACCTAGCTTATTATGAGCGTAATTAATTCCAAAATGACTCTCGTAGAACTTAAGAATCTGTCCGGTGATGTTGGCTGCATAATTAGTGTATCCAGCGGTAATGGCCTCAGGGCGAGCATATATCTGTATGAGCAAAAAAAACAAGAATAACAGTTCAGGATAATGAAATGATTTAGTTATTGGATACAGTTTTGGTATTTGGTATATGAATGGTATTTTGGTATGGCATTAAAACCATACTGTACAAAACCTATAGGCAGGTCTAATATTTTGACAGTAAACTTTTGATCAAATTGCTGTTTGGAGAATAAAGTTAGAAATTCATTGGCAGAAATGTCACACTAGCCAAAGTTTCAGTCAACACCACGCCAACTTCATACATACCTTAATAGCCACACGATCATGTGAGGACTTGACGAATTCGAAGTCTGAAGCTGTGAAGGCAAACAAGTATGTCGACATCCTTGGTGTTGGATGAAATTCAGTGTAGCCCCACTCAGAATCTATGTTATATGAGCCTAAGAGAGTGGAAACAAAGCAGACCAGTATAAGGAAGGACATAATTTATTCTGTTATTACTGTTTATCTGTTATTGCTATGTGGACAGAAGCATAATAAACACACATTTGTTGCCATTTGTTGCCTATTAGCTTCGCATTATCATAGGAGCTTGTTTTTTCACCTGCTTCTTTTGCATTTCCTAGAACTCGCTTGTATCGCCTGTGGGTGATGGTCACTTCAAATACTGCCTTCATTTCTGGCTCATCGAAACAAGGAAACAGTTTCCTGGCATTTGTTGGCTCCATATCGGTGGTGGCAAGGAACCTATGAATACGTATAAGGACAATCAGCCCATCATTATCTGCTATATACTGAAGGAACAACATAAAAAGATGTCATAAAGCAGCCATGTTAAATGACTTTGAATAGATAAGTTCAAAAGCATCAACTTAAACAAATGAACAATGTGTCTCTGTGTCTTTCAAACTTTTTGATACTGGTGGTCATTTTGTCCACAACACACACTTTAAGTCAGATGCTAGATTGTGTACTTGGGACAAACAATAGCAAACATACAAAAGTTAACCCAAGACCAAAAAAACAAAAACAAAACCACACTGTGTGTCTGCGTGATTTCATATTGCATTCTTTTTATCCAATGAGCCTCTCATGATAGTAATAATACACATAACAGTAATTAGACAAGACAAAAGCCTAAACCATGAAACCAATGCAGTTTGATTACTTTGAACAAAATCTGTCATTCCTCTCCTTTTCAATCTAGAAAACTAAACTATACAAACATATAAATGAACAAACAAGCTACTAAACAGTAACACACCTTATTTTCCATTTTAGCTCCAAAATCAAAATATGTGAGTTGGTCAGGCTTATTTTCTCAAAAGACAAAAAATGACTTTGAAGGGGATCCATGTTTGATTTGATATTTTATTGTATTATAGCTATAAAGACACAGGTCATGGTCCAAGTTTAGTTTTAGCATATTACTTCAAACCTTGCAGTCAACAACCTCACACATTGCCACCTTAACGGCTCTGCGGTTGTACTTGAGCTAAATTCTGATGTCAACATGCTACATGCTCACAATGACAATGTTAATGTGCTGATATTTAGCAGGTAACATTAGCCATATTTACTGTCTGAGTTTAGCATGTTAACATGCATTTGCTAATTAGTAATAAAATCTAGATTTATTTTTATTAAAAGTAAATAAAAATATTAATGATTCATCATAAATAAAAAGACTAATGACTCATCATGAATACATTGTACTTTATCACAATTAATTAACATTTTAGTGTCTTGGCTCATGTGTTTATTTGCTCCATAATACCTCACGTCGCTGAAATAGTATGGGGAAGTGGGCTGAAGTCACCACTACTGCACTTGAACACTTGTTGCATTGTATGTAAGGAATTTCTCTTTTTTTTAACTGTTTTTGCACAACTTCTGCCAAGAAATGTGTTGCTACAATCCTGTAGAAACGCCACAGTGCAGTAGTTATCAAAATGCAGTTGAAACCACTGTTACATGTAATGTAGACAACTAAAATAAAACCTACAAAAACATGTTGAGACAGTTTTAATACACACCTTTTCACCTGCTAATCACTAAACACTTACTAGGCTGTGCTCTTACCAGCTGCCTTATCAGCAGACAATAAACTTAAAAAAAACAGAGAGCAAAACCCACAAGCCTCTGTTCAATTAAATTATTTTCATTTTCATTAATCTCCATGAGATTATCATACTTTGCTGGAGAATTCTAGGTTTACACTGTGTATTTCAGATTTTTTTAAGCCAAATTATAAATGTAAATAATTGTAAATACATTACAGTTACTGATCCGAGAACCAGCTTGATATCAGCTTGTGGATCATTTTAGCTTAGACCAGGGGCTGCAGGTGTTGTGGAGTTGGCATGGAAGGTGTTTCTGAGGCTATTTAAGTGTCTGATAAACAGTTCTGATGGAGTATATATCAAGAGATCCCTTCTGAAAAGTGCTTCCAATATACTGCACTAGACAAAAGTTTGGACAGGCTTCACCTGTCAAATGAATATCTTTGAAAGTTACAGAAAGTTAATTTTGACCCTGCCATAGAGAGCTTGAGAACATAACATGTGGATTCACCTATAGAATACTTTTATCTCAATTTATGTCTCCTAACGCCACTGAGAGTTCTTGAATTTGCTGCTCCCCCAGTGGTTGTAGCAAAAATATGTGCTTACTACTTCTGCTGACCAATTCACTGAGAGAAAACCTGAAAGGATTGTTTCATTTTTCTATAAACAAAAATGTATGCCATCAGAATACTTTAAAAGAGGCTATGATCACACATTCTACCCTTTAAAGCTTTAAAGTTATCATTGCTTTTTTTTTTTACTTACCTCTCTGAGTTTGTATCACCTTCATAAGCTGGGACACCGTCATTGTATGTGCTTACATACAGCCCTTCAAGATTTTCGGATATTTCTCCCTCGAAAGTCAGACTCAAACTGTAGTTATATCCTGCCTCCAATGCATTATTCAACTGGATCTCCAGGAAGTCGCTTCCATCTTCATGGTGTTTCATTCTGAACACTGATACCTTCTGATCAGACTTTTTTATCTTCACCACCGGACTAGAAACTGCCAGGTTCTTGCTGTGGAGGTAGATGCTGCCAGTCTTCTGGACACAGTGAAAGTGAACAGTAGAGTTTCCTGTGAAGAGCATCGTCTGGTTGGGACTGGTGACATTCACCTCCTCCATGATTTTGGGGTAGAGGTAAGGCTTGATGTGGACCTCGTAGCTCTCAGGTATGAGATTCTTCGGCAGCCGCATGACGGGTGGTGGTGCCTCAGTGGTGGATAATAAGGTTGGAGGTGGCGTCGGGTGCATTTCAGTGATCTGATTCATGTACAAAATTATCATGGTGATCAACCCGGCAATGGCAGAGATGCTCAGGACGATGAAGGCAGTGGCAAAGGCCATGGATGTGCAGGATCCTTTCGGCATGGTGGCTGCTTCCTTTGGCGACTCCTAAAGGGTCTTGATGCTTGACTGGTAGAGATGAGTCTGATGAGTCCCTGAGAGTGTATGCCTCTGGTCTGAAATGACTGATCTGTACGCATGCAAGTAACCTCCCTCCCATAAATGGGGTTTGGCCTCAGCAATTAAGGGCCTATGCTTAGGTTAAGCATTAACTTGGATATTACCGAAGGAGCAAAGAGTAAATGTAATAGTGTGAAGAGGGTAATGTTCATTGGCCTTGTTGTAAATAATCCATCTGATTGTGCTCTCAAACATCTGGAGGTGGTTACTGTGGTCTTGCCATTAATACAGGGGTTAGGTAAACCTCAAGGAACACTTTATCCTCACGCTACACTCTCCAACCCATCACACACACACCCACACCTCCTCACATTCCTTTTCTATGAACGTTAGCGTACACTGTCCGAACCATGGTAAACACATGCCTCCCTGGACACAAGAGCTGCTGGTGAAGAAAATCCATCAAGGAGTTACAAGAACACTAGCATCATGTAGGTGTCAAGAGTCCCGAGTTGCATAAACATTTATTCCAACTTCTGCTATCCACGGCCAGGTGAAACCTCAGTGCAGGGGGTCGGATGCCAGTTCCCAAACATACATATCAATACAGATCCTGTGCAATTGACAAACTCCCAACAAATGAAAAGCATATGAAGGGAGTGCTGAGAGGGCTGGATAAGAGAGGAGGAAAAAAAGAGGAGGAGAATAGAGGACAGGGTGATTTGGGAAATCGTTGAATTTGCTGGAAAGCCCCCAACCTCAGGGAACCACGACCACCAAGACACACACACACATATGCACAAACATTCCTGACCTCAGGAGAGGAAATACAGGGAGACAAATAGGCAAAATGGTAACAGTGTATAAAAGAGGGCCTGGGCTGGGTGCGACTAAGGTTATTTATTCTGAGAACAGATGTTCTCGTTGCAGGGTCAAGGAGATCAAAACGAACCAACCATATTGAAACACTAAGATGGCACAACAATAAAGGAAAACCATGGCAGCGAGGCCGCATTCCTGTTTCGCGTTGTACATGATCTCTGATTAATGTGCTGTTAGGGATGTAATGATGTTTTTGACACTTGTGAAAGCACTTTTTGGTTTCACACAACTTGAAGAAACTTTATAGTGAATTCCATGAACTCAGTCAAAGTTAACATGTGCAACAATGTAAATAAAAAACCCAGAAACAGATCTCTGGTGCTCTTGGACTCTGAAAGCAAAATATGGAATAGACCAGAGGCCAGATGCATAAATGATGCGTACACACAAAAACCATGCACACGCCATTTCCCACACATAAACTGGTATTTATAAAAGCAGACTGTGTGGGTGGTGAGAATTGCATCTCATGCATTCTTCAGACCAGGCGCACACATGTTTTTCTGAAGCAATCTGAGGGCGATGTGATAAGCTGGAGATGAAATATAAACTGATTACATCATTGATTACATTTTTTAGATCACTGCTGATGATGGTTTACAGTCCATGTAATGAATTAATGACATGAACGGTATAAAGAGCTGCACAGCTGTGTGTAATGGTTGTGTATAATGACAGCTGTTCTGCTGTTGGAGAACCTGCCGGTGCAACACAATCTGTCAAACTGTACTTCTTTCAATTCAATTTCATTCATATCAATTTTTATTCATATAGCGCCTGATCACAACAAAAGTCATCTCAGGGCACTTTTCACATGGAGCAGGTCTAGACCATACTCTTTAATATACAGAGAGAGAGACCCAACAATTCCCCCATGAGCAAGCACTTGTCTTTCCCGTTTGTTTCATTGACAGGTGTTCAGACTGGTGGAGCAGGTGGTAAACTGATATGAAAATGGGTGGTTCAGGGTGTGTCTTCATCCATGTATGGATAACTGGGGGAGTGGAAATGAGGCTTGTGCATGTGCGCCCAGTTCCACAATGACTGAGATTTATAAAACAGAACCATGAGTACGCACAGCTTCATAAATCTGACGAAAAAAAATGTGTATGCATATTTCTGGGTTTGTGCGTGCACAAAGTTTTAGTCATGAATCTACACAGAGTTTTATGCATCTGGCCCCAGATGTTACAACAAAGTTAAATGTGGAAGAGACCAGATGTTATGTCTGTCCAAATGTTAGGGCCTCCAGCTCACTTCCGATCACATGATCAGAAGTGCCCTTGTGCTGTTTTCAGAAAGGATTTATTCATTAGAAAGCAGGAGGTAGGTGCTGGAGGAGTTGTCACTTGTTAAAGAAGTGAAACTTCAAGCTGATGCCCACACACACACACAAGCACGCACAAACACACACACAACATATTATGAATGACAATTGAGATCAAGGATAATTCTTTACAAAGAGTCATGTGAAATATTGTACAATCAAAGTTTTATCATTTCCACCAAACCTCACACATACACTTGATATATTCCAAAGAGCATAAATACCCTCAAGCACAAATCTGCTACTCATACAACACATGTCCTGGAGTGAAATGATCAGACGCCATTGATTTAGAGGACAATGTTACACTAGTGCAGCTGTAAACACAAGGTTCCGCTGTAAGACGAGAAATCTTCAGGGCCAAACCTTTGACAATAAGGACCTCTGCTGATTAGGAGGATAATTGCAGAAGCACTGATTCTATTTCTCAGCTGTCAGAGGCAAACAGTTGAGGCTCCTGGTAAAAAGGAATGAAAATAAAATTTCACAAATTTCACATACATTATCTGGAGTCTATGATCCAAAACTTAATCCACACATGGAAAACAGCTGGACTTTGGTCACTCACTTGCTGTGGTGCTTTGAGCAACAACAAGCTCCCATGACAGCAGTGGAAATATGCAAAACCTTTCCAAACAGGAATGGTTGATGCATTTCTTTATTTTAAGACAGCAAGTTTAAATCTTTTAAAACCTCATAAAATCATTGCATTAGCTGTCGCTGCTTTTGGGAGAAACACACACAATGCAATTCCACTAATGCAACACACATCAATAATGAAACAACCCAAAAAAGGCTTTCAAGAAAAACATGTTGGGTGCAAATTGGTCCAGCACTGGAATGAACTCTGGTTAAGTTGTGCAGCATTCTTGACAGGCTGTAATAAGAATTACACCAGCTTAATGCTGCCTGTGAATGTGTCAAGTATTCAGCAGCCATGTCAGAGTGCGGATACAGAACCAGTTTGGGTTTTCAGGATATCTGGTATTCTACAGGATTTGGTCCTTGACCCATTTTTGGTTCAATAAGTGACTTTACCTCACACTGATTGTTGAAATTTTTTTCTGTATTACTAAAATGACATAGTTCAAATGTGTAGGATACAATTTATTATATGTATTCTATGAGCATGTGATCAATTTAAGTCCATTTTTTAAATATTTACAGCATGTGCACACCTGATCTTATCTGTCAACTGTGCAATTCTCTAGCAGAGGACTCTATTCCTGTATTTTCTATACAGCCTGGTCCTTCCATTGGAAACAGTGGATGACTGGATGTTTGAGGATAAATACGATTGAATTCAATCAATGACCAAATTAATAACAATAGTTGAATTTACAGTACAGTACAAATCAGTTTTCTATAACTGTTGTTAGGAAAAAGCTGTATTCAACTTCTCAGTAACCTAATAGCGAGAATGAAGTCCATGTATATTAATATTTTGAGAAAAAAGCTGTGATATTTCAAGTTTGACCACAACTTTTTCTCATATTACAATTTGAAATGTTCACTTTTGTCCCCTAACGCTGCAACTTTTCTCTCAAAATATTTCAGAACTTTATTCTCGATACATTACAGCTTTTTCCTGAAAATTACAACCTTTTCACAAAATGTAATGCCTTTTTTCTTGAAATTATGACTTTTGCCTCATAACAGTACAGCTTTTTAAAATACTTGACATATTACAACTATTTCTTGCACAAATATGACTTTTATTATCAAAATATTTTGCCTTGATTCTCAAAAAAGATTTGTTTTTACCAGTGGTCCTAATCCTCCAATGTACTATTCTCTGTGGAATAAACTCAGGCTGAGTTTAAAATGCACAACTCTCCACAACTTGGAGAAGCCATTCCACTCACTGTATTTAGTCTTCTTTTCACAATAAATGGGCCGTGCACACATGGCTCAGGTGGAGTTGTGGTAAATGTCGTCATGTTTCCAGCACTGAGTGGAAATGAATCCAGGCCAACACAACACAGTGCAGTAAGCATGAAGCACCTTTGCTTTTTGGAGATACTGGACAAAAAAAAAAAAAAAACAGAATAGAAGAATGAAGAAGGCTGTGTGTCATTGTCTCGTCAACTTTTGGTAAAGTATTTCCAGCTATAACAGCAGCTTTCTGTGGAAGAGCTGGAAACAACCTAAGTCTCAGTTTTCATCTGCAACTATATTGCATCCCTCTGCGTAAATAATTAGTTCATTCAGACAGAGACAAGAATGGTGTGTATTTTCTGGAATCTACCAGTGAATGACCATTATGCACTTGATGTATTGTAAGTCATAGCATTGACTACCACAGCCAGCTGTCTAGATGCTGGACACAGTAACAGGACTGTTCCAGGATGGCAGACAGCTCGCCATAGCTCTCCTCTCTCCACGTGGGGAGGAGCCTCTCATTGTTTAGGGCCTGGAGCTTTGGCGTCCCCTCCCGGAGGACGTGGTACAGGCAGGGCCACCGGCTCTGGATCCTGAGCCTGGTCCGCCGGTCCAGTGTGATGCCGCGGACGATCTTCTTGGCTCGTAGCTCTCGCAGGGCGGGCAGCTTCAGACAGGAGAAGACCAGGCCCCGACTGGGCGACACGTCCAGGAACTCCAGAGAGAGAGACTCCAGAGTGTAGGAGATGCCCAGGTTCCTCAGTGGCACCAGGATGTGCAGAGTCAGAGACTTCAGGTTAGGCAGGGATTTGGTGAGAGTCTGCAGCGTCGAGGGAGTCACTCCTTTGAAGACCCAGAAATATTTGAGCTCGAGGACTCGGAGCTGCTGGAACTGGGTGAGCAGCGACACGGACACATCTGACCAGTCGAAGTGTAAACGCATCTTGGAGATGCGTGGGCAACTGTGTGTGAGTTTGGTCAGCAGCTCCTGGAAACTGGTCACCTGTCAAATCAAACCAAACAGATGAAACATGTGTGTGAAACATCTGTCTGTTTAACAAGTGACATGTCAGTATGGACATGTTATAACAGCGGCTCCCAAACTTTTATGCCATGCCTTGCTTTGGAAGCCAAAAGAATGTCACACTCTCCTGAGATGTAAATTGATTGCATTTTTAAATCAACAGGTAGCAAAACTAGGGAAAATAGTAGTGAAAAACAGGGAAAACAGCTTGTTTCACTGCTGTGAAGAACACTGTTTCACTGCAGAATACAATGTGAGCCGTGTTGGGCAGTAGCGGCGTTACTAGGTTAACTACTACTATTTCTCAGTAGAGTGGTGGTAGCGTCGCTGTTTTCTGGATAAAATAGCTTTTCAGTAGTGAAGCTCTTTTATTGATCAAGTAGTGCAGTGGCATCCACACAAGCTACATTTTCCCATCAAGCATTTCTGAAGCTCAGGCACAACTGAGCTTTCTGCTGTGGAC
Organism: Thunnus thynnus; assembly: GCF_963924715.1. Classification (NCBI taxonomy): domain Eukaryota; kingdom Metazoa; phylum Chordata; class Actinopteri; order Scombriformes; family Scombridae; genus Thunnus; species Thunnus thynnus. The sequence goes on along the minus strand of NC_089521.1, from coordinate 7,382,672 downwards.
TGATATAAAACTGCTGAAGATCAATAAGTGACGCCACCGCCATGCACGGACCTGTATACCTGTTATACAAACTAAAACAAATAAACAAATACATATAGGAGGGAAGAGATGGGAATATTACTTTTGTTGTTTTTAACATCGACCAGCGGAGGATACAACAAAAATGCTAGTCTCTCAAAAGTATGGTGGTTAGTCAAAATTATTTGCTTGAAATGTATGTAGATATAGCCACTAGTACAGAGTGGGCCTAATAAAATTACCACTTTTTAAACTACCAATCATATAAAATATACTACTATTCCTGCTACTACTAATAATAGAATAAAAAATAAAAAAGTAGCTTTGATGTAGCGAACTATTTTTGCCATGTTGTAGCTTAGCTTGCTACATTTCTCTGGGGGATAGCTTCAATGTAGTGGAGCTTCATTTAATGTAACTGGTAGTTTAGCTCACTACACTTTCCAAGTAGCTTGCCCAATACTGAACGTGAGTGATGACGTCTGAAGTTTCAAACATCACTGATGCCTCAGAAAGTGCTTTAATCAGTTTGACAAGTTTTGCAGTTTAACAGCATGATGCTCGGGTGATGCACACAATGGTGGAATAGAAGAGAGAATAATTGAGAAATATGGTGATGCACACTAGGAACACCAAGTAATAAAACATCTCTCTTATCAACTGGATTTATAAAGAGAGGCTGTGATGAAGAAGAATGCCCCATGATTGAACACTAAAGTCCTTCAATAATGTTTTTATCAACTGAAGAACAAAATGCAGCTGCTCAGCTTTAAATAAATACTAAAAGACAAAATATAATCACTTTTAGCCTCCCTTCACTGCTTACCGATAAGTTTTACAACAGATTTTAAGATTTTACTAATTATCTTCAGAACACCTCATGGTTTTCAGTTATATTGTTGTGTTGCTGCCAGAGCGCAGCCTCAGATCCTCAGGCAGGCTGCTTCTGATGATTTCTTAATTTCAATTTCATGTCACATAACCACAATGTCACAATGGTTTGATTCCAGCAGCAGACCTTTGCTGCATGTTGTTCCCCAACTCTTTCTCTCCTCATTTCCTGTTATCTCCCAAATGTCACTGTCATATAAAAGCATAAAAGCCCCCCCCTCCCCCCTCCCACTCCTGTGTGCTGAAGTTCAGATTTTTTACTGCTTGCTGCAATCAGAAGCCACCACCAGCATGTGAATCTGGTGCAACTTTAATTGTAAATACAATCAATGCAAGCATGTTACCTGGTCCATCTTGGTAATGCTGTCCTGGTGGGAGCTGGAGCTGGAGTGGACCCTGAGGTCCAGCGGTTCTAGAAGAGTGAAGGTCCAGTTGAGGTCTAGGTGGCTGAGGTCCCTGCAGTGGATGTTATCCAGCAGGTGGCTCAGCAGCTCGCCCCACTTGTTACAGCGATCGCCCAGGTCAAAGCTGGCCTTCAGCGTCAGCAGGCTGGCCCGGCGGGAGATGAGGTGGTGCGTGTAATGGTGCACCCAGGACTTCCACCTCTCGAATTCGCGGTTGGAAACGAGCAGCCCCTCCTGACCCAGGTGGAAGACGCCACGACGGGAATAGTCGGCCACCCGCCACAGCTTCCATGAGCGGATGAGGCAGCTCCAGCTCAGGCAAACCAGAGCGCAGCTACATTTATCCACCTCATTCAGAAAGGACAAGACATGCAGCTGGCACTCCACCGGTAGGAAGTTGAAAGGGAAGTAGTCATCCACTGCTTTCCGCCGGCTGCTTACAGGAACCAGGGGTCTCTTCCGCGGTGACATGATGACAGAGGGGGATATAATGTTGGTGGTCATTGGCGGAAGTCAGAATCTCCACCGGGAGGTCTTGTGGTCTGGCTTTGCCATAAATCTCTCTATCCTGGTGAAGGCTTGAAGAAAATAAACAGACAGGAAATTAATACAGATGTAGGCCTTTTTATTTTTCTTGTGTAAACTCTGCATACTTGTAAAGGAGGGCTCTTGTTCCTCAGGGTGTTCTTTCTGAGTGTAAATAAAGGTTGATTATGATTATTACTTTAAAGGTCTATGCCAGATTTCAGGACATTGGCCTTTTGGTCAACTAACCCTTTATGTGACCAGGAAACAGAATAAAAAACACTGTTCTAGTTTAGTATGAAGTTTACTTTACAGCAGACAATACAACTCGCTTACAAGCACTAAAAGGAGATTACCACTTATATACAGTACGTTGTATGTTCACATTGTTGAGAACTGAATTGTGGTTCAGCTTGAACTTAAACTTTATTGGCGTATTAATTCAACTATGTATACTATGGCTACAGTTCAAAGGATTTCATCTCTAGTAAATTCACAAACTCTGACTCAACTGTCTGGGCCACATACACAATTATAGTATATGTGAACTCTGACATTTGGTGGCATTCTCCTTTAAAGTCCTGCATAGAAACGCTGTAGGATGGGAATGTCGGTCCTTCTCTCACCGATTAATATTAAATGTCTCCCATTATTTGACCAATCAGCCTGTTTGCAATAACCTCGATGTAACGTTGGTACTTCAAAAATCCTCCGTTGACCAGCACGTAATATAATACACACGTGATCACTTTTACTACGGTATTAATAATAATAATGATGATGATAATAATAATAATAACAGTTATGTGACACGTCAGATTGTTATAACATGACTGGAAGTCTTTTGGTAGCACCGTTATTTCTTCTCCTGTTTTCTTTATAGGTTCATTCCTGCTTCACGGGCGAATTTAACGGCTTTAAACTTTTATACGTAGTTTGAAAAAAGGATCTGATTGTGAAGCATTATTTTTGAGATATAAGATCGTGTCGTTACCTTTTGCTTGAACAGGCTTCCTCCCGTCCTTAGTTAAAAAGCTAACCTGCTAGTAGTTAGCACAGAGAGGAGACAAAGGAGATCCACATTAATTAATTCCTACATATTGTTGAAAATGTTGTAGGTTTCGGTATATATGAGCGTGCTAAAGGCGGTGTGGCAACCTGATATAAATCCAGAAGTTTTAAAAAGCTGTAAAGAGCAAGTATTTGGTAACTAGGCCGGCTAGTTAGCTGCTGAACAGCTGAGCTCTGTTGTTGTTTTTGTTGTGATACGCTAGTGATGATGTCATCAAAAGCCGCCGATCTGCACGTTTTTTACTCTGGCGTAGCGCCGCCGGGCGGAGGTTGATGTTCGAAAAGAAAGATATATCTTCTGTATAACCTCCTCGGTGCAAACAGAGAATGTATTATTATATGTCATTATTAAACACATTAACCTGAATAGACGCCGCTGAGAGGCACTATTCGTTGTATTGCGTAATGTTTAAATATCTCAAGCGTACTAGGGAATGAATAAAGCGCGCCATCTGCTGGTGAATGTGTAACTGCCAGTTAGGAGGACAATCTTAGAGTTTCTTTCTTTCCCTGCTGTTTGTTACACCCGTTATATTTCACACTTTCACGATATTAATTAACTTTTTCCACTTAACGTGTTTTTAAGTGAATTCTCTCGTTACGTTGTTTTGGCACAGTTTTATGCTGTTTATTCCTATTTTGCCTGAGGTGCATGTTTCACCAGTAGGTGGTATCAAAACACAACGTGGGCCTGGTGATGCAGGATGACTGTGGAGCAGCATCCTTTGCGGCAGTTCATACTGATCCTGGGTGACGGAGCACGGATATGGAGATATCTCCCTCTCTCCTTCAAAGATGTGCATGTAGAAACCCGGTCACGTGAGGGTACTGTATTGATATTGCTGTGTTTTACACAACCCCTGAGAGAACACAACGCAGAGTTCGTAGCAAAATTAAATGTCAGGCTAGACCGGTTACACAAGAATAAATGAAATGAAATTCAGTTTAGTGTATGACTCATGACATATTAACTCATTCGGGTATGTAAAAGTTATGACTTCCTTCCTGCAGCCTGTATTTGGTGATAAGTTTCCATATTGTGCCTTTGCTTTGTTCAGCCAAAGGACAGGGGGGAGGGAGTGTCAGGGGGGTTTAAAAGCATTACATACCTACTAAGTATACTAAGAGTTATACCCAGAAATATTCTTTTTACACACGAACACACAGAAAATAACATGTTTCCCATTAGAGGCTATTATGATGCTAGATTTCTTACAGGACAGAAAAGTAAAAAAGGTTTTCTGGCTACGTGACTGATTGTGAGGGAGAAATGTGACAGATACTTATGTTGCCTTCACGGACTCCATGGAGGTACTTCTTTCGCAACATTTTCAGCCGTGGAGCAATGTTTTGAATGATTTTGTCATAGCCATGGCCATAGACATATTAGGGTGATGACAAATGGTGGCAATAATTCTCCAATAAACGAGAACGTCAGTCTTTAAAATACAAATCGTTGCAGAATATTACGAATGGGTAAGGGTTTATAAATGTACATGGGGTAGGAAACGCACTTATCATTATTATAAGACCTTAAGTATACGCACGATGCGTTTTGGTGAGAAATGTTTAACGTAAACAAAACCATATTTGTTTAGGCTACAATGAAAACTCCACAATATACATTTAAATGTTGTTGATTGCCAGGAATACACAGGCTCTTACACATTTGTTACACAGTTAACAAAACACACAGCTAACATTGCTTGCACACAAACAGCTTCCATACTGTACAGATCCCTTTGTGCCAGATGTACAAAAGGATCTGTCTGGGCGACATTTAGATGTGTCGATGACACAGATAACATATTCAACACTATAATATCAAAGTTAAATAAAAAAAATAATGTAATAACTACAGCTACAAAGTAAAATCACATAAATATTCAATAAATTATTTTACTTTACTTTTTTCTGTCTGTGTCATAGTTATTAGAAAATTAACCTGTATGTCCGATAGCCATGAAGGCACCACCTGGTTTGTTTTGGTCTGCGGGGCTGTGTCCGAGCCAACCAATCAGGAAAGAGAAGGGGCGCGGACGTGTCATGTGACCATCCTTCCCCGCCCTGCCCATAAATCGGCGCGTCCCTCGGACTTGATTCATTCTCTGAAGGTCTTGCCTTCCTGACCTCTCTAAGAAGCCTCAACGACGCTTCGCATCTTACTACTGAATAATAAAGAAAAAGAAACAACCTACATCACTTTTGTCTTTCATAAACTTACCGAGAGAAAAGAAATCTGGTATCGAATAGCCGAAATAAATCCTCCTGCGACACAAACCAGCTTAGTCATCTCTCCCGGGAGGCAGTCACCTCAGAATATTTGAGTTTTATTCCACATTTTTAAAGACCAAAAATGAAAACCAAATTCATCAACGGGGTTTCATCCTCTCCCTCCATGTCGCTGGGTCTGCTGGTGACCGAGAACGCCTTGCAGGTCCAGCCAGACACCCAGGAGGACTGCAAGGAGCTGGTCCGTCCCGACCAGCCCGACCTGGACACCCGGCGCAAGGCTTATCTGTGGTGCAGAGAGTTCCTCCATGGAGCCTGGAAAACCCTGGCGGAGGACGATTTCCACATCACCATCATAAGGTACAGTGTGTTCATCTGCTCGTGTGATGGATACAGGCCCTGCTGGTGGAAGCTAGTGTGATAATACCGTGCAGCAAAGAGTTACAGGCTAAACACGCCTTAAATATAGATTGTTGCTGTAGTATTATACATATTCGCCATAATATATTAAACAGTCTCTCCAAGCTGAGTGATGATGTCATCCTGGAGCTACTCAGTGTCTTACACTGTGGATGACGTAAGAACAGTGTGGAAAAAAGGGCCTTGGCTAATACTGCAGTGTCACAAAGAAAGCCCCATTATCTAAATACATTTCTGGAGCCTCCAGAGTCAATTGCTAAATCATTGTCAACAGACTAGCTACAAAACGGACACAAGTTAAAATCTTGATGTTTTGCTGTCACTCACTACTGAAATAAAACATTAGTAGCCTACTTTACAATGTAAATTCTTTAGCCTTTCCCTTTTAAATGTGGTGTTTTGGGACACTGGGGGGTAATTAAGATGGCAGAATTGGTCTTATTTGCTATAGCTGCTATTTCAGGTGTTGTCTGTCTAAACAGGGTTTTATTCTAATTTAAATTTCTCAGTTTATGTTTTTGAAAAACTGCCGCTTAAATATGAAATCATCTGTACAGGTTAAACAGCACAAAACAGGAAAGACAAAACAGCTGAAGCTAGAAAAACAATTTATTCAAAGGAATCATGGACATTAGTTGAGCCACTGTAGGTAAGGGGAGACTGTACATGTAGTCAAATAAGCTCTAATGTATATTATTATTATTATTATTATTATTATTGTTAAGAATTCAGGTTAAGCAAAGGTCCTCAGAAAATAACCTACAGGCAAAAAAAGAGAGAGAGAGAATACGATCCTGTCATTCCATTATGTAATATAAATATGCTGTCATATTTTCTGACTTGGACCATCTGTCTTCCAGGGGTGGTCTGAGCAACAAGCTCTTCCTGTGCAGCCTCCCTGACAGCCTGGACACTGTTGGGGACGAGCCAAGGAGCATCCTGCTGCGCCTCTATGGGGCCATCCTGCAGGTGGGAGCCACATCTCTCATCACTTCACTTTGACAAACAGCTAAAGGCTGTTGTTTTATTGTTCAGAGTTACAAGTAAGCCAAGCACTTCACAAGGATGTGTTGTCATGTCAGACAACCAGTGACCACTCATTAGTTTGTAGCTGTTAGTCTGTAATTATTCAAGTTTAGCTGCTTGTAATGAAGATGAGCACACACAGCTAACATCAGAAATTTAAACATAACACACTGATTGTCTTTTAACTAAAACTATATAAATATTTGACTTGTCTACCTTTATCACCAAAATGACTAACTGGGGTCAAAAGTGACTTTATTGTTTAAGTTGATTAGAAACCAAACAGTAAACAAACAAAAAAAGATAATAGCTGTGTGATGTGACAGTGCGACCACCAGAGGTTATTGTTGGGTGTGTGTGTGTGTGTGTGTGTGTGTGTGTGTGTGCGCGCGTCTTTAGATCATATGCTTATGTTAGTGTATGCATGCATGTGCAGTTGTGCCTTCACGTGTGTGTGTATGTGTGTGTGTGTATGTATGTGTGTGTGCGTGTTAGCCATTGTTGTACATGGTGATGTACCCCCATGGCTGTACATGCATGTGTTCTTTGCCGTAGGCTTCCCAAAGGAGCGTGCCTTGGGCACTCTTGTTCCCAGGTGAACCCACCAAAAAACACGGTACAGTATGAGATCCCTGAAATCTCAGCCTAATACAAAGACGTAACACACACTCATGTAGCACAACCCCGGCTGCCAACACCGGGAGGATACAGTATGGAGGGAAAACAAAGTGCTGAAACACCTCTCCTGTCTGTCTCTTTTCCTCTCTAAATCCCTGCCTTGTGATTCTTAATCATTAAGAAGTCAGATGAATTTTTGTACTAGTGGACAATCAGCCTGAGAGTGAATCTACATTTGCCTGAGTGCAATTTGACTTGTTGCTTCACAGTTTGCACTAAAAACAGATAGATAATGTATTTCGTTGTAGTCCCACAGTGGTTACAGTAAACACGGAGAGATAGAGGCGTTTTTATCTCCGTAAGGTGATGTGGCTGGTGTGTCCAGAGTTCATGTTACCGGCCACCCTGAGGCAGTTACATTCTGCAATATTACAAAGAATAACCAAACTTCTCCAAAGATAACTGTTGAGTCACCATCACACGTCGGAGCGGATTGATTTCACATGCAAATACTTAGTGTCAAGAGTTCAAGGACTTCAAAACATTTGCACAAGACTCCTGAAAGCAGCATATTCTAATCTTCTGCTGGCACTTCAACGTTGGAAGTGTTTGTTTTTTTTTTTTAGCACAAGCTGTTTGTTCCAGCCTGCTTCGATAAATAAAAGACAGAGCCAAAACAAAGACGCAGAGATAGTGGCTGGTCACTTGCTGCTTCCCCGGCCTTAAAATTTGTCATTTGTGGCCATTAAGTGATTAATTTTCATGTACACATTAACTGCAGGCCTGATGAGACCTGCATTAAGTATTAACTAAAGCCTGTGTAATTGCTAATGGGCATATAAGCAGTTAGCTTTTATTGCTAGGGATGTCTGAGAGAGCACTTCACCAAGGTAACTGCAGCCATCTCTGTCAGGACAGAGCTGCCTCTCAGGAATTAGTGATGTCTAATCAAAAAGCTAATATGATTAAGGAACTCAGATGTCATTGTCAGAGTGCACTGCTACTAATGATTAAACAAACCTTTACCTACGCTGGAGACAGCGTTTCTCAGCAATGAAGTTATGTGAATCACATGCTCAGTAATGAGTAAATTCACCAAATAAATGTGTATATTTTTAGCTCAGCTGAAATTAATGTAATCCGCAGTAAAATATAATACCCAACAGCAGCTCTTCAGTTGCATAATCGAAAATAGTTTTATCTCTCTCTCTTCTTCAGAGATAACACCTGCTATCTTTGCACTGTCTGACTTCTATCTCTGATCTCTTTTTCTGGCTGTTACGTTAAGCGGGTAGTCAGGGGAGCGCAGTGAATAGTCTGACCAGTCCTCTGCACTGTCATGTCCAAAAGACTTGGTGTGTGTTTGAGCTCATACTGTACTATCTGCACTGCGGGCATGGCTAAGTTTTGATGTTGACGCTCCTGGACGGCTTCACATGTATTCATGGATAGTTCTTTCCTTTTTCTTTTGTTGATAGATGTCCTGTAATAAAGGGGATTCCCGACAGTCAAACAAAGAAAATCACTTGCAAGTAAGTAACTGATGATGGTGCCACCGTACAGCATGTGTCTCTGCCCAGTGTCCATCCAGCTGTTTCAGTCAACACAATATTCACCATCTCATGTGTCAGCCCCTTCCTCACTGATGTCTGAAAATGTATTTTTTAATTCCCTAAATTCTCCTGTTATTCATATCTCTGTCGGGATGGGGTTTTATTCTCCTGATGCAGCAGTTGTTTTAGGGAAATCACAGAGATGGCTGAACCTTTGTATCCCCGTGGGTTTTTGAACTTGAGTTCAGAATTGATTTCACACCTGCCTCCCCTTACTAACCCCTCGAACGGCCTGATTGTAAAAACTGAGCAGGGAAATGCTGCAGTCATCCTACAGATTTCATTCAGCTGTGGTGGTTATTTTGGTAACATTAGCTGGAGTTGCAACAATTAGTCAATTAATCAAGTAGTTGCCAACTTTTAAATTAATCGCCAACTATTTTGATATTTAATCATTATGAGTAATTTTTTAAGCAGAAGATTTCCAAATTCTCAGATTCCAGCTTTTCAAATGTGACTATTTTGTGGTTTCCTTAGTCTTCTGTGACAGTCAACTGAATATCTTTGGGTTGTGGAGTGTTGGTTGGGACAGAACAAGACATTTAAGGATGTCCGATTGGGCTTTGAGAAACACCGATCGACACTTTTCACCATTTTCTGGACCAAATAACTAAGTGATTAATTGAAAAAATACTCAACATATTAAGCGATAATGAAAATAATCCGTAGTTGCAGCCCTAAACTTAGCTCGTTGGGCGTGAATTCAACTGCAGAGTTCAACTGAGGAAATCTTATTTGGAACACAGTATCGTTTTACAGAACATGAAACAACATGAATACAACATGTTCAGAGAGTCACAACTGGCAGCCTGAAGCACTGCCAAGCCTCATACCCACTGACCCAGAAATTCCTTTACCATACATCATGTCATGTGATCATGACATTTGACTCTCACATTATGATGGTGAATCACAACTCCCCCACCACGTGAGGTGAGATCATCAGCTAGTTAGCTATTGTCACCACTCTGGCATCTCTCCCTCAAGAATGCTGCTCGTAGAGGCAAGTTACCTTCCCTCTAATCCCAGCCTTCAGCCAGCAGTGTGGGTAATGCAGAACTGACCCCGTGTCAGTGTTTTAGGATAGGCTCACCTGGATCCCTCCTGCTAACAATGCTGTCTGGTCCGGGTAAATCCTATTTGGATTAGAGGGGATGACACCGTATTAATCCCTATGGGGATATTTCAAACGTCACAGCAGCGTATTAGGCATAGTGTGGATATACTGTGTCCGAGGAGTGGACACTTGCGGACAGTGTACATATAAAAGTTACCACTAGATGTACCTATTATTAGAAATATGTACCTATAAAAATAGACAAATGTATAACAGACAAAAACACTGTTGTCAGATAGTGGCCATAGCCTTTATTAACTTCAACTGCAAAGGAAACTAGGCCTTTATTTGGAACAGGTTTATAGCAGAGACAGGCTTTTATGTAGAGCTGAAACAAGCAGTAGATTAATTGAGTTGCAAAAAATAATTTTGATAATCGATTTATCATTTAAGTAAAATTTTTTTGAAGCAAAAATGTCAAAAAGCCAAGGGTGTCAACTTCATATAGTTCAACTGAAATCACATTTAATCATCTCTCTTTGTAGTCCAAAATAATGTCAACATGTTTTTAATGTATTGGTAGTATTTTTTTTTATTATTGAAATAAAGAAAAAAAGATTGTGTCGTAGACTTGTTTGATTGACATTACCTGACAGGCTACCAGTTTTACACCCTACGGAACAGAGACAAAATTAACAAACTGTTTTAACTGCAAGTCATGGACAGACAGTGTGTCGCCAACAGGGATTTTGAAGAACAATGACCAAACCAGCATCTAACGGGTCCAAAATGACATTTGCAGGTATGTTTATATTCTGTTGCAGCTAACTGGATCCTAGCTGCACTTTTCCTCGATGAAAGTTTGTTTGGTAGTTCGTTCAACAAGCTAAGGTGCAGGACAAGACATGTTAGATAAGAAAGAGACTTTAGCAGGAAAGCTAATATGGGTTGTTGCTCAGAGTCTGTGGCTCTTGTGTAGCAGGATGCTATCAGGCTCAGTGTGACCGTCTGCTTTGCCTATTCTATAGGAAGCCATGTTATTGCTTTATGCAAAGAGTTGATTTGCTGCATCAAAATGAAGTCTTCATCTAAGCAAATGGATGACGGAACAGTATTTCATCAAATTAATGCTAAACTAGGAGGAGCCATCATGAAACCAAAGAATTTAAAATATAAATTTCTCCCTTTTGGTTTCAGATTTTTTTCTCAAAGGAGAAAACATGTATGCTGTAGTAGACAAGAAAAGAATATCATCTGGTTCTCTTAGTCTTCGATGACAGTGAATTGAATAACATTGGTTTTTGGATTGCTGGTCATACAAAAGATATTTGAAGACTCTGACCTGTAATAAACTAAGATACCAATCTACTAATTAATTAATAACTAATAAAAAAATAATTATTGATAACTAAGTAATCATTAGTTGCCGCCCTACTTTAATTTCTTATCTGTTGTACTTTGCTACTTATTCTATTGCCAAAGCAAACGCAACAATTACTCCATGTTTGTCTCTTGTCTTGATTAATTCAGGATACTATACATTCCCACACAAATAATTCCATCCACAGAGTCGAACAAAATTCAGTTTTCATTCATTATTTCTAGTTGTTTCCACTTTGCAGTTTTTTTGGCAAAGGTTAGGTTTGGTTAATTTACCATCGGTGAAACTAAGTGCCTTCTGCACAATTGTTTCCCATTAAATCCCTTTCCTAGTAGGTTTTTATAAGTTGAAACATCTCTGAGAAGTGTTGACTTTCACTGATGGTAACTAAACTGAGCTCAAATAATTGACAAAGTAGAATCAATTGAAATTATTTTGTGAATGAAAACAGCATTTGTGTTGAAAAGCAGAGTTTGACAGGACTGTTGTGGAACTGGTGCTGTGGAAATGTACATTATACTCAAATTATCATGTAAGCTACTAAGAGATGGAGTAGTTCAGCCCTTTCTCAATGTTTTTTACCCGGCCTTTATTAGGGAATGGCCTACTCTATATATGCTATTACTGGTGAACATTCTCTTATTTGAGAATTTATGGAATAAAAATTACCTAGTGTACTAATTGTAATTTGTTTACTGTAGATAAAGAAGTACTATTGGTGATAGGTTGGTGTTGAGTAACACAGTTTGTGTTATTTAGCACCAATAGAGCTAGACCAATAAATCATCCAGGCCAATATATTGGCTAATATTAGATTATCACAAATATATGTCAGCATTTATGTTGAAATAAAACGGTTAGAAAAGTATAGAAACGCCAAAGATATGTTGTAGGTCATTTTTTAAAAGTTTGTGTTTATGTTAAAGTCATGTTGACGGATATATTGTTGTCAGACTCTTTGAACTCCCAAATATTGAGGTCAGTATCAGCCTTATAAATATATAAGAGATTTGTGGTCGGTTCGTATCTATCCCTATACAGGCTTATAAACACAGTTAACAGGACAGATAAGTATTGAGGTTAAAGCAGCAGTTGTCGGCAGGTCACAGTGCACCTGCTGCAACACCCCAAGGTCAGCTGCTAAATATCTCTGAGCAGAGTAGCAGCACTGTTATGAGACCAGTGTAACAATTACAATTCAGATATAATCAAATACTTGCAGAGAACATGGTCCCTACATCAGCTCTCAGTAAATGCGATTGTGAGGTTAAAATGATAGTACTTTTAACAGGAAGAATATTCAGATTTACTAAAGGACGTTGCTGTTTCCTGTCTGAAAAGCATGTAGTAGTAGGAGAGAGGCGCTTATTAGGAATGTTTAAATTCTTCTGTGCCTTAACACTGAGCCGGCTTGACATCTACAGTATGGCTTGTTGATAATTAACTTTTGAACGAGTGGGAGACTTGCCCAGAAGAGTGAGCCAAATCAAACAGGCTGCAAATCGACCAGTGGCCTTTTAAATAGGTCAGAGGAAATGAAATAGAGGTTGAAGGGATGGACTGCAGAGCTGTCGGACAGTCGATATGTGGCCACTGCAGTCACTGTGTGGGACACTTTGACAGCCTCTAAACAGAAAGGTGAAGGGATGAATTGTGCTCTGTTCTCATATAACAGCTTTTCTCCAACAAGAGTATTTTTTTGTGTGTAATCTGCATACATATAAGAAAAGAGAGGGTATTTATGTGTGTTTTGAGTAATTTTTGACATCATTCCAGATTAGGAAATTAGCTGTCTGACCAATTCGCTGTCCCTGCTACAACTGATACAACTATTCTCTCATCCGATTTCTCTTTATCGCTATTTCTAAATTTAAATCTGTGACCTGCACAAGAGCACAGTAAACATGGTTATCACTGGCATAAAAGTGATATCACAGCTCAGTCCTCAGAACCCACACTAAAGCGTGTTTGTAAATGTTATCACTTAAATAGAGATTATACACTAACTGAATCCCTGAGTCAATACTTTGATCTGATCTCTTACTGTCCATGTGTCACATACAGTATGTAGGTTAGAACAAGCCAAAAATAAGCTTTGAATATACAGTACATATGCAAGCTGGATGCTGCAGATCTGGGTCAGTACACGGATGCACTCACTGACTTGCTGAAATACTGTCAGAGGACTGATACATCTTATAAGCCCCACTGGAGTTTGAGTCTTTGCTCTGTGTTACACACAGACCGCCAGCTGGCCTGTTGTCTGGCAGTATGTGTGTCAAGATGATTATGGTAATGTGGATAATTCACATTGGGGATTTGAAACGGCATGTGATCAGCACTCTGCAGATAAGGCATTACATAACGGTGGGGAGTTTTCTCTGAACAAATGCTCTGGGAATGAAGCAGAATGTGCTGCACAATGTGCAGGAGGTGGATAGTTTGTTTGCTCAAGATGTGAAAGCGTTTCTAAAGTCGGCACGGTATCCCTCTGTTATTAACATTATGCTGATAGAAACATTATGCAGATGTAAGAAAAAGATAGATTGTTCTGTGCTTCAAACAATTTTGTTAAGATTAAACATTACTTGATCTAGTTGTAATCTGCTAAACAAAATGTCTAGATGTTAATGTGATCGTTGCCAATAGTCTTGGACAGATTTTTTTTAAAGCCTCTTCTTAAAAGAACACTCCATTGATTTAATATTGCACTCATATAACATTGTTGGAGTCATGATGAACAGTTTTAAAACAAAAAAGATCAAAATTGATGCAGCGTGACCAGAGATATCATCTTTTTTATTTCATGCTTTCTTCTTCTTTGGCAAAATCTGCCACCTACATTATCCACAATGCAATGCAGCTAATGTAGCCTGGAGCTGGAAGTCTCAACCAGAGATGAGTGAACCATTGCTGACTCAAGTGACATCACTTGAGGCATTTTTTTTAATCAAACTTCATGCAGCTACATCTGGAGCCACAAAAGGCTTTGTACTTTTTTCACAGATGCAGTGGTACTCTCCAACACCTGAAAACACACTTTGATCTGTAAAATCGATGGAGTTCCCGTTAGTGAGCTCAGAAATCTAATGGAATATGAAAGTGCAGGTTCTTTGCAGATAACAACAGTCACCTCACAGAAAAAAAATCTGCAAAGATTGTGACATGTAATTAATTGTTAAAGGCAAAAAAAAAAGCTTTTCAGGCAAAAATGCCCCAAAAATTCTGGTTGCAGCTTCTCAAATTTATTGATTTATAGCTTTTATATTTCTTATGCAATACTAAGCTGAATATTTTTTGGTCTACTGGTCAGACAAAACAAACAATTTTAAGATGCTACATTAGGCTTTAGGAAATTTTGATGGGTGTTTTTTTAAAACCATTTTCTGACATGTAGACTAAGCAATTACTTAATCAGTAAGGAAAATAATCTGCATATTATTCAGTAAGAAAAAAATATTGTTCTTTGCAGTCCTATTGTCAATCATTTTCTTTGAGATAGAAGAAGGAACACAAATTGCAACATTTTTCTGAGAATGATGGAAGAGACAACTTGCCTGTTTTTGGCAGCTTGTTACAAGTAGGCTGTTTGAGTACAGTCACAACAATAAAATGTTTAGCACGTTATCTCTTCAAAAAACCACCTCGGAATTCTTTATCAACCTTGTCTGGTTTCATATTTTACATCTTTGTACTCTGCATAAAAGTAATTGCTGAAAACTGAAATTGAATTTGAATTTTCAACTTCTATTTAAAGTGTTATGTATATAATTAGACACTAGCATCTTTCAAGTTCAGTTCAGAGTTCAGTGTCGAGCTTCTCTGTAAGTGGTGAGTTATGTTTTGAGAAACATGTTTGCACCATGATTCAAAGTAACATCTAGGAGGCCACTAAGCGGGCAGTATTGTTTTCTTTAAGTTGGCTTCCTGCGGGACAATCAGTGTGAAACACATTCCCTGGCTCGAGGCCCAGTGTTCAGATCCAAATCTCTGTCTCTGCAGAAATTTATCTGAAGGATTTTCACTTAATAGGTTTAACTTAACAATATGTTATACTGCTTTTTACTGCAATCATTTAGGGTCGCATTTAAATGTAAATAGATTGCAGCATGAGCCGGAAAACTCCATCTCCTATGAAAATTTTGTTGTGGCTGTACCAGTAAAAGCACCTGTAGACAGACAGGTGTAACACCTGCACACTTAATAAATAATAAACACTTACATTTATTCCGAAGCTATGTTTTGGTCGAGTGACCTTCATCAGACATTTCACATTTGCATTTACAGCAACCTGAAAGTAAATGAATTTAATGCGTAAACTGTTTTGCAAAAGCTGTTTATGAATATTTGATTAGCATTGTGACATTAGCGGAATCGTTCATATTAACTACAGCCCTTACATTTGCCACTACATGTAGACTCAGGTTATTTCAAATATTCATGATACATGAAAGTTATTTTAATGTAAAAGGTGTTTTTTGGCATGAATGAATGTTCTGAGATTCTACCACATGAAGCAATTTGAGTTTTTTTTGCGGATTAGAGTTTCATTTCCTGCTGAAAGCAGTCATTTCCTTATTGTTTGAGTTGAAACAAGAAGAACCACTTTTTCAGAAAGCCCTTTTTCTAACTGGCAAGGGTACTGAGAAAAGGAAGTCTAGTCAGTATATGAATAAAAATGTAAGAGAAAGAACTTTATTGCTAGCTAGCTAGATCCTGCTAACTAACTAGCTTCAGACTAGTATTAATTTGAATCTAGAAACTAATTAGTGATAATTTAGTCTTGCTAAGTTGCTGTGTTTAAGTTGCCATCCAGAAGAGCAGATGTAATAACTTCATTAATCTTTTATTAGTTTATTAATAGTTAAGGTTTATTTAGGTGAATCAGCTGTATACTGAGCGCTGGACCAGTTCATGTTGTGAGCCTTGCTCTGCCAACAATCCCTCTCCCCTGCTAACGACCTCCTGCCTACTTGGTTTGAAGCCCAGTCTTCTGTCCTCTCTACACAATAGAGAGAAGCTAAATGAAGTCGGTCAGAAGCCAGCACACAGCATCAGTCTTTCAGGCTCTTGAACTTGTTTGTGTTGGTATGAGAGAAGGTTCCCTGTTAACATTGGCCCCTGTTGTGCTTCAGGCTACGTGTGTTGGTGTGTGAGTTTTGTGTGTCTCTAAGATAAAGGAGGAAAGACAAGGCCGTCTTCTCTGCTTCAGCTGCTTCAACAGTGACTGGTGCTCTGAGTGGGCCAACTCTTCCTGGAAGTTTTAATCTACCTCTTGTGTTCTCCTCACTGCTCTGAAAGGCAAACCCATCTAACCCTAAACACAGAATTTCTCCTCATTTCAACTCTCCCACCCTTCTCCTCCTCCCCCTGATTTCCACTGCAGCCCCTCTCAGACATGGACTTTACCTTTTTAATGTTCTGACATTTTTTTATGTCAGATCTTTAATCCTTTTTCTGTTAAAGTTGCCCTGGCAGTTTGCCTGCTTAGATACCTTAAAAATGTATGTGACTCTCATACATTGCTATTAACACTAACACCAAATTATCTTTTCTCATGCAACTTACATATTCTTTAAGAAATGGTGCCACTGAATTTGTTTTTGTGTGTGCTACAGGGCAAAATATTTTAAAAATCCCCTGTGGAAAATTGTCAAATTACCAGCTAAGTCTTGCTGTATTTTTATTCATGTTAACTGCTTTCAAGGAAACGGTAAAAGAAGGAAGGGTCATTACATCAGAATACCAACGTTGTAATGCTCTGCTTGGTGACAGACTTTGGCGCTAGCTCTATTGAAGCCAATGGGAGATGCGTGGAGAAGCACACTAAAACACAACATATCTACGTAATATGACCTTTGAGGAAGAAACGCCTCTACCAAATGAAAGATCTTCCTTATCTTGTGACAGTTTCTCTATCCGTAAAGGTCATATCATCTTGAACATGAACCAAGCACTGTTACAGCCTCCATGTCTGAAAGGTGCCAACAGAAGAATTGTTTCCTTCACTACTCTCAACCCATCTCACTCCAACTTTCATGTTTTCAGAAACTGTGATGAGGAAAAGCTCTTTGTCTCATTTGCCATGCTGTTCCTGTTGCATTTTACAGCACTGATGGGTAGTGGTGATGGTGTGGGCACATACTTTAAATGTTTTGCTGTTAGGTTTCTTACTGTTGTGTGTGTGTGTTTTTAGGGGGCAGAGGCCATGGTACTGGAGAGTGTGATGTTTGCGATCTTGGCTGAGAGGGAGTTGGGACCTAAACTCTATGGCATTTTCCCTCAGGGCCGACTGGAGCAGTATGTTCCCGTAAGTTACCTGTTGTTGTTCATATGCACATGGGTTTGTATATATTTACTTTTGTGATCAGTTTAAAAAAGGTACACCGAATAATCGGAACACCTTAATTATGAAGGCCTTAGTTTAACCTAGTTAAGACAAGCAGACAATTCAATCAATTTTATTGAATCATTTTTTAAATTAGTTGCGGTATCGTAGTGTATGTTCTTGCTGTTTTTAGGACTCGGTATTGGCCAAAATGTGTCGACAGCACCGGATAACTGTCAAGTAACCAAATGTCTGGTCAAATATATATCTTCTTCTCTTTGATCTGACAGATGTTGATTTATTATACATTTTTGCCAATTTTATTAATTAGACAGAGCTACCTGAAAATCTATTTTCTCAGTCAGCTTCTTAAAATGAACAACAAGGTCCTATAAGAACATAAAATTTTCTGCATGAGTAAGAACAGTTTTGGTTATTTCACATGAGAGAATGTCATGCATTTCTGTCCACCAATCACAGTTCAGCAATATTTTAATCAAAATGTCGTGGGGGGTTTTTTGCTTATGGTGTCAGTCAAATCAAACCTGATAGTGCAGCATAGCTGAGTTTTTTGAGTGTTCAGTTTTTAATAAATAATGTCCTGAATAGTAAATGTGTAGAGAAAAAACATGATGTGAAACCAAAATATGTGGGGCTTTAAGATGTGAGCTCTTTTGTTTAACGAAAAAAAAGTTTTTTAGAAATACGCGTTTATATTTCTCAAAATAAGCCGTCAAAAAAGTATTAGTAAAATTATTTGTATTTAGGGTTAGGATTTGAATTAGGCATGGAGAAGCATTGGTTAAAATTTAGCACTGACAGCCTGGGAAAGAATGATATAATATAGTGTGTGTGTGAGGTGTACTATTCAATGGTGCATTATTGATCAATGTTCAGAAAGAACTAATAAACCATAAAACATCTGCTCTTCAGTATCTAAACAGGACTGTGTTAAACAATTAATTTTACATATGGAAGAAAGTAATGACTTCTACCATTGAACTGACCAGCCATAAGTCATTCAAGACATTCATGTTCTTTAAACATGGATGTACAGCAAGAACAAAAAGCTGATTGGACTTTGACTGATTGAACTTAAATACCGGGACTTCCCGGAGGATTTCATAACGTCAGTAAACTGTACATAACCGATTCATGTTTGCCGACCCAGCTGGGTTCAACAATGTTGGTGACTCAAGATTTCTCAGGATTTTGATGTGGATTCATTTCAGGGTAAATTGTGAATGTGTATTTTTCTTTGCTACGGCATATTGTGATTTGGGCTACTAAGACACTTATAGTATTCATAAAAAATAATGGTTATGAATAAAATAACCAGTTACAATATCCTGTTAACAGAGCCGTAAACTGGACACCTGTGAGTTAAGTGACCCCAGTATCTCAGCGGAGGTTGCAGAGAAGATGGCCAAGTTTCATGCAATGAGGATGCCTTTCAACAAGGAACCCAAGTGGCTGTTTGGAACCATGGACAAGTAAGTCAAGAAAATCTCATTGTCTTGACCTGCCCCATCTAATGTACTGTCTCATTTTTAGTGATATTCCCAAGATCATTCTGTCTCCTCTCTGGCTAATACCAGCGAGAGAAGAAGATTAAACACTGTGCCAGTATCAAGTTTCTGAATCGGAAGATAACACATGATGTCACTGATTACTTATTGACAAGTAATGAGTTGGCGGTCAGGTTATCATGATACACTTCCGTTTGAATTGCTTTCAAATGTTATTGTCGGATGTTTATAAGGATTACGTTGCACAATGTTTGTCAGCATGTGGTGATAAAGTCCATGGTCCTGTTCCACTTTTCTTTACCGTAAGGGCGTAAATACTTGTTTATCACCACCTGGATTATGTTTCACAAACATGACTCATTTGTCCAGCCGTGTGACTGACGTGTTCATTTTGTAAAGGCTGATGACAGAAAAGAAACGTAGAAAGGGCTACTGTGTAATAATTTATTAAAGTGAAAATTCACATGCTGCTTTAGCCATTTCATAGAGGTGACTGACCTTTTTTTAGACATGTCAGAGAAGCTAGAACACAGTTTTGGGTGTGTTAAACTCCTCAACTGATTGTGAAGCACAGATGCTAGAGTCCTTAAGCTCCATGTGAAGTTTAGTGGGCAAACAGCAAGTGGACTCAGGCTGTCAGATGATTTTATCTTTGCTAAGTGACATTCAATTCAAAAGAGAAATGACTACTTTTATGACATACAGGATTTTCTTTTTCTCTTAGATCATCATTGTTTAGAATGATCGGTGCTGGTAATCAGGACTGAACAAAATTTAAAAAGCACTTCAAAAAGTTACGCAATATAATGTGCACAGTTACAAGAAATTATCTAATTTAACCAGATATATTAACCTTTAAATGTGTAGTTTCATTTAAAACAAGAAAGAATCAAAGAAGCATCACCCTTAATACTAAATTATTTAAAATAGCAGATGTATTTGTTTTTTCATAAATTGCTATTTAATGCAGTTTTTATTACCTTCTTCACTCACTTTAAAGTTAGTTGAAAACCCACACAAAATGCATGCTAGCTTAATTCATCTTGTATGCTATACCAGTCCAAACCTGAATTTGTATCGCTTTCAGTTTGAACACACATTCACTTTTAATGTGTGAAAGTGAAGCAAACTTTGCCTAAAATGACTAGTGCAAATTTGACTATTGGAGTGTTTTTGCTGTCTGTGTTTAGTCATCCCAAACAACCAACAAACATACTGTACAGATGTTAGCTGTAGCTAGCTAGCAACAACACTATGTGCCTGTGCTGGTTTGTGTTGCACTTTAGCCTCTGACTGATTCAGAACTTACCAGAGACTCCAGTTCTCCCTGCTATTTTCCTCCAATTTCTCTTGTTTTCTTCTTATCTCTGTATGTAGCCAAAATGTAATTAAACCAGTATAAATTATGCTAATGACTTTTTTCAAACTGTTTTAGCACTACACTAACAAATAGAACTAAGCTAGTTTTCATTCTCTCTCAAATGGTATGTGTTTAAACAGTGTAATGTGTTAATTTGCATTATTATATTGCATCCTGTATAATGTGTACTGCAGTAAGGATATATGGTTCAGGCCTGCTGGTTTTCATATACATCACACCATTTGTCATATACCTTCTGAGCGATGAGATATCTGAGAAACACTTGTCATAAGCTTGTGAGTGATGATGCGGCTACACAGAGCCCGATTCAGATTGAAGAGATGTCTTTAGTAAAGACATCACAGTCTTAGATATTGTTAGAGTTAAATGGAACCAATTTTCTACAAATCTCACTTCTGACTATATGGTCATATCTCTGTGTTGTTATCATAAAAATAGATATGGAGTGATAGTGGCGGTAATGATGAGAACATCAAAGCTACTACTATTGCTACTCATTTGTGTTAATCAATAACCAGCCAATCTCCTGAAGAAATATTATGGGAATTTTCGGCCGTTCTTGAGAAAAAAAGAGAACATGTGAATATTTTTTCTGACTTACCACTTTATCTGACAAACCGCATTCAGATCTCTGTTCCTCTTCTCTGCACCTGCATACACACTCTGTACACACAGACACACACTCACACACACAGAACTACTACTACTGCCTTATTCTAGGACTACTGCATCTGCTACTACAGCCTCCACTTTTTTTGAGTCTTCTACTACAACACTACTGCTATTACTACTACCACTACTTTTATAACTACAGTAATTACTACCACTGTAACTAATATTTGATTATAATTAAATTAACCTTTTTTATTTTTACAATAATTTTTACAACACTTTATGTCCAGCTTTCATAAGAAGTATTTAAACATCGAATAAATGCTTTATAATGCACTATAATATGGTTGTAAACAGATATTTTAAGTGTTTAGTGTCTCCTATGAAGATGCATTTTATACTATTACAACTCTGTTTTGCTAAATTTTCATTTATAATATGCTTATACAGTATATCAGTTTGCAAATACATTATGGTATGTTATAGACCATTTATTAACTGTTTGTGTACTGCTTAGGAATGCTAAATAAGGGGACTTGAAATAATGTATTACCTCATTGGTTCACACACTACTGTAATCTGATATTTATTGTAATTGTATTAGTAGAAGAGGAAATTAATATGCAGTAGTTCCAGTAAGACCATTAATAACCTCTGATCCTCTATTTTGCTTGTCAAGATGAGGCATCATGCCTATCAGTGAGTCAGGATGATGTTTCTCTCACATGATCCTGACTTCATCGTGTATCACACTACTTTGTCAGATCAAAGACAAATATCTGTGAGGGAAATGGTGGAGTAACTGTGAGTTTGTAACTCTCACTAGATACCTGAGCCAAGTCATGAGGCTCAATTTCACCAGAGAGTCCCACCTGCGTCGCTTCAACCGCCTCCTCAGCTACAACCTGCCACAGGAGATGGATATGCTCAAGTATGTTCCTGTACACACACACACACACACACCAGCACAGAGTTGATATGCACACAACACATACATGTGTTTCCAGCTGTGGTGTTATGCAACAGAATGTACAGAATGTGTAGGTCCTATGATGGTGTTTACAGCAGAAAAACCTCAGATTAACCTTTGAGTAATAACTTTTGATAGAACACAGCAAACTGGAACACTGGACACTGTCTCATTAATATTACAAAGTGCTGACTGGCTCATGTTTTAAATAGTGACTGTAGAGATAAAGAGCAAGTGCAATAAAGCACTGATATGTTACGATAAAATTCATGTCAGTCCTTTTTCCAAAACTGGGATTCAGCCCAGAACGTGATGTTGAAAAGCAGAAATATCAACACCTGGATAATTACATGTTGTTATTCTGAGCACCAACCTGTCAACCTTCAATGTACTGTATATATTATGGTGATTCTAATCATGTATAACAGTATAACATGCAAACCTTGTTGGAGGTTGGCTTCTACTCTGAACGTTAACCAAACTGCCAGGTAAATGGATCAAACCACTTATTTGTTCCAGCAGCTCTGTGGATTTAAGCCGTTAATCCAGAGTCAAAGGAACCACCATCTGTTGTCTCTAAAGGACTTTTTCTCACATTCCAGGATTTAAAAAAAAAAAGAAAAAAGTGGCAGCTTAAGTTTTTATTCCTGGTCTGAAGTCAGTTGCAAGCTGTATAATAAAGTGCAAAACAGAGATGAAGCCTCCTTGGTGATATCCATATTATTTTGTCCCAGCATAGGGATCACTGTAGTCAGCATGTAAAAATGCACACAGTTTATCTTGAACTAAAATCTCTTGTCCAGAACATATTAAACACAGCAGATTGATCATTTTCTAACCTCTTTTTCTATATGTTCAGGTCTCTGCTGGAGTCCACACACTCCCCTGTGGTGTTCTGCCACAACGACTGCCAGGAAGGTAAAAACATACAGACGCCAACATCCTCTTACTGTAGGCTGGACACTTGCTTGTCTCTTTAGTGATTTAGAAAAAATAACATTTGTGTGTGTTGCTTTCAGGGAACATCCTGCTTCTGAAGGGCCGCCAGAGCTCAGACAAACAGAAGCTGATGCTCATTGACTTTGAGTACAGCAGCTACAACTACAGGTATGTTAGCAGCTACAAATTTCACCTGCAGCAGTGTTGGTTTAAAAGATAAATCTGGTGATATTCTTCATTTTTCTTAAATGCCAATAAATCACATGTGCAGACCCAAACAAACCATGAATTTGAATGAAAGTGTCTGTGTTTTCATAGCCTGATATATCTTGTTCCTCTGTGCTGTAGAGCTTCATTGTTGTTTAAAAACTCTTAAAATCATGTCAGTGAGCCACACCGCTGCATTGGGTAACATGTTCTTTCATAACCATGAACACACACACACATACCGTAGTTTATCCCACAAACACTGTCCTGCTGCTGAAAATAGTCACCAACAAACACGCCATTTCCTCTTGTTTGAATAATGGTTGCTAAAAACTACAGTGCCCAGCTGTTTAGGGAAATTACTTATATTTAAAATGAAATATTTTTAAAGATGTAAAAAACAAAAACATTAATGTATCAAAAACTGTAGAATAATATTAGCTTTATCCTTTAAGACATAGCTTTTATAAACAAATAACCATCTTTCTTGACTTCCTTTATCTAATTTTTAAAGCTAAAATGTTGTTTTTAGAGGTATCATACCGTGCCATTATATACCGTAGAGGCATGTCAACACTGAATTTGTACCACTACGATTTTCTTTCTAAATTTTAAACTGCAAACTGTATTCTGTACCCCAGTGGTGAAAGTCAGAGAACAAGCAGCTAATGGGAAATGGAAGAATTGGAGAAAATCTGGCCTGTGAGGAATGTATTTTGCTGAGTTAACCTTCACATCATAACACAGAGAAATGAAACTAGATGACGAAAGGAAGGAAGTTCACAGCTAAACTGATTGTTTTTCCCCAAAGATTTCCTTTTGGCCCTGAGCTCCTTCCAAAATGATTTTTGAAAATACAGTGCGAGCTGTCATCAGACAACTGTAACTGTGAGACTACATTTTTGTGCAGTATGTTAGTAAATTCTAGGGAAATTTTTAGTGCTGTCAGGATTTCCCGTCTGGTTTGCACTTCTTCTTTTTGAAATATAAAGTCTAGCTCAGCTAACAGTGTTTGAACTCTGACACCTTCACAAGTGAGTTTAATAAATAAAGTAAAATTGATCCACCATATAACCTAATCCAAATGCCCTGTGCAGACTGCCAGGCATTGCTGATGTTGGGGGTTTAAATCTCCTTCAGCTGCCTCTGCTGCGTCACCGTCCTTCATCCCCCTGCCAGTTCTTTTCCTACCAACAAACCTTGGCTGTGCACCCAAAATTGAGGGGTGGGGTAGGTGAAGAGTGAAAGAGAAAAAGAGAAAGAGAGAGATAACCTAGATATTGACCAAGTAAGAAAGCAAAATCAGAGGGAAAACTAGAGGAAAAGGAATGCTGCCTGGCTTTTATCTGTCTTCCATCAATATTTCATAATGCATGGCCACCTCCCTCTGTTAAAATATTCACTGCAGCTGTTATGTAACTAGAGTTTGGCAGGCCATTGAGAACACGCAGGATGGAGGCCATGGAAAGACCTGTCAGTGTTACAAATGGAAATGATGGTGCAATAGATTTCCCGTACAGTGGTGCGCATAGAACTGGGAATAGACTGGGAATACAATGATATCATTGTACATAAGAGGATCACTTATTTTCTGCACCTTTTAGTGGCTTGAAATGTGTTTGTATCTGTGTGTGTGTGAATTCCTGAGTGGCTCAATTATGGGAAACAGCATAGATCACACTGGCCTTGATGCCCTCAGACAAAGCTCTCTCTCTTTCTCTCTCACACAGACACACTAACACACACATACTCCCACCCCCTGCAGCTCCTTTCAGCGTGGCCCCTTTAAGTCTCCTCATATGTTTCACAGCAAACACGTGACCCTCTGTACACAAGTGACCCACTGCACACACATGCCTAACATGTGAGCACATGTACCATCATGTATGTACAGGAAGAACACGCCCACAAACGGACACACAGACAAGTACCCTCTGGATTCTTTTTTCTCATTGACCGACATGAGCCAGATGTGAAAACAGAAGTAGATTAGTCCCAGAGAGCAGTGGGAGGCTTTGTGTTGGAAATGTTCCCTGGCTCCTGATAGCAATGTTGGAATCAACATGTTGATTTAGGGCATGACTATATGCACCGTAGTGTATTTGCTCCGAGAATCAAATTCTCAAATAGAGGCCTTTATTTATCTGAAGATTTACCTGATGGCCTTTATTTGATACTAGCTTTTATTAGAAGAAGACCTTTATTTATCATTTTCTGCTTTATGAATATATTTTCACATACATTTTAGCTATGCCAGCATTGTGGCTCTAGGGATGGCACTGTCAGTCAGTCAGCCAGGCCACCACTTTGGTCCAGGCAGAAATATCTCAACAACTATAAGATGGATTGCCATGAAATTTTATACATTTAATACATACAGACATTCATGGTGCCCAGAGGTTGAATCCTATTGAATTAAGTGATCATGACTTTTCATCTAGCACCACCAGGAGGTCAAAATTTTAATGTATCCAGTGAAATATCCTTTCATCTACAAGATAGGTCAGCACAAAATTTTGTACATATTCATGGTTCCCAGAGGATGAAATCGAATCACTTTGGTGGACCCCTGACTTTTATGGCCAACAGCAGCCAAAATTTGAGTTCATCCAATGCTTTGTTTTGTGACCAAATACCTGCAAAATGAATGACGTTCCCATCAGCCTCAGGTGATACAATAACCTGTGTTTTTGCAGGAAAGATACTCAAACAAAGGCAGGGCTAACTGAAACGAAAATCAAAATACCGAAATACCGATGCATCATTATTTCTGTTTTGGGAGCTAAAACAGTGGTACAGGATGTAGAAACTAACTCTTCCCAACTGTCAAGACACACTGAGTTATTTAATACAACGATATTTTCATCCATCATCTCTAATTGTTCTTCTGTCATTGTGTCTGTCCATCTGTTAACCTTGCAGGGGATTTGACATTGGTAACCATTTTTGTGAATGGATGTATGACTACAACTGTGACGAGTTTCCTTTCTTCAAAGTTAACGCTCAGGCCTACCCCTCAAAGGCCCAGCAGGTGTGTATGATATTGGTGACTTACTTCGTCTTCTGACTCAATTTGATATTTTTTGCTTCTTTGGCTTAATTTATTGACTGCTGACTTTTGCAAACTTGTGGTGTCTCCGTACAGCTCCACTTCATTGAAAACTATCTGCGTGAGTCTGACCAAGGGTTTGACAACCTGAGTGAGGAGGACCAAATGAAACTGAAGGAGGAGCTGTATGTGGAGGTCAACAGGTGAGCTCAGATGTAGGACTCAGTGTCAGGTGACATAATACAATAGAAAAGTAAACAAAGTACAAACCGTGTGTCCATGTGATTTTGACTGTAGGTTCTCTCTGGCATCCCACTTCTTTTGGGGCTTGTGGTCCATCATCCAGGCCCGGCTCTCCACCATCAAGTTTGGATACCTGGTGAGTCTTACATTTAATTACTTTTATGCTTGTTGAGGTAGTTAAAGTCAGTTAATATGAGAGGTGGTGAGGTCAGGCTGCCATGTCAACCTGACAAGATATCACAGAGACAGACTGAGGAAGGTTGTCTCTGTCACAACTCTCTAGGTGATACAGTTCACCCCTTTTGCATTATGCTCCAAGTTGGGTAATATTGAAAACTCATTTGGACTCCTGGATATTAGTAATGTTACATCCTTTGAGGGATGTTCACCTGTTGTCTTTATTTAGCATTTAATTAGCATAGTTTACATTTCCACAGCATCATTATCCAACGGTCTGGTCTGTTTTCATTCACAAATGTTTTCCAAATGCTTCTACTTGGCTGTTTTTTCAGTCGCTGTTAAGTTACCATCATAACACTTGACACTTCCTTCACTGATGTTTCACATTAATATCTTTTTTGTGACTCAAAGGGCATAATCCCTCTCAATATTGATAAACTTTTACTGTGAAAGGTCGCTAGGAAATGTTGAATTTCATTAATGGTAGCTTAATAGTGATTGAAAAGGCAGCTAGGTAGAAGCCATTTGATATAATTAGTGAATGAAAACAGGATTTCTGTTAAAAAGAGAAACTCACAGCAGCGGTGTGGTGAGTATTCAGGTATAAATGAATGTTTACTTGACTGTGTTCTAGGAGTACGCCTTGGCCAGATTTGATGCCTACTTCCAGCAGAAGAAGATCTGGGCTGTCTAATGGAATGAGATGATTGGATGGATTGACAACATGTTCAGCCAAACGGCAGGAGGAGGACATACTGGCTGATAAAGATTCCACATGCTTTACTTACACTCCCTGCCTTGAGAGTATTTGCTGGCTAGTGTTGGTGATGCGTTGACCAAAGCCTAGACTTGATCACATGGCTAGGTGCTTAAAGTACACCCCTAAATCCATTGCAGCTCAAAATTTACACCGCGTAACTCCCTGAGAGCCAAAAAAAAGACAAAACGTCGACTTGTACTAACCTTCATCACTGGTGAGAACTGCTCTCTGCTTCTGCCTTGTTTGAACCATACCACTAACATGAGGGTTACGTTTTGAGCAGGAGAAAGGTGGATTTCGGTTACAGCTGGGTTGGAAATGTTAACATTGCATCAATGTATATGTATTGATCATTCCTTTATGGAAATGCTCTGTGGGAAAGAACCAAAATGTGAACTTCTCTTGGTAGGTTCCTGCTTACTTAAGCAGCCAGTTGCTAACTATGTATATTATATATAGATCTCAATGTGCCAGTAACCTGGTCCTATCTGTTACTGATGGGCTGGCTTATTGGCTGGTGGAATCATGACTTGATCAACAGGTCAGATTGATGTCTACACCTCTAGATATTACACACTTGGTATTTGTTCTATTTTCTTTTTTAAACGGCTGTATTTGATATTTTCTTTAGGCCAGGGCATCAGATAATGTTGTATTTCCATGTATGTGAACAGTTGAGGTTCTTTTTTCTGTGTTAAACTCCACCAAATCAAAATCAAAGTAATCAAACTTCAGGTATTTCCTTTACAATTAGGTCTGGTTTTGCCTGTCTACCTAGCTAAAAACGCCATTACACCGACGAGCTTTTCTTAAGCGTGTTAAATCTATACTGACAGAGATGTGGTAGATTTATGGTATTAATATGGATCACTGGGACAGTAAATCTCCATCTCAGTATAGTTTACATATTGGCTATTTACATCTGCGTTGTGTGATTTTTGCTAAAAAGACTTTCCAGTTATGCTTTATGAAACTGAGGAATTGTTGCTAAATTCTCTATTTGTAACTAGGGAGCTACAGTAAATGACCATAATTAAGCATTGAAGAAAACTTCACACAGTACACTGTGGTTCCTTATAGTGGTTATGGATTCTTTGATGACATCACTGTTTTTCTGGCACAAGTGCCTCCTGCCAAGTTGCCTCATCATGGTATCCATAATCCAAAATAACAACAGAGGCAGGCAGACCATACTGCACAGCTGAATTTTGCACAGATTACTTCAAATAAGTTGCAACTGCAGCTGTGTAGCAACTCTGTTAAAGGGGCATTTGGTAAAATGTTGCTTTAACCATATCTATCAGTGACCAAGACCACTCTTTGTTACTGAGAGCTGAGTCATTGGTGTTAATCACCTCAACCCCTGACACACATTGGCTCATATAATGGTCATTGTCTTCCCTAGTGGGATAAAAGTCTTACTTAATGCACATTTAACAAAGGAATTCAGTACTGGGATAGAGAAACACTGTGCCCTGTGTGCATCAGGCTTACCTCATTGGTTCTGCTTTCAGACTTTCTCATATGCAGATGGATAATTGTTCAAAATTGTTTAAAATGAGCAATGGTGAGAGTGAGAACTGTGACTAATTTGTCCGGCTCATCCAAACATCCTGAGACCAGCTCAATTCTACCTCACCACGGCAAGTTATTACATGTGCGCCAAACTCTCAAGAACTGTACTATTACACCTAGATACACAAATTTATCATCTGCTGCTAGGACAGCCTTCATTTTGCCTTTAAATGAGACATAGATATGTTGAATTTTAGTTTATTTTCCTTGCCTGGCACTTCTCACATTTGGTGAAAAACAGCTTTTTGGTGTTGTTAGCATTTCTCTTTTCACTCTAATTGGTACCAGTGACCATGAGCTAACGTTGATCAGCTTGCCACTACAGTAGTAGTGCCTATTAGACTTGATTCGAAATGCTAACAATGGCAGCAAAGCTTTCCATGATAGACATCAATTGTCTACACTTTTTTCACATTTTCAATATTGGGAGGGTATAGTACCCGGTGGAGAACAATCAGACTAAAATTGACCTTTCGCTAAGCCCCACCCCATTAGTTACTGTTACTACACCTACAACATCAGCTTTCCATTCTCACACACATATGCAGTTTATAATAACAAGGCAGATTTACAACTCAAAATTCTTTGCAATTTTTGAAATAATGGGTTCTTGATATCAGCCAGAGATAAACAAAAATAGGCTTCTCATTTCTAGCCAGTGACTGTCGATTTTAAAGATGGTAATGACTGTCGCTGTAGCTAGCTAATTAAGCTATCCTTAGCTAGTTTGCTGAATGCTGAACGCTGTGTCAGGCTGACTTTTTAATGTTTCCAGTGAACTTGTTTTAACATGATAATTCCATAGAAGAGGTCTTAAATATACACTTGATGGCTACATACATAATATGCTAAAAGTCTGAGGCTAAAGCTACATGTCCCAGGCAAAAGTCAGCATCTCCACCAGTTGATGATAAGACATGGAAATATAGGAGAAGCATTGTTTGCATATTGCAGTGTACAGCTAGCTAATATACTTGTTTTTTCAACCAGTATGTTTTAACATTTAAAGAGAAAAAGCTTTTATAATGAGGACCAACTAATGTGTTTGGAAAATGTAACCCTACAGTATGGCTGTGTCCAAAATCACTCCCTATTTACTATGTAGTGCACTACATTTACCCTCTGCCATTTTATTTGCTAATATTAGCCTAAATTCTGATAGCATCCAGAACAGGTTTCCATACAGTGGGAGTCATGAATGGGGCTTTTGTTATGGAACCTGTAATCCCATAAAGTAATGTAGTTACCAAATAATATGTTCCTATGCTTTAGAAGTAACACTCAGTGAGTCTTGTCAGTTAGGTAGTACGCTTGTGCACCAGACAAGCTTATGATTGCAGCTAACGTTACACAATGCATTCCTTATGCTTTTGTTTTTGTTTTTTGGAAAGGCTAAAAAAAATAATACACCACCCTCTATATTTTTTAAATGCTGAGCATTGCTGACAGCCCCATGCACATCACTTGGACATGATGAAATCCAAAGTTTGACAAACCTGCTGGTCTTAGTTACAATTGGTTACTAAGCTATGATTAGACAATGGGGGTTTAGCGAATGGTCAATTCAAAAGGTCAATCTAAATTGTCTCCTTCACCAAAGATATTGGTCAACATCTGGTTTACTTATCATACAATACTGGTTAGAAACACTTAATTTGACCCTTATTTGCCATAAAATGTATGATTCATTGTTGAAATGCTGTGAAAAGATACATTAATAACTGCAGCTGTGTGACTGTGCTGCTACAGATGAAAGCTTTGCAATCACCTCAAAAGTTGACATGCATATTCATGTTTATTCAAGTTTGGTTGTAGCACATTTATACAGCAGGGTAGATTCCCTGTTTACCTGTGAGCCACTGGGATTTAGTGTGGAAACCACCAAAATGACTGTGATTTTCTTAAGTGTACAGTAGGCATTAGCTCATACTTCTTGTGAGAATGGCTACACAGTCATCTACAGTGTACACGAACAGAACGAACTGACCTGGATCATAAAACTCATCTGATCACTGCACCAGTCACCTGGTGATACTGGAACCATCCAGAGGTGTTTGAATGTCTACTGTGGCACTTTTAATCTAAGGACCGAAAAAACAATATGTACTTGAGTATTTTCATGTTTAATCATTTGGGGTCTGTTGAACTATGACTCATTTAAGTTCTTGAAATGTTAGTTTTATTTTACATGCAAGTGTATTTTGTATATTTCAATGTTATATTTCATTTGGAATGTGCTTAATGTATAGTTTAATCTTTATTTTGAGATGCAATGAAATGAGGGATGGATCAGCAGAATGTCTAGTGGATTGGACTGGACAATTATAAAAATTTAGTGTTAATGGTACATCCTTTATGAGGCAATAGTCTTTATTTTAGTACCTGTTCTTTTCACAAGGGCAATTTTTTTTCTTCTTTCTACCTAACCTGACTTTGTTTTTTCTTATTCCGAAAGTTGTTTTTCATTTTTTAAATATATCTTTTGCCCATACCTTTCTCTATACGCTATGTCCAACTCAATTCTCTTGTCCGTTGCCATTGTTTTTATTTGTTACAGAAAAAATGGACACCATGATCTGTACCTGCTGTACATTCCATACTTGTTACTCCAATATCATGTACACTCTGGACCAAAAGAACTACCAGTTTGATCCAATTGGTTATTTCAGTAAAAATGTAATTTGTCCCCAGTCAAGAACAAAGAAACACCCTCACTTCTGTTAACACTTGTTATGTAATACATGTAATATTCACTAACAAAAATATAGAGGGTCATGCTATAAATTATCTAAATATAAAGAATGGCAAACTTGTATCTTTGTCATTCTAAATATTCTTGAGAATGTACATTGTGTTAATGTATTCCACTTATTTTTGTGAAAAAGAAAACACATGCTCTGTGACAGTATGTACTCATTAATACATACTTTGTCATATAAAATGGTTTTGGGTGAACTGCTGCAGCATAGAAATGACTTTGGCTGTAAATTTACGTTTCTGCTTTGCACAAATAAAAGTTAAAGAGAAAACAACTTGTTTCTTTTCAATATCATATACACTCACAGCTCCATGGACGCATACGCGTGGTTAATATGAACATAGTGAACATGGTAATTCTGTAGTAATTATAGAGAAAATAGACATTTTCAATTAATTAATTAAAATTAATTACTAGCATAATTTAAAGACAGGTCAGCCAAACATGCAAACATATTTGTCTACAAACAAGCATACAATTCAACATCTATGGTAAATTCAGATTGCAATAGTAAATTAATAATGAATTAATATTTAACTTAGTTTGAATTGAGCTTTTTTACATTCCTAGTTTACTTAAACTAGTACTATATTACATAGTTAATTCCAGGAAACATCCAAGAAAATTATTATGGAATTACAGACCTGTTGAATAAAGTATTATTTAAATGATTTATTTTCCAATTATGTTTTCCACTTTGTTGGGTCTTAAAGGTACATTGAATCTGTATGTATAGCATTTCCAGCAGCACTTGAAACGGGTCATCTGTTAAAAGGGGGAAATGGTTCAGCCACCATCATGAGTTGAACTAGTTTGGATTCATCACTTCCTGCGTTTCAAGTCAAGGTCCACACCTCACAACCGAAATACAATGGGCCAAATGGGTTGATTTAACAGTATCTAAATTGCCCTGTTAAAGCAATGTTTTTTCTTTCTCCAGCTGTCCATTGACACCTGTTTAATGACCCTGACAGCTGATGTGTGTTTCTGATGTTCATTCAGTCTCAACCCAGCTGTTGCATGTGATGGAGGGTCTATCTTTAGGTGCACCAGCAGAGATCTTAAGGTGTTGAATGACTTACTTTATTTGTTATTGCCTTTCATCTCATTTCTATTTCTCATGTGTATTAGTCTCAAATTGTCTCAAATGCACAGTTCATATTTGTAGCGTCTTATGATCAGCTTCTCTGTCTGGTTCACATATTTGGTGGCTACAAAAGTTTATTTAGCTTATTTATTTAGCTTGTTACTCCAACAAAAGGGGATGGCTGTATTTTTTTATCTATCTGTATAATTTACAGATAAAGGTCAATTGATTTATTGATTGATTAAGTCTATCACCACACTTCACACCACACACACCAAAATTCTTACTTCCTTATTACTTGTTTTGATTCCATACTGTCATCCTGAAATAAAAAAAAACAAAAACAAAAACACACTTTTAGCCTTCTAGCCACAAAAGCAGCTAAATCATCACAAGTTTTTTTTGTTCAGACAAGCATTAGGATGTCTACAAACTTGGATACTCTTCCTGTTTAAATGTAGTTGGGAGTTTGCATTGAGATAATGACAGCACTGATGTACACTGCAGAGCCGTCAATACAGATTCATGTGGAATATGCTCATTGATATAATGGACATTGAGACAAGTGAGATGGTGAAATGTCACAGTGAGGGCAGCAATGAGTCAGACTTGGCCTGATGGAGTGAGGCTTCAGCCAATTGCATTATCCATACACAAGATCACCTCAGTTAACGTCACACTGTTGATAAAAACACCATTCATTCACGTTGTTCAGGCCAGTACAACGCACTCAAAACTTTGCATTTTGAGTGGACAGAAACTGTTGAGTCCAGTGTTTCATTTCTTAAATGAAATGATAGCTGGTAAGCTGATAA
Organism: Thunnus thynnus; assembly: GCF_963924715.1. Lineage (NCBI taxonomy): Eukaryota > Metazoa > Chordata > Actinopteri > Scombriformes > Scombridae > Thunnus > Thunnus thynnus. The sequence continues at coordinate 7,348,983 of NC_089521.1, read as the reverse complement.
GATGGTAATTTTCTTTCTTTCTATCTTTTCTTCTTTTAGAAAATTGAGACAATAAACCATCTACAGTGTGATTATAGTCTAGCTTTATGCCAAATCACTCAGAAGTGTTTATTAGTGGTTGACTTTATACTCTGCCCTATGAGGAAATATGCAAGTTAAATACCCGTGATACACCATAAAGCAAAGTCTGTTGCTGGTGGCACCACTTCAAAAACGACTGAGATAACATGTAGACCAGTTCCACAGTACGGCCACGTCTGATATTAATTCATAGATTGATAATAAGATAAGATAAGAAGCATCTGTGATGTCACTCCTGAATGGATAAAAAAATCCAAATCAGGACAAAGGGGATGAAGTCTTGGTGGAGCTGTGAGACAAGCAAGTACTTACCTGACCTTTCCTCTAGCGCCACCATGAGGTTGACATTGTCATTTTGAATGAAACGTCTCAACAACTATTGGACAGATTGCCATTAACTTTGGTTTGGACATGCAAGTTCCCTGCAAGATGAACTGGAATAACTTTGGTGATTAACTTTTCAACTAGTGCCAGCATCATACTAAAATTTGAATGTGTTTATATTTATGATCAAATACTTGCAGAACTAATAGCATTCCCTTCAGCCTCAGCTGCACTTTTTGTTCAGTGCTAATTAGCAAAAATGCTAGAATGCTAGCATGCTATGATCATGAACATGGTAAACATTATAGGTCTGCTAAACATCAGCATGTTAGCATGCTTGTCCTTTTGAGCTTGTTAGCAGGCTGACATTAGCATTTAGCTAGCATCCTAGGTAAAGCCTCTTAGAGCTGCTAGCATGGCTGACTGTTGTTTCTTTGTTGTTGCATTCCTGTTGTTTAAAACCTACATTAATCAACATTTTTAATGTTAAAGATCCCCTCCAGACATGTATTAAGACCAAGTGGCAACCTCAGGGGCTGTAAAATGAAGCCAATGAGCAAGTGCCAAAATCTGCAGTTCCTTGAACGGCCACTTGAGGCTGGCTCCAAAAGCGAGTCATTCCCCATAGACCCCCTTTGTTAAAATGTCCAACTTTACAGCAGAAATAAACATGTTTACAAAAAACGGTTTTGGTCTCTATAACTAATTTCCCCTTTCATGACAACTGTTCGAGGGGTGAATTTTTTTTGTAACTCACCCGTTTAAGTTTTATTAAGCCGTAAAGTTATGCATAATGAAGGACATGGCTGCTTTGAGTGACAGGTCCGCCAGCCGCTAGGTGGCTTGTTTCAGCCATTCGACCCACCTCTTTGCCCATTTTTGATTGACTGGGAGTAAGGCAGCGTCACGCACTGCCAAGATGGTGACGGCCTAAGCGGTTTGCCTTGAACTTCAAAACCACTCTTCAGAAACCAATGGGTGACGTCACGGTAACTACGTCCATATTTTTATACAGTCCATGATTAAGACATATAAAAATACTCTGCTCCTCTGGAACAATAATGTGTGTCTGATATGGCCTTTACAAAAAAAAGTAAAAAAGAAAAGTATAATCACCACTTTAAAATCCTTAAAATTACATCTAGTCCTTCTCCCTCATTAAAAATTTCAGAATCTACGAGTATGTAAACATATTTAATGAGGTTTAACTACTAGACACAAGATGTCTCTTGAAGTTTCCACATCACACTTGTGTAAATTGAATATTGGACCAGGATTGGCTTCAGAACTAGTTGTGATGTCACAAATCATGGTCATAGGCCCACTGCTTAAAATCTGATATTTAATGAGCTCAGAGAAACTTTCCACTGTCAGCAGATAAATGTGAAAACAGCCTCCTGGTGTCAAACTCTGAACATAAATCATTCTGAAGCTCACACAATCAACTGTCGGAACAAGATGAAAAACACATTTTTGAGTGGAGGGGTACTTTAACATTGAATCAAATGACTCTGTATAATGTGGAAGGGGTCGCTCATAGTGCTGGAGTCATGGAGAATTATCATCCAGCTGGCTCTACAGAGCTTTTTAGCCTCTTTTCCAGCTGATGTAGCACAGCAAGCATCTAGCTGCTAAAGAGCCAGTAATTTTTCCTTGCACGGTGCACATTGGACTTATATTCATCAGGTGACCAGAAACAAGTCCAAATTAATGCTGGTGCTGTTTTGTGTCAGTTAGATTTGTGAATTTGCAACCGTTTTTCTGTTTTTGGAACTTTACAAGTCAGTAATATAGCAGTAGCTGTGTATCTGTCAGCTTGTTTTGATGGTTTGATAGTGACCAGACGTAGATAAATGCAGCCTAAACTGGATGGTGCTGCTACTACATTCCCAACCAACAAAACACACACATTCCAATGTAAAGCACACTAAAGCAATGCAAAGTTACTGGGGCCCAGGTTTGTATAAAACCTGAGGTTATGAAATATGTCTTGAAGGTTGAATTTGCTGCTGCAGTAATCAGTGTGAGTGGGGTACAGAAGAGTGAGCCAAAAATACTGCATTGATTGGCTGAATAAATCAGTTAGACATATGGTTGGGGCTCCCTCCATCACTATTTTGTGGTTACATTTTGGCAAAGGGGTCTTGTGCTGTTGCCAGTCTATGGAGATATATTAAGTTACGTCACCCTAAACAAGGAATTTACATTTTTTCCCAGCAGAATGTCAGTTTTCCCCTATAGATTCCTGTCACAGTTGATAATTAAGCAGAAAGAGCAGAGAGACAAGGATGGAGAATAAGAGGGAATGTTAATAGGTACAAGTGAAGGAAAGAAAGTGGGGTGTGTGTGTTTATGGTTGTGATTGAGACTGAAAGGAATGCAAAGTCACAGCAAGCAGGGACTGGGGGAAGGGACAGAGGTCACTGACCACTGCTTAGAAGGCAGAAATCCTTCTCTCTTTCTTTCTTCCTCTCTTTCATTCTTTCTTTCAGTGTGTGTGTAATATCAACAGCTCAGTGTTCTTCCCCTGGTCAGAAAATCCACAGAAAATTGGACGTTGGTTAGTAAATCTCACATTGCATGTACATACAGTGAAAGGTTGAGCAGGTTCTTCTATAGTGAGGCAAATGTAAACACAGCTGAAGAAGAGAAATAGTAGAATGAAACTGGACTTCCCCCCCTCCTTATAGCTGATCATTTTTTAAACGAATAACCCTCAAAACTTTGACACAAGACAATGATCATTTTTTGTAACCACCAAACATCTTGATATCCAGAGAGGAAGAGTTTCAGTGTATATCACAGAGTCATAGTGAGGCCTTGGTTCCCAGTGCTGACACAGAGACAGACAGGGCAAGAATGCAGTGTAGTGGAATGTTAACAGAGAGACAAAGAGTAGTGGGAGGCCAAATGGTTGGAATGGTCAGCTGGGGCTTTTGCCCAGGCAGGTTGCTTGTTTACATCTATGTGACCTGCCTGCGGTTGTGCTTTTGGTAAATAAGATACAAACTGTGACAGCAAAACTGACGCCAGACGAGTCTTTCAACACCACAGCACAATGCATGCCTGAATCCACAGATACACTGCGTCTTAAATCTGTCACAAGGTTCAGTCAGGTTGGACAGAACAGGACAAAAGAGAAAGGTAAATGTGGTAGGACCAGTCAGGAAGGCTGCAGAAAACTGACCTGAGAAAATGGACGTTATGTTAAAACATGTCAGATAATGGTGATTATGTCATTATGGGCAATTTTGCTGATGACCTTCACAAAGTTGTCCATGCATGTAAATATTTGGGACTGCATTGATTTTAAAGTCATACAGATTTAAGGTGACACCTTGATGCCTTCAGGTAATTACATAAAATGTTGCTTCCCTCTATTACTGAATCACGTAGTATATCCAATTTTTGAAAGTGTTCATATTTGCAGCTGATGCTTAGTGTCTGGTGTTTCTTTTCTGGGAAATAATCTTCTAGTGTAAACAAAGATGTGCATTACATTTACAGCCACAGTGACAAAGAGTGACAATTACAGAAAACTTCTTCATCAGGAAAAAAGCAGCAGAAGTTGTTTTACAGCACTGTTTAAGCTTGTATACACATTTTTATAATTGGAATATCACTTAAGTATTTATAATTGAAAGGCTGGAATTTAAAGTCTGTGTTTGTCATGTGTCCTTTTTGTTTGTCCATATGTAAGAAACCCTGTGTTATGCAAGTCAGTAAATAGAGTGACCTATGTGCAAAGATTATCTCCCTTTTACTCAAGCTTTTCTTTACAAGTCATTCACAATGAACTGAAGTTGTTGCACCTGTTAGAGAGATTGTGTTAATGCAGTGAACATGTAGGGAAGAATTTTAGAAAGTTTAGGTGCATTTTGCCCTGTTGGATACGCTGTCACTATCTGGTGTTTACTCAAGTAGTCATCTAAGTACATGTTTTCAGTCACATTTACAGTAACATAGCTTGATTTTGATTCAACAGTGCCACCTAGTGGTTACCAAAACTGATGCACCTGCATCTTCCCCTCCTAAATTGGTTCATCACAGCTGTATGAACCCTTCAGGTTGCTGAAGCATGATATCAATACCAAAGGAGAGTTGATATTACTTTTCTCTAATGTCTAAACAAATGTAGTCAACAATATAATGTATCCAACTTATCACACAATTTGATAAGACAGTCTGAACAAGTAAAGGAATCTAAAAGGCTGAGAATGCTAAGCAAAGGTGAAGGAACAGAAAAGATTTAATAGCTTTTTTTTTTTTTTTTTTGAATAGCAACACTTATCACTCAGAAAGTGTGGAGGTTCATTTTATGAACATAATATTCCCCAAGAATAATAAATAATACAATTTCAAATATCCACTATTTTGTGTCATCTTGTTCTTAGAATAAACTAAACATTTAAAACAGTAACAAGTGTATGTTTTAATTTTTTTCCCCAACACATTGATGAAGTAGTGCCATTGTTGGGAGATACACTTGTCCTGTGGAAATGATGTGGAGTGAAACTAAAGTTGAATAAGCAGTAGCAGTAAGCAGATAAGCAGTTTTACAGCAGACATTTGTGACTTGTCAAACACAAGTGAAAAATAACAGTACTGATTGCTGTATTGCATTGCAGTAAATGCTGGAACACAGTCACTGTTAATGTTTTCATTTCCACCTGAGTGGAGAAAACACACATTCTTCCATGCAGGACATGAGGGCTCACTGCATGGTTTGATGATGAGCGTGAAAATCAGTGGTAGAAGAAGTATTCAAATAATTTACGTAAGTAAAAGTAACAATTATACACTAGAAATTGCACAACCCTACTGTGCTTCTCCCTCAGTGGCCCTTATGCTCCTGCGGTGCCCTGTCTCAGACAAGCGTGGCCTTCTTCCTCTAGGCTTAACCATTTATTCTGATAACTGACTGTGAAGGAAAAATAATTGGACTCACACTTCCACTGGAACTTTGACCATATTTAACATAGATATTCGATATCATAACAGTATATAAATAACATAAAATCACAAAAAGCATAATATGTCCCCTTTAAAGAAAACAGACTGTGAAAAAAAAAATCACATGTATAAAATTGTTCAGTCCATATCTGTTTTGCCAGAGATCGGAACGAAAAAACAAATTCATTCTCTAATTTTCAATTTAAAATACCAAAAAAAAAAAAAACGAAAAATGTCTTTTTTGCTTTTATTTACTTATATGCACTTGACAAAATATATTTTTTTCTTTTTTAGAATTAAAATAAAAGCTTTGAATGAGGAGACTAAGAGCTGAATCTTTTTAACCCTAACGTGATGATATTCCTTTTTCATTTCCCTGTGGGATCCACAATGAAACTTGCATTAAAGCTGTAAGTATGCACTGCAACATTGAAGTGCATCATTAAATTTATTAAAGTTGTAAATTATGCAAAAGCTCTGCAGCACCTTCAGCTGCAGTTTTACCACTAGAAATGAAATAAAGTACATCAATGCAGTTAATTCAAGTTTGTTGTTGTGACTTCGACAGCAGTTTGCTCGTTGATATCAACCTGTTGTTTTGACTTTTCATGTACCATTTGCAACATGAGTGATTCTTTTTGTTGCTCAAAGGTCAAACTTGTGGATGTTAAAAATGGTGGAGACAACCTTGCAGTAGGCCGAACAGGGGATGGTTCATTAAAGACTGATGTACAAGTGTACTCCAAGACCCCACGGCATCACTGTTGGGTGTGGTTACAGGTGTTACAAAGCGAATTTCTGACCACACCCAACCACAGGCATCAGTGGTGCTGGCTATGGTCAATAGTGAAACAGGCTACCAGGGAACTCCCTTCTGAAACATGTGCACACACTTACCTACACTACAGCATAACATTGTTAAACAATGCGAGGTTGGTTTAAATTGTACTCCATTAGAATAAAATTTAAACCAACCATGTATTCCCTCTAAAGCACTTACTTAAACAGTGCTAGCTTAGCAGCTAATTAGCCAGTCTTATAACACTTGTTGCTGTAATCCTCACGTTTACAACAAAGTCATTTTTAACAGTTGTTCTATGATGTAAATAAGTCAATAACATGGTAATCAGATAGATCCCCACCAAGCATAAAACTAAAGAAACACTGAATACACACTGCCTTTTTCAAAGCAGACATTTTGAATTTTGAATTCACAATAGGAAAAGCACGTGTTACTAATAACATTAACGATGGCTCTGCTCTATTCAAGTGTCCCAGTAAGCAATGACAGCGTGACAGTGAGCCAGCAATACAAACCAGGACCCTGAAACTGAAGCAGCTAAATGGAATTCAGCCAATTCTGATTTGGTCCTTTACACTTGTGCTTTTACTGTGACATGTCAAAATGTTATGTTAGTGACAAAGGTCCATGTTAAAGATGCAATATCTTGCAATGCAACACCAACACCACAATGCATAGCCTCCAAAATGACCACATAGTTGAAATAACCCCTCCCTATTATGATTAGAAACAGCTTTGTTCACTGTTTGAATGAATGTGAAACTAATAACATATGTAAATGGAATAATTCAACTCATTACTTTGCCTATATCCAAAGGCTTCTTAGAACTTTATTTGATTACTGGTTTACATTTTACATAATTCAAATTAGTGTTTAAAATATTTAGACACAAAAAATGCCTGCCTTAGCCACCAGCACAGACAAGTATTTTAACTTATACCTCCTCCAACCTTCCATAAAAACAAAAAAATAATGAAATTTTCTGGTGATCTGATAATTCAACAAATATATTGTATAAACATAAAACTGCTTAGCTCATCTTCACATATACCAAACCAACTAAATGAAGACGAAGAAAATGAAGAGAGAATTACACATTTAAAAAAAAACACCCCCAAATGTATTATCATTTTCCAAATATGGTATCATGCACTCATCACATTCACCAGTGGAAATGAGAACATCAGTGACAAGCTTGTCCACACCATCATCATCTAGATCACTGTGAAGGGTGCGTTTTTTTATGCAAGAAAATACTTTAAGTAAGAGTCACTAAAAATCTGGCCCATGATGCTTGAGGGTTTCCCAGTTACTGTAGTGTCTTCTTGAGGAACTCAACCAGGAGGTGATGAGGGAAACCAAAATCCATCTGGATCACCACATAACCCTGCAGCATGGAGAGAAGGAATCAGATGCCAGAGTTGAGAGAGAGAAGAAATAGAAGCAAAACACAAACAAAGGCACGTAACAGAATGAATCACAGTAATAGAAGACTCACATCCCGAGGAAACACTTCTGGGTTAGAGATGTCGAATAAGTTTGTTCCCTGTTTGTCCAACAACCTGGTTAGCTCAACCTCAAGAACTGGAACACACACCACAAATGTATTATAGAAAATCACATTTCATACACCTTTGGCTTTACTTCTTTTCTACTGCAGGACTTAAACACAATATAACTCCATATGTATCCATTCCAGGTTTGACTCTCATTTCCTGGAGCTATATTTCATTTTGACCCTGCTGTAATTTGATACTCCAAGTACTTGCAGTGCTTTTTGATTACCCCAATTTCACTATTGCGTTTGCAACAGCTAAAACAAGACACGAACAGCTGAGGGGGAACACTGGACAAATAATAATGTCCAATCATTTGACAGGAAGATGACATTCATGGCAACTGAAGTCAGCTGCAAGAAAACAATGGTTTTAAGATTTAGCTAATCTGTGAAAAATGTGAATATTGTACAATGAAGTGCAGTAATTATAGTAATGCCAATACCTATATTTGTGTGGTAATGATTGATCATTATTAAAATACTATGTTGACGGAATTTCATATAAGACATTCTAGACGAGGGCTTTTTGATTGCGCTGTGAACTATATTATCTGTGCATAAGCGTGTGTGTGTGTCTTACCAGAGAGGACCTTGGGTGTGCCTATCTTCTCCACAGCTTCTCTTATGAACTCCAGTTGTGCCAAATCCAAAAGCTGTAAACAGCAGTGATTGAACAAGTCTAGTCAAGCATTAAATACTACTCTGCATGTGTGTTTTCAAGATCAGCATCACTTTAGCAAGGGACATGGAGAAAAATAATTAAAATGGCAGTGGACAAAAAGACCTATTTGTATAAATTGTGATTATATTTGTATTATTTTTCAAAAACCTTTGTGTTCTCTTACTGATTTATAATGGGTGTCAAAAATAATCTGTATACTACAATATGTGTCATTTTCAACTGTGGAGGCTAAACATAATGGGCATGTAACTACACATTGAGGATAAATGATAGTCATGAGGAGTATTTTAATATGTAATTTGATCAGTTTTGTGCCAAATTTAAGTTTTCTCCTCAGAGGTAGTGCTTTTAATTTGAAGGATTCAGGCAGCACACACAAAAATATATTTCTTCAAGTATTGTAAAAGTTTTGAGAGAGAAGAGGAGTAGAGTTTTTTCCTACTTGTTCTGGGGCTCTGTAGTTTCAGCTGGAATTCAACTGTGTTTAAATGTATCTTTTTTTCTGCCTGATTTCTCAAATCATTTCCTGTGTAAATGTGTGCCATTGTGCAAAACCACCAAGTACAGCTTTAAACTATTGTACAGTTTAACTATTGTATTTTCCACAACACAAAAAATTGTCAATGAGATCAAGTGGGAAACTATCTTACCGGTAGATTCTGTAAGGGTAGGTCAGCTTGGAGAACAGAAATCCTAGAGAAAATGATAATCTCCATCACACACCAAGCACAGAACTTGATATAGTGGTGGACATGCAAAACTGCACATTCAGTAATGCTCTATAGTGCAAATTTAGTTTAAATAGCTCAGCTGCTCCGTAACCACTAAAAAGAATGAGGCATAGTTTAGTAACTTCTCTCTAAAGCTCTCTTTTTACAATTTTTACATAATTACTTCTGGCACTTTTCATGTGTACAACCAAATGCAATACTATGACTGCCTCTGAGAAAAGACTTTCTAAACATACATGCTGAATATAGCAGGCAGGTTTTCGCAAGCTCAGCAATTCTTGTGAAAATAGACGAGAAAGGTCTTACTCTGTTGGATTACCCTGCAGGGAGAGTTTCTTGTCCGCATAGGAAGCTGTAACATCTATGGACAAACCCTAGACATCAAAAATAAACATGGAAACAACAGTCAAACAAACCAAAACCTTCAAAACAGACCCTGCCCACAAATGAAACATATAGTAAAGTATGACATAGATAATGTTGTCATAGATTGAGATATTTTCCCTTTTGAACAATTTGGGCAACAATCAGAACCTCTCTCTAGTGGGCCATGAGGTTCAGCTAGTGATGTTATGCTCAAAGTTGACAACACCACACAGTATCGCATTTCAAAGCTCAAGTGTTGCAACAAGATGATCCAATGCCATCATCTTGGTCTTGAATTTAATCCTTCCACACAAATGTAATACCAAAAGTTGTCCAGCAGATGTTGCCATTTTGCAGCAAGAGGCCCATGTCAAATAGTGAAAAAACACAAGCATTTTTCACTCTAGAAGATTTGTTATGAAGCCTAATGGACAAGAGGGCACATAGAGTATCATCTTCTACACCAGTGGATCCCAACAGTATATGTCTGATATACTCCTACACCTCCATCGATGCACTCAAGAACACCTTCATTGACACCAACCATCATGTTTCAAATGTGTTCATTTTTAATACATTTTAAAGTAGACAATAAGTAAGATTGTTACCTATGTAAAAGTGGGCATAGTTGCAATATTTTTTCAAACAAGTGAATTGTCAATTTATAGGTATGTTGGTCAAATTCACAACACAACCATTACTTTTGGCTAATAAATCCAACTTTATAGTCATTAATTTTAGCAGATTATTTTAATTATTTATTATAGCTAGTTACTCCAACTGTGTATTCTAATTAATTATTTTAACTGTTTATCCATTACTTTTGGCAAACAATTTCACCTGCTTAGAAATTACTTTCAGCTAACTAAAGAACACAGTTTCTGAAGAAACTGTGGTAGGATTACCCCTGGATAGGTGATGAGGAAACTGTGGAAGAAGTCTTTTGGAAATTCAGGATGCATCAAAACTGGTCAGCATTCTTAACTCATCAACTTTTCTGTTTTCTCTAACAGTAGGTGGCTGAAAATGGTCAAATATGCTTATTTGATGCCCCCCAATCTGACCGTTTTGAAGAAGAGTGTCGGCGTGCCTTGATTCCCACAGTGGAGTTGCCCAGAGGCCTCCGCCCAAACGGTTGTACCCACTGTAGAGGTGTTTAGGAAAGGAATGGATGAACTCCACACTCTTAACTCTGGAGAGCCTGATTCCAACAAACACTGGAGACACACATAAGCAAAGCAAGACAATATGTTCCTGCTTAACATCTCCATGATGGCATATGCTTTGGATGTATTCTCATAAAGGTGTGTATGTGTATGTGTTGGGGTGTGTGCAGGGAGAGGAGGTTTTCCACATTACCTTTCTAATAAATTCAGGCATGGCACTGGAAAGGTCTGTCGTGAAGAGTTCCTAAAATCATATTCATCAGTGTAATGTAAGAAACCACCAACAGGAGATTCTCAACAAGAAAGGCATATAGAATACTGTATTTTATGTTTGCAGTATTTTTTGCATATGCAGAGCTAATGAGAATATCAGTCAGGTTCCAGAAATCTCCCACCAGTTAGTACCATCAATGCAAATTTTATCAACAAGATACCACATCCATGTGTGACATGAAGTGCAACCTTTCTGGGTGTTTTACAGGCCATATTTGAGGGTGATGTACTTACAGTAAGCTCTGCCCCCGAGATGTTGAGTTGGAAGCGGCCATCGTGGTGGGCAGCAGTCAGCATGGGGTTGAAGACCTGGTCTGAGGTTAAAAACAAGTTAAAGCTACACCATACTAAATTTTATTTACAAGTACACCTCTAATTCTCAAAGAGTGAGAAGAATCTTGATAACTGAGAGAAGCTGAAATAGCTCGCTGCTAATGAGCTACATTTTTTGCTGCAATACTAGAGGAGTGTGATGTTAGACTAGACTGGATCTTAAAGTGCAACTTGTAGGTTGAAGGTTGTGCTGAAGTTCTTTGAGGAATTTACAATGCAGTGCAAAGTCAAGAGGTTGTGATATGTAGCACAACAAGCTAGCAAAACTGTGAACAGAACCGTGTTCCTGCACATGCACAGTGGCATCTGCCTTACACAGAACTACTCTCCAGAGACTGAAAACATGATTTCTGTTATTAGTCTTTGGAGCCATTTCTGAACAAACTAAGGTGACTGTAATCTTCATGGAGGTGTCACCCAGTGCAGCAGTGTGGCTCATTGATGTGTTTTTAATGATTTTTGGACAACAACAGAGGTCTACAGCTCAGAGGAAAAAGATATATCAGACTTTGGATATACAAACAATTCTTGTAAGTAGGATGACTTCATTGTTGGTTTGGCTCTGCACGTGAGATTTGTTGATAATAAGAAAAATATAGCAAATTGCCAGCTTTATCCTTTAACATAAGTTATAACGTTTATATCAACATGACCACATTGCAGTCCACTCACTCTTTGTCATCTACTCATACAGCAGGTAAGGTGTACTTTCCACAACAAGCAAGTGGGGAGACTGTCTGCCATGTGGCACAAGAGATTTCTGCAGCCTGGTGTTGAATTTGAACAGATGATTACAGATCTAAAATTGAATTTTGTCCCACATTTGAATGTCGAATAAAAAGTGACACTCCCAAGAAGTCCTTGAAGAAGGGCCTAAAAAATGGTGTCAGATTAGGTCACATAAGGAAGTCCCCACAGTGCACTATGAGGTTTAGTCAGTCAGCCTTTTTTTTTTGCTTGTTTTAGTTAGAATTTCACTGTTTTTCTTTATGGTGAATTGTTCTGTTTGTGCCAGCTGCTCAAATTCCAGCCTGTTTGGACATCAAGTACTAAACCCAAAAAGAATATTAAGAATTGCCACAACATAGGATACTTCCTCTAATGTTCCTTTCTTTTGTATCTGCAATCCTTCATTTCAAATGAAAATGCAACAGTGACTGCTGACCTGAGACCCAAAAGTAGAGCATCCTGTTTTCAGTCAGCTGGCTGGGGTGGAAAACAGAGTCACTGATGACAGCAGAAGTGTTGTTGTAGTTGGTCAGCCCCTGGATAATTTATAAAAAGGAAAAGTCAAGGGCTGGCAACCATAAACTCATGAGTATGACTGTGTATTTGACTGTATTTACAGGTATTGTTTACCTTGTGGTATGATTCTATGTAGTTAGCAGTAATTACAGGAGCGGCAGTCACGCCGATATCCACACTGATGTCTCCATCACTGAGGAACTGCTCTGGAAACACACACACAACCACACACACACACACACACACAGAGACCTGCTGTGTCAGTCATACCTATCATATGAATATGATTTAATTTAAGAATTCAAAAAAATGGACAAAGATATGGACACACACAACCTTGACAGATAACCAAATGAATGTGCTTTGTAGATGATTTGAAGATGTAATAAAAACTTTCTCTCTCTCTCTCTCTCTCTCTCTCTCTCTCTCTCTCTCTCTCTCTCTCTCTCTCTCTCTCTTTCTCACACACACACACACACACACACACACACACACACACACACACACACACACACACACACCCACCTGCTCTTTCTTGTATGAAGTCAGCCAGTATATTTGCCACCTTGTTGATCTCCTTACAAATCTGCATTTAAGACCAGACGCATCATTTCTACAGTACTGACTTTACTTTGATGATAAGAAGACATGAACATGCAGCTTGCTGTGATTCAGTAAACATTTATCCTCACTGTCTTTTTCGCCCTCACCTGTCCCTTGATGACCAGTTTGACAGTGAAGGTGATGAAGTCGGTGAAGAGCTTCTTCAGCCAGTTTGGTCTGAACAGCAGCAGCAAACACACATGAACAGGGTCAGACAGTGTGAATTGGGATTATAGAATGTAGATGCTTTTTGTGTTTTCTGCAGCTGACTGTCAATCAGGGTTCAGGCACAGCGGGGGAGTGTTGTCACTTACTCTCTGTCTCCCTGCAGATGCAGACGGAGCTTGTGAAAGTTCAGATAACAGTCTGATGTGTCGGCTGCCACCTTCCCTTCACCACAGTCTGACAGAGGAGACAGACAGAGGTGACAGAGAACAGATGTGAGGACACTTAGTTGGTATCTGTCTATATTCTTCATTGCTTGAGTTGGAACACATATGTGGCTTTTATATCAGCTATGGTACATCCCATTTGCAGTGGTGTTAACGCTGCTAGTTGTGATCCAGAGACTTTTGAAACATCACAGCCCAAGTTCCAAGTCAGCATCTGCGCCCAGCCAAGTAAAGCCCAAATGCCCGGAAGAGTTCTTGATCTGCCTTATTTATTGAGGATTCTTTGGGACCTGACCTGTATGAACTTAATAGATGAGTATCCCAGCATGCATTTTGCATCAACCAGAGGCAATAGTGGAGAATTTGAGCTAGGCTCACAATTGTTAGAATTGTCATGCTACAATTGTGTTGCCAAATAAAGTTTTGAGATGTTTTCAGGTGAGAAGTTAACCGTTTAGATGTGGTCGATTTATCTAAATGATGCCTACTTGAAGATCTGCTCCAACATTTTCGATGATGTGAGAACATGCTAGCCAGTGAGATAGGTGGGTCATCTAGGCAGCTAGCAGGCCAGTTCTCAAGATAGCCTGACACTGATGTCTCTGTGTCATTTTAAACACAAGATATATTAAGTTTTGTAAGATAAATGTAGATCTCTGTAGATCTTTGGTACTGTTTAAGTTTGGGTTTGTTAGGTTCTTAGACTTGCATTTACCCAGTAAACAGGACCAGTGAGTACTGGCTCAATTCAAGCCAGTACCTCCTATAAGGGAAGAGCATTAAACCAGTACAAAATAAAGTACTTACAAAGTTTGGGGTTGATTCCAAGGTCAATCTGTGACTCAATCTCTAAGTCAATTGATTGTGCAAGGTTGACACTAGATGAAAAATAAAATACAATACAGATGGCAGTCAATACAAAGCAATCAGCTTAGCATCAGTTCTTTCCTGGGAAATTTTCTTGGTACAGAGGAAGTGATGTGTTTTATATTTCAGGTTTGCTTTGGGTAAACAAAAGAAGAGGATTAGTAATGAGAACTATGTTTGTGAGACTGAAAAGTCAGAGTTAACCACAAAGTGATATGGGATGATGTTGGTCCAACATTCTCAACTCACAGCCAGTTGCCGTATCCATATTGGATGGTCCCTCTGAAGACTGCAGACACGTTGCTTATCTCCATGGCAATGCCTTCACCTGGATGCAGCTCAAATGTACTCCGACCAATTGTTAGGTTGTGAATCTCCAAACTGGGTGGGTCAAATTGAGATACATCACATGACTGACATGAGGACATTTTGTTTGTGTGTGTGTAGGTGTGTGTGTGTGTGTGTGTGTGTGCATGTCCACTCACTTGTCCAGGCCATATACGACTTTGCCTATAAAGAGCAGTGACTTCTCTCCCTTAACACTTGGATATCTGGCATGTTGGAATGCTGCCTCTATCACTTTAGTGGTTTTCTCATTCACTGCAAGCAACACACAAACACAAACATGTGGGCACTTAAACACAAGTCCATGGCAGGTAAATACAAACACACACCTGACACTTCCATAAACAAATAAAAAAGCCAAAATGAAACAAGGGAAACTGCAATTCCGGGTTTTTTGTTTTTTTGTTTTTTTTTAAAGATAACAATACCTCCTTAACTTTGAGGCATTAGCAAATGCTGCAAACATGTGAAGCCATTGCAACAGACATAAGTGTTGTGGGAAATGTGGTTCTAAAGTTTAAATGAAATTTGTGTTCTCACTTTTTGTATAATAAACTATAATGATACCGCAGCTATTGTGTATATTTTTTTAATTCTTCAAAAGAGAGAAAAACCTTTATTGGATATACAGTATCTGTAGAAACAGTCTCTAAGCTTCAAGCGGCAGCGATTGACTGACATCTCAGCGTTGGTGTTGCAAGGATGTTGGTGTGTGTGAAAGTCAACATCTGATAACACACAAACCTCTTTGGGATGATTCATTTTTCATTAAGAGTCCTGTTTCAAATGCATTCCTTGGTTCCAGAGACAGATAGTAATGATTATAGAAATAAATAATAAAAAAACAATTGGTGAACTAATTTATATGAGTTTTACATTTATATGAGTTTTACATTTTACATTGTTTCATAATCGATGTAACACAACAGCAGTTGCACTGTCATACATTTGAAGAATAAAAGATGAGACGACATTTTTGCTAAAAATAAAGCAGGAAAGGAAGCTGTGATGCAAGAGGCTGTCTCCCACGTAAACAGACAGGATGGCCAATTATAACCGAATAGTCTGAAGTGTGTAGAGGTTTGTGTGGTTATTCTGTAGCAGCATGGTGTTGTTTTCAGGTGTTTTAATGAAAGTAAACACAATGAATGGCTGTGCATAATGGCACTGTGCTCTGGCAGGGAACTCGTCTCCTCAGAGGCTGCTCTGTTACCTTCAGACACTGCAGAGATTTAATGAGCTGAAGGAGAAGCCACCCATACAGTATAAAGTAGCTGTAAACAACAGATACTGTAAGATCATCCACATTCATTTATAGATCAATGCAGACTATATGCAGATTTACTGAAGCTCATGCTTTATCCACTTCGAATTGGATACATTTTTTATGCTGATTTAAACACATCTACTGGTTGGAGGGTTTATTTATATATTAAGCATTCATTTGTTATTGTTGTGCATTTGCAGCAAGTATTTAGTTTTCTCTTGTTGATAAAATTACTAAAATAAAGTGGCAGTGGTGTTGATGATGTTGCACCAGAAACAGACTTGGTTCTGTGAAGTCCATTCGCAGGACAATGTCAAAGATCCAAATTCTGGTCGAAACTCACAGCCTCTGTGGCCATTGGAATTTAAATGATATTCTGAACCATTTTTTGGTATTTATTTATGAAATAAATGTTTTATTTATGAAATAAATACCAAAACAGGGTCAAACTCCCACTCACACACAACAGCAGCAGGGTAGGTGAGGCGGCAGACAGCTCCGGTGAATCTGTACGCTGAGGCAGGGTCCTGCAGGCAGCCGTGAGACGTCCCAAACGCAGATAGGAAGAGCAGCAGGAGCAGCAATGGGAAAACATCACGAGGCATTGTGCACGTGGACATTTCACCTCTCGGAGAGTTGGTTGAGGTTTTTAACCTGGTGGACTGTTTGCAGTTCACTGTGTGTCAGCAAGTTTCCTTCTGATGCAACTGACTCACGACACGCTGGAAGTGGAGGCAGTGGACTGAATTTTGTATTTCCACAGACTTTAAAATTCCTCTTCTTTTGGACTCAACTTCCCATGAGCTGTGGTGGCTCTGCTCTCACGCAAAATTTCAACCAGACTTTTCGGACTTCCCTTGTTTATTTCTGAGAGGACTTTACAGCCTACAAATCTTATCCTTTCCACTGTCAGGGAGAACTCTGTGGACACTCGCTAGCAAGAAACCCTGTCATTCAGCCTATCAGAGACAAACAACTTGTGTGAGTCACAAAATCACTTGATGTAAGGACAAACACTGACTCAGATTTGTTTTTCACAGCGGGTCCCCATAACCTAAACTGACCAAAGTATGACTTTTTCCATGCTACGGGTGCCACAAAATCTTAGATAGAAACACAAAGTATTAAATAGTGATGTTAAGACAATGGACAGATCCTTATTTTCAATATGAGGAGTTCAATAATGAAACCACCACACAATAAAATAATGAGTGTAGGACCAGACAATACATCAGCACTGAAAAGATGCTGCATGTAGAAACTTTACATTTCAAATGGTAGTTAACGCTTCAGATTGTAGATTTTAGGAAAATCTGGAGTCACTGATATTACAACCGGTGTACATACCCCATAAGGATGCCTTTAAATGACCAGAAAAACTAAATCCACTCACAGAACAAACTTCATGCTGGAGATGTTTAAATGATGAAAACAGATCGGTTCGCTCCTCAACATATCTAGACTTTAAGTATAATTCCTTTCAAGCTGTGTCCACTTTTCCTGCTTTCAACAGGTGAAAAACACCACTGTGCTCACGTCCAACTCTCTCTGAACAAAGACTTTTTCATCAACGACATACAGAGGCTGACTGTTAAAGTAAACAATCCATTCCCTGGAGGTGATTGCCTTAGAATCTAATGAATACGTCCTCGTCCAAGCCTCTTAGCCAATTGGGTTTGGTTTGGTCTGAATTGAAAAGATCGGAGGAAGGGTACAGTGGGACACAGAGAGAGACGGGAGATAAGAACAAAGGGGGTAACTGATCTAGATAACAGATCTAACAGGGGTCTTTGTGTGTTTGCATACCCTCAGGCACCGTCTAGTGTGAGCACCGGTGTTGTTAGAACCATGTTTACCACATGATGTGAGGTTATTGCAGAGCAGTAAGTACAATGACGTGCATAGACAGGACACATACCCCCCAAAAGAGCCCCAAAAGTCACACCTTCAGTACATCTCAACTGGTTTTAATAATTTGATTAATTGCAAATTTGATGGTGAATTAGCACCAGTAAAGTGCAATATCAACTAAGGTGAGTCCTGCATTATTACCTAATGATGTGGCCGTATATTGTAGAGGCATCCTGTGTCAAAATCTAGTATAAAGACATTTATATTGTTCTCATATGGTACATATTCCTAAATAAAGTTGTGTTTACACAGATAGTTTGGGTCCAGGTGGTTTTATTCCAGCACAGGTGTACTGTTTGGTCTCTGGATGTCGGAGCATTGTACAGGGCATATAGTTTAATCAAGGATGTGGGTGAAAAAAACAAGCCTCTATTACTGCGATGGCACCTCACTTGTAAATCCATGTATTATACTGTAATGCATGTAAAGAATTTAAATTTATAAGTGCTTATGCCAAGAAATCTGTCCAGGAGATCCCGTAAAACCTGTTATATGTTGAAAACATAGTCATCAAATTCCACTAAAGGTTATAATTTACAAAATGTAATCTTTTAAACAAAATGTAGCCCAGTTTTAACATTCACACATTAACTGTTCTGTTCTGTTCTCAGCTGCTCCAACAACAAACTGGCACCCACACAAAAACATAAGATCCACAAGCTTTGGCTCCATGAAAATCAATTTTTGCTTTGATAAGTAAAGTAAATCCTCATGTTTTGACTGCATTCTGAGCAAAGGACCAACCAGAGACCTCTGAAGACCAATCAGCCTGCCTAAATGGATGAATGCTGAAGAGCCACCCTGCATAATGTTAGCTCTTGCTGTTTTCACAAAGCCTGTGTGTGTTTGAGGACTGAATCATTTCATCAGAGGGGGCAAGTGGAGTAGGGGGTCAACAGCAAATGTTTGCCCCAGGGCCCCCAAAAAATCTTAATGCAGCCATGGGACATGTCAATGTATATGAGATTGACAGCAGGTTTTAATGATGTGTTCTAAATGTCGATGGTACGGTGGCCATTTTGCTTTCATTTGGATCACAGAAGATTTTGGTTAAAACAAAACTATACAGACAACATAAAAAAAACTCCACAGGACAACATGTGAAACAGTTTGACCATGTGTCATGGTCAAACTGAAAGTAAATATGTTGAAGAACATATCTTTAGGGCTGATGACCTGATCAAATCTTCATCAGAGACAAACCTGCACATTACAAATCAGCAGCCAAAGAAATTGAGAATAATAAGAAACAGCATGAAAACCTTTGTGTCGCTTCTACTTGATCCAGATGCTGGATGATTGTGAAAAGGAGAATAAGGAGTTCACCATCAGACAAAAAGAAGTGGAAGAGTTAAAAAGACCAAAAACCAGAACAAGAGGTGCATCAGGCTTTGAGAAGGCTTATAAACTAACTGTTGATGATCAACTAAATGATGATCATCAAGTAGCACTAACTGATAAGAAACTGAGATTTGATGTGAATACTGACACAGACAGACACCTGATATTGTTATTTTACAGATCCATCATAGAATACATTCTCACTGATCTGTTGGTATGGTAATTTAAATGCACGAAACAGAAATAAATTAGGAAACACTGTCAAGGCAGTGAGTAAGATCATTGGTGGGCAGCAGCAGCAACAAACAAATCACAATGAAAGCTAAATCCGACCTATCAAATCCAGACCATCTTCTCTTTAAGGAATTTGACATCCTACCCTCTGCACAGACACAGGTTTCCAAAAACTATCTATGTGTCACAACAGGATCTGAGTCAATCCCCGATGTGAGTTGCCCATGCGCGAGCGGGTCTGCCATCTTGGACAGCTTGGTACGACAACACCACTTAAACAAACCACATGTTGTCACTACACGATTTGAGTCTGCCACTACAAGATCTGAGTGTCAACTGTGCATTTTACAAACTTGAGGCTGGTTTCAAAAGCGAGTCAATCCCCATTAGAATTACAGGCCAGTCTCTAAACACTCATAGAGAATAAGCTCCCAAGTTTCAAATTTCAAACAACCTTGGGGCAGCTCTTCATACTGGGGCAGTGACATGCAGTTCACTACAGAGGAGAATGGGGGGAAGAGCATCATTTTCGGTAAGGTGTGTCCTTGACAAAATGTAAGAGGCGTAGCTTTGTTAGTGGCCATTCTCGCCAGTGTTCAAGCAGCTACCTTGCATGTAGAAATCTCCAGACTTTGATAGGTGGAGATCTCTGACTGTCTGGTATCGTGAGACTAATCCCCATAGACCCCCATGTTAAAATACCCAACTTTACAGCAGAAATAAACATGTTTACAGCCTGAAAAAACGTTTTGGTCTCTATAGCTAATTTCCCTGTTCATGACAACTGTATTGGGGGTGAATTTTTATACAATTCAGCTATTTAAATTTTATTAAGGCTTGAAGTTAAGCATAATTAAGGGCATGGCTGCTTTGAGTGACAGGTGGATGTCATCACAGATGGATAGCTAGCCACTAGCTCACTGCTAGGCATCACCTCATCTAATTTGAGTCATCGAACCTGACCTCTCGGCCATGTTTGTGGTGTTGGTGCTGTTTTGAGAATTTTTCATGAAAACATTGGACAAATAATATGGCTTGTTGTGCGGTTAATTGTACTAATAGACCATTCAAAAAGTCTGTCTTCCAGTTTTTTCAGTGAGTGAAATTCTAGTATTACTTTATTTATAAGTTAGCACTAATTAGCAGGTATCGGTGTCTGCGCTCACCATACCTGGCTTGTTAGTTTAACTCGTTAACTAGCTAGCGTTAACTAGCCAGCTAATGAATTAGCATTGGGTTAGCCTTTGAGCAAGATGCCACAGTTATTAAACCAGCGTGCACCAAAGTCAAAATGTAATAGTGTTAGAATTTCAGGTGTTAATACTATTGAACAAAAGACTTCTGTGTGAGGTTAGAAAATAAAAGTCCATCATGTTAGTTACCTAACAGTATGCAATATTAACTTGCCACACGGGCAATGTAATGTTAATGTAGCGTTAATGCTATACTTGGCTAGGTATGTTAAAAAGTGGAGAGTGTATGTAACTTAAAAATGTTAATGCCACATTTTAGTATGGTTCCAGAAATAATGTTAACCTAGATGTTGCAATATTGGTTGAGCTGAAGTTGGTTATTGAGGCTGTATGGTAATGTAAAATTTGATGGCCCACAAACCCAGATTTTATTATTTTTATTAATATCATTACTAAAACAGGCATTTGAAGATTTTTACACTCTAGAAATCAACTGATTGTGATCGGCTGTAGCCTGAAATGTTGACATTTAACATTACGCCTGCATTTCAGGAGGAATTAGCATAATGTTTACAAACACAGACTATTTTGAAAGTATTTTTTTAATTGATGACTTCATGAGCTTCTTTAATGATAAAATTCTAACTATTAGAGACAAAATTCATCACCTCCTGCCCTCAACAGGCGCCGATTTATCCCCAAACACAGGAAACAGCTGTTAAACCTGATATATGTGTAGGCTGAAGAGATGTTGAATGAAGTTAAGTGTTGGTACTTGCATATACAGCTACATGCATCACAATCATCCCATATTCATCACCCTAACAGTTATCTTTAATTAATTCACCGTATCTCTAGGGAGTTTCTTTCGGTCTCTGCTGAGAATTAAGAGTTGAAGGCCAAATCCTTATCTGCCTTTCCTCCCTGGACATTCTCTCTAAAGTTACAGTGACTGAGTCCCATACCTCACCTTTGATAGTACCTGTTAGGAACATTTTCACACAGGAAGCAGAGATCATAAAGTCTTACAATGAGCTTTTGACTATAAGGCAGTGTAACATAATCTGAAGACAATAACATAAGTGTATATGTTTCCATTTCAATGACAATGCCCCCATTCACAAGACACGAGGAGTCACTGAATGGTTTGAGATGTATGAAAATGATGTAAATATTAATATATTCTATGACCTTCACAGTCACCAGATCTCAACCTATTTGAACACCTATGGGAGATTTTGAGCTGATGGCTGATGTGTTAAACAGCGCTCTCCACCACCATCATCAAAACACCAAATGAGGGAATATCTTTTGGATGAATAGTGTTCATCCCTCCAGCAGAGTTCAGAGACTGTAGAATCAATGCCAAGGAGCACTGAAGCTGTTCTGGTAGCCCAACACCTTACTAAGACACTTAATGTTGGCTGTTTGTGTGTGGCTTAAATTTAGTCAACAATTAGGTAATTATTCATCAACATTGTAGCACTTATAACAGGGATCAAACATGAACAGTGTCTCTAGTTTCTAAGATATCAGAAAATAATTTTGGGGGTAAATTGAACCATTGACTCTACTTGCCCTAACATCACTGGCACGTTTTACCCCACAACCTCCATTTTGACAAAACTGTTTCACACAGTGGCTCAGATCCACAGTTATGCTGAGTTTATTACCTTGTTTTGTAGCTTACACTGACTTAAATTAACATGTAATAATGTCTAGAACTTATCTATTTTTTTCTTTTTTAATTAAGATACAAGACTGATAACTTTAGTAATGATAAGATAAAGGGGATGGCTCATTTTACCCACTGGCTCTATTTACCCCGTTCTCCCTTATTATAGGAATGATGTTCCATCAGTGAGACCAATCACATCATGAGTGACAGAATAATAATTATTTATTTATCCCATGTGTCTAAAGCTTCATACAGATTGTTGTCTATAAACTGAGATTACACATTATGTGCAATAAAGATTTAAGTGCAGGAGCTGCTCTAACAAACTGACAGCTGTCATGTGTGCACAGAGTCACAGAGTTAAAACAGAAGGACATGAAGAGGTTTTATTCTGAGCTGAGGATGAATTCACGCTGTGTAATATTTGAATGTGAAGGCAAAAAATGCTGTTCAAACAAATAACTGACATGCATAAAAGTGGTAACTTTAGAAAGTCTTGAGTAACTAAACTTATATCCAACCAGGATATAGATTCTGACAGACAGTAAACCTCCACTAATGAATGCACTTTGATACGGACTGAATGAATGAGGAAATTAAACAGTTTGTCTGGCTCTGTAAGAGGGAGGAGACAGATAGAAACTCAGGGTTTGTTGAAGAAAACCTGCCAGTGAGCAGGTTAACTTTACAGAGTCAGTTACCATGGTAACTGACCCAGAGTTTAAGTTAACTCTCTTTCTGGAACTGAAAACCCGGAGTTTCCCTCATCTCAGGGCCCAGGAAAACTACTTGTGGAACAGGAATGAAAGTACCAACAGCAGCTGATCATATTTATTGATAAAATAAAAATGACCGAATCATGAATCAGTCACAAAAAAACAAAACAAAACAAAAAACACTCGTCACTCTATTATTTTTCTTCATAAGCCAAAAGCCTTTTTCTTTATTCTTTTCCATTTCAAACTTGTCTCAGCTCCTTCAGGACAATATGACGTCACACAGCTGTGTGTCTCCTGTAAAATCATCTGGAGCCTGAAAAGGCCGTCAGACTGTCACAAGCTATATTTATTCTGCAGGATGCAGCTGTTTTTATTGCCTTTTTACATCAGTTCTGTTCTTTCAGTAATTAACAGGTTTAAATTGTCTATTTGTGTCTTATTCTGTGACAGCCAGACACTGCTATAAATCTAAAATTAAATGATAAAACATTGGAGCAGTTATCAGGTGTTTTTCTTCCAGCTATCTCTATGTAGAAATTATTAAGTAACAGTTTAAAGTGTTAATTAATTTTAAGTTTAAACTGTTACTTAATCATTTCTACATATTAATAGCTGACTTCTACATATTTGACAGTTGAGGTGTGTCATCAGTAGTTGTCTTCTCTTCAAAATGAACTGAACTGAGCAAAATGGAGAAGAAAACAAATGTAAACATTACATGCAAGTATAAAATAAACAGCCGCAGGACAGTCGTCTTGTTTGAATAAACTTCACTGGAACGGTTACTGGACAAAACTGACAGGGGCTCCGCACTTACAGTCACTGTGAGCACCACGTTGTGGTCGGTCAATTGAACTGTACAGTGTGCACTGATGAACTAGAGTAACCCCTTCAAAGTAATGAAAACATATTCTACGAAAATACTTGAAAACACATGCTTGAAGTGCAAACCATAACAAGCTTCATCTACACTAAAAACAGCACATCTCACTCAATTCATATTTATTTGAAACTCATGCAGGATGACAAAAGAAAATCTATCCATGTTTCTCTCAACATAGATTGTAACTTTGATGGTCTCTTAACTTTTCACGTAGTGGAATCAGGTCATACTTTTAATTTGTACAATACATTCCTTGCTGCTGTCACCAAGTGCTTGCTCATGCGGGAATGTTGGGTGTCTGTAAATTAAAGAGTACGGTCTAGACCTGCTCTATGTGAAAAGTGCCCTGAGATAACTTCTGTTATGATTTGGCGCTATATAAATAAAAATGACTTGACTTCACTTCGGTTTATGACCAAATACCTGAAAAGCTAAGAACATTCATAAACACTGGAGAGTCCTGCAGATACAGTGATGAAATTAACTATATGTAACAAACTCTTTGAATTTGCAGTGGGACCAGTGCAACTAGAGCATGTACACATGGTCAAAAATGTATCATGACACAGCACAACCTATGTTGACCTGACGAGTTAAAACCCTTAAAATGACATGTACTCCTTCCCCCTCATAAAAAATTCCTGAATCTATGAATGTGCAAATGTATCTCTTTTCAGAAGTTTAACTGCTGGGCATAATTGTCAGTGTTTGTGCACTGGAGGCTTTAAGTTTCCACATCACACTTGTGTAAGTTGAATACTGGACCAGGATTAGCTTCCAAACTATTTGTGATGTCACAAATCCTGCTTGTAGACCCGCCACTTAAAATTGGATTTTCAATGAGCTCAGAGAAACTTTCTACTTTCAGCAGGTGAACGTGAAAACAGCCTTCTAGTGTCAAACTCATACATACGTACATCATGCTGGGGAAGGGTGATGTTAAGAATATTTATTGCATCTCATTATTGCAAGTCTCCTTCAACACACTCGTCATTCTACAGCATCCATTAATAAGCAATTCATACAGTAAGACAAACAAAACCAAAAAAGAAATTCAAGGTCCTAACATTAAAAATTATTGTACAATTATACACAGTGTCCAAATGTCTCAAACTATTCTCATTCCCCGAGGGAATCAGAGAGTTGATATATAATAAATCAGGGCTAATGCAGTACATGAAATCTATTGGCTGACAGGAAGAGCTGTTTCACTTGTTTACTTTAAGTTGTATAATAAGCAGACATTTGACAGTAAAACCTTCTATAGATCAATAAAAGATGCACAGATTAAAGTTAATACATTTCAATAAAACAAGAGCTAGGGCCTCTAGTCACATAACTGCATAACTCTGATGACTTGTGATGATATAACATGGTAAAAGAAGGTATTCCCTGTGTGCAAAGACAATGTCTGAACAATACAGAGCCAGCTGAGAAGAAGTTAACTCCATAAATATTCTAAATATACTATTTGACATTATAAATAACTTTTTTTTAAAATTTACTATAATTCAAATATTACTGATTTGACTTTTACCTATGTTGTTTTAATGAGGTTTTAGACTTGACTTGAAATTTAAACTTGAGGCCTTTAGGTACCAATATTATTTAATAATAAACCATGACCCATTTATATATTAAGAAGCTTGCTTAAGACACATGTTGTAAAGTGCTTTGTGTACATACAGTATATTTACAAAACTTTTTTTTTTTATTGGGCCAACATCACTATTTTACAGAGAACGTACCCAATGACTGAAGCAGAGTGAAACAGTCGAATTTGTATATTTGGTCACAATCACCATCGCCTGAAACACATAACAGGAAAATCCACCCACAACAGAACTGCTTAAGAAACCTCATCTAGTATCTGTGCTGGAAGTTTCTGCTGGTATAGAGGCTGTTCAGTGTTCGCTACAGTGATGGTATGTAAGCAAGTAAAGGCCAAAATAATTTGAATGTTACAAGCAACAAAAAGATAAGATTCAAATCTTCATGGCCTGGACAAAAAAACAAAAACAAATCAGATACAGATAGCAATAACATACAGTACTGAGTTCTGTCTGTGTGTGGATTTTCATTCAAACTGAACGGGGCTCATGATGGATTTTCAATGTGAAAACTCAAGACAAACTGATTTTGAATCCTAAGGGATCAGAATGTCCATGGTCATACATTTCCTCAGAGGAAGAATAATTTAGGCACAAAACTGCCACCAGTGTACACTCAGGATAATTGTTTTACCCTCAGCTGCCACCTACTGTTGTTTCATGGATAAAGAAACTATCTAGGTGGCTGCTTGTCTTACAAACTGGTAGACATTTTGTCAGATGGAGAGCTGGGATAGTTTTTCTAATTTATTTTTGCTTAAAAGTTGTTTGATGTTTCTGATCCTTCTTGACTTCTGCATCCAGTCCACATTTTTGGCAATTCAACGGTCTATCGCGGCTTTACTTTGCCGGTGTTAAACCTGTCTATTGTTGTTTTAAGAAAATAAAAAATAAAAAAAAGACAGCAGTGTTGCTTGGATACATCTGGACCTCTTAGCACTGCTGTCCCAGATTCTGTTTCAACAGGGTGGTTCCAGTCCTGTTGATATGAACATGAATATGTTTTGTTCATTCTTGAGTGGGCAGCGGCAGACATCTTCCTTTTCCTTCCACCAACTTTTCAAGTGTGACTGAAAACATCTCCATAGATTATTGTTCCTCACTGAATAAGAAAAATAGAGTCTGCTGTCTCTATCAATTGTCTGTCCGAGTTGATCAGTTGGCCATACCCTGAGGAGCCTCGGGTATGAGAGAGGAGAAGAAAGTTTTGAAGAAAACCCAGGCCGTCCACATGACTGACACCCTGTGAGGAGGCACTAAAACTGCTGTCATTGGTCCTTGTCCGTCTGCTTCCTCTGCTGCTGCAGCAGGCTCCTCCCCTTGTCTGTCAGCAAGCTCTTCAGCCTGAAGAGACAGGACACAAAAGTGTTTCTTCAGAAGCAAGTACAAAATTTCAAAGAAATTAACTGAGAGAGGCCTACTGAGCATACTAGGGGACTTATGAAGGCTTTGCAAAACAAGCCTTTGACATAGAAGTTAAATGATTCAAAGTAAAGGTCTTAGGTTAAATCTGGGAGATGGTTTTCTTACAGGATCTGGGTTCCTGTTCTCATTCTGCTGGTTGTGCTGGTCCTCTGGGGGCTGCAGGTGGTTGGGTCCTTGGACCTGTGCTCGCCTTCTGAAGGGAAACCAGCCAGTAGTGTGTCTGTAGAGCAGAAAAACAGAAAAACACAAATAATTTAATACCAATGTAAAAACAAAAAAAAAAAGACTTAATGTCATGTGAACGGTGATGAGCAAGTTCTGAAGATCCCGAAAAGATGTTCTTAGGTTTTTAAGTTATCAACCAGCTTTAAATTAAAACCCATGCACTAACTTTTGAGGCGAGTGCTTCTTTAAACGATAAACTAAAGCTTGTAATACCAAAACTGAGGCAAAGCTTTATTTCCTCTACATGACTACATGCTGATAGGAAGTTATGTCAATCTGTAAAACTCATGTCACCCAAACAATGAATAGCACTCTCTCTAACACTTGGGGTCACCAGTGCACAAAGTTAGTTAGTGGAGCTTTCCAGTAAGCAGTCTAGAGCTCAATAGCACCGTTTAATAGAAACTGTTACAGCTCATTTAGCAGCTACAACCAAACTGAGCATGTTGAATTGTCTCCCTGATGATGACATTAGTGCCAAACTAGAAACTACCTTTCTGTGTACAGCACACGATGCTTCTACTGAAGACTACAACATATGATGGAATCAATGGTGTTATAAAAAGGTTTGTCTGCATTTGTGTGAGATTTGTGTTACTCTATGATAAGTCACATAACTGCATATTTATATGTTTTAGTTAACCTGCATTCACTGGTAGTTTGTCCACTCTGTGGCAGCGTAACATACTGTAAACACAACACTGATATATAATCATCTTGTAAAGTTGATATGGCAAACAGTCTGTCTATTTACATATCCTGCACACATCTAGTAATACTAGTATGGATGCCTTTCATTTGGCTAACGTGTCTCCTTGCTACAGACAATTTAAACCTGTTAATTACTGAAAGAACGGAACCGACATAAAGGAGCAATAAGAACAGCTGCAGCCCATGGAACATGTTTAAATAAAATATAGCTTATTTAGTTTGGCTTATTTTAGTTTAGTCAGGCTCAGGATGAATTTATAGGAGACGGACAGCTGTATGACGTCATATTTTCCTGAGGGAGCTGAGACATAGGCCTACTTGAAATGGAAAAGAATAAAGGCTTTTGGCTTGAAGAAAAAATAAAGTTTCAAGAGTGTTTTTTATGATTGATGATTTAATCATTTTTATTTCTTAGTATATCTTAGTGCTTTCATTCCTGTTCCACAGGTAGTTTTCCGGATCTGCTGTATTACAATCACCTATATTAATATTACTATAACCGACAACAGCCTGACTGTTTACTGTTCCGTTAGATCAGCTGACCAATCAATAAAGACATTTGATCAAAGGGGTGTTGTGGTAAAAAAATGTCCTCATAGGATACACCTGTGGTTTCTCACTCTAAGCTCCTCCAGGAGCCTCATCGCTCCTTGTCTCCTCTGAGGTACATTTAAGGGACTGGAAGATCCTCCATGATGGCGGAGGCAGAATGATTTCGGGGTCACGGCCAGAGGATGGGGGAGCGAGGACAGAAGGAGGAAGCATAACTTAGCCCAATGAAAAGCACCTTATTCATATAAAGTCATGTTCCTGGCCCTCTAAATTTCTTTTGGTCTTCACCCACCAGTAGTAAAATATCTGGCTCTTTAGCTGCTAAATGCTTCACTATGTTCACCAGCTGGTGTCTGTCAGGGTACAGCGGGTTTACATTGATTAGAGTAGGTTTAAATAACTGCATGTTGAGATTTGTCGACATCTTTGTATTGTATAATTTATATTCATATTTTGGCGTCTGTATCTTACCACTTGTTTTTGCTATCTGAGTGAAGAGACATGTAACTTTTTCTGAAATTGATGTGCTTTGTTGAGCCACATTTTCTGTTCTGTGGCCTTAAACTGTTTGAATAAATACTGTAATTTGCATCTGGTCAGACTTTTTTTTGATTTGCCAGCTTGAAAACATATTGTCTTTTTCCAAATCCCTTCTAGATGTACAGTTCTTAACTTCTTGGTTTGCTTTGTCACTACTAACTGGTGCAATGTGTTGAAATGATGACGACTAACATATAGTGTACATTCAGAGAGCAAGTTGTCAAGCTGAGGAGAGAGGGATTATGAAAGGTTGATTGACTGACAGATGAGGAGAGTGAGAGTGAGGGAGGAGGACTGAAAGAGACCTCTGCTGTTTATGTTTCTTAACATTAACCTTCCCATTGTTGCTGATGAGTAATCATTAATCAAATGCATACTGAGTGTTATGTGCCATCAATGGGTCAGGCTGCGTCCTTTGGACACAAACACACCTTTCTACTCTTTCATATCTAGCAGTTACAGTCAATTTAATTTCTCACATTACATTTTTTCCACATTTTTCTCTCTCTCTCTCTCAGAGAAAGAGTCTCAGCAATACCTTCTGTATGCTTCTAAATTCATTTAATCCTTGGCAGATGAATGGAATAAGTATGAAAGTATGTGTGTGTGTGTGTGTGTGTGTGTGTGTGTGTGTGTGTGTGCAGGGGGTTGAGGGTTATGTAACAGCAGAGTGTGAGACTCTGACATGTGAAGGAAAGGAACAAGATGGCCTGACCTGATGATAACAGCAGTGTTGATGTTGTGTAGCAGGCTGTCAGATGGACTCTGTTGCCAACTTTGACTCATTTCAACTGTGTCACCTGAACATGAGCTGTGACTTGCCATGGCAACTGACTGTGTTACTGTCAGTACAGTAGGCCATATGAATGAATTAACTAACTAATGATAATTACCTTCATCTGGAACAACAGTGACACCAAGACATAGAAAATGAACTAAATACACATCCTCATGTTAGGTCAGTTCAACTTATCAAGACAGAGTGGATGGAAACTGCAAGATTGACAAGAATTCCGATTATATGATCACCATCAATCATTATCTTTGAAACTGTTGAATCCTTGTTCTGGTATTTAAATATTATATATATTAAATATTATTCAGTTACAGAAGCTAAATTTTCTGTGACAACTGTCAGATAGCATGTAAACGTTCCATGAGACTGGTGTTCAATAAATGTGTTATTAACTAATTAATAGTAATAAAGGCCAAATAAACTGCATAGAAAGGCTTCTTTTGACAAAATACCTGCTGATTATTGCATTAAACACACACTCTTATGGGGTTAAAAACTAACAAGCAAATTAACACAAAAAAACATAAGAATACTGCTGTATAGAGCTAAAACAATACAATTAGTTAAGTAGTAAATCAATAGAAAATTAATCAGTGACTATTTTGATAACTGTTAGTTTTCAAGCAAAAATGTCAAACATTTGATGCTTCCAGCTTCTCAAATGTGAATTTTCTGATTTTCTTTATCATATATGACAGTAAACTGAATATCTTGCTGGTCAGATAAAACAAGCTATTCTAATATGTCACCTTAGACTCTGGTAAATTCAAAAAGCCATTCTTTACTGGGATCTGACATTTTATAAAATGCTCCAGTTCCAGTAAGTGTTGGTGAGTTTACACAGTGGCACTTTACTGAATTTGACTGACTTGATTATAGGTCTGCTGTCATGTCTCGCTCCGTGAAGTTGTAAAATCTGCATATATTCCCCAGAAAATGTGCAGACACTTCATATTAAAAAAAAATCTAATTTAAAATTCTCAGGATATTCCAGGATCAGTGCCAGGCCTGGACAAACTGTGCTTTGATAAGGAGGGAAGTGGAAAGTGCTCTGTATGCTCTGTGTTACTTTAGCAGCTGTTATTCAAGGGTGGCGGCAGGATCTCCTCCCCTTGGTTACCAAACAGTGGAGGTTTGCCCTTGATCATGTTGTTTTAGCTTGAATTCAGGACAAGTAAATGCAATTAAAAGTTGAAAATGACCTACCTTTCAACAAATTATATTAGATCTTGGGAAGCTTGTGAATGAATACGTTTTCTTCCTTGTTTACAGGCTTTTTGGGTAATTTGAATAAGAACTTCTTTAAGGAAGTGAGTAACCACATCCTGCTGAGTCGCACAGGTGGAAAGTCAAACAACAAGCTGAGATACTCAACCACAATGATATGGTTTATCATACAAATCAAATTCTCTTACTGTTACTGCAACAAACAATCATTGTTATATATCAACACATTTTTCAATTAATCCATTCATTGTTTAGTTATATTTTACCCAAAGATACTTCATTTGCATTTACTTTCATCTAGTTTCAAAGGTTTGTATCCTGCAGGCTGAGCTCTACATATATACAGTCATCAGAGTGCAGCCTTTCCTGGACAACTCAAAAAAACCTCCTTTAGACCCTTGAGTTGTTTTAAATTATTAATGTGGCATATTGAGGGTTTGCCCTTGCTTTTGAAGGGCTTTTGGATGAAAGAGTCTGATAAGCTTGAAGATTACAGCGAAGTGCTCAACGCACAACAGCACAGTGAAGCTGAGGTCTGTTCAGAAAGCAAGTTTAAAGATCCCCATCTGTCACGATTTAAGATGGATAAAAATACTCTGCTTTGAATAATAATTTATGGGATTTTGTGAAATAATAATAATTTGTCTCAATAGTATTCAATGGCTATATTTCAATGTGTAGTAAATTTAAACTGAAATACTGTTAAAACATATTAAGACTATACGCAGCCTACTTAAAAACAAACAAACAAACAAAAATCACATTTAAACTACCTTTAGTCCAGTTTTAAAGTTTTTTTAGTTGCACCACAAACCTGCTCACTCTGAAACATTGACATATAATCTCTTATATGATGTGATAAGACACACCATGACAATGAGATGATTACTCATTGATCAGTGTCTTATGTGTGTAACGCGCCATGTTTTTTGTTTATATTTAAACACAGAATACTAAAGTTATGTGCAATAAACATTTCAGTGCGCAACTATTCTGACAACCTGACTGAAATCTTAATGTGCATGCTGTCACATTAAAAAAACAAAAACACTTCCAAAGAAAAACAAGAGTATTTGAATGTGAGGACAGAGATCGTGTTTCAAAGAAATGACTGATGCTGATGAATGCATAAAAATTGGAACGTTAGTAAAGATAGTCCCTGTGTGACACACTAACACTCAACTGGGATTTTGATCTCCCAAATGAATGCACTTTGATATGGACTGTATCACTGTGTGAGAAACTCAGTGTTTGTTGCCAGAAAGCAAGTTAGCTTCACAGAATAAGCTCCCATAGTAACCGACCCAGAGTTACAGGAAGTGAAATCATGTCACGGAACCTGAAATCTTTGGTGTTATACACTAAACCTGTTTTCCCTGTTTAGAGTCTGCAGCAAAGGAACAGACTGTTAAGTATGAGTGTGTTTACTCTACACATCTGCTCGCTTCCTTTAACAAACCATAGCTTATTTGCTTAGACAAGGATGTCACAAGACAGAGTATTAAGTTCTGTACATAGAGGGAGTGTGAAATGTAAAGCATCATAGTTGTTTGAACAGACTGGACTTACAGGTACATGAGGAGGAGGGTGCTCATCACCAGCAGAAATCGACTCAGGTTGGAGTTGAAGTACACGATCATGAGCAGGACGCCGAATCTTGCGGCGGAATACAACCAGTCCAGCCAATCCCGCTCCACGTCCTCCTCGTCCTCCATTACGGGCCCGCCCTGTGCGTTCATCCGCATGTTCTGGTTGGCCGCCCCAGGGTTGATGAAGGCGCCATCCTGCGCTGGGTTCTGATTTGCTGGCAGGTTGTCGATGGGGTTCTGATTGGCTAAGGGGGCTGGGACAGGTACCTGGTGGGCGGGAACAGGAGGGTACTGGCCAACGGTGGCAGCTGGCGCTGAGGGAGTGGTGCCTGCTGCTGCCAACGCTGCATGACTATTATCGGAAAACAAGACAGACATCAAGAATATGAGAAATCAGACGGATATACGCACAAGCCTCACTACCACAATGAGATTACAAAGATAAAGAGAGCGCTCATACCAGTAACAAAAAAGTACAAAGTGTGAACTGAAACTCACTATTGCATGTAATACTGTCTAGCGTAGACATGCTGGAGCCACAGCAGCTGCTGAGGGCTGTAAAGGGAGTAGTTAGGAAAGGCTGGTTGGGTCATCTGTGGTGCTCCAGGCCTGCAGGGAGAAACAGAGGGACTGTTAACAACTGTTCAACACTTACATTCATCCATTGCCAGTATGAAGTGAAAGCTATGTGATAAACAGTGCAGAGAAATAACAACGAAAGATGACACACATGTTTCTTTATTTACACTTCTCTAGTTATCAGAGGGGACTCTATTCATCGCCTCACGCTATGTGGGGATCCTGCTGTTAAACTTCACAGCACATCATATAATACAAACGTATCTTGTTTAACATTATATAGATTTCGAACACCGGTCTCAATTTCATTTTGAGAAAATAATTGCAATTTAAATTGCAGCCGTACTACTAGTCAGACTCAGGCAATGCAGAGATTTTCCCCTCAAATCGCTAATAAAATGTATCTGTTAAGCTGAAGCATCTTCCTGGGTGCAAATCAATGATGTGTTTCTAGAATCATTCGTCATGCCCTCTTTCACTTCCCCTTGGTGCTTGGTGATGTGGCGACTTGCAGAGCGACGGTTTGAAAATGAAACACACTCGAGCTTGACAAGGTCTAATAATTAATGATAATAAATTATGGTTAAAACTACTTTTTGAGGAATTAAGTTTACTGATACTCAACAGTATATATATCATCATTATATAATATCAGATTACAAGGCGTTCTGGGTAATATGTGACCCTAAAATAATGAAATGTCACTCAAAATGGTGCCAGGGATTCCACCGAGGGGAAGTGCAGAGGGGAACTCAATGAGTGCTTTATTAACATTATATATGACTGGAAGATGGGACATTTACTTGTCAAGGGGAACACTGAATATGATTTGGTTGTTAAAACAGAGGTTGTGTCACTGTTGTATCTCCAAAAAGTGAACTTTTCAGGAACTAAAAAAAAAAACAGCCTTGCTTCAAACTTGATGATTCAAATTGATGATTCATTTTTAAAGGGTTTTATGAGACTACAAGTTTAAATGACCAGATCAGGAACTCTGACCGGGATGATATGATCCAGTCTTAAGTTAGTCAAATTTGACTTCATGCAGGTTTTTTTGCTGTTTTCACTGAACACACCCAAACTACTGAAAATGATGTCTGGTCATTGTTATTGAAGCTTTAAATAAACTTCAACAGACACACAATTTCTTCCACTTTGGCTTACACTGCAGCAGCAGCAGGCCACGTAGGACTTCCTGGAGGGGATGCTGGGGTCTGTGTGTGAGCTGGTGTGGCAGCTGAAGTTGAAGACATCTGCCTCCTCTGCCTCAGCTCTGGTGTGCTGGGAGTCTGGGCTGTGGAGGAGCTGCTGGGTGAAGCAGAGGCTGACATAGGCCTTGGACTGGAGGGATGTGGCTGTTCTGTCTCATTGGTCTGAAAAAACAAACAAACAAACAAACAAAGAAAACAAGGAGAGTTTGGAATTGTTTAAAATTTGAGCAACATCTATCACTCAACACTACAGCAAATCTACGATAACAAGACAAGTTTGTAGAGATGCGTTTTTACTCTTCGGATGTACAACCACTTGAAGATTTTGCAGTAATAGAAGGAGCGAGTTATCTTTAGCTGAACTTTTGATCTCATATCTGTCACTGACTTCTGAAAGACGCCAGCTGAAGTGAAACGGTTCCGCTCTGTGGTGGGATGGTAATGAGGCGCACCTGTCAGTCCCCAAGTCTGACTTATGAGAAATAGCTGAAGCTCCTCTTGATTCTCCAAAAAGCTGATTTGGGTCTCACACTTGATCATAGATTAGCAAAAACCTGTTTGTTGACAGATTCCTGAGTTTACATTCAGAGATGTTTGAACCAAAGCAGATGGAGTGCATATTATACTGCTAACCCTGATCTGGATTCATCTATAAGTGGCACACAGCCACATTATATCATTATATAGTAAAAACAAGGTGTAGGAATTGCATTTATAATATTTCAACTCGTTTGAAGTTAGATATTTGACTTTATTTAGGATACACAGGTAAACTGCACATAGGGAAGGTGAATGTGAGACAAATCTAAAGCTAACAAACAATGGATAAACACTGCTGACTGGAGCTCACACTGAAACCAGCTGCTTTGCTTACAAGTTAAAAATAAAACCAACAGGAGTTTCGCTGAACACTCTTCTGTCTCATTGACCCCGTCACTGCGGGTTAAGAAAAAAAAAAACACTCCTGTAATACTTTGCATGTCATTAGACCAGAGATCCCACCAGGTGACCTGATTATAGAAGGGGTCATGATCATGACAATTTATGACATTAATTTAACACATATAATGTCAAATCTACCCACTGAATTTCCTGTGAAGCAGTTTCAATAAAACATATTTTGTGCAAATACTACCCAGGTTCTGAGGGAAGTTTAATATGAGCAGTTAAATGAGATTACATAAAATATGAGAAAACATTATCACTTCTCACCTTTGGTCTAGCTCCCAGTGGTCCTTGGGGTACATTCCTAACTGCAAACACCAGGTGCAGTGTGGGAATGGAGTCCGTCTGAGAAAGCAGAGATAAAGGTTTGATTAGAGAAGCCATGTGCTGAAACACACGGATACATTCAAGCCAGAGTAGTGCAGCAAACAGGATTAAAGCTATTGAACGTGTTAGACTGAGTATGATTTAAGTCACTACAAAAGCTTAAAACAACAACGTTGCTCTCCCAGTGACAACAATAGCAGGTCAGTCTGACATCTAAACACAACAGATGGTTTGGTTGATAGCCTTTTGAGGACTGTGGATGTTTTTCAGTGGTGGAAATGTCTCACAGCTGGTCCTATCTCATCTCCAGTAATATCAGCCTCTGCTGGGATTCACACACAAAAAGCAGGAACCAGAAGCATGAAATATTACACTGTACTGGTTTTGAACAGAACAACAACCCTTTCACATGCCATGGAAATCCTTCTGTCTGCCATTTATTATCAGGCAAAATGATGGTGAGAGAAGTTCAACTTCTCCAGCCAGTTTGACGCCAGTTTAATGGCTGCATATAATCAACTTGTGAGGTTAAGTGTGTGTTCTGATTCTCTACAAAGAGTGGCAAAGTACTGTTTGTAGGCATAGCCATGTGCACTTGCAGTCTAACACATACCTGTCTGAAGAGATCTTTAATGTGCAGATGGTCAGGCAGCAGTTTACCAGCATAGATCAGCCTCTGGTCACTCACAGCCTGAAGTAAACAAACAAGAAGAAAACCTTGACATGAGTGTGCTGACTGAATGACCAAATTCTATCTGAACAGCAGCTTGGTGATGCTCCTGCAGATGAACCTTGAGGAATGTTTTATACTGCCTGTGCCTGTCTTTTTGGGTGCAAATCTTAAAACATGAAACAATGTTTCTTTCCAAAGGGCAAGGCCAGTGTATTTATATACCACAAGTCATACTATACATACACCAAGGCTGTTTTCAAGGTTTTAAAGACAAGAAACAGTATTAAAGACACGTTATTCACATAAGAACATAATTTATCTTTAAGAAAGTATTGAAAGAGTATAAAATACTAAGAATTTAAAAGTTTATAATAAACCAATAACTGCCACAATGATCAGTAATTTTCTTGGGTGATAACATACAGGTATGAATGTGACAGTTGTATACAGCTTTTGGTCTTTGCTGTCCTTTATACACTCGCTGTCCATAAACCAGTCAAAACTACACAATGATTTGCATCAAGTAGGTTCCTGATTGACTGTCTGCTACATTTCTCTTCACACAAAATGGGATCCTGTACACTAGATCTGCAACTAATGATTATTTACCTTATCTATTAATCATCAGTTAGTTGGAAAGAGTGAGCTAACTTTAACAAGAAGTGACTTTTTTCTGATACTTTATTTATCACAGCTTCCATCTGCATCACCAGCTTCCCACTGAAACACACATCCTCCTCTCTGGTCATCCGTCTGTCATCTCAGCTTCAGCCTGGATGGACACTGTTCAAGGCTGCAGTCTTCCAGAGAGGAGTGAAACTTTACAGCCACACATGCGTCAAAGATTCAAGTCCCCCTCCACTCAAAAATGTGTTTCGCTTTCACCATGTTAAGAATTTTAAAGTGGTAATTACACTTTTTGTGGAAATTCTATACCAGACACACATTATTGTTCCAAGCAGAATATTTTTATGTCTTAATACATGTCTGGAAAGGATCTTTACGATTTCAGGAACTTGGTTGGCTGACTCACATTTGAATGGGTGCAGCTTATTCTGCCACTCAAACTTTTTTTTCATCATCAAGCAGCATCCAAGCAGGACAACCCGACAGACATGCTTTATACAAGAAGTTAGAGTTAGATATTCCTGCAAGTCTAATACCTGGTGGGAAAAAGAAGTATAGTTACACCTGTATGTAAACTTCCTCCACACTATCATTCTGTCTGTTTTTGAGGGGGATACAGTTATATAAATGGTCCTTCTTTGGGACTCACTAGAACAAATTCAAAATCCCATGATAGTTGCTGTGTAGGTTTTGTGTGACAGTTTAATTTCTACTGGTCACTCAGAAACGCAAAGAAGCCAGACAATAACATAACACAGCTAACATTAGCCAGCTAGGTAACTATCTGTCTCATAACTCACCGGTTTGGTTGGGTAGACATCCGACAGATGTGTTTTTAGGTCCTTTACAGTCCAGTTCAGATAGACGCCATCGACGGTTTGGTCTTCCTGTGCCTGGTTGGGCGTTTTTATGAGAAGAGTAAGCGTCTTTTGTTGAGAATTACCCACATCCATTTTTACACTTTTTCCGTTTCGTTTCCCGTCTCGCGTGTATGATAATACTGTTCACTCGCTACAACTATACTCGTCAAAATGAAACCAGAGTCTTTCTGCTACAAATGTTCACAGAGAAGAGAAAAAGCGAAACGAACTGTCCCGTCAGAAGAGAAACTCGTCTCGAAGTGTCTCTGCTTGCTATCATACGGGACTTTAGCGAGGAGGAACGTTGTTGCCAAACACTCTGTGGCCGCCCCTGATTGGCTACACTCCTCTCGTGCTCAGACGTGGAGGCTCGGGGACTGGTCGTCATGTGAGCACGCGCAATTGTTAAATACCTATACAAAGATCGTCTATCAAGAAGATGAAGAAGAATATGACAACAATGAGAGTACCTATAGGCAGGAGGTGAGGGACCTATCCATATGGTGTCAAGACAACAACCTCTCCCTAAATACTGAGAAAAATAGGAGATAATTGTTGATTTGAGGAAGTCCAAAACTGCTCAGCCACTAGTTTACATTAACGATGTCACTGTTGAAATTGTGAATAACTTCAGATTCTTAGGCATTCAGATCTCAGACTCCCTCTACTGGTCTCTAAACACCAGTTGTGTCGTTAATAAGGCACAACAAGACTACTGCTACTTTCTGAGATGCCTTAAAAATATAGTCACTTTCCACCAGGCTACCATAGAGAGCATCCTTACTGGAGGCATACTGATTTGGTTTGGCAATCTGACTGAGCAAGACCACAAACAACTGAGGAGGACAGTAAAAAACAGCTTCAAATATCACAGGAACATTACTGCCACAGATTCAGGACCTTTACACCTGCTGCTGCAGGAGGAAGGCCTTAAGTATTATGGAGGCCACTCAGCACATGGTCTGTTCTCATTCCTTCCCTCAGGAAAACGCCTACAGAACATCAGAGCACGGATCAGCTGCCTCAGAGACTGTTTATACCCCTAGGCGGTTAGTTTACTGAACAGTAAGCACTTACATAAGTCACAGTGATTTATTATTTGTGGGATTTCTTACTTATCGTTTTTGTTTTTATTTATTTCTTATTTATATATAGTTTAAAGGGCTGAGAGAGCCAGGGCAGATGCATTTTATTGCATTTGAATGTACAAATGTACTTTTTACATGTATATGACAGATAACTTGAACTTGAAGTTTGTCCACTCTGGTGCCATTTTGCCTGCTCTACTCATCTACATCTACATCTACTCCATCTCCCTCATTAGAAATTTCAGGTTATGAAATACTTTCCATTGCAAAAGTTAAAAGTTAACTGTTGGCCACAAGATGTCTCCTTCTTCACTGTAAAGTCAATTCTCAGTGTTTGTGCACTGGAGGCTTCAAGTTTCCACATCACAGTTGTGTAAATTGCATATTGCACAAGGATTAGCCTCCAAACTATTTGTAATGTCACTCATAGTTGTTCCCAGGCCCACCCCTTAAAACTGTTTTTTCAGTGAGCACAGAGAAACTTTCCACTGTCAGCAGATGAATGTGAAAACATCCTTCTAGTGTCAAACTCTGCACATCCATCATTCTGCACAGTGTGAGGCTCAAACATTAGACTGTAGGAACAAGAAGAAAAACATTTTTTTGAGCGGTGGGGGACTTCACATGAACAAGTAAGAGAGTAGATTATCTGATACGATTGATTTGCTTCTTAGTTTGGCTTGCAAGTTTAAATTGAGCTGACAAAAGAAGCAGCCACATTTGCTAACAACAGCCATAGGAAATACCTTCAGCAATTTGTTTTCTAGCTCTTAATGCACATTGCTTGTTCCATAACGTCGTCCTGAAAATCCATGAATGTCAGCAGCCATTCATACAGTACATTTATATTAGTCCTCTCCTCTGCAACTTTTCTCATTGACAACCCTGTTTGATGTTTACAGTTCCTGGAAATGGAGACAAAGTGAGAGCTCTTTTTGTATTTACCCTCTCAGATGATAGCATTCATTTTTCTGTCGGCAAACATTCATCCAATGAAGTTGCATCAGTAATGTTACATCAGCTGTAAACTAACTTGCAAGATATCCAGCATTGAACACACTGGAAACAAAATCTAAATATTAAAATGGATAGAGTTAAGTTATGTTGCATAAGAACTGAGCTAGATTATTATTAGTGGTTAGTAGATGCAGTCAACCTGTCTCAGTAAAAATATATTACCTACATACAGGAATGATATGGGATATAGATGAAGGTGACTTTTTCAGAGTTTGATATCAAAATAATCTAAAGGAATATAAATTTTTCCTGCATAAATGTCAAAGTTCAGTCTGCTACAGGAGAACACCTGTGGTGCTGATAAGGATTCAGAGTCTCAAGGACACTTTAGCAGCACCTGTTGCTACACCACATTATCACAACTATACCCTACTGTTCAAAGCAATGCAAGAAAAAAATAAAAATAAAAAAATAAACACCCAGGTGTTTATTTGGCATTTTCTGAAAAGATTAATTATTATTCAACAACTCTAGATATAGTATACTTGAATATACAGAAACTAAATCTTTACCAACTGATACAATGTGGCACTGCTCAGAATCAGCATACAGATTAATGATTGAAAGAGGTGAAAGGGGAGGGGTGGGCTAGAGGGTGAAACTGCCTCTGCCCTTGTTGATTGGTGACCATATACAACAGCACACACACACACACACCCACCCACACACTCATACACACAGTCTCTTTATATAACATTCACTGTCCTGTCTGGCAGTTGATTTCCATTTGTTCATACAAGTCTTTCTTTATCTTATCATTTTACAGTTATAAACATCAAATAAAGTAACTCCTCAATGCCTTAATATGTGCAATAGATTTAAGGAAAAAAGAAACAAACACATTTTATGTGCACATAATTGGAGATGATGTCAAAAAATCACAAATCATTTAGACAACAAAAGTCTTCACAATCAATTATGGCCTCAATTTAAATCTGTTCCCATGAGTGATTCACTTTTGTAGCAATTCTAAAATGTGTAAATCATGACGACGTTGAATTAAAGGGCTACAGTGTAGTAATTACAGGAATCATGCATTAATTACAAAATGAGATAATCATTAATTGTCAAAAGTTACTCTTATGTCAGTTAAAAAGTTCAGGATGATGATAGTGTGGATCATTATCTGTACATCAAACTCAAGAAGACATTTCATTGGCAGTAGAAGGTGAGGACGTTTTCCTGGTTTCCTCTGACCAATAGGACTGGAGGTCTCAGATCACGTGACAAGAAGTCCAGCCACGCCAGGTAGAGAATACTGGGACACACTCCTCTCCTCCCCACTGGCATGGTGCTGTCAGGAGTCACACCAAATGAGATTTAATGAGGTGTTCATCTAATATGATCTGTACAAATCATCATCTGTACTCACATAACAATCAGTGCCGCTTCTCTGGAGTAGTCCTGCAGAATCTCGTTTAGACGGATCTGACGGAGGGACTGAATCCCACAGAGAAAGAGAGGACAGTGGAGAAAAAGTGACAATTTTGTTGATTCTTAAATTCTACATGTGTGTGATTCAGGTTGCTATGGTGTGTGTCAGACCTTGGCCTTGTTCCTCTCCAGATCCTGGTCGCTGATCCTCCAGGGCTCCTCCTGTGCTCTCGGTGGCCCAGAATCAGAATCCTGCTTAGGGTTTGTCTCCAGCCTGAAGCGACTCACCATATTCTCAAACTGAAGAACACTGGAGCACAGGGGTGACGGTTACAATTATGTTAAGCAAGTTTGGATCACTTTGTTCTTTTTTATTTGTGAGGATTGTTTTTCTACTCTATCAGGCAACATCACATCCGCAAAACCTCATCACGACCCCCTGTGGTTAAGGTTTTCACTACCAACAGCTTTGATGATATTTGGTGTTGCTTCATTCTCATAAACAAGCTTTGAAAGCCTTACTTTCCAGGCTGGGGGTTCTGGAAGATGTCAGGAAGCACTTCAACATCATGGAAACCAAGACGGAACTTCTTGATCAGTGCCAACACCCTGAGAAAACAGTATAAATCTGTAGTGAACAATAAAGATCTATTTTAACAGAATATCACACTTGTAAATCACAGCAATAGTCTTTTTTTTAACAACAGACATTTCAACTTGCAGGAAAAGCACAGGTGTAATTGATATCGTTAATGAATAATGCCATGGTGATGTTATTCATGTGGGCTCACGGATGCTGCTCTAATCAATATTTGTATATTAACAACAAATTGAAAAGACTGTGTAATGTGAAAGAGGTCACTTGTAGTGACAGACTCAAAGAGAAATACAGTATTACCAACCCTGCAGTTCCCTTCAGCTCTGCTGAACCGAATAGCATTTTTTGAGCTCATCGTTTTGGTTTTATGACCAGCAAATTTACTGTTTCGATTCACTCTCTGCTGCAGGCAGCTGTTTTATTCAACAAGGGAGGCAGAAGAAAGCTCTAAAAACTGACTGTACACTACCTGCCCAGATCCAAACAGCAGACAGACAAAGTTAGTGACTAGCTGGTGAACAGTGGGGCATTCTGCTGTAAAAGAGCCCAATACTTTGCTCAGGAGTTGGTGGAGACCAAAACAAAGCTAAAAGGAGAGTAAATATTGGACTTAGAGTCATCAGGAAGCCAGAAACATGGCTCCACGAATGCTCTGTGTCTGCTAGATGTGTAAATAAGCAACTGTCTGCTAATAATATTGCCATATCAACTGATCAAAGTGCTAATATGTCAATGTTGTGTTTACAGCTTGGTTCTGCTGCCCCGAAGTGGCCAAAAAAATCAGTTATTGAAGTTTAAATAGACTGGAGTCATCGTTAATGTTATTCGTTACACCTATTGTTTTCCAGCTGTTTCCTGCTATGCTAATCAAATTGTCTGTTGTGAAAAACATCTATAACTGGATAATTCATTGATATCCATAAGCCATTCATTTTATTCAGACACATAAATTGTACAAATATTACAGTAATTTGAATGATTGGTGAGTTATTCAAGTTCTTACTCCTCTTTCTGCTCCTCCTTCTTGTTTGTGTCTCCTCCTACAAACACTCGAACCTTACATCTGGCCCAGCGCTTCCTCCGAGTCAGTAGGTAGGGCAGCAGCAGGGTCAGACCTGGTGAAGTACACACACACACAATGATGAGGATATTTGTAATAATATTCTAAAGGGAAGAAAAGAAGGAGGTGATAGATGAATAGATGGTCAGACCTCCATCATCAGATAGCCAGTATACATCGATTGTCTTCCTTTCTTGCTTTTTCTGAA
Source organism: Thunnus thynnus (assembly GCF_963924715.1). NCBI lineage: Eukaryota > Metazoa > Chordata > Actinopteri > Scombriformes > Scombridae > Thunnus > Thunnus thynnus. The sequence goes on along the minus strand of NC_089521.1, from coordinate 7,305,793 downwards.
ACGCTGTACTTGGCTGAGGCCCTGGTTCAATAGTTACAGCAGCTGCAAGCAATATTGTGGACACAGAAAATGTTATCTTTATAGAGTGTATATGTGTGAGCACTTTACTGACATCACATTACAAGCACTCTGGGTATTTAAGTGAAAAAACGTGTAACGTATTTGCCGTTTACATCTTTAATTTACCAAGATTCACTGGCAGCCACTTTTACTCAAAATTTAAAATAATTGCAATGATACATAAAAGAAATAAATCATGATCATGCATATACATACATGTAGTGATGGTTTGAAGGCGGGAAGGGGCAGATATAGTGTTTATGGTGTCCAGTCCTCCATCAAAGCCTGGATTGACTGAAATGAAAGCAGAGGAACTTGCTGTTTAAATGAATTTACTTGTAGTCAGTAAATATAATGATGATGGATGAATGTGGACAGCACTTCCCTCCGTGCCCCTTGTTAACTTCCAACAAGTTGACATTGACACTGTAGCAGCAGTCAGAGTTTATTGATGGTGTGAAATTAATTTACTCTCAGTGTACTCTACTCTCATTTGAATTATGGTTCTCACCATGTGATTGAGATGGATGAGAGACATCCAGTCCCTCCCTCATTCTCAGCACGCACACGCCGTACTGCAGGTCGAATGCATCACTGAAACACACATATACAAGCACATGAACACACACATACTTTGTTTCAGGCAGCTTTATTGCGAAAATATGATAATCAGTGCTTATAACAACAGTTCAAAAGTATACACCCACACTCAATATGAGGTTAATTAATTCACACTGTACTCACTGCAGTATTCCTATGTAGTTGTGTGCAGCCTCAGGTGAGTCACTGCGCCAGTCTCTCTTGAAACCCATCAGCAGAACATTAGGTCTGATACGACCTAAACCTGACCCCTGGTGGACAGTCAAACAACATGGGAACAAGTAAAGAGGAGAAGACGTCAGAGAAGATTTTTAGACATACTTATTTATAATGTGTAACTGTGTGTTTTAATGGCATTATTTATTGGTGAATGTCTACTGTATTACTTTGTGTGTATTTATTATGTTGTGTGCACACATTTTTATGAGATATGTTATTTAATTCTATTTTTAGGGTTTTTTTTTCTTTTTTTTAAATCTTTTTTAACAACCCTCACAACAGATGAATCATGCCAGGAGCTCTTTTAGCTAAGCGCTAAATGCTAACACATTTGTCAGAATGACAATGCTAACATGCTGATGTTAAGCAGGTATAATATTTACCTTATTCACCATCTTAGTTTAGCGTGTTAGCATGTTGACATTTGCTAATTAGCACCAAACACAAAGTACAGCTGAGGTTGACGGGAATGCCATTAGTTTTTACAAGTATTTGGTCATAAAGTTAAAGTAATACATTATTCATTATTAGCCTTTGCCATTTTTTACTTGATATTGGTGCTAAAAGAAATGTTATGGCATCACCAAGTTCATTAGGATACATCCTGAGAACCGTGAATATCTGTACACAATTTCAATTCCAACTAAGCTTGTAAATGTGGAGATATTTTACTTGAAAAGTGGAGAGTTTGAACCACTGGTGGCGTTATAGGAAAAAAACAGGGGATCATCAATGTCAGTAGACTGAATTCTCTGGCATTTTTGTCTGTACAAAATGTCACGGCAATCCGTCCAGTAGTTGTTGAGATATTTCACTTTGGACCAAAGTGGTAGACCTACCAGTAGATAAATGAGCAATGTCTCTGTCAAATAAACTAATAAAACAGTGCTGGTGTAATTCTGACCTGTAGCAGCATGTTAACCCCTGATCGCAGATCTGTAGCCACCACATCTCTGAAGAAAGACTTCACCTTCCTTTGGTTCAACCAGGTAATGTGACTGTCGCTGCTCGCCTTCTCCACTACTGACTGAGTGGAACCAGCCTGAAAAATACAGGATGAAATGAAAATATGTCTATTTGCCCAACAGTTGGAGCATTTCGGTTTAAAAGTACAAAGCGATCCGATGATTCCTACAATTCGTTTGTTCATGTGTTTTTACTGAATCAAAAACCAATCCTTTCAGATATAATCTCTACTGAGTGATGCATATGTGTGTGTCATGTTGAGTTGTACTCACAGTGACCACCTGGCCACACATCATGAGACTGAGACCCTTTGTGAAACAGTTGACGAAATCCACCAGAGCTGGACGACTGCTGGGAGAACCTGTGAGTACCAAACACTGTGGTCTGAAAGGAAAGCAAAGCTGCGTCAAGTTAAGCCAGATGTTGAAAATCAGTTATTTCTTGTTGTTTTTCATTCTTGATTCAGTGAATATTTAACACGTTGCATTCATGTACACATTAATACATATTCATAACTGCTGGATCATGCTCAACTAAAGGATTACAATTTGATTCTTTTTACTCTTATGCCACTTCCAAATACAAAAAAGGCCATAAAATAAACATTTCCACTCTGGTTAAGAACAAAGAAGACAAACTGCAGATTTGATCACATCCTGTCACTCACCTATAGTTCTTGACATGGTCTTCCACCTGGTTGAGACCCACACACTGGTTCAGAGCAAGGTTATATGAGCTCGCCTGCATTGATGATCCCCAGTTCACAGCTACGCACAGAGCATAGCAGAGTTAAAATGATGCAGCAGAAAAGCAGTTGGTTTTTCTGACTGTGCATGCGTGTGTGAGTATGAGTTTACCGGGCCTCTTGTAGAGTGTGTATCCCAAAAGGAAGACGACGATGCCAAAGGCAATGAGAGCTGCCCACCAGTTCAGTAGGAACATGATCACCAGACAACACACAGCACACAGCAGCGAGAGCCACTTACTGTAGAACCCAAAGGATGGACGCCAACCTGCACAAATACATTCATATACCATACACACACAAATGCCCACACACTTTGCATCAACCAGGAATTCAGCTTTCTCATAACAGAATTCTTCTGTATTTCATTGCTAAATGTTGTGTTTAATTAACAACCTTTTTCATACTTATTGTCGGAACATTTGAGACATGAGTGTCCTACCTGGTGAGTTGGTGATTGAGGCATGGAAGCAGCTGAAGTTGATCAGGCAGTAGGAGCAGAGGAAGAAGTTGGAGATGATGGGAGCGATGGTGTTCAACTCAGCTGGAGGAGAGGAAAGACAGAAGGTGACAGCAAAAAGAATGATTTAAGAAGAACATAGTTCCAATTACTTTTGTGTATCTTTTGGCTTGAGACTTGGGTAAAACTGTATCATACTACATCATTTTGAACTTCGGATGTCGATATTGGATATTTTCAATTTCTTCAACTACTAGAATTTTGAACTGCTCATTGATAGAGGATGACATGAATGGACTGTGAGAACATTAGGGACAAAAAATGAAATAAGTCCAGGAATTTATCATTCTATCCCTGACAATGTCTAATATGTTGTATTTTATAATATGTTAGAGTGTTGTCAATAAACCCAAATTTAAACCAAAAAGAAACTCCTGGATAACATAACAACCCTGTAGGTTTATGTTAGGACCATCGATTTGAAACATTCCAGCTTTTTTTCTGAGAAATCATGTTTTGTCCATCATTTTGGCATAGCAGACTGCTCTAAATAAGCCACTGTTGCAATGGAGAAGAAGACAGTCAGAAGCATTGATGAAGCTGTAGTGAATTTAAAATATACCGTTGTTGCATTTGGGAACAAAACATGGTGCCATAGTTGTTGAATTCATCCAAAATTAACTAATTAATTCTCAACAGTGTAATTATTAGCGTTCACACGTCATTAGTAGTGCATGTAACAGAATTTTAACCCAAATGTACACAGGCTTTGACTTTTTATCAGAGAACCAGATATTTTGTAATGCAGTTGTTCATGAGAGTTGCATGCCAATCCAAGCTGTAGAGGAGCTCAGGTAAAGAGTCAGAGTCAGAGTCAGGTAAAATTGTCTACAGGAAGAATGAATGGGACTTCCACATCCAGAGCCAGAGGTGCCCAAAGCAGCTCTCCCCACTTTGCAACTCAACAGGGGTCAGAGAATCCTTTCAAAACCTCACCAATGAGGATGAAGCAAACAGCGATGATGTATGCCAGTAAGTAGCCTCGCAGTGGTTCGTCATTCTTGCCGTAACCTTTGCCAAAGAAGCCAATGAGAGGATAGAGTTTGTCCTTACACAGACACTACCAAAGGAGAATGAAAGGAGAAAAAAAAATCATTGTCACAGCAAAGAAAATAGGTCAGTCACAAGATTAACTAAGATAAGAACATCTGGTGTTCACACAGGCACAGGGAGATGGACAAAGTTGCAATGAAATATGGAAATTATTTTATTTTCCATGAGACACTATAAAGGCTTAAAGCATATCTAGTGTGTGTTTCAGTGTGTGTGTGTACCTGGAACACTTTGGGGGCAGACACCAGGCAGGCCAAAGCAGAGGACAGTGTTGCACCAAATATACCGGCGGTGATAAGGGGGGCGAAGGCTGACACCATGCTCATTGACTGGAGACAGAAATGTTCTGTTTACTTATTAGTCTGATTTCTCTCACAGAGGGAGAACTGCTTGTTTGTTTGCAAGGTGACCCACTGTTAATGTAAGTGACTATTACAGAGAGTATCATTAATGCAGAGCAACACTACTGCTGACTTGCGGCTGTAACTTTTTTCTCTTGTGTCTTCTGTAGCAATGAAAGTCAAATGAAGCTCTTTGAACTAACGGCAGCATGAGGTAACTTTAGCTGTTGTGACCTCGAGTGGCAACATGAGGTAAGTGGGTTTTTCAAAGTTTAAAGGATAGCTTCTGTCTATAAAATACTCACATCCCATACTGTATGGAGATTGTACTCGTGTAAGTGATTTACTATAGTCTATGTAATGTCTATTAAAATAGACTTTAAAAAAATGGAACCAATACTTTAAGGACCGCATTACCCAGAAATCGTGGGAGAAGTTGTCCTGTGTGTAGCATAATTTTGTGATTTGATCTGATAACCATGCTGGTACATTTACGTAAAAAACAAAGCCTATTACAGCTTTTCAGAAGCTTGAGAAGTTATATAAAGAGATATAAAAATACCTAGAGATAAACACATATCACTCATTTTCATGCCGTGTGTGTGTGGGTGTGGGTGTGTGTGCTTGTGTTGACCTGATAGTAGTTACTGATGCCAAAAGTGCATGTGGCATTTTTGATACACTCAGTGAAGTCCCATCCATATTGACAAGATAAACCAACACAATCCTCGCTGGATGAGGAGGAAGACAGGGTGTTGTTTAACAGGCCGGACGCATCTCGTATTACGCAGGATCCTGGAAGGAAGCAAACAACACAAGCAAACAAGCATGCATGAACAAATATGCATATGCAAACTAGGGATTTGCAGAGAACCCAGTATTTGTATTTGTATCTATATTTGTTGAGGCAGCAAAATTATTTAGATTTGTATTTGTATTCAAATAAACGTGGAAATAGGCGTAAAAATCCTGTTTTTGTTTTTATTACACTTTTAATTTTAGGATATTAGTGTGTTAAAATAAATGTTTATGAATAAACTGTCCGGGTCTCAAACTAGAGTCTCCCAGATCATAGATGACTGTGCTGACTACTGAGCTGAAACTTAACTCGTCGCCTCATTGCAGACAGACCTCTACCTATTTATACACCCATAACACAGAGACAGCAGAGCGTGTAACATGTAGAGAAGAACTTCAAAGGCGATTATTGCACTTTTCATTTATTGCCTATTTTTTACAACCTAACTGTGGAAAGGAGAGGGGGAACAACAGGTTATGGAGAGTCCCTAAGGAGCACTTCGTGTGTGTCAGTAGTTCAGCTTTATCTCTGGGGAACACCCCCAACTCCGGGACTAATGTCCATATCAGGAAATGTGCATCATGTAGCAGGTGAATGTGACTCCCCTCATTGAGACCTGCTGATACATGTAACAGTGGAACAGAGGAGAGAGACTGAGATAGCAATGTAACTGACCTGCGTGGTGGTATTTGACTTTTTTTTCTCCCCAAAAACAAATAATTTTTAAAATATTTGTGCAAAACAAATGTTCGTAAAAAAAAAAAAAAACGAAAAAAAACCCCACTGTTCATTCTTTGCTGAATAACGTATTTAGATTTGGGCACACCCCTAATGCAAACACACAAGCTTATTCAACCTCAAGTGTAAAAGCTGAAAAGGGTTTAATACTGAACATAATTATTTCATACAGCTTGTCTGTAACCATTTTTATCCACCTGTTAATGGTAGTAATTGTGTTATTAAATTTAATTTCCAAAAAAAAATTGGGGGGGGGGGGGGGGGGGGGGGGGGATTGATGGCAGATGAGTTTCTATAATCATAATGCCTACTATATACAGTATCTGCATGTTGCTATCAAAATACTGTATCACTGCTTTAATGGCAACATATCTACAGTATATCCAAATTTCACACATTTGATGGATTTTTACTTCATATGGACACAACTTGATCACCCAAAAGCACACATTAAATCATTATAAGACATGTTTATATATTTAATCCTGAATTAATTATAAATAATAATTAATCATTTTATGCCAAAAGATTAAATGCTGTTGGTAAGAAGCCATTTATCAAGTGGGAGAATGTTCATCAAGCCAGATGTTACTGCAAAATAACCATGGACACATTGATTCAAAGGCCAGCTCACTCTATGGGTAAAACACAGTCTAAGTCCCAGTTTGGTAAGTAGTATGGCCATACAGTACCAATGGTAGCAGAGATGATGAGGTAGGAGATGGTGGTCCAAAATATAGCCATCAGTGTTCCTCTGGGGATGGCCACAGTTGGATTCTGGGAGGGAGAGGTGTAAACATGCTAGGTAAATGCATAGTAAAGTACAGGTAATTAATTTGGTTTGGTATGAAATTGCAGGAACAAAAAATACCTGACACATAAAGCAAGCAAACAGGGACGGAGAAAAAGAGAGAAACTAGTATACCTTCAGATCACCGGAGATGTTAGCGCCTGCCAGGATACCAGTGGCCGAGGGGAAGAAAATGGAGAACATGCCAAAGAAGCTGCCCTCTGGTCCCCGCCAGTTGGGCACAAAATTGGCAGCAAAGATGTCCGCTGTTGAGGGCAAAATAGCTAGTTTACTGGAGAGCTCTGAGAGGGAGAGTCTTACTTTCAACAAGCTGCTGATCATAGCAAAATGTTTTACTTCTATCATTTGTGATTAAGACTGGTGATTTTTAAATTTGTGTGAAAACTAGCACACACACACAATACCCTCAGTTTTTACTGAAACAGGAAAAAACTTGCATGGACAGAATGGATCAAACAGTCACCTTTGTAGCTAAAGAAACCCTTGGCTTGTTTCTCTGGTGAAGCAGGAATGATTGTTCCAACGATGTAACTGGCAAATGACACCATGATGACCAGGAAGAACAGAACTTGGGCCTGTGGAAGACAGAATATACAGTAAAATATCAATACAGACAGACATTTACGAGCAAGAGCGACCAACCGTTTCACCACCTACTAAGTGTACCACTGTGGTAACACAAATAAGTAAACTTGGGTTTATCATGCTATCTATGGAGAGTATGCTAGCATCCCCGCATGCTTAAGACAAAAAACATTGGAAATGTTTGAATGTCAATTTTTGTAATTCATTACCACAGTAGTATAATACACATAAGGAGAATTTTAGCTGAGGTTAATTGACTTGGAAAAATGAGTAGTTACACTTCGCATGGGTTATGGGTTGGGCTTCGAGCTGTATTTATGTGGTGGGTGGTACTAATCTATGACTTTGCATTAAGAGCTGCACTGTAAATGACACATACAGTAAAGTCTTCCTGGCTGACTTGTGTTTGTAATGCCAGTCCCTTACACTTAGGCCCAACACATTGTACTCAAACACAAGCAGGACTAATGGAAGAAGTATTCACATCCTTTATGTACAAGTAGCCATACCGCAATGTAAAAATACTTAACTACAAGTTAAAGTCCTGCATTTAACATTTTAAGTAAATGTACAGACGTCTTATCAGCAAAATGTATTCAAAGTATCAAAAGTAAAAGTTCTCATTATACAGCCGGATGATGCCTATTAGTATTATGTTATATATAAAAATAGTGAATTATTATTGATGCATTAATGTGTATGCAGAATGTTAAAGAGGTAATCCAACATTTTAGAGTTGCACTTCTAAAGTTGAAGAATTTGTGAAAGACAGATTAAAAAAACGGTGGGTCCTACACTTTCCATAATGCAACTTACTGAGCCTTTCATCAGACCCGTTCTATCTGGTAAACGCTCATGTCTTTCAAATGTTATTTCCCCAGTTTGTAACGGATGCCTTCCATTAAAATTTGTAGTCTCCATGCCAAGGCCAAGGTAACCTGATGACATCACCAGGGTTATTTTCTCAAATTTAAAAGCTCCATCCACAGGCTGAGAAGACACAATATAACTGTTGATACTGATAAAAACAATATAAATAAATAGTGCTTCACATGACATGAAACTGATGATGTGTAAATTCTGTGTGAGTGACCCTTTAATTGTGCATCTTGTCGAGATGGAGCTAATTTGAACAAATGTACATACTTTTGGGTAGTTCAATCTAAAACAATGTATCATATTTTATAAGCTGACGATACAGTTCGTATGTAAATATACATTTTTAAAGTAAGTTGCAGGCTAACTATAGTTGTCAAATAAATGTAGTAGAGTAAAAGTACAATATTTCTCTGTGAAATGTTGTAGGGTAGAAGTGTCAGTAGTATAAAATGGAAATACTATAATATACTATATAATTAAAACTGTTAAAGTACCTCAAAATTGTACTTAAAGGTGTCACTGTGTGTTTTCATGTAAGCAAACAAAAGTTATGCTAACAATCACTGTTTCTCACCAAAACACATCCTTAGGTCATTACCTATCCTTAGGTGTGTGTGGTTGTTGAGTACATTTCCTTCTTCATAAAACATTTACAAAGCCAATTGAAATATTTTCAATTGTGCATTGTTTACATTCATACAGTCTTCTTCTTCACTTTTCCTTTTTCTTTTCTTCTTTTTTGGCACATTACAGTCACCAGCTGTTGATTCATGGAATCTTAAAAACATTGCTCCATAGTGCGACTAGTGGTCAAAAATGCCACAGGGTATCTTTAAGTGCAGTACTTAATAACATTACAGTACATTAGTAAATGTGCCTTACATTCCACCACTGAGACCATGACATCAAAAAGAAAAGTCATGCTTGTGATCCTTGGTGACCATCGTAAACTGCTTTGATGGGTGATAACAAATCAAATCACCATTGATTTGTTATCGATGGTCTCATGTGTTTGGTTGAGCTAACCTTTGACTCCCATGCCATGCCAGCCATTGAGATGCCTAGCAGACATGTGACAGTGATGATGCCGATGATACGGATGTCGTTGGTTCGGTCCACCATGACAGCTCCGTGTTCCTGAGGAAGAAAGTTTTAAAAAATTTCAGGAGGGTTTAAAGACAATAACAAAGCACTTTTTCCTGTACTGTATGATTGTAAAAGTTGGTCAGCACACACATTAACACACTGCATACTACTGTACTCACATGCATGAGGTCTGAAACAGTCTCAGCAAAGCCCACAGTGTGCATGGCCACAGCAACAGCATTAGCAAAAGCAAAGATCAGACCAATTGACCCACCCAGCTCTGGACCAAGGCTACGGCTGATTAGGAAATAGGTCCCACCTGAAGAAAATGGAGGAGGGGGCAGTGAGATACAGGTATTGTGGGAAATGTGGTCAAAATGTTAGCAGTCACAGACAATATAAATGTACCAATGTCTCGTACAGTCTTGGTATTAGAACCTCTTTTGTCTAACATTTCAAACTCCATTGTGATATGACAGTATTGTGTATACTAGTACATGTCAGTCACATAAGTTTTTGACTTTTGGTGCTGCAAGGCGCAAATGCAGGTTGTTGCATGCATCACTGAGTGAACAGACCTCCTTTGACTTTGCCGTTGGTAGCAATGGCTGAGGTAGAGAGACCAGTGATCCCAGTTATACAAGAGGATAGCAGGATAATCACCCAGGTCATACCTGATAGAGAAAGACAAAGAGAGAAAGAGAGAAATAATAACAGTGAGCCTGACAGAAGCGGTGTACAATTAACCATCTAAGTAATATAAAGAATGTTGTATGGATCAAGCTTATAAAAAGTGAATTAATAGGTTTTGTTGGACATACCTATACCAGCTTGAGCAGTGATCCAAGGCAGCCTCAGGTACAAGATCACCCCCCAGATGTTTAACATGCAACGGATCTATAAAAAGACAGTAACTGACTGAATTGAACAAATTCACCTGATCTGATTAAACCCCGCTAGCATTTTTGAAAGGTAACACACCTTGAAGTTCAACACCAATATCATATTTAGCTAGTGAATACCACTGAGGTGGTCAAAAGGAGTCAAACCTCACTACACTTTATACAGTTTGAGTTCTTAGACACTCTGACTAATGTCCACTATGTCAGGTGATGTTATGCCTTCATTGAAAATAGCCATGATTGAGGTAATTCCTTGACTAAAATATCTTCTAAAAGAAGAAATTAAAATTTATAATTAAAATTTATAAATACATTTATAATGTGTGTATTTTTTCTATATGTTGATGGTTTCCCCATAAAACATGATGACACAATAAATGTTTCTTTGAAATGTTTAATTGCTGGACAAATAATAAATAAAGAAAAGAAAAGTAAATATGATGGCAAAATACAGACCATCAAAACTAAAATATAAACTGAATTTATACTTTAGTTTTGATCATCTGTAAACTGTGTGTTCTGCTTTTGTTGTTTTGTTGTTGTTTTTTTGCAATTTGTAGGTTGATTTACATATTACTACTTAATTATTACTGATTTGTTTCTTGTCATTACTATGTAATTACAGCAGTGAACATTTAAGAAAAGTAAGAAAAAGAAAAATACTGAATGTTTATCATTGTTGGCTTGTAAATAGTTTGCTATTTTTAATATACAGCATGCTGTTAATGTCTGATACAGTTAGGAATGTTTACTTTTACATTTATTAATTCGGCAGACACTTTTGTGTAAATTGTGAATACAGCAACAAAAAGTCTAGCAAATTTCCCTTCAAGTATAATTCTATTTATATTTGAGCACAGTTTACATATTGGTATTCAGTAGCTGCAACTTACAGGTTTATCACATCCCACACTGGTCTAACACTACCTACCATGACTCCCTGTACCCAGCCAAAGCGAGGAGGTTCAGGTGGTGGCTCCTTTTGCTCCTCTTTGTCATCATCGGAGCTATCTCCTCCTTCCATCTGTACACCTGTGGTTTCCTCATACAAGGGAGGCTTGGAGTCATCCTAGTCAAGTCAATTTAAGTTAGGTCAAGCTTTATATACTGTAGCTCAAAATAAGAAATCACAAATTTGCCACAATGACACCCTCTAGCCTTAGACTCTCAGTTCTAAAAAAGGCATACCCCCCCCAAAAAACCCTTTAATAGGAAAAAGGAAGAGCAAAGGAGCTATCCCTCTTCCAGGAATAGAAACATTGATATTTTCATTAGTTTTAAACTGAATCAAGGTCTAAACTTCACTTTAAAAAATTCCTTGTGAAATTAGCTCAAATGTGCCTTGTGTTTTTGCTCAGATACTGAGACAATCAACACAGTGCACACAGGAATTAAAAGTGATGCAAATCATTTACACATATACAGAGTTCGTACATTTGAATTACTTCATGAGGATTCCTCACCTCAGGGTTGGCATGCAGCTGGTACAGTGATGGCCTGAAGCGCCTCCGTCGGCCCCACACCTCTGTATTGGCGTAGAAGTCATAGTGTGGTGGGGCATCCAGAGTCTCGTAACCGGTTAGGGCATCCGATCCACGGGATGCTACGCTGCCCCTGTCCCCATAGCACTGATAAAAATCAGACTCATTAAATCCTCCAGGTGTTGCCTTCCCATTGATTACTGATTGAGGAAGTCCAGTTCTGTATGCAGCTAGATGAACACCTTTGTCGGCTACTGGTAACTCCATTCAGAATGGCAGAATGGTCTTTTCTGTATTTAAGTGGATTTAAACCTCAAAGACAGCTGCATCAGTCAGTTTTTGATGCAGTCTTTGTCCAAAATCTTTTTCTTCAACCGCTTATTTACTCCTACACAAGTCAGTCAGTCAGATGGCGTCATCCTGTAGTTTAAGGTAAATGAAGGAGGCTTTATTGTGAGGGTTGGTTTTATATTTGACCTTAACCAAGCAGGAAGAGCTCCAGGCCATGTAAGGGTGGTTCACTGAACAGTCAAACAAGACTCCTCATTAAAGGAACTATTAAGTCTGACATGGACAATTACACATTGCAGGGTCAACCAAAATCAGTTTTGGGCTGTGCTGGCCCAGGAAATAAAGAATTATTTATAAAATGTTGTGAAATGTCCTTCTGAAGATTCAATGCTTTCTATTTCAAGAATGTAAATTCAATACTTCTGAATTAAACAAAATTGCAGAGTAGTATCATAGTATCATAGTCTAAGTATTGTTACCTTAAATTTGTTATCAACCTCCACTTCTTACATGTTTGTCATTTGTTGTTTAGTTCTATTGAGTTTGGATCAGTGAGCACGAAGGTGTGTTTTGTTTCTGGTACTTTTGTTACAAAATCACAATTATTAATGATTAATCTCTTGAAGCGACCTTTAGTTAGAATGTAAGTTGTAAACAGCATCATTAAACACAGAAACTAACCTTTGAGGAGACCTTAACAGAGACAACACAAGGTCATCAGTGTCTGAATGTTAAAGAAATATGTTAGAAGTTGAGCTGAAATTAAATTTTATCTTTATATTAGCGAGAGGTGGGGTACACCCTGGATAGGTCACTAGTCAATCACAGGGCTAACATGTACTGTATAGAGACAGACAACCATTCACATCTACAGGCAATTTAGAGTCACCAATTAACCAATTAACTTGTTTTTGGTCTGTGGGAGAATGCTGGAGTACCCAAAGAAAACCCACCCTGCATGGTGGTGCAGTGGTTAGCATGGTTGCCTCACAGCAAAATTGACCACTCAAATGATCCAAACTGAAGCCACAGAAAATAAATGATCTAAGAGCCCAATATGATCTACCCACTTTAGAATATACATTTTTTCAAAAGCTCTCAAAAGCTTATGTGTTTTATCTTTAAATGTAACCCTCATTATTCTTGAAATGAGAAAATATTCACTTACAATACTTAACATCTGTGTATAATAGAATGTTAGTTTCTTTCATGTTCTTTGTATATATACTCGTTCACACCTCACATCAACTGTGTTCATTTTTCTATGTGTTGAAGCAGCAAAGCCAGCAGAGGCCAAGCAATCAGCCCATTCCAAACAGGCATGTTTTGAACGGGCACTGCACTAATTCATTACAAAGTGAGAAAGTTCTGTTACTTTGTGCACTTTAGTTGAGGAAAGCAGGAAAAACAATTTTTACTCTCAAGTGTAAATAGTTTATTACTCTCAGAATTTATAATCATGGAATACTCAGATGGTCTTCTCTCTGATCAAAATTAAAACAATGTTGAGAAATAAAGATTTGAGTCTTACTGTGGCTGTTAGCAGTATAGCAAAAACTGGCATGAGGGGTAAGCTGAGAGTTTCTGGTTGGTACAAGACAAAGTTTTGAGTAACTGTAATTTGGAAGTTAACAGAAATAAAAACTCAAAACCTCAAAGCCTAAACTTAAGAACTACGTTAAATTGCCTAACCCAAACTTTTATTGAAGTTTCTGGACCCCACCTCTGTATAATGTCAGACAAAATCAACACTGACTGCAGGATCTGCTGATGACTCATCAGGTGTGAGTGATCATAAAAGTAACGATGGGTGGGAATCATTGCTAGGCTAACTAGTTTCCTCTTTTCGAGTGGAAGCTAGTTAGATCAGAATTGAGTTTACTGAATTAAAAAAATTCAGTGGTGATTAAATTTCACATTTAGGGATTCAGTTGTATATATGATTAAAATCTTTATTGCCTTTATTTGATTCCGTAGGAAAACAATCCCAAAGGCTTGAAGCCTAGACACTGTTTCCACATACATGTTGAAAAGTGGAAAAATGGAAAAATATTCATAATAGCTGTTGTTTTTTATGCTATTAGTCTCATGTTGTATCAATTCTGTGATTGGTGGTTTTATGATGTGTGCTACTGGTGTTATGGTTGTGTCCTTGTTGCCCATGTTGTTGCTCTGTGCTATTTCTTAATTTATAGTGGAATTGTGGTGTGGAGTCTTGATCTTGATCTTGACTTCTAGGCAAATTAAACAACTACCACGCTAACACCACATATATTTTGTAAATAGACCAACACCAGCCTAATATGTAAGCCCAGTCTATCACATAAGCAGATACATAGCCTACTGTATATCACACTAATAGTATAGAAGAATAGTGTATTTTAAATCAAGTGAGGCTACAGTCTCAAGGGTCTTCACAACACTTGCATCATTAAACAGTCAGTATATTTGATGTTCACAAACTTTGACCAGCCAACTGCAATTGTACAGTACAGTTATACAGTGTCCTTGACAACATGAAAGCTGTAACTTCTATTGAAAAGTGAAGGCTGATTACTCTGAACTGCTTCTTCAGTTTTCAGACATTGTTAAATGATTAAACTGGTCTATGACCGCTGCAGCTGTGTGAGTCCTTGAGCTTGAGATTTAAGAACTGAATATCAAGTAGCGTGAAAACATCTTCCTTTGACCAGAAATCAAACCCAGACCAGAAATAGGACAGAGAACATGTTATCCTTTAACAGCTGCTCTCATGTTTTCCTTAGTTCTCTGTTATAGCGATTCTCTGAGTTGTAAGCTATTACGGTTTATGCAAATCCATCTAGGATCACTGCTGTGTCCCGGACCTTTCATGTTCAGCTAAAATGTAATAATGGTGATGGCTAACGCTTTGCTTAAAGCAATACAAGCTGCTCAATTGCCCAAGACCTCAGTTTACATAGTCGTTTACAACAATGCTTAACTAACACACACACACACACAGTGTCCTACAAAATGTACAAAATAGAATGTACAGGGACAGGCCAAGGTCACTGCAAGAGTAATGCTACTCTTTTCAGTGAGTTATTTATTTTTTAAAAAGTGCCCCAAACATACTATATTTGTAGATGCAACCATTATTATGAATGTAATGTAAGGCTGCAGTGAGTAATGAGTAGTGAATTACCTAAAACAATTGCTATGCCTATACAGATGGGTGACAAATTAAGGGAAAATCTAACACAAAGTCTCTTAGTAAGGTGTTGAGCCACCATCAACCTCCACTTGGGTTAAGACTTGGTAAATGTGAAGGCCATAGCAGATGACTCACATCATTTTCATCAAGTCATTCAGTGAGCCCCTGTGTCCTGTGTGGCGATGTCTGTATTCAAAATATATCTCCACACATTATTTATGGTTTTATCTTAAAACCTGCATTAATTGATTTTTGGTCCCTTTGGGACAACAGTGTAACTGCAACGTTGACATGCCATATTAACTTTAGCTGCTAAATGCTTAAGAAACCTTTACGCACATTCTGGGCTAACCAGTCTTTACAGCTGTTAGACGCCTTAAAGCACCGTAAAGTATTTAAAGGAATAGCCTGACATTTGGGTAAATACACTTATTAGTGTAATATAGTAAAATGAGAAGATCTTAAACCATTCTCATATCTATACTGTAAATATAAGGCTACAGCCAGCAGCCTGTTAGCTTAGTTCTGTCCAAAGGTAACAAAAATCGACCTAGCGCCTCTAAAGCTCACTAATTAACATGTAATATCTCATATGTTGACAAGAGACCAGTTCAGGAAGTTGCTGTGCCCGGCCATGACATATCTCAGCACAAAAATTCCCTGTCAAACCACAAACTGTGATTTTTACACATGTGTTTTTGTACAGATTAAACCGAGGTAACCAGCCAAGATAGCTGATTCCCCCTGTGTCCAGTCTTTGTTCTAAGCTAAGCATACCATCTCCTCCAGGACACCATGCAGGCTCATCCGTGGGTCAGGGCTGGAGGGCAGCAGAGTTCTTAATGAGTCTTCTTTTCACTGGCTCCTCGAGGACCCTCAATCCCCTCTGCTGCTCTCACAATCTTCATTCTCTGTTGAATCTAAAGAGGTGGAGAGAGATAGAAAAATGAGGGATCAGGTCAGTCAGAGCCCAGCTGAGGTTCTGAGTCCTTTACATTGAGGAAGGACATGATCTCTTTGGTCAGCCCCAGGAGCCATTTGTAAGATCTCTGCAGGGCATTTTACAGGAACTGGCAAGCTAGTATGGATGCAAGTACCTCAAAACTGTGTTTAAGAGCAGTACTTAACCAACTGTTAGTTGGGTTTGAGAAGATTCAGGCATGCTCAAATGTGAATTTATTCTCTACTTGGGGTTGTTTGGGTCAAGAAATGTACACATGCTGCCCTGTTTGACTGTGTTTGTGGAACATCTTAATGTAAGTCTGTTTCAGGCTTTCAAAACTTGAGTGTCAACTTTGTATATAATACATACATGTTGTTACAAATTCAAACCTGGAAAACCAACAATAATTAAGTAAGGATCATTTAAATTGATTAATTTCTTCAATTGAAAAGGCAAAAAGGCTTACTCTGAATGATTCACAGAATAGTTGGTTTTCTAGGTATCAGCTACAGTTCAACTACACATGATCAGGGTTGAAGATTCTGCAAGTTTTCAGTCCAAACACAAAGCTTAGAAGCTCAATTCCCCAACAGAACTCAATTGTTTTACTGTATGATTTCAATGAAAATCTGTCGACCACTGATCAACACAGTCACAGAGCAGGGCTGCAACAGATGTTTTCAACCTAATGCTGTTGAACAAATGATGGAAATCATCAGTCCTTCCACATTGGCATAAATGATACATTAGTAAAGAAAAAAGAACAATTAATTCACTGTTCTGTAGCCCAGTGCCTGGCATCACCAAAGAGAGGGAGTTTCACAGCATACCAGTATATATCACATTCACAAACGAATATGTACTATTCACACAATATTTCTAAACAAAAAAAGCACATTATCAGTATCTACTATATGCAATGCAATTGTTACTACATGTATTCATTTACTGTCCACCCCCATCTATATTAATCAAAAGTCCTATGAAATGTAATTACTACTGTATGCATTTCTTCTCAAAACAGAACATCAGAAAGAGACATTAAACATTGGGATCTTAAGTGTAAATTAAAGGACTTTTAGGCAGTTTGATTTGATTGGATGGGCAGAAAGAAAGATTTTTATCAAATTTGTGATGACTCTACTGGTTGGACTTTTTGATGTCACCTCTGAGGATACACTGTTTCCCAGGACGGAGCAATTTTCCAGGAAGTTCAACTGCCCATTTTATGGGATCTTTTTGTGTACCTTAAAGGTGCAGTGTGTAGGATTTAGTGGCATCTAGCGGTGAGGTTGCAGATTGCAAGAAACTAAAGCCAAGTCTGTTCATCCAGTTCCAGTTCATCCAAGATAAAGAAGGAAAAAATATTATTATCCCTATTGGCACAACTTCCAATTGTGGAGGTTTAAGATGTCCCGTACTGGCTCTTGCCTCCACCACAATACAATGGAAGTGCATGGAAGACTGTTTTTCATGCTTAACCAAGTTAAGCATTGTAAACAGAGTTGTCCTTGCATTTATTGTTTCAGCTGATGTAGGTCTGTTTCCCCTGGTGCATACATCCACTCATTTTATTTCACGAATATTGATTTCATGCTCATTTTCAATTATGAGTTGAGTAATAACACATGATGATCACATTGTATATGACAGCTTTTTCCATCTTGAAACACTAAGCTTTTTAACAGACTAGTGAATGCCAACTACACAAGTCAAGTGGTTATTAAAGAAATCTGTAAGAAGAATAATCTGTAGAAATTTTAGTCTTTAGGTGCAATATGCTACAATGACAGTTACTCATATAACACCACCCTCCACAAAACTCTGAGGTACTGATTAACAAATATCGAAACCATAACAGCTGTTTTGTATTGGAGATATAATTTTTAAAAATCAGAAAAGAATCAGCTGTTCTTCAAGGAACTCTGCACAGATACCAGGACCTGAGAAGGTGCGCAATAGTGTGGCACCAAATTGACTTCATGTTTCCTGTCAATATCCATCAAAAAGAAAATAAGCAGCCAGACTTTTACATAACCAGACTCGTTATGTACAGTTAGTTCACAGAAGTGACATTGCCGAAGGTAACCTCAACAAACAAGAAATGACACCAATCCAACCGACATGTAGTTGAATCCTTTGAAGTGATCACACCTCTCTCATGAGACCGCCTCTAACAGCAGGCAGCCTTTGATCAGTGATTCTTTTGAACATGCACCCTCACTGTTTGCAAGATGCTGCCAAGTTATGCTGCACACAGTGGCATGACTGTAATCCTTTGTGTATCAAGAGCAAGTTTTGACAGATGCCACTTTATTTAATTCAAATGAAATAAATTTATTCATTATTTGATACATGGATGCTGATAAAATCTAAGGATTTTACCCAGGCATGACTGAAGCTTGAGATACTGTTTGTGATGTAATGGAAAAGACATTTGTTTCAGGGCTGTACAAAGTAAATGTAGAGTGTTAAAAGTCTTGAATAGTTCAACATTTTGGGAAATACACTATTCACTTTCTTGCACAGAGTTAGATGAGGAGATTGATACCACTTTTGTGTCAGTACATTAAATATGAAACTAAGCCAGGAGATGTTTAGCTCAGCATAAAGAGTGGAAGCAGAGAGAAACAGCTAGCCTGGGGCCTGTTTCAATGTGCAAGCAATGTGCAAACACCGCTTACACACAGATCGCAAATGGCACTAGTGCCCCCTTTCACAAATGTTTGTCACTCACAAATTGCTGATGAATTTGTGTGTCCCACAATCCTCTTGCATGCTCATGTATGGGTTTCTAAGTACAATGTTTCTTTTGATTACTTAAACATGTCAAATTTTACATGAGAAGAAATTGTATCATGCTGCAAGCTTGCATATTGCAAATTTGGTGAAATGGGCACAAGGCTCTGTCTGGAATACAAAAATTTGCCTTCACCTCTTAAATTCAATTTTTTATTTATAGATATAGATAAAATCAAAGAGTAAAACCGAAGAGCAAAAGTTGACAGGTGATTTGCCCAGAGGTTACAGTCTCGATTAGGCACAATGACTTCTTGACATCACTTTGAGTTTGCCAGACAACCAGTGGCGACTCCAAGAAGTTACCGCACCCAGCCAAGAAGTAGTCTCTCACATAAAAATGATTTTTGTGCAGATGAAAACAAGATATGACATGTTAAATCAGTGAACTTTAGAGAGGAGGCAGCTTTTTTTCCCTTTTGAACCAGCCAGGCCAGCTTTCCCCCTGCTTCAGCTCTTAATGCTATGCTAACCCTATCACCTGCTGGTTTAAGCCTAGTATTTAGTGCAATGACATGGGCATGGTATCTATCTTCTCAGATCTTCAAAGTGTATTGCCCAAAATTTTGAAAAATCTCTTTAAACAACCTGACAGATGTAGAGCAAAGATTTAAAGAATCAAGAAAGGATAGAGCTTGGACACTTTAATGGAAACAGGTGTGCTGTAGATTAACCTCCATGTACTGCTCCAGAACAGACTGTATGCCTATGAAGAGAAAAAAAAGTTTCACATTAAATGAGTTCAGCACCATGTGATGGTACTCTATCACTGTACCCAAGTAAGCCAGAGTGGTGAGTGTATTAAATATCTACACATTAAACATTAAAGTAGGTCTGAAGAGTATAATAACCCACCTTTGCTTCATTTCCCTGAGACAGTCTGCTTTTCCCAGAGGGTATCAACAGTTGCTGTGCATGGAGACATCATTTCATTCTTTTACCCCACTGACTTCATAGATACTCAAGAGCTTGGCTTGTACCCACAGTAATGCACATCCTGGGTCATCAATAGTCTTGGGCTAACACTAAGCTTGTATCCCTATCTGTGCTCTCCACTGATAGTCATCTGCTTTGACCAGAAGATTGGTTTCCTTACTGTCTTGTAACCAGGCAGGAAAGACTGAAGTGGTTTTCCATCATTTTGCAGTGTGCTGGTTATTATAAAAGAGAAGAAGACAAATCCTTGGATGAACCTGGGCCTCTTCATTGGCAGGTTTTCCCCATCAGAACAAATTGACCGTTGCTGAGGAGGTCCCATTAGGTTAAATGCTGATGGGTGGATTGCACTGCTAAATCAGTGGGATGAACTACAGAGAATGTGGGTTTACTACAGTTGTACCCTGTTGAGATTTGGAGGGATGATTTCACAGATGCCACCTGGAACAGCAATGTAGTTCAATTGTGGTTTCTATATTTTGAAATCAGGTACAGATGAAAATGGACAACTGAGGTCAATTCAAAGAACTAGTCTTAACACTGTTTGAGTGTAACAGATAGCATTAGGTCCATGTGTACCAGTTGCACAGCAGGAGTGTGCTCAGTGTGAGCCTGACTTCCCAAAAGGTTTTCCGTGTTGTGTCACTTGACCTGAAGATGTACTGTCAAAAGAATTTTGACTAATGATTGAGGCCATATATATTAGGGTAATGTATTCTATTGACAGAGGCAGGATAGTTGGCCAGCACACTCTGGTCACTTGTAGGTTGCATTTGACCAA
This sequence comes from Thunnus thynnus, assembly GCF_963924715.1. NCBI lineage: Eukaryota > Metazoa > Chordata > Actinopteri > Scombriformes > Scombridae > Thunnus > Thunnus thynnus. The sequence goes on along the minus strand of NC_089521.1, from coordinate 7,285,083 downwards.
TGGGATATTGTCCATAACTAGGACCAAATGTATGTGACACAAATTGGGTGGTTGATTCTGTCACTTGTTGTTGGTCAAAGTTTGTTGGAACAAAGACAGCATTTGGTTGTTGAGGATTAGATGCATGTTGCTCTCCTACACAGTCCTTACTGGGAGTTTCAAAAGGTATGTCATGTCTCTCAGTGCCTGTCTGTTCATGTTCAAATCCAGTGATTTGATGTTGGCTCAATGAAATGAGAGACTGAGGTTCCATAGACAAGGGACTGGGATTTCTAACAGGTGGTGCTGCTATGTTCTGTCTAGTCCATTTACCAGAGTAAGGATCATAGTGTGTTGGAGTAGCAAAGTAGTTTTTCTGTCCATCAGCTCCATCTGTTTTGTCTTCCATATTAATCAAAAGTTTTGTGTAATTGGGTTTTCTATCATGTTGCCATCTGCCAGTCGACTGGCCAGGAAGTCTTACTTGGGTTTGATACTCAGTCGACAGGTCCTGGAAATTCGATGAATGGTTAAAAGCAGTCAGATGATCAGGCAACAGAGTTTGTCCACTCTGACTCTTGCTGTACTGATAAGGAGATGAGGAAGAGAAGTCCATTTGCCCTATCACCACATTACCTTTTCTATCATAATTAGTGGTGATGGCAACTTCCCTGTTGGGATAACCAAATGATGGAAGTTCAAATTGTGATAAAGGAATAGTGGGAGATTCAGGGTGTGATACGGTCTCTTCATTCTGTCCATACCCAAAGGATGGCTTAAATTGGCCATAGCTATACTGTTCAGAAGCAAAGGTAAATTGGGAACCAGTTGGCTGCCCAGTTTGACCTTGACCGTAGTTGTTGCCATTGAGTTTAAGCTGACCACCGCTGTAATGTCCACTTGGAGCTCTTTCATATTGGGATGGAGACAATGAAGGGTTTACTTGGCCATTGTAGTAACCGCTGTGAACATTTTCAGATTGTAGAGGATAGTTTGGGGATGGCTGAGATGAAGCTGGGTGGTTTGTTAAATCTGGCTTTGGAAATACCTGACTCTGTTCTGTGGGGATTTCATCCTGGCTGCTTTGCTCAGTAGGAGTTGCATGCTGGCTCACATGCACAGTGGAAAAGGTAGTCAGCTTTTTAGACTGGTGTTCCCTTTCTTGCTGTACAGTACCAGAATTGAAAAATCCATTTTGGGCTGAACTTGATTGCAATGTTGCTGGCTCCATGTTACTGGTCTGAACAAAACCAACACTTCCTTGTCTTTGGAGATTTTCAGAATAACCAACATTACTGCTGGCAGGTTTTGTAGATGGAGTAGGAGATGGAATAGGAAATGAAAAGCTGAGTTGAAAACTTGGCTTGGAGACGTCATGGGCATTTTTTCCACCATTTGGGTTATCTGTGGAACCTTTGTCTGAAAACCCATCTGAACCAGAAGGGCTGTTGAAACTGCTCTGGATCTGAACACTGCTTGGCCTGTACAATTGTGAATAGCTTGCATCATCACTCCCACCACTGTTCAAAGCAGAGCCTTTATTGATTGAACTAGTGTCTTTGTTTTGGTGCGGGAAGTTGGCAAAAGGAACCTTTAGACTGAATTCAAAGCTTCTAGGCTTGGACTGCAGGTAGTTTCTCTGAGGTGGGGGCTGGGATGGGGACATTTCCTGTGTCCATTCAGTGGCAACATCAGGCTGTGTTAGATATGGGCTCTGAGTTTGGTGATACAGACCAGGTTGATTTTGTATCTGGGCACGGCTATGGGCACTTAAAGAACTTTCCTGGGGCTTTTGCCTGGTTATGATCTGAACCTGACCATGGGCGTTGGATTGTAGGTTTCTGTGGGGCTGCCTCAGAGCCTGGATGTACTGGAGAGGGCGACGGATCCCATAGCCATATCCCTCTTGCGGTGTCTCCCTTACAATCTGCCATGCTTCAGGATACATGGAACTTCTGGCTATGAGAGAACATAGTTTACATGTCAAAAATATTGTATGATGTGAAATTGATCGGGGGATAATTGATTAATTTAACCAATGCAGTTATGCTCCTGTTTTGCAAAGAACAATTTATGTCTTTAAAAAAAAAAAGTATAACATAGTATATAAACAAGTTATATGCAAAATATTCATATTCATTAAACTTAAAATAAGAACACAAATGGAATGAAGTATCTAAACCTGCAGTAGCTGATTTTTCACCACTTGGAGGCAGTACAAACAAGCAGGGGCATTTGGTCCATTAAGGGCGCTGGGGCACCACCCCTAATGCAATTCCAATATCGAAATACATATTTTAATGAAAAATTGTTGTGTATGTGTGTAAATTTCAGTTGTTACTCTCACATAAGTCATACATAAATTACAGAAAAGTGCAATGCTTAATGAAAATCACTGCCTACAATCTTTGTGTGCCAAAGGGCGTACTTTTCTGCCCGATGGTGGTATATGTGTGTAATATGTTTGGCTTTTCCTGGTGGCCCCTGACTGGTTGAAACCACATGCTGAAAATACCTGAATCTGGGGTGGAAAATTGTAGGCCCAAGAAATGTTGCCAGATTTGGCAATTTTCCGCCCAATTGTTGTTTCCTTTTTAGATTAAATTTACCCCCTGAAGGCAGGCAAAATGTTTATTGATTCTTGTAATACTGAGGTGATAATTGTAAAGTTGCTAAGTGGCCACCAAAAGATACTTTTTTAAAACTTTTAAAAACTGCTAGCCTAGCCACTAGACACCAGCAGCTTGCTCTCTTCTACATTGCACAGAGCATGCTCACGGCCAAAATACAGAGCTACCTAGGGTCATAGCCCCATCTAGTGGAAAAGTCACACCATGCCGCTGAAAACAAGCTGTCAACACAGCATTGACTATCACCTTTTAACTTTGTATGGCAAACTTGTTAAACAGTTGCTTTTTTACTCATCCAGCAAATACAGACAACACACATACTCATTTGCAGTTGTGTTTCTGTCCACCTGATCAATGTAAGTGCAATATTCACTTTTGTTTAGCTGTGTTTTAGTCTCCAACTCGAGGAAAATATCTGTCTCGTTAGCTGCTGAATGCTCCATTATGTTCAGTAGGTAGCTGCTAACTGTGCGTGTTATCATTTGGTGCTGGGTTGGTAGTGTACAGTGAATTTATCAGTGCTTCATTACTGAAAACAGCTGCCTGCTGCAGCTGGAAATTGGGTTAATGAAAACAGTGAGGCTGAACCATAACTAATGTTGTGGGTTGTAAAACCAAAACTGAGTTGAAAGATGCTAAAAAAGTGTCTTAGAAAGGAGGAACTGCAAAATGGAGGGATATTTTTGTAAAGAAGATCTGTTTCATAAAACTAACTTAGAGTTGATGTGAGCAGACTAAGCCAAAAGTGGTTTATTTCATGACTTTGAAACACAGACGTGGGACATCAAGCACTGATCACACAATGGTATAATTATTCAGCTGTATAAGATGCAACATATTTAACTTTGAAGTATCAAAGGAAATTAAAGTTCTATCAGTTTGGTTTACTTGTTTGTACAAGTAAAATCACAACCTCCACATGTTAAAAATACTGTTCAAATACCTTCAGATTGACCTCATATTTTGTTTATTGGCTTTATTCTAAATTGCAGTGCATTTAAAAACATGCCAGCTGGAATGAGAGTGTGCATATACATAACACTGACAAATATGAGCTTTGATTATTAAATTCACACAAGTGCAACCCATGGAAAAATGTTATTTGTTGAATGTGAACAGCAAACTGACTTATGGTCACAGTGCGGTAGTAAAGAGAATATTGGATTTAACTCCGTTTCAGTCTGGTTGATTGATTGTGACATTGGTTCAGCCTGAGGAGAAGCTAAGCATGAAAACTACCTTGACCTGAAGGTTAGTCTTGAGGTGTAGGTTTCCATGGTAACCTAGGCGACACTTATTTAAACCTCCTTTATGAACATAATTTCCTGAGAATAAGGCTGGTTCAACTGGAAATCTTTCATTTCATTGAATCTAGTTGGGAGATTTTTTTTTTTTTAAAGTCCTTGCATTGTAAATTAGTTCTAAGGTGCTTTCACTACCATTTCCTATTTTCTAAAAGCATGTAGAATATTTAATTGGAGATTATTGTAGACCTACTTGGACACAGGCTTACGCCAACTTGAAATGGCGCATGGCATGAGACTCCCTGCTTGTTATGGAGTATTTCACTCACTGTTAATACGCTTTGTTATAAGGCTGGCTGAGTGGACCAAGAATCAGCAACTGTTCAAAATCAGTAATATGGGAGAAGGGTTGCAACTAACAATTATTTTCATTAATGATTAACCTGCAATTTTTTTACTCAATTAATTGTTTGGTCTATAAAATGTCAGAAAATAATGAAAAATGACAATTTGCCAGAATCAAAAGGTGATGTTTTGTCTGACCAACAGTTCAAACCACCCAAATATTTAGTTCACTTTTGTGTATGACAAAGAGTCATTTTTAGCATTTTTGCTTTACAAAAACACTAAAACAATCAATTATCAAAATAGTGGCATGTTAGTTTTCTGTAGATCAACTAATCATTGCAGCTCAATGTGTGAGTCAGACATACCTCTTGGAAAAGCTGAAGAGTAGTTCACCTCACTCAAGAAGCAGATCAGTAATATACTGTGCAGAAATTGCAAATACAACATCTAATATCAAACATTTATTAAAAACAAATATTTACATTAAAAGTGACTTAAAACTTAAGGCATCTCATAAAAACTGATTCGATTGTGTTACCTTGTAATTTGGAACCCAGTAGCCATGACTGCTGCTGCAGCACTCACTCACTGTCTATCCTGACAAATCATCCAGTTACTGGAGCTGAGCTGGACTGAGCATGTGGAGCTGCCCTGTCAGACCTGGATCCACAAGAGCCAAACTCTCAGAGGCAGATGCTCTCTAAAATCTACAAGTAAACACACATGTTGGACTTGCAAAACAGATTTAAGCTTCAGAAGGACTCACGTGTGTGTGATATGCTGTTGTACAACTTATAAAAAAGCCAACAAGTTTGTTTTCAGTTTGTCTTTCCAACTCCCAGGAAGCTGTCAGGTGTTATCAATCTTGCATTCTTAATGAGCAGTTGAGCTGAGGCAGCCAGAAACACTGCACATACACACAAACACACACACACACACACACACTGCATCACACAGGTGTGATCACTTGATGTGATTGCCCTGGCCGAGAGTGCTTATCTATCCCCTGGAGAGGATGTGATCAGTGTGAATAAATGTAATTCCAGGAATTGAATGTTCCAGTGAAGTGCTGCATTATAATGGACATTTTTCTGTTCAACTGCCTCATCTTAAATTGGAGCCCCCTTACTTATGCATGTTGTTAAAATTAAGATTGTGAGCACGTTCAGTTTTTCATAGAAAATTCAGTGAAAACAGAAATGCTGTTGAGCTGCACAGCACATGCACTACTTATCTCAAACAGCTTCTCAAACACTGCATCTAACTTCTGTCCAAAAATTTCTGCCACAGCAGATCCACACTGTCACTCCTATACAAAGATCTATACAAAATACTGTAGGCTGCAACATAAAATAATATAAGACAGGTTCTATTTTCCCCTGGCAGAGCTATTCTGTTGTTAAAAAAAATTAAATTGCTTTACTATAGGCTTATAGCAGCCAAAGTATGTACTGTGCAGCTGTAACAATAAAACAGATAATTGAAATAAACCAACAAAAACTGTTAATACACTTAAAGCAGAGGACACAGGCTTGTATGGTCACTTTCATTCTCTTCAAATTGCATTTGACAGTGACATGTTCATATGCTCAGGGTACTTGGTGTTTTAAGAGAAAATAATGATGAAGCATTAGGAAGCCACACAGCAGCCCTCATAGCTGGCGGCCATGCCTTCAGATGTTATAAAACTACATTTGCATGCACACTAGTCTAACAGGCAGTGTTTGGTACACCAGTCACATCAAGACGAGTCAGTGGAGCATTAAAGATTGAACCTCGGCCTTGGTCATGCTTTCATCCACGATGAGCTGGGCACCAACCGTTCCACCCTAACGATGATGGATCTCCTCAAGGTGTTCACTTTTTTTTTGTTTATTTTCGCTTATTTATTTACTTGTCTGTTTATTTATTCCCAAGGGTGTGAGGTGGTAGTGGCAGTGGGGTGGGGGGCAACTTTTTGCTTGATGTATCGTCTGAGGAGCTGCAGGTGAAAACTAAAGGACAGTCTCCTCTGGATAATAAAGATGACATATAGAGGCACTGCAGAAATGCATTTTGATAGACTTCACTACTTCCCTCCCATCAGACCCTATTCTTTCTTCTGCACACTAGTCACGCTGTGTTTCATAAAGGTATTGAGAAAGTGAAAGTAGCCAAGATATGGAGGCCCATTTCTGCCAGGAAAAGAAAAAAAAATGGTGAAAAGCTGTGCATGATAAAAATATAATTCTTATTGTAACACAGAAGTCAAAATTCTGACTAACTCAAAGTTATGGGATAGTAAGTCAAAAAATTTAATTGACTAAATGAACATTATGAGATATTAGGTCAAAAATAATTATGAGATAGTAAGTCAAGGTGTGACTTACCAGGTGTAACTAGATCTTACTAGGTCTAAACTTTGACTTAGTAAGTCAGATCTTGACATACAAATTTAACATTTTGATTTACAAAGTCAAAAAAGGAGATAATAAGTAGGGATGTACAGAGAGCCCAGTATTTGTATTTGTATCTGTATTTGTTGAGGCAGTGGCAAAGTGGAAAGAGGCTTAAAAATCCTGTTTTTGTATTTATTATGCTTTTAATTTTAGAAAATTAAAGTGTTACAATAAGTGTTCATGAATAAACTACCTTACAAAGGAGGTCCCCACACCAGGTCTCGAACTGGAGTCTCCCAGATCATAGATGACTGCGCTGACTACTGAGCTAAAACTTTATTCATCACCTCATTGCAGGCAGACCTCTACCTATTTATTGGGGCTGAAAAATGAAGCAATGTAGAAGTGCCAAAAACTGCAGTTTCTTGAATGGCCACTTGAGGCTGGCTCCAAAAGCGAGTCATTCCCCATTGACCCCTATGTTAAAATGTCCAACTTTACAGCAGAAATAAACATGTTTACAGCCAAAAAACAGTTTTGGTCTCTATAGCTTATTTCCCCTTTCATGACAACTGTACAGGAGGTGAAGTTTTTTGTAACTCACCCTTTTAGCCATAAAGTTATGCATAATGAAGGACTAGCAGCTAAGTGGCTTGTTTCCACCATTCGGCCCGCCTCTCTGCCCATTTTTGATTGGCTGGGAGTTAGGCAGCATCACGCACTGCCAGGATGGCAACAACTGGAGCGGCTCATGTTGAGCTTCAAAACCGCTCTTCAAAAACCAACAGGTGACGTCATGGTAACTACGTCCATATTTTTATACAGTCTATGTATTTGACATGTTTTTTTTTTCTTCCCAAAAACAAATAATTTTTAAAATATTTGTGTGAAACAAATATTCATATAAAGCCTACTATTTGTGCTTTGCTGAATAATGTATTTGTATTCGGGCACACTCCTAATAATGAGGCACCATTTTCACTTACTGGGCTCTCTTACTCTCTCTTACTGGGAGTTTGACCTTGAACTGAATGATGGAGTTAATGCCAGAAAGACAGACTAAAGATCAATGAGTGACACTTATAGGCATCTGTCATCCTCAATAGCTAATTGCCTATAATGATGACCTTTCCTCGTCACTGTGGGCCTTTTCCAAAGTAGCCCCTACACCCTCTCCCTACCCACTTTCACTCCATTTGCACATTCATGTGAAGGGTCTGCCATATTAAGTGCCATCCCAAACCAATGAGCGGGGGGTGGAAGAGGGTTATAAAACCCTCCAACAGCAGGCCTGCATCGATGCTGACTTATTGAGCTCGTGCAACATCTATTATGTTCGTCATGGAGGACACTCTGTACAAATGTATTTATTAGTCCTGTGTACAAGAGATGATGTTTCTGACCTAAACATTTACTTCACTATCCTCTCTGACATATTGATTAACAGGTTCATTATCAATGTTTTGGGTACCGATATGAAAATACTGTGATGTTTTAATACATACATGACTGATTTGGACAGGAACTTCTGTAAGTAAAACGAAAATGAATAAATTAGAAAAAAGTTTGACAGTCCCTTTGTCTATCCTTTCTATCTCCAGAGACAAAGATGTTCACAACCTCTGGTTGTTATATCCCAGTTAGTGGCATGAGCTAACTATACTTCTGAATACAGACTTGTAAAGGAAAATGTAAACACATTTATTGTTTTGGGGGGAAACAATCATTAATGTTTGTATGCAAGTACATACCACAGATATTTGATGTGAACAGTGAAGCTAGAATGAAACCTTTTTTGAAATGCAGCAGAACAGGTGGTTTTTAAAAATCAATCTTTTCAATACCATCTGAAAAATGGCTCATCTCTACTTGTACAAAAGGATCACTATGCAAGGAGTGTAGTGATGTGGTCTATACCCAAGAAATTAATTTTCGTATTTTTGATAATAAAAAGATTTTTTTTTAAAAAGAAGGTCCAGATCTCCTTCTCTCATCTTCAACAGCTGGTGGATGATGGCAATCATTGCTGCTCCCGACCATTGACTGCACATAAAGATTTATTATAAGTATATAAATATCTATATACAATCAATGATTTCAACAGATCCTGATTGGAAACCATGGTGACGAAAATTTATGACAGTTCCTGTTTCTGCCAGAGAGAGTGAAGTTCATCCTAAACCTTGCTGCTGTATTTATACCCATAATGAAGGGAACTTCATTCAGCAGTGAGTGTGACTACAAACAGAGTGCACTCCATGACGAAGTGGGAGTGGGGAGGGTCAGCTTTGGAAAAGGCTCTCTCTGTACTGCCATCTAACGGCAGCATGTATTTGTTCCATCTGCAGTCTCTAACTGGAGTGATGTCATGCATCAAGCAACAGTTATGCACAGTGGATCCACTCGTTGAATTTTGTGCAAACAGCAACTACATGTGCTTTCCAGTTTTCAGTTATTCTACACACTGTCTTCTGCAGTGTAAATCAACAGCCATATTGGAGACTGACACTTTGAAAACAGTTCACACAGTCCCATGAAAAATCATAGATCAATTAAAACTTTCACTCTCCAGGAGTGCCCCAGTAGCTGAATGGTTACTGTGCATGCCACATAACTGCAATGTCACTGGTTTGATTCCAGTCAGGAATCTTTACCATCTCTTGCCCCTTGTTTCCTATCTGCCATATCACTATCCAATAAAGGCAAAAATAATCTTAAAAAAAACAAACCTTCTCTCTCCGCCAATAAGAGTGTGCTATTTTAAAAATACTAATAATTTATTTGTGGATCATTACCAAGATCATTGTGGTTTTCAGCAATTTTTTGCATGGCATGCCCACTTAGACTATGGTGTATGATCATGTGTTCTTTCCTGTGTAGGCGCACACCTGTTGCACTGTTTACGAAAACAGAGCCTAGTATTTCATAATTTTAACTTAGCAGGTCTAAACATCTCAATATTTCTACTAAGGAAGTCATTATTTTGATTTACCATGTAGATATTATTTTATCATGCCTTTTCATATTTTTATAGGCAGAAATGGGCTTCCATATAATGATAATGGGTATGCGCTTGTGTAAAGAGCTTTAGAAATGGAGAGCTAACACCATGAATAACAGCTAACTATTCATTTTAAATGCTTCAGAGACAAAGTGAAGGTGTAAAGAAGATTATTTACACCTTTTAAAGCAGCGGCATTGTATGAGAGAAGGCCTTGCAGTCGAATCTAAAGCTCTTTTTGTTGTTAACTTTATCTCGTAATCAGTAATAGCTTAGTTTACTGATGCTCAACAGTCATTCATTTGGCCTTTGCTCTCCCTATATGTATTCCCCTCTCCTTCTCCTCCTGATTGATTCCTCTGTGCTTTGTGTCATCCTGGAGTGGATGAATGATGTTGTTTGTCTCTCTGACAACCAGTCAATACCTCATTTTGTTTCATTTTCAGGTACCTCTTGGTGTGCGTGTTTGTGTGTGTGAACATCTGCTTTTGTGTGTTTTCTGTTTATATTTGTTTACGTATCTCTGAGAAAGCCTTCATTGACCTGCTCGCTAATTGCTCCACTGATTAGGACCTCATCCTTGATTTAAACAGTCCTGTTTGCTTTGTGTTTTTGTGTGCTTGTATGTGCGCTTGAGTACTTGTGCCTTTATGTATGTGCAGAGTCACGAGCAGCACAGCGAGAGGGACTGAGTGGGTGTTACGCTGGAATAATGATGACAAAGAGCCACCTGTCAGAGCTCAGGCTCTTTCAGAATGTCATTTCACGCTGAATGGGTAATCAGGTCGGCGGTGTGTGAATTGGATGGCTACAGAATTAAGGGCTTCTCAAACTTTTTAATGTCAAGTATCCTTTTGTAGAAGCAGGGAAGGCAGGAAAACTCACATGGGGGAAAATAATATGGTATGGAACACCTGTCTGAGAAAGACAGACTTTAGACTTATTAGATTTAGTGCATCACAAAGAGGTGTGTGTTGTAGAATAATGAGGTGGAAACAACAGGCAGACCAGAAGTCTATTCTTTGCTGATAAATTATGGGGCTGCTGTCTGGTGACTGATGTGGTGCTATCTATCCAGAGCTAATTTCTTCATGAATTTAATGTGAAAAGAAAACTTTTAGTTGGCCAAGTAACTGAATATTTTCATGGTACTCCCAGTTGAAATTGATAAAATGGCAACCAAACAGCGAGGGCTGAGGGGGAGTTCAACATTTTGTGTGTTAAGAGCAGAGCTGGAGAAAAGCATGTTTAGCCTAGCCTAGCATTAAGTCTGGAAGCAGCTAGCCTGGCTCCATCCTAAATTCAAAATATGACATGCCCACACCTCCAAAACTCACTTATTAACACAGTGTATCTTGTTTGTTTACCCTGTACCTTAGCATAAATATAAAAATAAAAATTTGGGATTTTTGGCATTACATGTTGACCAATAGTGTAAGTTATCAGTGTCAGTACAGGCACCAAACCTCACTGCAATGACAAGACTTCAGCAACACTTTTCTAACTGTTGTTCACAAAGAAATAGTTATAGTACATAACTCTCCCTTGAGCCACAAATTGCCATTTTATATTTTTACATCATAATGTAAATGTTAAACAAATGAGTTACAACATTTTAAGAAATTGGCTTTAAATGGGTTGATTGGTGTATTTTTTTTAACACTGGAGGCTCGCTGTTTCCCCTGCCTCCATGCTAAGCTAGGCTAACACATCATGACTCCAGTTCCATACCTGAGAGTGATATTGATCTTTTTATGCTACTCTGGAAAATAAAGCAAATAAATATATTTTCCTAAATATTTAACTATTCCTTTGAGCTCATTTTCACAACTATTTAATTAGATTGACAAATATTCCACCTTTTCTCTTGAAATACACAGTCAAATGTTTTTCTCCACAAGACCTTACGGATGTTGATAGTTATTGTACCATTAGGGAGATAATAAGGCACACCTGTGCTCCACCCACACATGTGTTTTCTGTACATCAATGTGGTCAACTACACAGAGATTTAAACAAGGTATAAATCCTTCTCTCTAACATACATTTTTGAAACTTCACATCAAATATCAATGATGTGCAAGACAGCTTGTGAGACACTATTCTCAAAAATGCTGAGCAGTTTTGAAAGCTGACTTTACACCATTTCAAATCAACCTCTTTCATCCTGTGTGCCTGTATGTCACAAGTATTTAAATGTTTCTTTCTTTGATGAAAATCCTGTGAACTAAATTGCCATCTCATGTGGTTGAAATCCTTGCATCTCATCTATAATGAACAGTTTACACAAGGCTGCCTGAAGGTCTCATATTTTCAAAGGGAAAGGCATGGCACTTGCTTTTATCCCTTACATTTGAACTTGTTCAAGTTGCTTCATTTGGCCTGAGCAGTGTTGTCAGCCCCTGCATCTTCATACTGTCATTTTTATAGTATTATATAAGGATGTGATTCTGTATTAAATCTGATTAGAGCATAAGTTGACTTTTGTCACAAGATCTTAAAATCAATCTCCCTTTTCGCATTTGTTTGCTTTCTTACAGCTGTGTATCCAATGACCCTAACCTGTTATTACTGAAAACAACCACTAGGAGGCAGAGAGTCAACACTGCTGTAAAGTGTTTCTCAGCTGTGTACCAGGAAGTCTTCAGGTTTGATTTCTCTAACTATTCCCTCCCTTATACAATGTAAATGTGATTTCAGCTGCTGTATTGTTTATTTGAAATGAAAACATGAATGCTGTTGGGCCACATTATGGGGTGCCACTGCTGCAAAGGATTGCACTCTGTGCTCCTTTTACCCCTTTTAAACTCACTATTGACTAGTTATTTGTGTGATTTCTGTATAAATTTAAACACACACACAAAGTCAGTCAAGACTTACTCAGAGTGCTTTAATGAGCAGTATAGAGATTTTAGAATCACAGTTTTTCCGTCAAGAAGCATCTGCATTTTCCAGAGACCAAGACTATTGCTCTTGTGAGAAATGAACTTGTTCACTAATTGTCCACAATTTGGAGTAGAACCAGGGGTTAATGTCAGCTGCCTTTTCTCATCCAGCTAATCAACAATCACTTGATGAAACTGAAATATACTTACCGACTGAAATGCTCTAATATTCTCCTTCTATTTTACACCACAACTCACTAGTCTTACAGTAATCTAAATCAATAGTCTTAAAAATATGGAGCAATTACCGAAGACCTTGTGTCATGACAATAGCTGTCATGTCATGACAATAACTGTGTTGTAATGGCAGGAAAATATGCATTGCATGCATTTGAATCCATATAAAACTGAATTACTGAACAGCCGGCAGTGGTAATTAAGTCATCCATCTATGCTGGAATGGCACTGTGTTTCACTTCAAGGCCAAAGTTTTCCACACAAGGGCAATGCTTCTCATGAGAGCTGTTATACTTACTGTAAGTACCGCATCTGAAAAGGAACATGCTGCTTTTAACAATGCTGTTAAAAGATGTATTCCATTTAACACAGTTTTACACTTTACAATTTTTAATAATATTTTATGTTTCATGGCATTTGTGGCATTAAACCCATAGTTATAATTAGAATACTTAAAGCTGCTAATTAATATGGATCAAATGACTATGTTTATGTGAAAGGGGTTGCCCGGTTCCTTCAGCTCCATGCTCCAGCTCGTTTGTTTACAGGTTTTTTTTCAGCATGTTTTAGGTTGTTGTTTTGGTTTTATTGTTTTGGTTCAGTCTCACAGCTTTCATCAGCCATTCCACACACAGCAGGCAGCTGTTATCAGCAAAAAGTCATTGTAAGCTACCTGCCCAGCACAAAATAGCAGCCTTTGTTTTGCCACCTCTTCCGGACATTTGGCAGTGTGTCAAAGCATCCTGGAAGGAGCCACATGGAGACAGGCTGTCTCCATGTGGCCCTGTACTCTCAGGAAGGAAACCAGTCCCACCACTGGTTTCTTCCACTTCGTTTTCAGCGGCGCCTTCCAGGTGCCTCAAGACACTGCCTAATGTCGTGGAGAGGAGGAGAAACAAAGGCAGGTTGAGCCGAGCCTTACATGCACTTACATGCTCCACCACCATGGCCATAACCTTGGCCAAATGAAGTCAGTGGTGGATTTCCGAAGGTCAGCAATGTTGCAGACACAGAGGTTGTCATCATCGTTCATCAGAAAAGCTGCTCGGAGAGTCTCAGCCGACGCATCCAGCGGCAGCGGCGGATGGGGACCAGATGAAGTGGTGAGCTCATCTTCACCGCGGAGATCAATCTCAAGCTCTGGTTCGGTCTCATTGTAGTAGAGTGAGACGTCACAAAGCCAAACAGTGGTCCCACTGTTGTCGGTGTTGAGTTGAAGAAAGTGCTGTGTACGCAGTGCAGTGGCTGCATCATGCTGCTCTCTGCGTAGTCTCATCTGAGGCACTCGAAGCTGAAGAGATGCCCGTTGGTGGCGGCAATGAGGCCAGGGCATGACGGTCAGGAAGGAGCTTGGAGTAGTGACTCCAACCACGGAGAAGTAAGATCAGTGAGCTGATTTTGCCATCGCTGAAGTAAGAAGGAAGGGAACTGCAGCGAGACACTGCCTTTTATACTGTGTGAGATTGAATTGGTAGGAAGGGTACCACAGGATTGGTAGGCATGTCCCAATTGGCCAGCTACGTACATGCAAATGTCAGTGGGCAATTGCATGTGTGTGATTGGAGGAGAGTATTATCCATAGAGTCCAGTAGACAGCGGAGCCTGTGTGAGATAGAACTATCTATGTTGTTTGTTGTGCTGGGGATGGCTCGAGAGGAGAAGCAGATGGCGTAATGGTCTGCTGTTCCTCCCGGTACAATCATTTAATTTAGTTTACAGCTCGAAAAATACTTTTTACTGTGCAGTACCTCTTTAATAGGATGATGATTACGACAATATTATTTATCTGTACTATTTTCAGAATTTGATGGTTATTACTGTCATGGATATTTATATTCGTTTTGATATCTAAGAATTAAGAAAAATTTAGCATTTGGTAACGTGGTGGTGACAAATTTCAGTCTCTTAGGTACAGTTCAATAACCGAACTTAACTTTTCTCATGTCTACCATTTTTACAAGCACGACAATACATTAGAATCTTCATGTTCAGACCATACAGACATCCTATGCCATCCGCTGAAGTGGTTTGAGAAGAAAGCGGCAGCGAGACGCTGCCTTTTATACTGTGTGAAACACAAGTAATCAGTATTCGTGTCCTGAATGGCCGGCTACATACATGCAAATGTCAGTGGGTGACTGCGTTCATGTGAATGGAGTGGAGTATTACCCATACAGTCCAGTAGATGGCTCCACCTGTGCTTATAGAGCAAGGGTTACAATATCGTAACCTTCATTTCTGGCCACCTCCGTTGGACATAGGCACTTGTTTGCTAGCAAGTCTGCCATATCAACTTAAAAGGTCAGTGTTGGGCTTAAAGCTTGTTTTTACTGCCAAGTTGCCAAAGTATTAGTTAATGCAGGTTTATGTAAATGTATTACTTTGTAAGGTTTATGCTGTGCACGAAAAAGCTGATGATATAAAAGCCAATGATTATGGACACACTACAATTCGTATAGTATTTATATGCTCTAATAGTGTTTTAAAAACTTAAACCTGTGATATCCTGAAATCTGGAGGTGCTCTGAAATTCCACAGCTGCCATTTTGAACATTTTAGGATAGAAAACTTTCTGGAACATTAGCAAAGACTTAACAGTTAGCTAGCAGAACCACAATGACTTCAAGCCAAGCAGGGGAAGAATAGGAAAAGGTAATGTTATCTTAAGATGCATTTACACTGAGAACAGAACACATTTTTGTCACCTCATTTACATGAATTAAAATGGCATAGAGCACTGAATGAACAGTGTTTTTATTCTCTACAGACAGCCACATAAATTAGCTAGCTAACTAGCTATCAACACACAACAACCCTGTGTGCATGTTGTTGAGGGCTGTTGCAGGTGAGACTCAAATTCCTCTCAAAACGTAAAAGAACTCCAATTGTTTCTCTTATTTTCCTCCAGACGCTCTTTCAACCAACAAAATATCCTCATACATGAATGAGAAAATAGGTAATTTGTCTGTGCCTTCCAAAATGGCTCATATGATGTGTAGCCCGCCTGGAGAGTTGACACAGGTAGACCCACATATATAAACAACACCACAAAGAAATGAAAATACATAATAGAAAAGAAAAATAGCTTTTTGTTGGTATGCTGGTACATAGCCAGTGAAATTTTAGATAGACTGCAGAGCTACCAGCAATATTACCTCCCTCTGAACCTTAACACAGCACACAAAAAAGTGCTGTTGAGGTATAATAGCAAGATGCACTCCGTTGCCAAAAGTGAGGTCAAAGTAAGATACCCAAAGGACTAAAAATTTTACATGTGTGAGATTAGTGGTGGATCAGAGCTGCAAAACCTAGCAGCAAAGCAAAGGTAGCCATGAAGGTGACTGAAGTAAGGAAATGGAAATCACATGCAGGGTTATACAAAGAGAAACTGGGGGGAGGTCAGTGGACAAATTAGCAAAAATGGAGATCTATGGAGACCCAGAAGTCATGAAAAATGTTACATTTTTTAAATCAAGTGTGCACAAGACACCAAATAACAGACCATGGATGTAATATGTGGTTCTGAGGCCACCCACTTTTCTCTCCTCAATATTGATGGCATCCTCTCTTATCTGTCAAAAGCCAAGTGTTCACAGTCTTTAATGTTAAATATTGTTTCTGGCAAGTTAAATTAGCTGTAAAATCAAGACATCTAAT
Organism: Thunnus thynnus; assembly: GCF_963924715.1. Lineage (NCBI taxonomy): Eukaryota > Metazoa > Chordata > Actinopteri > Scombriformes > Scombridae > Thunnus > Thunnus thynnus. Next base: position 7,268,724 of record NC_089521.1, on the reverse strand, counting down.
CACCCTCTGCACGCTGTCTGGCAGACTTTTGTGGCTTCTGAAGCCCTTCTGGGAATCTGTCTGCACCTGAGATTTATCAAAGGAAGTTGACTCAAGCGCCGGAGGGCTTACCTGACATGCACATTCTGTATATAATTGCAGATGACGTGTTGATTCCAGATGATGGTTGAACAGTGAAGTAGTCAAACAGAGATGATGAGAAAAACTCTCTGAATAGATGCAGGGAATGAGCATCAAGCTGAAAGCTGACGAGTTCACGCTGTGTCGGCAGGAAGTGCCCCGCATTGGACACCTGCTGACAGCATGAGGGCTGAGAATCGACCCCAGAAAGGTAAGTGCTGTCAACAAGCTGCCAAGACCAGTGGAAGAATGCAGAGAGTTGGTTGTCAAATTTCTATGATCACTTCAAACCAGATTTGTTGACCGCAGGATACTAAGAAGGCACACACACACAAAGAATACATCTGAAACTCAAAAGAGATGAAAGAGAAAGTGTTTATTTGGCTGAAAAACAATATACCCAAACCTCTGGGATTGTAGTACTGTTGAAAAGGAACTGACACTATAATGTTACACTTCAGAAATGGGATTAGAAGCTGCTCTGGCACAAGGTTGCAAAAGTTTCATGAACAAGGCATCAACACACAAAAGTAGCAATGCCCAATTTCAACAGGAATGTTTAGCATGGAGAAGTTCTTTCAGTAGATTTATGGGAGTGATCTGTCATCATGCAGGCTATTCACTCCTCTAACCTGGGGTTGCAAGGTTGCCTTAGGCCAGTGAGAGACTGTTGCTGCTAGCAAGGTATGAATTAACACATTAAGACTGCTTTTTGTGCATGTCTGTGGATACAAAACAACAGAAACAGACACTATGAGACACCACAGGAGACACCAAGCGGGTACAGATTTGTTTGTCCTTTAAAAATCAAGACATTCTGATAAAAGAAATTATTAGATAAAGCTCTTACCTGGGGCAAAGAGTAGTGGGAAGGAGGATGAGAAGACTCCTGTCAAACATATCCTACAAAATATGTTTATATATTACTAGTGCAGTTCCCCTCAGCTCTACGGAGCATTTTTACCATCTTTTTGCTCAATATTTTGGTTTTATGGCCTGAACATTAACTGTGTGGTTCAGTCTCACAGCTCTCGTCAAACTTGTTTCCAGCTGCAGTTTTTTTCAGCAAAAAGCTCTCATAAACCCATTGTACACTAATAATATTCATAAGTATGTTTTAATTAGTGTATCATCACCTGAAAATAACAATCGTGTTTTTGTTACCTTAGAATGAGCCCTTTATATCTACATAGGGAGCGGGCCCTTGTTTCTACAGTAGCCCACAAAAGACAAACCTGTTTCTAGAGAAGGCCTTTCAAATTTTTTCGAATCCTACACACTGCACCTTTAAAACATGATAATATGTCAGATATTGTATTTACAGCTGTTTTTTATTTCACAAGTTTCTCAGCTAGAAGCCAGAAATTAAACTGTGCCAACATGAGACTGTTCAAAATTCAAATATATTTTTGCCCAAAGACAGGATAAAATTAAACGATGATGTAAGTTCAAATGGTTGCTTTTGGGGGTAAGACTAAGAAGAACCTCCGAATAAGATTTAATTTGGAAGAGATGGCAAAGGGCACAATCGATACAGAGAGAATATAACTCAGTAGCTCAGCTAGCCCCACAGGCTCTCACAACACCTGTCATACCACCAAAAAAATCAAATCTTTGTGGGCCATTCATTGTCCACAATGAACAGATTATCTGTAACAATGGCTTTAAGTGATACATTTAACTGAGCTCTTTAAAAACTGTGGCTGGCATCAGAATTGCCATGTCAGTTTGATAGATTCTATCAGGGAGATCAGTGCCTTAAGAGTTAACTATCACAAACAAGCAGCAACCTCTGAGGATGAAATATGAAGCCAACACAGAAGTGCCAAAAACTGCAGTTCCTCGAATGGCCACTTAAGGCTGGCTCCAAAAGTGAGTCAATCCCATAGACTGTATAAAAATATGGACGTAGTCACTGTGATGTCACCCACTGGTTTCTGAGGAGCAGTTTTGAAGCTCAAAATGAGCTGCTCCGGCCATCACCATCTTGGCAGTGCATGACTCTGCCTAACTCCCCGCCAATCCAAAATGGGCAAAGAGGCAGGCCCGATGGCTGAAACAAGCCACCTAGCGGCTGGAGGACCTGTCACTCAAAGCAGCAATGTCCTTCATTATGCATAACTTTATGGCTTAATAAAATTTAAACGGGTGAGTTATAAAAAAATTCACCCCCCATACAGTTGTCATGAATGGGGAAATTAGCTATAAAGACCAAAACCGTTCTTTGTACCAGGCTGAAAACATGTTTATTTCTGCTGTACAGTTGATCATTTTAACATGGAGGTCTATGGGGATTGACTCGCTTTTGGAGCCAGCCTCAAGTGGCCATTCAAGGAACTGCAGTTTTTGGCACTTCCGCATTGGCTTCATTTTCCAGCCCCGGAGGTTGCAGCCTGGTCAATCCCCATAGTCTCCCGTGTTTAAATGCTGAACTTTACAGCAGAAATGAACATGTTCACAGCCTGGTACAAAAAACGGTTTTGGTCTCTATAGCTATTTCCCCGTTGATGACAACTGTATTTATATATAACTTAATTTTTATATAACTCACCCATTTAAATTTTATAAAGCCTTAAAAGTATGACAAGTGGGGTGCCATCACAGGCAAGTTGCTACCACTGTGACAACCTTGGTTAGGTAACATAACTATGGCATAAAACCAGATTCACAGAGTATAGGCATAGCTGTTGGTATTTCAGTTTTTCAGTGTTTTCAGTTCATGAAAGTAAACATTTTTGTTGCCTAAAAAGTCTTGTTCAGCATTTGGTTGTACTAAAAGACCCACTAAGGAGTCTGATATTCAGTTTTTCCGGAAAGTGCTTTTTGTTTTAATGGTTTTAAGCCTGTTTTTAGCTAGCAAAAATTAGCATTAGCATTAGCATTATCACAGTTAACTATAGACTTTAAATGTACCAAGCTAGCAGCTAGCAGCTAGCAGCTAGTGTTAGGCTCAGCTCCACCGTCTTGTCCAAATATGGTCACTTCTCCAAAAATCCAAGATGATGATGGTCAAAATGCAAACTCGAGGCTTCAGAATGGGAGTACACAAACAAATGTGTGACGTCACGGTGGCTATGTCCATTATTTTTTACAGTCTATGATCACAAACTGCTGACTGATGCAGTGGTAAAAATTTGCTGTACAAAGGTTTTGACCATTTGTAGTTCACTAGTTTTCACTGGCATGTGTCTGGTGCTGGATCAGTTTAAGTTATTCTCTTGTTTATTTGTCAAAAACAATTATTTTCTACTTTTTCTACATTTTTCTGTATAGGACCCAAGTGCATAGCACAAGCGTAAGTTTGGTTGTCAACATTTTACAATGATTTTGCAGAAGCAAAACTGGCAATTTTATGACTATAGATTGTTGAGTTGTGAGGTGGACAAAATACAAGAATCACCTTTTCATATAGCCTACTATGCTCCACTACAACGCTACCACAACAAAGTACATTCTGAAAAATCACCATTTAACCTGAGTCAACAAACAACATACAAAGCAGTATTTCAATCAGGAGAGACCCAATTGAAGGAGAGGTTTAGAGAGCAATTAAATTAAATTAATTTAACATAGTATGCACAATAGGGAATGTTAAAGAAATATGTCTTTGACGATTAGATCCCATTGTGACATCATTGTTTTCAGGGAGTGATCATGCCATTAGCTGTACAGGAATATCCCCCACGATGGAGTCTAGACACTGGTGGTGGTGGTGAAGGCGTGAGAGCAGTGGCTGAAGATCTGGATGGATGAGATGTGGAGCAGGAGTCTGATGAGCTCAGTGGAAGGTCTGACACTGAAATGACAGCTGACAACAGCAGAGAGAGGAACAGTTTTAAAAATCTGACAGTGACGAGAGGATTGGCTCACAGAGGACGTGGCAAAATCTGCGGGAACAGAGAGAGAGAGGGAGAGAGTGAGAATAAATAAATGGAGTAGCATGAAGATAGTCTTCTGGGTTGAACATTCACAAAGCTTAATTTATTGCTATGCCATTTGAGTTGTATTACAATGTAGGCTACATGTATCAGAATCAGATTTAGTTTTATTGTCATTGTTCAAGACATCAAAATTATAGTGCAGCTCCCAACACATGACGTTGATAAAATGTAAGCACTTAAAACAAATCACAACAGTTAAAAAAATAAAATGTAAAATAGTTTAGAATATTAATGGCTAAAATAAAATTAAAATAAAAACAACATAATACCAGTATATTAATATATATATATATTTTACTATATTGATAATAATAGTTTTTTTTTTTAAAAATTGCTATTTATTGCACTCCAGGTTAGTTAAAAGTGTTATGCAAGTGCGAGGGACACTGCAGTGGGCGCTTGGATCAATTGAACAACAGCTCTGGGGAAGAAACTGTTCTTCAGTCTGCTAGACTGAGCAGCTATAATTCTGTATCTTCTGCCAGATGGCAGGAGGCTGAAGAGATGGTGACTGAGATGGTGCAAGTCTTTTATAATGCAAAGAGTTCGTCAGAGGCACCATGAGTTATATACGCTTTTCATGGTAGGTAGCTCCGTCCCAATGATATTTTGTGCTGTGTTGATCATCGTTTGTAGAAACTTCTGAACTGCCTGTGTGCAGCTTGCATACCACACTGTGATGCAGTGAGTCAGAACAGATTCTATTGCATAGCAAGGTTTGCTCTTTTCAGTGTCCTCACATAGTACAAGCGCTGCTAGGCTTTCTCTACTATCATGGAGGTGTTGGTGGTCCAGGTCAGCTACTCTGTAATGAGAATTTGAAGCTGGGGACTTTTTCCACTGCCTCACCATTTATGAGAAGTGGTGTGTTTATATTCTATGATGATTTCTTTGGTTTTCTTGATATTGAGTGCGAAGTTATGATTATGACACCACATATACAGTCTTTGCACCTCTTCTCTCTAGTGTGTTTCATTGTTGTGTGTGATTAATCCAATAACTGTTGTGTCATCTGGTAATTTGATGATGGAATTGAATGTATAGCATAGGGCACAGTCATGAGAGAACAGTGTAGATCCCATATTCAGGATCAGATGCCAAGTCTAACAGGCTGGGTGCGGTTGGTCAGAAAACTTAGGATCCAGTTACAGATTTGTGCACTGAACCCCAGGTGGTATAGTTTGGTGACCAATTTATTGAGTAGGATAATATTGAAAGTGGAGCTATGGTCAATGAAGAGCAATCTGGCATGGGTATCTTTCTGTTCCATGTGTTCCAATACTGTATGCAGGGCGATGGAAATGGCATTGGCAGTAGATTGGTTTGCCTTATTGGCAAACTGGTGTCAAGGGCAGGTGGAATGTTGTTTTGATGTCTGCCATAAACAGTCCCTTATTTTTTTTATTTTTTTGCAGTTATATGGGTGAGTGCAACTGGTCTATAGTCATTAAGGAAGGTCATTGAAGATTTTTTGGGTACGGGTATGATGGTTGATGTTTTGAGACATGCAGGGACCGCAGCAAGTGATGGAGAGAGGTTATAGATGTTAGCGCATACCTCAAACAGCTGATCAGCACATTCCCTGAGTATACGCCCAGGTTCACTGTCTGGACTAACTGCTTTGTGTGGGTTGACACCTCACAGAATGTGCCACAATACATGTTGTTTTAATGGCAATGCTGTGTTCTCCTCAGATGGTAACACCTGCATCACTGGTAGGTTGTCATCTTTGTCAAATCTGGCGGTATTTAATTCCTCAGTCAGGATGATGTCACCATTTGCAGAATAGGAGTCCTTTCCCTTGTAATTAGTAATTAGTGAATTGTTTGTGTGTATATTTTACCTCCTTGATTCCTTTCCTCTGGTTTTTTCTAGCTGTGCTGTAAAAAGTTGGATCATTGGATCAATACACATACTGTTTTTTAATGGTGACATTATCAATACAGTGCTTGATGTAGTCCATAAGTGTGGTAATGTATTCCTCTGTGTCAGGAGTGTGTTTCTCTGTGTCAGTTCCCAATATATATGATTAGTTGTTTCAAAACAGTCCTGAAAGTGCACCTTTAATATGAGTATACACGTGGTCCAGTATATTGTTTCCCCTGTTGTGAAATGGCACATTTTGAGCAAATTTAGTGGATACTGTCCTTAAGTTGATATGGTTAAAGTCCCCTGCTACAACAGCCTGCTTAAAAATTCTCTCTGCTTCAATGAGTTTCAGGAACACTGGAAGTTTATTCAGTTCAATTGCAGCTATGTCTAAAAGGTGTTTTTGTCCATTGAACTGCTGCTTTAAGTACTTTAATTAATCAGCACAGTAGAATTTTTCTTGAAACCAGAGCAGAAAACTGAGCTACATAACCTTTTCCAAACTTAACACAAATCGAGTGAATACCCAGGACAGGTCTACACTCAGAAAACCATTACTTCTACTCTAGAAAATCAGCATCATTTGTATTGACCATATTCAGAGATTATATTTCCATATCTAATATGGATTGTATTTTTTGTTTTTGCTTTTGGTGGGTTTATGAAGGGGCATGTAAATTCCTGTTGTCCTGGTTATTGTATGAAAATGGTGGACCGAGCTGGGTGTGTATTCAGAGTTAGTCGGGAAGGCCAAAATCCAAAGATCCCTGCCGCCCAGTGATAGTCACACTCGACTAAAATATCACGGCTCAGAGACACCACTCTTTCTCGCCTGAAGTGGGGATTTCTTTATTTAATCAGAAACGTGTGGCTCTGTAATAAATGACAACCTCCTAGTGAGGTTTAAGGGATTTGACGCCGAAAGCTCACCGAGGGGGACACAGCACTAAAACGAAGTGAAATGAAACGGAGTGTGGCGAGCACTCAGTGCAGCTGAGACTAAGGAGATGAAGAACGTGAGCGAGCACTCAAAAATTGAACGATTCACATCTTCCCTTCCAACTCTGAGAAGCATAAAGAAAAGGCTGATGGTGAAAAGGTGAGGCAAAAATAAACCCAAACCTGAAATCTTGGAGTCACAAAGAAGAATTTCTAAAAAAGGTTCCTCTTTTTTTAACTCTCACTTTTCTCTTTAGTGCTCTCTTCTTCCTACGCCTGAGTTTCCCCAGCACTGACAGCACCTCTCTTACTTTTTGCTCAAGTGACATCTCAGGGTAAAATGACTCCCTCCATCTCTTTCTGATTTATTTATTTATTCCCTCTCTATCTACTTGTCCTCAGCCTCACAGTTACTTTTCAATGCCTTGTTTGTCACTGTCTCTCTCCAGCCTTTCACTACTCTCTGCCTCGCACAAGTTAGAGCACAGAGAGCAAACATCTGCTGATGGTCTCATTTTGCGTGAATGGAGCCTACATGTTTGCAATCTATTTACCATTTATGAACATTTATTCTATCTTAACCTAAGCTCCCTGCTGTCCAACAAAATAGTGAAATTGCAATGTGACAGCAGCTTATTGCACCTGATGCTGCGCTCTTTCATACAAAGTCAAATCACTCAACATTCATTATAATCTATTTTCAGTAATGTGATATAATTAGGTGGAATTTGGTGACAAGCTGTGGTGGAAACCAAAAATGGGTTACAGACAGTGGAGTTGTTTTTATTTTTGTATCTTCTTGTGGGGGGCGCTGATAGGGGCTGAGTAGTAGAGCAAAGAACTCAGATTTTTTAGTTTCAAAAAAGTTCCTATTACCCCCCCCAAAAAAGGACAAAGCAAAAGTGATGAATAGGCTAATTAAGTTGAGACCTAAAGAGGTCAACAAAATACAGCAACCGAACTGAGTAACCTAATGATCTCAAGACAAAACTGACCTAACTAATCCTCTGCTCCTTGTTTGAATGGTGAATTGCAGATTGTATGGTGTTACAGAGTCCATATTGTTATCATGCTGTGTTCATGTCATATGGGATTCATAAGAAAGATTCCCATCTTTCCCATTACCATCAGAAATTGTGAAGATTGTTTTAAGGTCCAAGTGTTTAATCTCTTTACGTTCCAGTTTGTTCTTTCATTTGCATATTGAGACAAACTAAACTAAATGAACTACAAATGAACACTGGATCAACAGTTTGCCTTAAACTCAACATTAAGTATGCAAAACATAAACAAGATCATTTTAAATTAAACCTAGAAATATTAACCACAAAATACATAACCCCCCTCCAAAGATAATTCAGGTCTATCACAGAAAACATTTTCTGATGTCTGATAAATCAAACTTTTACCACCCTGCTATTGCCTCTGATAATTCATACATTCATTAATTTCCTCACTACACTGCATTAAGCTTTGGTTAAACAACCTGCATTCCTGCAAATTGTTGGTTTTCTTGGAGGTGTCATAGAGAGCAGGCACAAAAAGATCACTTCCCCAAACACTGATGGGGATGCTTATGTTAAACAAAAGCATTACCACAGCATCAACACTCAGATGGTAATGGCTGTAAACAAGATGATGGCCTTTGGTGTTATGGGCAAATGGCCTGGATCTTGATACAAGTCGAGGGTCCTTACTCTTAATCTGCCTCCTAACTCTGCCAACCTAGAAATCCTGACTATCATTTATAGTGAAGTGTTGGAAATCAATTAAAGAGGAAAGAGGAACGCTAAATTGGGTAGAAGAGATTCTTCCAGCTGATGAAGTTATGAGACAAAGAGATAGCGCACATTAAAAGGTAACTTCAGTCCAATCCTCCTCATCTACGACAATACGAAAATATACGGAGGGTTGATCTAACAGACTTCTCTATTCAGTTTGAGAAACAGCAGTCTTATCAACACTCTGTCCACAGATATTAGCGTTTGATAAAGAGACTGAACCAAAAGATAATCCTGCTCAATATTATAACTGTAGACATTCATTTTATTATTGTTTTCTGTCATCAGTGTACGTGTAGGCTGCTATCTGCATTACTGGGGTGCACAAATGTCAATGTAGAGTGACACATCATTCAATAATGAGGTCCCCCACTACTTCTAAACAGATTGGGTCTTAATCAGTATTAAAAAGTCTTAAAGGTGCATTGATTAAAATTTTAGAAATGTACTAATGATCAAATAAATATCTGATATGAGGTGGTATCACTGAGCAGTATTATCACTCTCAACCATACTGTGCTGCCTGCAGCCTTTCTGTTGTTATTCTGGCCCTGAGTGCCCTGCGATGTCAAAGTACGGTCCATAACTCGCTGTCTTCCAGCTCCTCTCTGACCCCTAGAAGGGATCCAGAGGCTGGAAGGATCCTCACTGGCCTTGCTCAACTCTCTGTCGCTCTGAAAATAAACACAACACAGACTCTTCATCTGTTCTACATATTTCTACAAATAGTATATTTACCTCGTTTTTACATTTACCTCGCTAAATTAGTCAGCTGTCCTTCTTAGTCCTTAGTCCTGAAATGTTTGAGAAATACGGGTCCAGATTTTTTAGTGCAGGCTGCCCCGGGCTGGCTGGGAGGTTGTGCTGCTTTGAAATGATGTGCTTTACCTTTGTGAATAAAACATTATTACCACAGCATAAGAAGTTCTGTTCCTTTCTGCCCAAACCCCCCACCACCATCATTATCTGTAATTATTATAAAAGGATTGTTATAGAGCCAGTGCTTTGCAAAGAAAGCCTTATTCACACATGAGGTAGATTCAAGCTGCTGACTTTCCAGCTGACTAAACAGTTCATTGTTGAATATTTAACTGCAAGGTTCTCATACAAATAAACACACACACATACACAAGCATCAGCCAACATCCAATTCAAAGATCATGAATATGTAGAGCTTTGTAATTGCAGCGCTCACAAAATGCCAAAAATGAAGCAAATGCACCTTATGAGCGATCCCCTGGGAGCAGATTATATGATCTGAGGGAATAGGATTTGTTTACACTCATAAACACACTTTGGAGGGAACTTTGGTGCCAGACTTTTCATGATTCAAACCAAATGTCATATAGTGTAAGAAAAAAGGAAGCACTTATAGTATTTATAAATGTTCATCTGCCTCCACCGCAGTTAAAAAAAGAAACGGTGTGTTTCAACCTGAGGTGAAAATATTTGCCTTTGCCATCATTGTTACCATGGTTACAGCTGCTAGTAATGACCTGTCAGGTTGAATTTACACAACGCAGTTAAGTAGAAGGAAGGTATATGAGTTTGCCTGGATGTAATTGCGCTCTTAACATTTAGAGAGCAAAAAAAACAAAACATCTGGCATAAGTGGATGTAGTTAGAGAAGGCAGTGGACTGCACATCACAATGAATTGTTTGGAAATCCCTCAGTACTGATGGAGAGCAGATGCAGGACACAGCAAAAGCTTCTGAACACTGTGTGACCCAGTTACGAGTTTGCCATATCAAGCTTGAAAGGAAGAGATCAGGCAGGTGTATCTAGACACAGGTTTGTTATTTTAACATTCAAAAGAATCAGAAAAATAACTGAGAAGCAATTACAAATATCTTGATGGCAGTGTTGCTTTCACTGTTGTCCTTCATTTCTTCATCTTTGACACGGCTTGGAATACATTTTGGATAACTTTTTTCATTGAATAAAAGTATGTTTCATGATGAAGATTATATCTAGAAGTTGTTTGTAAGTGCCATCTGATCTCTGAATACAATCCCATTGTGCTCAGTTGACTTTCTACATAGATATGGACCCATTTGTGTAAATCAAGATTAATCTAAGATGTGATACGTTTCTGATCTTCTTCTATCTTTTGGGTAATATAATAATCATATTTATCTATGAACAATATGAACATGGAACATGCATATCCACTAGGAGTATATTTTAGAAACCCAAACTGTGATTATCACCATCATCGTCTTTGTGTGACTATAAAACATCCCTGTAGAAGCAGCATACAGGCTTCAAGTAAGTTAACTTGACATAATGCATTTACAAGAATAAGTTTCCTCCAGTGTCTTCTCTATTCAACATAAAAAGTTTTCAAAATTACATGTATTTAGATGCATAAATGAAACTGCTTGAATAATAGTAATAAATGACAAAGCTACTTAGAGTTGGTTAAGTTCATGTATTTCAAAGTTTTTATTTTACTTTTTAAAACATTTACTAAATAATGATATCACGTGTGCAAATTAGCATGTGATGACATCTGGTGACATCTTCTTCTAGCAGGCTGTAAATATTTTCCATTAGAAATAGCTGGCAATGCTGACAATTCTCATATTTGTGGATTAAGTGTGGCTAGACCCTAGAGACACTTACACTGCGTTTCAATAGTAGTTTAACTATAGTGGTTTAATAGTGGTCTGACCTCGGCACTTGTCCTCGAGGGAATCCCTGCCGCCATCATAAGTGTCGTTCCATTTGTCTGAAAAACTGAAGTGAACTTAGTGAGATCGACCCTCGGAGGGCTGAGGGAGGGAGTCAAAAATGATGGTCACTCCAGAGGTGTATATCACCCACAATGCATTGCAGTTATGCATTTGGAGTTAAAAAAATATATCCATGGTTAGGTGGCAGTAATGTACGTAAAACTCTGGTTGCTTACCACCAAAGAAGGAGAAAATGAATAAATTGAGCAAGGTAAGTTTTTCCATTAATACTTATTGCAATGCCAACAAGTCGTCAGAGCAAACATTATACAAATGTAAGTACACAAACATATTACATATATTCATCTCATTTGTCATAAAGTAAAACTTTTATAGTTCAATGTAGCCTATTTATCTCACGCACAAACTTTACATTTGCATCGATTTATTTGCTATGCCTGTGTTGATGTTGTACGACTTAATGAAACATTTTAATAGCTATGATTGTTTTCATATTGTTATAGTGTTTGAAGAGGAGACAGAGCTCCTTGTAAACTTGAGAAGTAGCAATGAGACTCTTTTTACGGGGAAGCGCAATGCTTCCGAATGGCCTGGGAGTGAGTTTTCATTTATATCACTGTATTGCATCTTATGAATGGATTTCAAGATGATTCCAAAGACACGTCTTGATTGTTATGCTGTTAATTTTATCTGTAATATACAACATATGGTAATGTACAATTGGTAGACATGACTTGAATTGTCCTACCATGCAAACAGGAAAATTGCACAGATGATGGGACTGCAGGGGAGGCTGACAAGGGGACAGACAGCCAAGAAATGGGAGAATCTTAAAAAGGTCATTGGCATAAATTTGGTAACAGTAAGCTACAGTACTGACAAAACAAATGTATTCATATTATAAAAAGGAAAAGAAAAAGATTAGAAAATGTTTGTGTTACTGCTGTGGTTTACCATCTACAACACCTGAACCCCCCCCCCCCCCCCCCTCCTCCAGGAGCAGGGACCGATCAGGGAGAGACAACAGCAGACAGCTGGCAGTGGTTTTCCCCGATGCATGAGGCAATTGGGTCACGATCGATTAGTCCTCCAGTCCTGATTGCCTCATGCACAGGGCAAGCTCAGCCATCACCCAGCACAGCCACTTGTCTGCCAGATCCCCCTGAAATCTCTTGTGAGGAATCCCATCTCCTCCACCACCACCACAAGACACTTCATCCCTGCATCCTCAATTGGAAAGGTGTGAGCAGCAAAGGCTGCATTCTACAGAAAAGATGCCCAGTCCACCAACAAAGTTAAGTCGTAGAGATCCTTTGGTGGGAGCAATATTACAAGGAGGAGAGAAAGGTGCCTGGAAGCACAAACTGATAAATATTTTTGTTGTAGCTGCTGACTCTCTGGTAGTCTCTGGTAGAGATGTATTTTTGTAAGTTATTATTTATCATACTTATGACTGGTGAGTTTCAGTGAATTTAAATAGAATTGCAAAGACTGTTTTCATTTAAACACAAATTTCATGTGTTTTTTGGGGTTGTTGTTTTTTTTTCAAAAAAACAGTTTTTGAGAAAATAAATACACCTTCAGTTTGGCAAAAGAAACAAATGTTTGAAGAACATATTTGTGTGACATGACATATATTGTTACATATTACCAAGGGCTGAGGAGAAGTTAACAAGGGGAAATGAAACAACTACTGAAATGCAGCTTCAGCTTAGCATAAAAACAAGCAAAAGGGATAAGCTAGCTTGGCTCTGTCCAAAGTTGAGAAATAAACCTACCAACATATCTAATGGTCACTAAATAACATGTTATATCAAATTTGTTTAACAGGCCATACACAAAGAGAAATGTAGAAATGACAAGCTGTGGTTCTAAATAAATGGTTGTAATCAGACAAGTAATCTGGTTTAGTAGTAGTAGTAGTTAATTGTAACCTTTCTTTCTCCTTAAATCATTACCATGAGAACTTTATAAAACAGTCACATGAACGTCTTACTACAAACTTCTCTGTGATGATGAAGTTGTCTTGTTCTTGTTGTCATGTAGCACTTTCAGTTAAAGGTATCCTGTCCTTGTAGTTCTCAGTCTCAGCTTCAGGTTGTCACAGTATCAGTGAGGAAATTGCCTTGCTCTACAACAGTTTTAGTAGCAGTAATTACAGCTGCAGTCCACAGCAGCCTTGTTTTTCAAATGAATTAGCTCCTTTCAGGTAAATTGGGTTGTCAAAGTTGATGTGAAGCAGGAAAATAGAGAACAGCATGGACAAACATGGTAGAAGAAGAGAGACAAAGCCCCCAGAATGCCATAGGTGCATGGTTTTGCCAGTGAGCCCCTGAGACCTGTACCTGTTTTTAAGAGCAAGCACACAAAAGGTAATTAATAGACAAAGGGTGGTCTGGGGAAGTCAGTTCAGTCTTGAATCTATTTTTTTGATTTGTTAAATCTATTTTTTACAAATGTATATTTTTTTGTATCCCACTCTTGGTGTTGTGTTCTGACACCATGTTTGTACTGGGACATCTTCATGTGCATAAGCATAGTGATGATGATGAAAAGTTGAAAACTTGCTTTTTATACCTTTCTGACATGACACGATTAGCAAATTCTTAGAATTCAAAATGGTGATCTGTCTGTTTAGTCCTGGTTGATGTGGGGACACCCATACAGCACACGTTCCTTGAGCAGCTACTTTGTACAACAGAAGCGTGACTTGTGTATCTGTTTACAGCCCAACCAAATGAACTCATGCTGTGCAGTCTGTCGCCTGCGACTCTTCATCTAACAGCTCTGTTTGCTGTTCCTTCTTGTTTGTTCTTGTATAATCCAAAGTTTGTAATGCAGACTCCCTGTTGGCAAACATTCCGAAATTGACCATTGTCTAGTTTATAGATGCATTTTTGATGAATCATAGGTTACAAATACATTCCATTCCCCATGACAGCTTCACAATAAAAGCCACCCTGTATCTCACCACTTGACATTTTTAATGTGAAGCAGTGGCAGTAGAAATTGTTGGGTTTGCATTAGCAGTAACTGATACAGCTGTAGGATAGTACACAGTGAGACTGATATAAGTAAGATAAATTAAAAACAGTAACACTGAATTACATGCTGCATCGTTTCTTGTGAATCCCTCGTGCATATGAGGGCAATTTGAATCCAGTGTGTGGAATGGTGGGTCCTGCCACTAACTGTGGAAACTACTATATAGAGAGGTAATTACAGAATATAAATAAGCTGAATGGCTATTACTGAAATAATGCAAACAAAAAATGGGGTTCTATTTCATGAAAACCTCAATTCTGTAATGCATTTTGTGCATTCAAAACATGTCATTTCTCATTTGGGATAACACATTTCATTTTGCCTGACCAGTACATTGTAACATGCTTTGTACAATGCCAATATATAGATGAAAGGAGTATAAGGTACAGAAGCAGATGGATAATAAACAAAATAGAACTATATTTTTTGAGATAACATATAGTTTTGTGATGTTCAAATTTAAATGCTGCACTACACTATAAAATAATTGGTAGCTATTTTTAGCCACACTAGTAGCGAGGCTCTAGGGATGGGAATGACAGGCAGTCGGTTGGTCCACCATTTCGGTCTAGAGTGTAATGTCTGTGGATGGATTTCCATGAAATGTAGATAATCATGCTCCCCACAGGATCACCATCAGGTTGGCATTTGTTTGTTGCAAATGTTAGCCTGCTAGCATGCTAAACCAAGATAATGACAATGGTAAACATAATACCTACTAAACATCAGCTCACATTGTCATTGTGAGCATGTAAGCATGGTGATATTAGCATGTAGCTCAAAGCACTGCTGTACAACCTCACTGAGCTGCGAGTGTAGCTATAGACTTTTGTTCTTTTCTTACATTTGTATGTGTATTCAAATGTATTCTACCTTTTTGGCAAAATTGCCAACAAAAGCTGTTTTATCAACAACAAAAAGTCACTCTGGGATGTGAATATACAGCACATTAAGAGTTCAAAATCTGTGTATGTTAGAGATGCTATCTTGAACCCTGTTGCCCTGTACCAGGTAATCCTCTCTATGCTTCAGAGAAATCTGAGGACCATCTCTGTTAAGCTCTCCGCTGCTGTTTGGCTGTGTGTACCCAAGGCTTTTCTTAAGCTTCCCACTGCAGATAAGTCCAGAGAGAACTTGGTGAAACGAAAATCTTGCCTGATCTATTATCATATTTTTATCACATCCTCCAGGTTTAAATCCCAGCACTGCTCAAGTTTTTGCTCGCAGGGAACTTCACAGCAACAGCTGGTAACAGGGAGAACAGGAGCTGAACTGGCTGGTGAGGTATGCCTCTGACAAGGGGGAGTTAGTGCAGAGAGAGACTAAAAGCTACTCAGCATGTGTATAGCCCTGTCAAGGCTGCAATATCCACTGAATTTATTTCAATACATAGAAAATGGCCATTGAAATTAATCTCTTAATACTATACTGTATAGCCACCTATCAGCAAACTGTGCACACATTTTGCAGGATTGTTCCAACTAGACATGTGCCTGTGTTGTCAAAGTCGGTTGCAATTTCACAATATGTTCAAAAGTTATGGCAGTTTATATGAAAAAATATGAATTTTGCAACTTATTAAAGAAAAATGATTTTAATGATTTTTAGGAGGACTGGTGAGAAAAACAATCCTGTCTTCTAAAAATTACATTTATATAGTACTAATTGGCAACAGCAAATGCAGCATGTTTTGAAAGAAATTTAATCCTGATAATTTATTTGTTTTGTTTTCTTACAGATTCTGCTCATGGCAACTTAAGCATGATACCTGTTTTTATTGTTATTTTTAGGTTTTCAGAGCATATAGCGAAAGATAGATTAAACATTTTAATAGTAAACAGTGACACGAGACAGGATTAAAATCAAAATCTTTCCCTAACATTAACCCAAGTGTTTAGTAGCCTAAACCTAACCACACACAGGACATGCAAATCCTGATATCCAGTTTCAAAGACTGCGGTCAAATAGTCTTTTTTGCTTAGGAAGTTTCCTCACTGAGTGAAATGACCAAGAAGCATCTGAGTGGCAGCCATGATAAGATCTTGTCGAATTCTCTAAATGCTAAGGAAAGGTGCCACAATGCTTCCTTTCTAATCTCCTTCAGCACAGGGTACACTTGACCATCCTTTATGAAAGGAAAGGAGATAATTCCGTCCCAAAGTTCTTTGCGGCAGCAATATTTAAAGCGACCAAGCGATGCACCATTCACAAACTCAAACGCTTAAACCCACATTACACATCCACAATAGTTCGTGTACCCTCCGTCTAAAGCTGAGTTCAACTTGTTTGATAACAAGATAAACATATATACAACGCATTATTTTGTTTTTCCATTTTTTGTGTGAATTAAAAAAAAAAAAAAAAAACAGAAATTCACATGCTTTTCCTGTTTTCATCTTCAAATCGGCAATTGGAAACGAAATTATACCAGAACCAGAAACAACTTGTTTTTCGCTTTTATTGTTATATCTATATTATCTGCTACTACTGCATCTCAAAACATTGTCACTGGCTATGCTCATAGCTTAGACAGACAGACAGACAGACAGACAGATAGACAGATAGACAGACAGATAGCGTCTCTCTTAATGGGGAAACGCACTTCAAACAAGTTGAACCCAGCTTTGGACGGAGGGTACACAGACCCACAGCCTCTATCAACCTTAACAACTTCAAAGCACAATCAAGTCAACATTTCAAGGTGTTTACTGAGTTGTGTGATGGTTCTTAAGCTATGATATGCCCAGGCTCATAACAGATCATAATCGGCATATTAAACATGACACAGAAGAACACAGTCTTTCAAGAAAAAGTGATATGTGACTTTTTTAGTCAGATGATGTTTTTAATTTATCGTGTTTGAAATTTAAGAATGATCATATGTACAGTAGTAACATGTTCTGTCTACCTTACATACATTTAACATTTATTTTCCTACAATAATTGGGATTCAGGAGGGTGAGCGTGAGCAAGCATTCTCAATGTGACAATTTCATTTCAGTTTAGTGACTGGTAGCCTATATTCCTTTTTTACACTTCAATTCCGACCTTGGTAATGAAGTAATATATTTCACCATGTTGTCCATGTTTATATAACCTGCATGAAACAACAGAGTAAGAACGCACGCAGCGAAGTATCTAAGATACGCTTTTTGTAGTCCATCTTCAGAACATTTTAGTTTCACCACGGCAGACCCACATCAATAACACCTGCCGTCACATAATTACATAGCCCAGTGTAAGTGCAGTCGGATTCTCTTAGCACCGCGGTTGCCTTTTCTTTATGAATTCTCCTTCACATCTTCATCAAAAGTGGTTAGGAAAAGACTTTTTGACCACAGCCAAAGTCCTGGGTTTGTACAGCCATTATCTATCCCAACCAGACCCTATGACTTCAGTGTGTTATAAGAACATAGTACCTCATGCACTGTAACAAATGTTGCCACTAAACACAACCCATGCAGCAATGACATTTCATCAAAATCGTATAAGGCAAAAACAATTAAGTAGTATATTAAAGTAGACAAGGCTGCAAATAACCCCCACTGAAGAGGTGTACTTTTTTTTACCACAATCACAAGCAAATCTATAATCTATATAAATAATCAAAAGCAAGCCATATTAAAACAATATTTTTGATTTTCACATTGAATTAAATTAATCTTGGTAATGTTACAATGCAACAATTTGAAACCAGATATAAGAACCATGATATAAGCTAACATGAGTTAGGTACTGTAGCCAGAAACATTCTCATGTTGCTCTCTGTATGCTGGATGTGCACACACAGTGCCGAACACAACAATATGTCAAGGCTGTGTTTGTTTTCAGTATTTCAACATCTTCTTAATTAGTTGCAAAGCTATACTATACTGTTGTTACCAGGGAACTAGTTATATGTTTCTGTGTTCATTATAAAAAATCAGAATGTACACATAGATTATGATTATTGATTAATTGGTGATAAAGATAGCGTGAGCTTGATAATCTGATACAAACCCTCAGCAGATCAGAATCTTTCTCAGGAAGAAAATTCAGATTCAGTGTTATGACAGACATAATTTCCATGGATCAAACAGGTTTTATCAGGGGTTGTTATTCTTTTACCAATATACACAGACTTTGCATGTGTTAAAATTAACATACTACCCAGATTTTTATATCTATTTCAGATTGTCAAAGTTTCTCTTTTGAAATATTTTTTCAGATCTGTTGATAAGTTGATATCTGTCACAGTGGCTGCCATGACACGTATTTTTGTGTCTCTTTTCTCTTTTTCTTCCCTGCCGCTCTCCCCCTCCCCTCCCTGCTTTGTCACTTGACATGGGCGTTTCACTCCTCCCGGCTGGCTGGCTCCACACCTGTTCCTCATTGCAACCTGGCCTTCACCTGGGCTCAATCACCTCATCAGCACTCAGTATAGAGACTCTGGTTTTCCATCTACTCCTCGCCAGATTGTCTGCTCACCATGCGTGGTAGTATCTTGGCTGCTGTTGCCTTAGTGTTTGCTTCTGAGTTGTTTGCCTTTGTGCTAACCAATTTCTATGTGGATCCAGGATCACTCATGCATGCTACTTCCTTGTGTCACTCCTTTGGAAAGGATTTCACTCTGCTGACCTGCCTCCCCTGTTCAAGTTCACTTCATCAGCAATTCATGGACAAGGACTTTTCCCCGCACTGCCAGCCAGCCCCAACCTCCCTACTCCCAGTCCTCAATAAATCCTTTGAACTTTTAGCCTGTCTCAAGTGTCTGCTTTTGGGTCCAGCTAGCACAAACCGTTACAATATCCACATTTTTATGGGGTAACAGCTTCAGAGGCATAGGGCAGATTGGGGATTGGCCCTACCCAATCTGATGTGCTATAACTGGGCGGCAAACCTACAAAAAGTAGTTTATTGGATTCAAGTCATAAACACTGACTGGTGCCAATCAGAAGCGGATACCTGCATACGGTAGTATCATCACTCCCTGCAATGGTTTACTGCCAAGCTACCCTTGTATCCTAAACAATGCTCCTCATGCCCTATTGTAAGACACTCTTTGGATTGGTCTCAATGTAGACAAAATTTCAATCTGACAGATTTTTCTATTTATGGTCCCATATGTAGTAACCACATCTTCCTCCCACCCAAATTACATCCTGTCTTTGTCCACTGGCAAAGAGCAGGGCTCAATGAATTCAGTGATGTCTATATAGACGGCACTTTTACCTCTTTCAATGCCCTCTCCACCAAATTTAAATTACAACACCTTTTTTGCTATTTCCAGGTTTGTCACTTTGTTCGATCCATCAGCCCATCTTTTCCTAGTCTACCGCTGAGAAAAGGATTAGATGTTATTTTGTGAATTCCTGTACACTTTAAGAGTCTTATCTCAAATATTTATATTACTATCATGTCACTCAATAATGTAACACTGGATAAGATCTGAG
Organism: Thunnus thynnus; assembly: GCF_963924715.1. Lineage (NCBI taxonomy): Eukaryota > Metazoa > Chordata > Actinopteri > Scombriformes > Scombridae > Thunnus > Thunnus thynnus. The sequence continues at coordinate 7,248,900 of NC_089521.1, read as the reverse complement.
CAGACTGGGTGGAGGAGCTTGGAATGGATATATCTGATGAAATATGGGTTAGTGCATTGAATAGGGTAAATGGATCAACCTCATGTGCTTGCCTTGGCTTAATTCATTTTAAAGTCCTTCATCACACTCATTATAATAAGGCCAGATTGTCTCAGGTCTAACCTAATTTAAATGAAATATGTGATTGTTGTCACACAGAAAAGGCAGAACTGACTCAGATGTTCTGGTCTTGCAATAAGCTGAATAACTTCTGGGCTTCTGTATTTCAGATTTTATCTAAAACATTTGACAAAGATATTCAACCCAGTGCTGAAATGGCAATTTTTGGAGTTCCAGTGGAGGGCATATTAATGACAAATAAAATAAAGGATGTGTTTGCCTTTGCAACTCTTCTTAAGTTAGAAAAGATAAAATACTCCATTAGAGGGTCAACCCAAAAATTTCATACAACATGGGACCCTTCCGCAGTCTATTTCGAAAGGCTGAAGACCCTTCCCCAAAATTAAACAGGAACTGTAATTTTATCCCTTTATATCTCAAAGTTTATACGTGTGTGTGTGTGTGTGTGTGTGTGTGTGTGTGTGTGTGTGTGTGTGTGTGTGTGTGTGTGTGTGTAAAGAAAATGTTTTCAATGTTTGTGCTATTTTCCTCAAATACAAAATATAAGGAAAAAAGGAAGAAAATTCATGACACAATCATCACTTATTATTTAGCATTTCAGCTACTAAATCCAGCGTTATATTAAGCTTGGTGATGCTTGCTTCCAATCTAAGCTCAGCCAGTGACATTTTGTCACTCCATTAATGAGGCAATGTGGAAACTGACAGCAGAACTGTCAGTGGTAACTGAACTCTGATAATGATGAGTGTAAAACCCACCAGTGTGTTAATAGGAGACCATATGAGCTAGCACTTGTTTATCAGACCAAGAGCCACATCAGCTCCGAGTTGTAAAACAACTTTCCAATCAACACTTGTAAACTCTTAATAATTATTTCTGAATATCACCATGCATCAACACTGCAGTATTTGCTATGCATAACTTCCAAGTATATTCAAAATCTAATTCGAAGTGTAATGTGTTCAACTGTTTGCCCTCGTTTACCCCCCCAGTGATTACAGTTTTTGGTCATTTAATTAATTGTAACTTTAGGAATAAAGTTACAAGCATAATGAATGACACAAAAACACAAAACCAGTGCAATTCACAAGCAAGAGGGGTTAATAGGGGACAAGCAGAGCATCTTACAGAGGGGCCACTTTGGAGGTTTGTCTAGCAATGCTTACATGTGCATATTTCTAAATGCAGGATGTCGTGATTAATCAAATTATCACAAACTAATCGAAACATCTTTCTGACTTGTCTGACCCTGAGTCAGATCCAAGTTTGTGCAGGAAAAAGCAACGCTACACTTTTTGATTGCTGCTGCTACCAGTGTTTGAGCCTGTTTATGTTGATGGATTTTGTATCAGGTCTGTTCAGGTATAATTGGACCTTCCTTGTTTTGTTTTTGTTTTTTTTTCGTTTGGTTTTTTTTAGATCAGGTTTCTTTATGCATGTTGGTTTGTGGGAGTTTTTCCACAAGTCAGTTTCATATTGGGTCCAATATTTTGGACCTCCACACAAAAATAATTTGATGAGAAAGTAAAAGCACCATTTTCCAAAAGGACAAGACTGCAGCACCGTGTACTACTGGAGCCAGTAATAGCAAAGCTTTGAAAATGATCAATACAATTTCAAAACGAATTTGTCAGCTAACAGGTCACCAGGGTGAAGATGATGATGTGTTCTCTGCTTTTAACATCACTTAAAATCCCACATTAGCAGCTGAATTTAGAAAAGCTGGAGGTGTTAGAAGCACTTTTGACTAAGGCAGAACTAGAAAGCAGTGAGGAGATCAAATCCAGATGACCTTCTCCAGATCAGCAGAGGGTAGAGACGCCTTAATGTTGAAGATGTGTCTCAGTTAAAGGGAGGATGAAGAAGACAGCTCAACCCTCTTGACCCGTCTGTTGAAAAAAAAAAAAAAAAACTTTTGTCACTCTCAAAACTCCTGACATCCTGTGCAGTTCAGCAGATAAAGTGAATGACACAAAAAAATAAAAAGTTGTGAAGCTTTCTGAGAAACACATTTTTTCCACTTGAATGCTATAGAGAGTGACATGCCATACCCATCTCACTTTTCTCCCAATGGGTCCCTGTCACAATGCAGTAATTGCAGCATCAGTCCTGCAATAGTATCTAAAAATGAGGATATCCTGTTCAGTGCGCGTGTGTGACTATGTACATACACCCCTGTGTGACTGAGAGGCCATTTATTAATTACAAAGCGGCCTGGAATAGGAACTCCTGCCAAGTTCAAGATCCACAGGAGCAAATTATCAGCTTTGACAGCTACACAGTCAATTCCTGACCTAACAAAGGCATCTTTTACTCTTCCTGTTGTTATGTCAGTGTCCCGTGGCTTTTATTTCCCCCTCCATAAATTGCTAGTGCCACAGGAAGCATTGGATGAGCCTCCATGCCTTCCTCTAAAACCTTGAACAGATTGTCAGCAATCAAGACTTTTCCTGTTTTGCAGCTCAGTCAGCTGCAGTGTGTTCCGAGATGCTTTATCCTCCGTCTGTTCAAAGATTATATTTTTTGAGTTATCGTTTAGAATGAGGCTTCATGATGGGAGGCCGTGTATTAGATTTACTGAACTCTGGCCCATCTACACTTGTCATTTTGAATCCACATGCAATTTAATTCACTTTTCTTTATGCCTGGCCATAAATATGTTCATTTTGGCACGAAATTGTGTTTGAAATAAAATCCTGCTCAGACCATCTCTTATCGCAGACGCAGGGCGATTTTCATGTTTTCAATTGGCAGAGACGCACTCACACAGACGTCTCCAAAACTACAAAAGACCTTTTATTTACATTAAGTTTTTTGTTAAGTAAATATTCCAGTTGTGAGAGGCCATTGTAGCTTCAGTGTTTCCATGCTTTACATTGACTGTGTGTTGGACTCTGAGCAGCCGGTATCACCAAATGGCGTATAAATAACACACAAATTTCTTTATCAATTTCATGCTTTATGAAAACACATTTTTTGCTTTTCGTGTGTCATTTCACACCATTTAGGTCGTAAATAGATGGCTAGATAGTTGGCAAAAAGTTCTAAAAGCAGCAGAGCACTGTTTGAGACCACTAACCGGACATTTTTACCAGACATTTTTACCATTGCGTAGGGCATTTTACTGCCATTAAACTGGGCATTTTTATTGTCATGTCAGGACATTTTTACCACATTTTATTGATCATTTTAACCCAAACCATGATCTTTCCCTAACCCTAACCAAGTGGTTTTTGTGCCTAACCAATAGTGTTAAATACACACAAAAAAAGTTTAAAATGTGTAGGTATGACACGTGAAATGTCCTTAAAAGTGGTGTGCTATTTATACGCCATCCCATGAGATCACGTTGCCCTGAGTGCTGCCAAAAAGCAGGCGACTGACAACAAATACTGTGCCTGAGTGCATCTTGTATAGAAATACACACAGAGTACTGGTTGCTGTTGCTTCACTTGGACTCAATTCTGATGGTTCATACTTTCATATACTAAGTGATGGGATGGCACCTTTGTTACAACCATCTGCCTCTAAGGGCAGCTATACTAAATATTTGATGTTTTTTCCTAGTGCATACACAGTGGTGGCAGGGTGAGGTATAATGACAGTTGTTTTGCTTTTGCACTGCTGTCTTTTTTGGACTCACTTTCTTCTGCTTAAAGAGCACTCAGCAGATTTCCTGTAAAAGGTTCGTCTCTCTTACCTCAAAAGCAACAGATCTAAGTACTGAAGGACTGAAATATGAGTACAGTCAAAATCATACGCATTCTGAACACATATTTGCAAAAATAATTAAATTATTAATTCAGGGAGTGAGTTAAAATAACTGATTCAGGAAGTTATTTTGTTATGTGTTAAACTGAAAACAAATAAGTTCGCCTGTGTTCAAAGCTTTCATTCTGCAAGTGTTGACCCTCATTTCAAGCTGTTTCTGCTATCCAGTTTTTTTCCTCTGATCTTTTATACTTGGCTTAGTAGCTGACAGACAGTCAGGGTCAAGGTTTACTAAGAAAATAGTACTGTGTAAATGTGTGCTGCTGTTTCTTTTCTTTTCTTTTCCTTTTCAAAAGTTTGTGGTGTATTCATTGTCTGATTTACAAAGACAGCAGCTCATTATGCAGTCATCTCCTGGACTACACCTGGTAGCCTACTGCACTCCAGAAGCACAGTGCAAGTGAAAGAGAGCTCATGCAGTGACAGCTGGTTAACGTGGGGTGCTGGGGCACTGCCCCTTCCAGAGAAGAAAGGCTATTATGCAAAAAATGAATTATTTATATATAAGAAAATAACCATGAAATAAAAAATGTTTATTCTTACTCTGTGTTTTGTAGTCATGTCAACTTTTATTAAAAATTTGTTTTCAACTTGTATTTGGTTCATTTGGTATGAATGCATACACTTCCTGTGTGAGGGGGGCTGACCAAGTGAGTGAGTATGTAGGTCCTTCAATGTTTGGCAAGCAGGTGACCTGAGGCTGCCCTCTAATTGGTTACATCAGATTTTCCACAGGATGCAGCACTCTGCGCCCCCGACACCTCCATTTTGATTGGTAGTGTATAGACTGTATATAAAGATGGACAATGTTATGGAATTTTCTATCTTTAGGGGTTACAAATTGGGCGTTGTACAGATGATGTGTCTCCACTTCCTGCCACTATGCAAAATGCAAAACGAAGCCAAAATATTGCATTTTCGGGAGCTGCCATTTTGCTTGTGTGACGTCATTTGCAACCAGATTCTGGGCAGTAGAGTCAGGAGGTGGGATGACTGCCCACGGGACATGTCCCCTCAACTTGACTGACGGCCATCTCACCTTTGATGGAGATAATATTAGTTTGGCTCATGTGCCAAACGCTAAGATGGAGAGGACGGGACTTATGACCTATACTGCAACCAGCCACAGGGAGGCGATCAAGATATTTTCACTTTGCTTTTGGGGAGCTGTTATATCAGTCATATACAGTCTATGGTATGGACACACAGGTTTCTGAGCAATGTCATCAGTGAGATGCACGCACAGGCAAATTTTCCGTTAACATCATGACTGTTACCACATCTGTCCTGTAGGGCAGGAATTATATACTATCGTTACTTTATTGTTTTCATGCTAATACTCGTGTCAGGGGGAGTTTCTGTGCTTTTAACTCGTGCTGTTGGTTTTGAATGCATTGAGCTACTTTTTCAGTACCTGTAAAGCTAACTTTGTGTAGTCTGTGTCAGTGTTATCACTGCTACTAGCTTCTTTCTGGAAAATGGCCATATATTAGCTTTTTGTTCAAATATTGTTTTGTGTCAGTTTGATGGTGTTTTGGTATTTATATTTATGGTATTCACTGATTGGCTGTACCTTATTGCTTGCTTTAATAGTATTAAATTTTTGCTGACCTAAGCAGTGGTGCTTCAGCACATCCCACTGTTAATACATAGTTATAGAACACCTGTCAAATTACAATTACTGTACATTCATTCTTGTGCAGTTCTGAAGCAAGATTTCAGAGATCACCAGACTGAGGAATGATGATGAGAAAGTGATATATGAAAGAAATGAGAGAGAGTAGATGGAGCAGTGGGTCTAGCAGCTCAGAGTGGAGCGGGACATGGCATACTTAACATACACACTTAAATGTCTTAACAAAACAAAGAAAAGGACCAAACCAAAGGAATCTTTAAGCTACTTTTCGATACACTAGCTAGACTACTTCAGGAAAACTAAAGCTGTAAAATCCTGCGAGCTAGTCCAGGTGGTCAATTCGACAGCACTGCTACTGTCACATGACAGTCAAAGTATTTGTTTGCTGCCACACCTGAGAGCTTTTCTGATACTTGCTGCTACTGCTGCAGCTGCTGTCCATATAGCATTTTAACTGTCCCACCAACCTGTATGCTCTGAGTCTGCATTCCCCATGGGAGAAGGTTATGATTGTAACGTCCCACTCACGGCTTCGCTGAACTCGGTGAGTGATGAGGTCAGAGCCTAGACACAAATTGGACAAACACTATACATGCTCTACATTCACATAATAAAATAATCCATCACACATGAGTTGAGATGTATTAAAATACTCTACAGTACTTTTTACAGCAAAAGTAAAAGTTTATTTAGAGGAAGGAACTGCTTTGCCGATGAGAGGAATTATCTAGGGGGGAAAAACACGTTTTTCTCTTTTCAGGAGGAAGATAAGCCACAAAAGCTGACACATAATTGTTCAGGACACGAATCAAAGGTTACAATGTAATGATTTTGCTACAAAATGTATACACCAGATGTTCTTTCTACTTGGCAAGTCATCTCTTTTCCTGGCTTTTGCTGTAGACATTTTTTAAGGGATGTATAAAACATTACTCATTCAGTCTGCACCTACACCAATACACATTATCAATTTCAGGCTGACATATGGCCCATGCATAAATGGAAAACAATAACATCACAAAGGGACAAAACTTTGCGATGCTTAGGTTTAATTGATTGTCCTGAAATTCCAGAAAACTTTGTGGGTGCATTGTTACGTCTAAAACACAATGGTGCAGTTATCTATTTTCATTTATTCCTGAACACAGCACCTGCCCCCGTTAGTGTGGGTGCATGCTCTCCTGCTCCTTTTAAACCGAAAATACATATCAGACATGTAGCATCTGGAAGTTCTCCAGACCTGGATAGATTCAGATGGAGTGCTGCCTCCTGTCATCCCTCTCTCCCTCTGGTCAACCACTCTGAGTCAGGATCACGCCCCGACTATAAATCCCTGCTCGAGTCAAGGACAGCGCTGTAATTAACACAAACAATGGGGATGTGCAAGGAAAAGCGGTGTGCGTGTGTCGAAGCATCACAGCAAAATAAGAACTGTCACATAAATATTCTCTGCGGATGAATAGATTGTCGTAAAATGTGATGTATGAAGAATAAACACTCAATGCTCAATGCCAGAGGTTAGCTGCTGCAGCAGCCGAACATCCTTCACACTGGTTTATGGTGTTTTGTTCTGCGAGATAATTCTTCCGACATATTGTCATCATTTCTGAAACTCATCGGCTCATACGTTATGTATTTACTAGGCATTGCCCCAAAACTATTAGAACCGGAGAGTGATGTCCCTTTTAAAAAAAAATTGAAGCAGAAAAAAATCGGCAA